>NC_092435.1:7993053-8604719 GCF_036169615.1 Heliangelus exortis | reverse complement strand
CTCATCACTTTCAGCCCCAGTCAGCTTTGGTGGTTTCAGAGGTACTGAGGTAAGATGCCACCAACATATACTGAAAAATGAGAGAAAATGCTGATTCTGAAATCAAACAATTAAAGGGATACAGTTCTGAGCAAAGCAGTTCCTTTTTATACTCCACATGTTAAGCTTAAGCAATTAACAAAGAGAAACCAAAAGTTCCTTTTTAATGAAACCAGTGTCAGCATCTAGTTACTAGTAAGAAACTCTCAATAACAGATCATTGCAAGAAAGTTATTTCAGGTGCAGACTGCTAAAAGGATTATTAGAAAACACCTCTCTTTATGTATGTGCAATGTTTAAACAGTCTTGAAACATAATACTCCAACATCACTTAGCTCAAGCCCATATAAACAAGACTGTTTCATCCTACTAAAAGCAAATGAGGACACATACCTAAATGTGATGAGTCCAGAACCATGTCTGGGACTGAGGATAATGGCTGTAATAAGCACACACACACACACAAGGGAGCATTTTCAAATGACTGGCCTGGTAAAATTTTGTGAGAAGTGTTCATAATAGGTTTTGGGTTTTTTTTTAAAAGCTGCCCATTGTCAGCTCATATCTGCTAGGATTTTCTGCAGTAGGATCCTGCCCACTATGCAGTAGATTAACTATGGAAAATACCAGCAAGAACGGGTGACAAAATGACTCATTACAATTTAACTGTTACTATACAAAGCTTCATTCAAATCAATATATCTTACACAGAACCACAGGGGTACATTTTAGCCTGGTGTGAGGGGAAGGATTCATGCAACTCTTGTTATGGTTAATAGAAGAAACACATCTCTTGTCTCACAGGAGGGCCTGGCAGTGTGTTCATACTCAAGTCCCACTGGGCAGTGGCTACTCCAGTCACAGACAAAGTAAAATCCCCACATTTCACACTTTAGTGTTGATCTGATTCAAAATTTTCAAAAATGTCATTGTCTTGTATTGATCACCAAGTACAAATCATCACTGGCAGTCATGATTACTCCTAATTGCCACAGGAATAAGCGGAGCCCTTCAGAAGCTTAAAAAGGAAGAGACATAAACCACATTAACTTGGATCAGGTCGTTCTTCTCCTCTCGTTATCTTCACTGGTAACCTTTCCCTTCTTCTAAACATTGTTGCCCACACAGAAATGGTTATTACTGAACCTGCCCACTCCCTTATTGAATATTAGGATATACTTTTAATATTTTTTTATAAGCGATGCTAGAAGACTGATAACTTATAAACTTATGGCTTTAGTTGCTTGTTTTACTAATGGCTTGTTGTTCCAGCTAATTAAAGAAAATCTCCAGGAAATCTTTCTTCTGATAAGTAGGTTGCACAAACAGCTTCAAGGAGAATGCATCCTTCCAGCCATAAATCTGTACTTATAACTGCCAAGTCTCTTGGCATAGTCTAGAGCTTGTAACTTCAGTTTTATTTTATTGTTGCAGATTCATGTGCTGTTGAACAGTTATTTATTACTAATTATTGGGGATTTTTGAAAAAAAAGTGTGTAAATATTTTTATGAAGGGACAGTAATCAGGTGTAGTTTTTACTGGGAATATCTACATCAAAAAGGACTGAATTCTCAAAAAAGTGCATCCTCTCAAGCTAAAAAAAGTGATTCTCTAATGCTTCAGTGCAATTAGAGGTTGTGAACTGCAAGATCTAGCTGACAAATACTTATTTTTTCCTAGTTTTTGCATGACTCTAACTAAATTTTAATTAAGACTGCTTCCATTGGTTGCAGCAGCCTAAACGTTTTATTAAATCCCCAGTTATCAAAGTTGTATGTTTTGTGAAAGCAGAATCTTAAATAATAAAAAAAAACCCCAACCCAACAAAAAAACCCAAAAAAAACAAAAAGAAAAAAATCAAACCCCAGACTTTAATAAAGATGAAAGCTATAGAGAACATGTGTTTGAATTCATCTCCAAATGAATTAAAAAGGCTGTTGCTAAATCCTGAAAGAGCAGAAAGGTGCAGGTTACTGGTGCTGCTCCTGCAGAATGGCAGCATCATCAGGAATTCAGCTTCATTGCTGAGATTTAGCAGAGAAGCTGTAAAGCACCCCTTATCCAAAGGGCTTGCAAAGGCACTTTCTAAAAGAGCAGGATTTCCATTGTGTCTGTGTTGTGAGCTTGGCAGAGATATTCATCAGCCATTATTGATTTAGAAGAAGGCATGGCTGGAGTGAGGAGGATTGATCTGAATCCTCCCTTGGCTGAGTTAACTATTGAGGGATCTATTCATACCAAGATGAAGCACTGAAGAGTGACCTACAGTGATAGAGAACAGGTTTGTCTGTCTTTCTCTTCACAGTCGGTGTGAAAAACTCTGGCTTGTTGTTCTTGGGTTTGGGGTGGTTTTTTTCTCCCTCCATTAGCTTTCAGTAACATTATCTTTGCTAAGTGTAGCATTTCTTGATTTTGCTGGGCAATTCCTTAGGGAACTGCAGAGTAGCAGTTTCCTCTGAGATGATCTGGTAAAGAGATAGGGGAGAAAGTGTTATTGACTTTCTAGTCCAGTCTTGTGAGAATCTGAAGGTGGCAAAAGGCATCCACCAGGAGCCTGCCTTAGCTGTGCTTCCCTACTCAGCTCTCCTGGTCCCTAAATGTCTTGGCATGAGCCCATTTCTGTGCTCAGCATTGCCAGCCTTGCCTTTCCTCTTTATGCACTGCTTTTCTTCCAGAGGAATCTGCAACTTGTCTTTCTCAGAGACAGAACCCAGAACTGTTCTTGCTTCTCCTTACTGAGATCCCTTGGCTAAATAGCAGCTTTGTAACCACATGGGTGATATTTTATCCACAGGTTTTTCCAGCTTTCATATTATAACTGCAACATCTTTCTCCAGATTTTATAAGTAAAGGTTTACTTTACTGACAGTACCATTTCTCTTTTCCTCTTTTCATCTCTTTGTATCTGTTCCTTTTTTTTTTTTTTTTTTTTTTTTCTTTTTACCCATTTTTGTCACTTTACAGATAACCTGACTGTCATGTGCCTTTGTGGCCTTTCCTCCAACTTGTCATTTCACATGAGCTACCGATACATCAAGTGCCACCACTGATTAGCTTCTGATCTCAGCTTGTTCAGCTGTTTACTGGGGTTAGGGACAAATACATTTGTTCTTTGTCTTGTGCTGTTCTTCATACTCTAGAGGTCTTTCCTACAAAAGCACATACAAGGCCATTTCAGGTTCTTCCCAGAAGTCTCTTTCAGGGAGAAATAAATACCTTTTGCTTATATCCTCCTTGCTCCCTCTTTATGGCTTCTGCTTGGCTGAACAAACACCCTTAAGGAGATTTTATCTCCTCAGAAAGAAACCCCAAACAGATGTATCCTTTGTGCTCTCCTCTTTTTTTACTGTTCTCACAATAAACTTACAAAAGGTAAGACTGTGAGTGTACTGAGTATACTCATTATGGGAATTAGGGTATTAATCACCTTCAAATTCTGTACATATCAATAACTGCCTTGCATTAGGAATGCAACTTGGGACATCTTTTTTATTTTTGGTTATTGCACTGGCGAGCACAACAGATTCCCTGATCCCTAAATAGGGCCCTTGTATGCCATGATACAAACAAAAAGTAGTATTATTCTTATTAATGAAGACATTCCAAATCAAAACCATGGAGTTCAAGTTTAATTCACCTTTGTAATAGTTTTAAATAAATATAAAAATAATATTTTAATTTAGAATGTCACCTTTAAAACCAGATTATTCAGACCTGACAGCTCCTTAAAGGAAAAAGCACAATAGAACCATTTCAAATAAAGAATAAGCATGGAATTAATTTATTGTGAGTAGCTCAAGCTCTCAAGATCTTTTTCACTTGGTCTGCTTTATCTAAGGTCTTTATTATTTCAACTACTTCCATCCTAAGAAATATATATATAAACCTACTTTCCCCACTTACTGTGCTTTGCTTCATCACGTAGAGCACCAGCTCTTAATGGGATTTTAGTCCCACAGACCAGATTAAAGCCCATGTGAAGTAAAATTCCCTCAGCCACACATAAGTTGTTTGTTGAGTATTTCAGGGAAAAAAATCTGATGGGATACCCCTTTGAAATTTTTACTCTCATACCTTCATTTGCAGGGATTCCTGTGAATTGGACAATAGAATTCAGTCACCCTTATTATGATTATTTAAACCAGGAAAGAAACATGAATAGTTCAATTCTTCCTGAAAGAAGACACAAGTTCAAGATGGGGAAGAGCACTGAAATGCAGAACACTGAAAGATTTGGTATGTGCCTGACATTTCTTCTTCCAAAACTTTTGTGTTGTGACCAACAAAAACCTCTGGCTTTTGAGGGTTTTAATACATTTTATAAACTTCTCATCTCTGCTGCTGAGGCCACCAAACTACTTACTGTATTCAAGCTAAAGTGATCTTTGTAGTGAGCTCACCTGCAAATCATTCCATATTTCCTTTATATTGCCTCTACATTTAGGAGTGATAACACATTGATTTCACTTTTACATTGCGCTGAGTTTAACTCTCTCTTAATAGACAAAACGACTATTTGCTTTCTAAAAATCCCACTATTTTTGTGTCTTTCCTTCCCTGAGCTGTAATCTGTGACTTACAATAGACTGCTGCTCAGTAAAGTGGTGAGGTACTGGTTCAGCCCACTACTGTTCAAATACAAAAAAAAAAAGCTGACTGCCAGTCTGCTGTAACCAGTGCTTTTCTACTGTGTGCTCTTTAAATTATCTGACTTCCCAATAAGCTGAACAGTGGAAACTGCTCACGTAATTACCTCATACAATATTTGATCCCCAATGTTCACTTTTGGCTACTGTTCCCTTCTCCATACTACACAGTTCTGATTTATCATCTCCCTGCTGTAATGTTGACTCTTCTACAGCATTCATTCCTTCACTGTCTCCCACGTAACATACAGGACTGGATCATCATTACAACACCTTTCATCAAATTCTTGTCTTCTTCCAAGACCTTTCTTGGTTCTCTAAGGTGGTTACAGGTGTCTGATCCGTGACCTGAAAATGCAGTGCCAGCTCTGCTTCACACAGTTAACAAGTGAACATGCTCCATAACATTTCTTACAAGTAAATATGTGACTGGAGTGACACCAACTCATACCTCTCCCCTGGGTCTTCCTGCTTCTTAACTCACCTGTTCCCTGTCAAAAGCTTTTATCATATTTTCACCAGGAGAAGTATAACTTTGACCATATCCATTTTTTATCAAGAAGTCACGTAAGACATTAGGCCCCAGCCACTTTTGCCCTTTCTACTCTTGTGTAGAAAGGAAGAATTTCAGGCAGGGTAGATAGCATTCTTGCACAACAGAAAAATATGCTTTTAAAATAATAATTTGAGACAGAACAACCTGTAGTCAACTCATTACTCTCCAAAAACATGGACTGTCTTGGCATCTAGCCTGTGATATCAGTGAACCAAACTTGGGGCTACTTTAGACTAAAATGAAGTACATAAAGATTAACTCAAACTGAGTTAGAGGGATTTGACTCCTTGAATATGGTTACAAAGAGGAAATAAAAACTTGCTAGTAAAACTTTTTTTTATTTTTATCTTTCTTCTGACCAGGACAGCCACAAACAGCTCCATTAAGGGGAACAAAGACTTCATTAAGCTTGCTCTTTAGTGCCAAATTATCACACTGATCAAGTCAAGCATCTTGGTTTGCCTGTGCTTCATTTCTCTCCTAGAGAAACATCATTATTCACCACTTACTGCCCTTAGCCTTTTGTCAGCTTTGGTGTCCTTACAACTCTTACAGATTACATTTGGAGAAATATTTTCACAGCATCTATTTTGGACAAGTGCTTTTCCAATCCACTGAATAATGAATGCAAAGGAAAAAAATGTTGAACTTACAAAAAAGTTTCTATTATAGATCCTAAATGGTTCTGGTTTTCTTTCTTTCATTACAGTGCAACTGAATTAGTATCCCTGACATTCCTTTTTTTAAACTTGTTTGTAAAATAGATGTCTTGATGAAATGATAAATGCATCTGGAACCTGCATAAATATAACAAAGAAAAGATGATTATAGGCTCTCACATCAGCAAGATGTATTGGTACGTTTACTAAAGTGGAAGACTTGACCTAACTTCTTAATAATTAGGACTATTTCCATAAGTTAGTAAAGAATTGCATTTAACAATAACAGAATTTTCATTTCCTTTGATTAAAATAAGATTTTAACATTACAGCCTCATGCTTCACATATCAAACTCCAGAGCAGCAGTCATCACAATAATTGGTGGTAAAAGCCCCACTTTATTATGGGCAATTTATTATTTGAATTAGTGCTGGAAAATCATTTATTTATCTTAATCAGGGGCTAGCATTTTAGCAGGCCAGTAAGTCCACCTGAGTAACTGAATGGAAGATGCAGAGCCTGCATGCAGGGTAGCTGCTCAGTTGCTCCATTCTTAACCAGATTAAAGGTATGACTGTTCTGTGTTCCCTCAACTAAACTTTATTCCCACTGGAGTCTCTACACATTAGACTGCTCATTGCTGCATATGACACAAACTTGTGATTGACTACAGGACAAACTATACAGTAAAATTGCACCCATTTTCCTTCCCTGAGAATCCTCTCTGTTCCGTGGCCTCCTTGCTTCCTTCCATCCCAAACTGTAAGAGCCTTCACCCCATCAAGAAAGCAGCCCTTATATCTGATGAAAGTTCTGTATCTGTTTCATTTAACCTCAGGCATACACCCACTTGCAAGCAGATAAATTCAATTAGCTTTTATGCAACATGGGAATGGTGGGGGAAGCAGCAGCATCACAAGGGAAAAAAGCTGCTCTAAGCTGAGCTACCTGTGTACCTTTTTGACAGTGAGGCAGGAGGGAAGCATGGCAGCACTGTTACACAACACACCAATGAATGATGGCTGAACAGAGCTTTCAGGTCTTTTAATCTGTTCTTTGATCATCTCTGAAATAGATCAAGGCAAAGCCATTCCTTTCCTCTCTGACAAAAGGTACTTACTGACTTCTCCGGATTAAACATAACCTCCTGTTCTGGAAATTGGGCTCAGGAATATCACCTCCTAACTCCATTCAGCCTGCTCAGTGTAAAAGCCTGACCTTGGGAGAGCTTTGGACCCCATCCTGTGGTACTTCATTGAGTAGCTGGAGTAACTGGGCCATGTCTTTACTGAACTGAGGCAGAGATGATCGATAAAAGGAGCCATAAGGAATGCTGAAAGGAAGTAGTCAGAAAGAACTGAAATGTTTGTATATCAATGTAGACGGCCTCTAAAACTAAGCAGAGAAATTCTAACAAATGATGCAAGTCATGAAAGTTGATATTATAAGAATCAATAGATGCCTAGTATGAAAAAACAGTGATGACTGCAGTACATTCATCAAAGTCCTTGCACTTTCAAGAACAGATAGTGCCATAGTATGTGTTAAAGATGGACTAGGGCATAAAGATAGAACAGCACAAGAAAGCAATCCATTTGGGTCAAAATCAGTCTTGAAAAAAATGATAAATACCTAGTGAGAGACTACAAGATTCTTTCCAGGTAGTCCAAAAGGCTACTTTAATTCATGATTGATACCTTGATGGTATTTTTCTACACAGAGCGACAAAACCCACCTGCAATTGTTTAATTTTTCTCAGTGCAGAAAAATGCTACTGACAACAGTCAAGCCTATATGTGCTTTGCTGTGAAAGTTCACAGGCTTCTTCAACAAAAAGTTTCTAAAGCCACAATGCAGGATCTCACTTTAGTTGCAGGTTTGGTAACGAGTAAGGATACTAAATGAATGACAGAAAAATAAAGATATCCCAAATTTACTGGGTTTAAATGTAATGAGGAACAGAGAAAAGAGGGTCTGTGACAGACATCTCTAATTTCAGAAGGGCAACGAAAAAAAGGTAAGGAAATGTTCTTTCAGTTTAGTATTGGTCTCTCTCTTTGAGCATCCCGAGGTTTAGTTCCTAAACTTGAAACATGGCATTTGGAGAATGCAAATTACAATAGAGGGACTCATAATGAGGGAGAAGACCTGTTATCCCAATGCTTTCTCCAGTCCTTCCCTCCAATTTATAACTAACAGTTTTTAATATTTCTGCCACATGTATGCACATGTATTCAGTTCCCTATCTTAAATTTTTTCCCATTGCACCATTGATTTATGGATGCTAAACCCAAACCCTGAGATAGCTTAAAATTCATCAAGGTAGCAGAAGTAGCATTGGTACAGGGCATAAATCCATATTTTGACATCCTGAAGACAGTGTTAAGTTTTCTCTTATCTTATTAAATTGTATCAGACTTGCCTTGCATAGAGTACAACCAGGCTTGATAAATGTTTGGCTTCAGCTACACTCTCCCATTTATTTTCACACTGTCAGGCTTAATCCATAACTGCTGTTCAAAGGCAGCATGCAGGAGATGAGGTTGCATCTTGACTCAGCTGGTAGCTGGCTACTGACAGCCAAGAGCTACAATAATTTATTATATCTTGACATAATTTATTTTCATTTTTTATAATCTATTCTCTAAGGACAAACAGTTTATAATTATATAATTAGGTTCTATTTTGTGTCAATTTGCTTAATCTCATTGACCAGAAAGCATAGATTTTTATGAAAGAAACCCACAAACATAGTAACTGAAAAGCACACAGAGGACATACAAAGCTTGGGTTACTGGAATAAGTCTAAAAGTCTACAAACACAAGGTCAAGCTGAACTCAGTACAGATGTCACTGCTCCATTGAAGCAGATAGGCTTGAATTATCTTGAATACTTTAGAGTGATGGGGGTGCTCTCACACTGAATTTCATTTCAGCACAGTCTCTGGCTGGTACCTTCTCCATATCTGGCCCTTAACACTAGGGACAGGCATATGAAAAAAACCCCTCATTTCCCATGAGAGAGGCTGCTTATGTTCATCACCCAACAAAAGTGCATTTTCCTTTGTTGAAGGGCTTATGTGGAAATAAAATTTTGGATCCTAAAATGGCTTTAAAATTATATCCAAATACATTTCCTCAAATAGATAGAATTTTTTGCTTTATTTCTGAATTATTCACATCAGTGGGCTGTTCTACTTGTAACCCTGTTGAGACTGTCAGTGCTGGATGGGGCACAAGTAGTGCATGTAAGCTTCACATTAAATCTCTTAAAACTTTATTCAAAACAGAACGAGAAATGATTCAAAGAGACTTTCCATGTTATTTGGTAAGCAAGGAAAGAAAACCAAACCCTGAGGTATGGATTGTCCTGACTTGCTGTGCCTCAGCAGTAAAAGACACATGGCAGAAAGATTTTACAGAGGACTGGGAGAGAAGGGAAAACAAAGGGTAAAGGGGGAAAAGAAAGAGAAACACAAACTGCATAAGGAAAGAATCAATCACAATTATCATTGAGTAGCATGGAAACAAAACTGCCTGGCAAATGGTGCTAAGTACTACAGACAACAGCATTAGGGTTTTGTTTTCATCTTTGCCAGTCTGTTACAAGGTGCCAGGATGAGTTGCAGGCTCTGATGCCACCAAGGCACCAAAGTCTGTAGAAAGCACCTGTGACAGCCTCTGTCTCACCTCTGAATCCCACCAATCCTGCACTGCTGGAGTCTCTCTAGATAATGTTGCGTGAGCATTTTTATCCCAGAACCTCTGTATTAGAACTTCATGACTGGGTAATAAAATCTGACTCCATGATATTACTTGGCAAGTAGACTTGGTTCTTGAAAGCATTTTTTTTTTTCAAGTGGAAATTTATATTTTCATGGATTATGCACTTGCAGCTGTCATCCAAGCTTTGTTTTGTTTGGGAACATGGCAGCTTTTATAGACCTATTGGTTCTAAAGGACATATTCTCTCTCTCCCCTCTTAAGTAGGGAAAAAATCTGATAAGGCTGCTTTTTCACTGCTTTGTACTGAACTTTGCATAGGCTGGGATAGCTTAGCACTTTGTCAGCTCTGACACCTATATTCACTCCTTTTAGGTAACAGAAGATCAATGGCTCTATAATAACATTTTATCTTATTCTTACTTTTAACTTGTCTTGCAGTAAAAATGCTCCATGGGGGGGAACTATGTCACTGTGCTTGTATCATAATTTTCCAGCTACTATACTGCAGGGGGAGGATCGTTCTCAATAGCACACAGTATACTTCACTGACTCATCAGGTGCATTTATTCATTGGGCTTGTTTATTATGAAGACATGTTAAAAGTGAAAATAAAACAAAATAAGTGTTTCTGGATGTTCCTATTCATCATTAGAAACCATCTGAATTGCAAAGATGCTACTGTATCAGGCAACTATTTCCTTTATCCCTTAGGCTTTTGAGAAAATCTTACTGCGGCATTTGAATTGTTCCCTTGATTTGAGATATAAAGAAAAAAAAGGAAAAATATTCCAATATTCCTTTACAATTTAAATTAATCAAATACAGTGTATTTGCAAATGTCCCCTCCAAATAACTTCCTTTCCATCACCACACTGCTAAAAGGTTGTCTCATAGTGTATTGTACAACTGTTGTTTAATCTGCTCTAAATTGTCAGTATTGTATTTTTGTGTCAATTTCCACAGGTTACTGAAGAATGGAAATTAATGTGAGCTGATTGGTACAATACCTTGTTATCTTCTTACCATCTGCATTCTGGTGCTGTTTGGCCACCACTCACTCACCACAAAAGAAAAAAAAAAACAACACCCTTCTACAGGAACAAGATCTAGCAGAAGAAGATACTGTATCAATGAAATTTGGCACTTTGTTTCCCTTTTCCCTCACACAGGAGGGTTCTAACATGGACAGCACTAACCGAGACCAAGCCTGGTTCAGACTTCAGCAGAAATCCTTTGCTTTCCTTATCATCACTTAAATAAGGCATCCAACCATGCTGCTTTACAAGCAATTTTGACCAATTTATATTATCCTGTCTCCAACCAGTTGATAGGTGAGCTACTAATTACCCTGTGGGCAGAACAACAGTGATGGTCCCAAGAATTTGTTGTGCAAAAAGCTGAATAACAAAACCAGAAGGTTTAAATCCATTTATGCAGACAGAAAAAAATTTAAACAAAATGCATAGGATTCTGTTGTATATCAAGAATATTGACTCACGTGAAACACAAGCCTTTTTTTTCTCCTCAAGCTTACTTTTTCATCAGCAGACTTACAGAAGAACTATTCTAAATACTGAATCAGTTGATAACCACTATTACAAACCCACTTAAAAAGTTGCTGATGCACTAGAGAAGTGGAGCAGAGAATAAAGGAGTGGCAGCACTGAGCTGTGAGCAGTGTACCAATGTGAAGATCTATTCTCATTTACTGAGGAACAGTGGTGAAAGGAGTCCAAAACTAAGCATTCACATTCATTACAAGGGAAAAGGAGGGGGAAAAAAAATCCCTTTATTTCTTTTGATTTCAGAAGTGATTAGCTACAGTTGTGCTTGGTAAGTGTTCTATCTTAAATTGCCTGGTAAGTGTTCTATCTCTGTCATTTCTATAAAAGGCATAATGTATTTCACTGCAGCATTTTCACTCAAAAGAGAGTGGAATCATAAAGAATCTGAAAGAGGGGGGCAAGGTACTATTCCGAGGTAATTAGGATGTTTTAAGAGTTGTTTCATTGCCTGTCTAAAAGCACTATTTCACCCCTCTTAATATCCTGTAAATAGTAGAACTGCCGCTCCTGAAAAATACCATTAGTGGACATTTGAGGATTTTTGGGGGGATCTATTGTCCTCTGCTAAACTACTGAACACAATTCACCAAGACATTGTTCTGTAGCATCAGACTGAGTTAAATCTTACTATAAATGCCAGTGTTCTGTCTCAGATGGCAGCTGCTTTATTACCAGCACCGTGCTAAGTGCAATGTAGCCAACAACAGCAGAAAAGTTTTCTGAAAGTAAAGACATTGCTTGGCCTCAGTATCAGAAGTGGGAACACCCAAGTCTGCAATAACAATTTTTCTTCAGAGCTCCTTGCTCAGCTATGAAGCCTTTCCCATCCCATGTGGGATGTCATCACTCTGCTGCTGCTATGCCAGGCACAGCCAGGACTGAAAATGCACTCAAAGAACCCAGGTGGGTGGTGACACCTCACAGCTCCAGACTTTTCTTGGTAATACTGCAAAGTGAGCACAAATACAGGATGGGAGCATTGAGCTTGCTTTGATGTAATGGGCTAAATTACTGAGGAAATGGCTAATACTAAAAGTATATAAAGACCCAGATTTGGCTTTCAATTGAGATTGTTTCCCTTTAAGAGTTTGGATTAAGGAACAGTTTATTGGTGTTCAAAACTACATGTCTCAATTAAATATTCTACTCTTGATGCCAATCCAACTGATTTTTAGAGAATCAGAAAAAACAAGGAAAAAGAAATTTAAATATGCTGTTTCTAAGCAGACCACTAAACTCAAGGCTTTTTTTTTTTTTTTTTTTTTACAGTGCATATTAAAATTGTACTCTCATCTGTGCTTGACAAGTTCAACTACTCCTTAAAATGTGCTGACCACACAGCAGAAGTCATTATTCTCAGAGCCAGCAATACTTTGTAAGTCAGACTTCCAGAACTAGAGAAAGTATCATCCTTGTATTTTATAACCTTTAATTAATTTCCCTTTCATGCATACGTTGGCTCATGCCAAACACAGACATTCTCAGAGCTCAGCCACAGGTGGAGCCTGCTGTATGCTGCTCACTTGATACCTTAGTTTGTCGAGTCTGGGAACGTTGTTTGAATAAAGGCTGTATCAGATGTTAGAAAAGTCTACTTTTGAATTTCAAGGACACAGTCATAGTTATTAATATATCATGAATACATTTTAGCTGTATGAGCTACATTTTATACTATTCACTAATTTCAGATGTAGGGTTAAATGGCTTCAATATATTACAAATTTGGATTTTGATTCCAGCTTCAAGCTCTGTGCTGGGAACACTGAATCTATTTGATTCTTCTAACTTCTTCAAGACATTATAAATTTTGATTTCTATGTTTTTCTTCAAGCAGGAGGAAACAGCATTAATATGCATTCTAATTATGTTTAGATGTGTCTTAGGACAAGAAATATGCTGACTATTGTACCTGTTATGGAAACAATATGAACATATCTGGCACTATTTTAGAGAAAAATAAAGATAAGAGATACCTTATTAGCAAACAGGATTTGGAAGATTCAAAGGAAAAAATTTACTTACAAGAAGCCATTTAATCGTCCCATCAATTAATTCATCAGCCATTCCTCTAACCCAGCTGCCAAGCCTAGAAAAGCATATAGGATGTGTGATTTGAAATAGATCAATAACCATTGTCCTTTTTATTAATTTCAGAAATTAGTATTATTGCAGGCATAAGGGCAATTTTTGAGCTGTAAATTCGACATCAGTACTGCCAATCCAGAGCTCATTCTTGAGTTTGAAAGAGGTACATGAGATGTATGTGAAATCAGCATCAGGCACACACATTTTAGCAGTGTTGTTTCTGAAGTTATACAATAGCAAAATATTAAAATTTTGCAGTGTATGGTAAAGGTCAGCAGATGAAATATTTGGAACTTTTACTCATGAATATATTTCATTTGCTACTGCAAATGATTTCCATTACATTTTACAAAATACAGAGCTGCTTCTCTCTTTGCAATTAAAGATTCCTAATAATACAGTCAAACCTTCTTAATCATTGTTCACTCTAGCATAAAGTAAATCTTGCTGTGTTTGAAGAGAACCGAGGCATCTTAACAGCATCCGTTTTGGTTCCTTTTTATTTTATGAGATTAGAATGCTTAATAACCTTTACCATATTAGGCTGCACTGGAAGTGTGAAGAGTAAAATTTGCACAGTGGATTATATGGCTGGGACAAAACTCAGTTCTGTAATTAGGTTTGGTTCTGTTGCTTAGGTTTGCAGAAAAAGTCAAAAAATAATGTTCTTTTTGCCTAAGATTCCCCTGTGGAGTTATATATAATAGTAAAGCAAGATAAGGGCTAGGCCTATTATCTGAATATTTGACCAAACCATTGATTCTCTTTTTTTTTTTTTTTTCCTTATTAAAAACACTCCAGAAATAGAAATATTCAGCACCTAAATAGCCATCATTTTAATTGCAAATAATTAAGACACTAAAATAGCCCTGGAATGCTCATGTACACTTACAGTCTTGGATATGAAAAGTCCAGAGTTGGTATTGCTGCACCTTGAGAGCTCTAATGCAGAGTGGTCTAGAGCTCAGAAACTGAGCTTGGAGCTCCTTGTAACACAATTTTCATTTTCATTAAAAAGAAAAATGTGTTCAGGCAAACTGATGGAGAAATGAACCAGTCTGAATGTATTGAAGTGCTTTGCTTTTTTAGTGCTATTTAGACAGTGTCTAAACAGTTGGTCACAGATTTATTTATGTTTCGACATAAAGAAAGAAAATATTATCATTTCCTACATGGGAAACAGTTTTCCTAATTATTTGGCTCCTTTTTCTACCCCATAAACACAGTAATTTGTATCCCCCTCCTTCAACTGGCTGCAATTATCAGCTACATTGCAATAAGCAGATTATGTTAATTAAAAACTCAAAACTACGTAAACAATGGGAAAGCTGAGTAGCCACTTTCTATTTTTGCCAACTGTGAGGAACACAAGAGAAATTAGTACCCAGCTTAATTTTGCTGTTTATAATTCAAGTTATTTGTAACAAATAACAGCATTTAAAAAGTACTTTTGAACAATTACCTGTATCTCCTGTATCTCTCTATGCCAACTGAACCACATCTTACATGAGAAATTTTATACCTGTATGGGGGGAAAAAAAAAAAGTTAAAAAAAAAAATTCAAGAAAATAATCTAAAAAAGGTGCTGGGGAAACAGATTTGCACACAACATCACCAAACTAGAATATTAAACACAAGTTCCCTTCCATGCCTTTAGTCACACTTTTAAAAGTCATAGCTAAGGAGAAAAGTATTAGCTCTTAGTTCTGCTGCTGTGGCAAAAATTTGAGGAAACTCTATTATAAACATTACCCAGAAGATGTGAATAACTTGTGAGGGTTTGAGATGTTGCTAAAGTTTCAGAGAGGCTATAGATTTGTCCTTCCATGTCCAAACCAAGATTGCTTAATGAGAGTGGCAAGAGTGGGAGCCTAAAGTGAATTTTACCCTTTACTGTGGTCCCAGAGCTGCTTCTCTGTGACATCTCTCAGTGTCACATCCTAAGGGGATGTCACCATCAAATGAACTGCTTGGGCAGAGAGGTCTCATGCATACGTATGATTTATAGACTGTAGCTATGAACTTACCATTGACCAGGCTTTGGGGAAGAAGAAATAGAAAGGAGGACTATAACCCTCCTTCAGCTGGACAGGGGGAATGCTCTCTCCAGCTACAGGAGTGAGACAGCACATTTCCTCCCCTAAGTTTGCATTGTGAGATATTGCTGATCAACTACAAAGAGGAAAATATGAGTGTGGGCTTGAACATGGCTTCAGATGAGGTGTTAGACTGTTTCCGTGGGGTTTCATAATGACTGGCTAGAAAAAGAAAATTATACAGAAATATGTACTGGCTCGTTGTGTCTGGGACTTTCAGAGTGGTCACTATAAAAACAGTTGTTCAGTGTGTTGTTTCAGTGACACCCTTGATCCAAACTCCTTTAGAAAATGGGAAAATTCTCACAAGATATGGTAGTTGCTGATAGCTGTATTATTCACAGACTCTCCAGGGGGCCACGTAATGCTAAGTGTATGGGAAAAGACAACGAGACCACGGGAAGCTTGAAGAGGGGAGAGATATAGAAGAGGTGGTCACATCGTGAGATTTTGCACCTACAGTCTTTCAATCATTTAGAGAGAGTGGGAATCCTGAAGGGCTTCATGTATATTATGTTAGAAAAACATTTCTTCAGTTTTTAAGAGCAATACTGATTTCCCATCTCCTGCTCCCCCATGGAGCTCACAGACTGTGGGAGGGCTACTCAAAATAAAAGTGCAGTTGATCATTTCGCTTTTTGTATTTCCACTATTTTCCTTTTGGAGACACGAACTTTAAATGAGCTGCTGTACAAGCTTCTTGGGGTCAAAATAGAGGAAATCACATCCACCACAGAGACAGGCACAGCAGAAACCCCAAATATGACCATTATGTTCAACTCAGCAGTCTTTTTCCTGTTGGTAGGTTTTTGATACAAGCTTAGCATCAAGCCAGGCTGTCAAAACCAATGAAATCTATTTCTGTGCCATTGAAAGAGCTCTTGATGAAAGTCAGTCAGTTCAGGGAATGGTTTTTTTTAGACTAGCTGGAACCAAGACAGGAGAATAGTTGGATTTTAACAGAATTGCTGCTTTTTCTTATTTTTAAGAGGTGAGGAATATGTGCTAAGTAAACACATTTATTCTGTAAACCGTCCATGTAGTGGACTACATTTTAGTAGTAGAAACTAAAACTGCATTTTAGTCTGACTGTTTGCTGAAAGTCTTGTTTCTGAATAGAATTATCTCTTCTGCCAGATGTTTAATGTTGAAGTTATTGTGTGGGCTTAGCTCTTGTTGGGACTCTGTTTCTGGGTCACACTCAGAGCAGCCCTCAGGCTCCTGAGGGAAGGAAGTTTTAGTTTTCGTATTCTTCAAAGGAAGAATATCAAAGGGGATAGGTATGACAAATAGGAGGGATAGCAGTTTGGGTAGTGCCAGGGTTACTGTTTATATATATATATTTTTTTTCTTTTCCTATATATTTTTCTATATTTAAACTTTCACAAGATTTCTTTTCATGAGACTTACTGCAAAAGGCCTTTGCCTACACAGACACTATTTTTGATACTTTCTAGGCATTCTGGACTTACAGAATATGAATACATAGGTTGTAAGACCATTCAATTATTTTACATAGTTCAGAAACTTTTTTAAACACAATTTAAACATTTGTTTACTTCTATTTTTATGAACTCTCTGATTCCTATTGAAGAAAAGGACAGAAGATAAATACCCTAGCAATAAATATGTGTTTGGTGGTATTATGAATGGTTAATTGTTCCTTCGTATGGATTTTCCCAGCCTGGAACTTAACTATGGGTGTTTAGAGATGATCACAAAAAGGTTTACTTTTACATCTTAATCCATTGTCTGCTTGGGGTGTTGTTGAAAGAAATTGCTATCTTTTCCCCAGCCAGTTATTATAATGGTATGAAAAAATGACTTAAATATTGACCTTGTCAATATAACCAAGTTCCGAGGAGCTAAAAGTAAATCAAACAATCTTTTAATCCCAGGAAAATATTTTAAGGCTTTTCATTTTATTGTCTCAAGCTCACTTTTAAGACCTTAGTTTATGACACAGTAGCAATTCATGCAATAACCAAAAGAAAACTGAGAAAAGAATAAAACAGTGTTTATCCACACTTGTATCACTGCATAAGTTTTATGGTTTGTTAACTTAAAAGCAATCTATACTTAAAAAAAAAACAACAAAACTGTACTGATTGTTACTTAATTTTGCAATAAAATAAACTTACCAGTAATTTTCTCATCCAATATAAATCAAACCATTACATCACTTAACACTGGCTCTCTCTCCAGCTGATGTTGCTCAATTTTGTCCACTCCTAATATAGATTATATTTTCTATTAAATCCAAATGGCACTTATTTCTCTACCTCTAGCTTCTGACCTCTAAATTGAAGCCAGGACTCATTTCAGAGCCCCAAGTTCTGCCTGGGGAAAAAAGGCACATCACCACAGAGCCTGAGCTACAGCAAGCCTGGCTAGTAAATCAACATACCCCATGGGTAGAGCACGAGCACAGGTTAAGTTATGCAACTTATTCAGGAGGTTTTAATGCTGATACCACTGGATCTAGAGCTTTCCAAGGAATAATTAATTTAACCAACAGTCATCAGCTCCTGGTGCTTCCGAGTGAGGTTTCCTGTAATCTTACCTATACATTTTTCATGTACTTTATGTATTCTGGTTTAGCCATAATGATTTTAGTTCATGATTTTTCAATTCATCAGAAGAATCTGTGTATCCAAAGAGTGGATCATGGGGATACTGCAGTTTCACACAATGGAGACAGTGGGATTTTTTCTTTACCTAGAAAAATCACAACATAGGGAATTACATCAAAGCAACTTTTTTTAGTTGCTCTAATGTAATCAATTAATTGCAAATTGATTATAGTTATTAAAAGTTTATTGCCTTTTAAAGGCAATTTCAGGGTGAGTAATGTAAAAATTGGAGATAAAACACAGTTAACTATATTTCATTTTATGTTCATTCATGCAAGCTATTGCTGTATTCTCTCACACTGGTTTTCCTTTTGCTCTCCTGCCTCAGTGCCTGGAGCAGGATCCCTGGTCAGAACTACTGAAACCCACTCAGCTGTTCCTGCTGCCCAGCCCACTGAGTCTCCCCAGAGGAATGTCACACCAGAAACTCCTCAGGGATTGCAACATTTTCCCATTTGTGAGAAAGACTGTTATTTTTAAGATGTGAAGTAGGGTTGGCACATAACCATAAAACCATTGAATTTTTCTTCCCATTCCTTTTCTCTTCCCCACCAGGACCCATAAAAAAATCCAGAGAGATGTGCAAAGCTCACCTTCAGCATGACAGCCCTCAGTGACCAGAATTTTGAGCTGACAAGGACATAAACTCTTGTAAGTGAAGTCTGTTATTGATTTGTATGCAACTACAGTGCAGAGATCAGAGGAAGTTCAAGGCTATACACTGTTGTTAAAATCCTTTCAGATTAGGAAAAAAAAATCTAATTACTTTCATTGAGGTACACAAAATGAAAAATCTATTTTAAGATTTTGAATTTAAAATTGAACAATTCCTTTGTGTAGTTTACCTTTTGAACTGATGGAGGCTTTGATCCATTATGTAAAGAACAATTGTATCTTAGAATAAATGAAAAGCAAACATATTGTTTGTAAAACTGAACACAGATGTTCTCTTACTGTGGGCATTTTAAAATAAATAAAATCAAGATCGTGACTCAAGAAGATGCATGAAAAAATTATGATTATTTAAAATGCTCTTATTACTGTTAATGCAGATGACCCAGGAGTGATTTGCCCCCACAGAAATAATTTCTCATTTTATTTTTAGTAATATTCAGGCTGACTCCAAGGTTCTTTGCAGCCCCAGGAAGTTTTGAATGGTCAGATGGTTCATTTTTGCTATGCTCAATGGTATTAGTATTTTATCCACCACTTGCATTATCATCAGTGCTTAAAAAAATATGCACTCTAAGAACTATCTAGAAATTAATTAATTCCAGATGATTTTCAGTCCTAGGCCTATTTAAAATAATCTCATATGCTTGATACAAATAAGTCTCATTCAGCCCTTCCCCCCAGCTTGATTCAGCTTTCTCTATTGTTGTGGCAGACCTTTCAAAATGCATTTGATCAGACATTGTTTCTGCTTGATGATCTGTGCCAGTGATTGACAAGAGTCCTTTGTGAGCAAGCATTTAAGTCATGATGTACAGACTTGTTAGGGAGCTGCTATGTCAAGAAGAGAAATGAACAATAAATTAGAACAAAATGGAATTGCATTTGAAACTTGGCTGGAGGATTTTGCATTTGTGAGGACAAAGGACATTTGACAATCTGAGTCATCTTGCAGTTTTGCCTGTAGCAACTGTCAAATTAGTTCTTAATGCTACAGGGAAAGGGATTGAGTCACAGCATTGCTTAAAGTTAAGAGGCTCATCAGTAAATCACTGGCAATATTAACAATTATGAGCTACACATTAATATGGCAGCAACACTCCAAATAGTATTCTTACAACAGAAAGTGAATGTAATTTTGCTTTCAGATTGCTGTGACTTCTCCCAGGAACTGCAGCTATTAACTGAGGAAGGTAGAGGAAAAAATGAGTATAACAATTCGATATTTTCTAGATTATGGGCCCTTAGAACTATGTAACAAGAGGAAAATCAGATACTAAATCTAGGTTTGAGAAAATGTAAAGTGAGATGAGGCAGGAAAGTGCTTACCTGCATGTAAAATTAAGATTCCCATGCATTTCTGTCATCCCTAAACTACACCTAGCTGGATCCTGCAGTGTTTCTTCCTTCCATCTCTTCTCTGCATTATCTGGAAGATGTGACCAGAGGCCACAGTGACTGCCTTCCCACCAACCCATGGCTCAGGTAAAGAATTTAGATAGTGTGGCCATGCTGGGGATGAGGACAGGTTGTGTCACCTACACCAGTTCCAGTCTGGTCTAAGAGAAAAACATAAATTGCCTGTTTACTCTAAGTCATATTAGAGAACAATATGGTCCTCCCAATTTCCTCACACTCACAAGAAACTCTTAAGAATGTTAAACTGATTCAGGTACCAGAGACATTTAAGTTTCTTGACACAACACAGTCCCTTTGGTGGATTTGGGTCAGGCAAAACTTTAGTGTTAATGAAGGCTCATGCAGAAACCTTGGATTTGAAATAGCTTTTAAAATATGGTGTATTCTTAGGCCAGCACTGACTTTCATGATCATTTCTTATGTGATTTTATAGAGTGCCTTTTAATGGAAGACAGAAAAGAAAATAAAAATAAACCCCAGTTTCATTTTCATGACTGAAGACTTGACTCTCCCATTTGATGATCAGCATAATTCCACCTCTTTCAAAACCTCTGTAGGTCTGGCTCAATATTCTGTATGATATTATGAGGAATCTATTGCCAGGCTCTGTGCCACTTTTCAAAGACACAGCTGCACAATCCTGCCATTTTCTGGCATGAACAATGTCAGAGGAAAACAGAATTAGGTGTGTTGTGGGGGTGGCCTGAGATACAATTGCACTGATAACTCATAATGACACTAAGGGACACCTGTCATGAGCTGCACAGGTCTTTCACAGTGTGGGCACTGCCCTTTTAAGTGCTTGCACACTGTAATGAAGTCCCAGAACACAAATGGTCACCACCTGAAGAGTCTCTTATAAGTGAGACCAGAGAAAGACATTTCCTGAGCTTTGCAAAAACTGAAACAAGAGGGATTTGTAGATCAAAATTCATTTAAAACAAGAAAAAAAAAAAAAAAAAAGAACAAGAAAGAAAAAGAAAACTCTCACCAGCAAGTAAAGAAACTTACTACCAGAGGGAACTCCACTGATAGGTATTTTTTAAATCAGTACTGCTTCATATACCCCAGCTGCTACGTTAAGCAGAGATGTCTTTCTACTCTCCAGATTCTTTGCCTAGCACACAAAAATATGATCACAGGATCTCAGATAGCTCCCAACCATAATGAAGATTGTGCAGGCTATACAGCTATTCACATCTGAAATTGGTCAATCTAAATTTTTTGGGAACTCATTTGATATTTATGAGAATTTGTGAGACTTACTTATAACCAGGCTGGAAATATATTCAGTTCTTTAACAAGCTTTACTATCAGTTGGATTGTTAACTGAACCTGAACATGCAGTCAACTCAGCTGGATGACTGAAGAGCAAAAAACAGATGATTTTTTTTTCCCCAGATCTAGTTAGAAGAAGAAAATGACATCCAGTTCAAGGGATTTTGTAATAGACCTATTTCTATTTTGTACTGTAATTTGTTTTTTACTATAAATAAGCTCAAATTTTGGGCAGAGACAACACTATAGGAATCATCATATCTATAGTAAAAGTTACATAGCATTTCAGTAATAATTTACAAGCCAACTTGTGCAAGTAAATTCAGAGGTCTGCAGGACTGGTGGTACTTTCTGGCTTATAAAAATGCCAGTTATGAGAACACTCTGTTTGATGCTCGCTTCTCAGAGGGACTTTGCAAGGCTGAGCTGTAGGTTGCACAGTTCCATTTGTAAGTGAAAAGCATGGGAAAACAGCTCCATAAAATAGTTCAAAATTCTGAATTTTAGATTAGGAAGCAAAACCAAACCAAAAAACATTTAACATAAAATATGAAAAGTGTCTTTGGACCTAAGATCTGGCTTCAGTTATTTGCAGCCTCAGGAATATCTGCTTACATTGTCAGGTATTTTTCTGGGTAAGTTTTCTTTTTTGTGTGTGAGAATATTTCTCTGTTTCAAGCCAAAATCTCTACCAAGGTCTGAGAAAATAGTTAATAGGATAGAAAATAATTCTAAAGGAACAATATATGAAGTAGTGGACTCCTAAAACTTCAGGTCCAGTATATTCAATACTTGTTAATTGTAGAAATGCTGTATGTGTGAGCCTTCCTCCTCTGACATGGTCTATTTCTGAAAAAAAACAAGAGCAACTCATATGGTGCTGGGCACTGGTAGCTTAACCTTCAAGAGCTCACAAGAGTCCTAAAAAAAAATTCTAAACATGTGTAAATAAAGGAATATGAGAAATGATGTTTAGACAAATCCCTGGAGAAAGGGCAGCATGTATCTAATTTTCTTGATAGCCTCCTTCTTATATTTTCAGCAAGTGGAACATTTGTGTTTTATTAGACCTTATTTCCTGGATTAATAAGCAGGGGCTCATCTGCATCTAGGAACATGTTAAACACCCAAGAGAAACTCAAAAAAACCCAAACAAACCCAATCAACCAAATAAAAAAAAACCTCCAACACAAACCAGAAAAAGAGTAATTAAAATAATTTGTTTCTTTTGTACTAGAGCCTGAAGAAAGGAATCAAGCTTTGTACACTAGCCTGATGTAGGGCCTTTTTTCTTTCCAGGGAAAATATCAATGAAAAACATCCTGAGGGACATAAAAATGGAAGCTCTGAAATTAACAAAGGTTGACAATTGCTATTATTGATGTCCTTATCACAGATGACAAGTGGTTTAGGAGACTGTTCTAGCATATTGACACTGTAGTGCTTCAAATGATCTTTTTTTTTTTTTTTTTTTTAAAAAAAAAAAAAAAAAGTGAATGCACTGTCTGCTTCAGAAGCAGTGTTGGAAAAACTTGATGTGCAGAATGACTTTTGTCACCTGTTGTTGCCCAGCTAAGGGCAGAATCTTTCTGTTAGTCATCTTTCCAACTGAGTAACAGCTGCATTAATACAAATTATTCTCTGTCCGTCAATTTTAATTTCAAGATGAAAAGCAAAGGCAAACTCCAAGTAGAATGTTTCAAGAATAGTTCCCTTCCCACCCTCCTCCTACTCACTTACTTTTACAAGAATGTGAATTCACATGCTAGAATACAAGGTAAATGGCAAACAGAGTTTAGAAATATTTCTACACTAGCATGATAGAAATTGTAAGATGGTATAAAATATTCTTTAAATGGTGTCATCAATTTATATTGTAAAACTTCACTGAAATCCTAATAAGGAAGTTAGGAAATTTGAAAAAAAATTAAATTCTAAATATTTTCACCTCCAGACATCAAGAAAGGGTATGGTGCCCTCAAGGTACACAAGAAGTCATCTGATGTAGATACAAATGAGATCCTCCCACACCCTTTCCCTATAACTCTGTCCTAAAAAGATACAAGTACATTCCCATTTATTCAAAATTATTCTTCCCATATGCAAAAGTACATTACAACTCCAGTCACTCCAAAATTTTCAGTCAGTTTCTCAAATAAGAGCTCTTAAAAAAAAACCATTTTGAAACATTTCCAACTTCACCAGGTTTTATGGCTTCAAAATAAATGTTCAAAACACAATTTCAATCTTTTTATCTACAACTAAACACACTGGAAATGTTTTCTTAAGAAGGTATAATCACACAATTACTGTAGCTTAAATATAAACAAGGCAAACCTGTGATATGCTTGTGCACCTGGGTAACACTGCACTTGTGCATAACATAAGTCACTGGTAGTATCTCAAAGTATATACTCCCCAGCTCATTAGTATTAAAGCCTGAGAAATTAATTTTATTAAAGTTATCTTTCCATAACACAAATTTTGATGTTTTACTGCTTCTAGGAGGCAGATTCTACCATCTTTAAGAGAAAAAGTTTTCCCTCATTCTGTTTTTCATTTTAATAACAAAAGAAACAACATTTAATTATGAAAAGGAATAAAAATGCATAGTTAAATGAGTGCAACAAAAATTTCCAGCTGTAATATATATTTTTGATCTATACCAACACTTACATGTACAGAAGACCAGAAATCCAGTGTGTCTTTTATAATGGAGGCTCATTTAGATTAAAATATGCAGACCAGAAACTGTCAGCTTCATAAAACATTGCCTAAGTTAAATGTATGTGCACCTCAGGTTGGATATCTTTGAAAAATAATTCCTTTCCATGTAAAAATTTCTTTAGATCTTTTCTTTGAAATAGGACAGGACTCAAAATATGGCTGAGGGTCTTATGGCAGAAACAGATGTAAAAATCCCCACTCAATTTATCCAAGTTATAAACCTCTTAAAAACAAACCCCCAGTCATTTGCTCCTATTGAAGAATTCTTTGTGCTAAGTTTCCAGAATTCATTTGCACTAAGGTGAGCTGTCCTAGCAATGCACTCCTGTGCTGGCTGGGCTGGCTACAGAGTTGGGAAACAGAAGAGTGGGACAAATAGGTAAAATGACTGGAGGGAACAAAGAGCTCTGTACACCCATTAGGTAATTAAAATAAATTCCACCAATGCAAATAAAACCATCTCCTCTAGAACTGACTGTCCTATTTTCTTCATTCTCCAACAGCATCATAGTTAAAAGTTCAAGTGAGAAAAGCATCCTTCAAATGGAGCAGAATTCTTCATGGTAAAGGGGAGAGCAAGGAAAAAAAATGGTGAGGCAAAAGTTGGTATATTAGCTTAGTACTTAGTATGTCCTCTCTCATATTTATGCTGTTGGAAGGCTTTAGTTGATCTCTGTCTATTAACACTTAAGATACATTTTAAAGGAATGATGCTACACCTTTTGCACACTTTACTGGCATATTCACCTCATATTATTCCTCATATTAGGATGTCTAACTAATTCGGTGTTATTCTAGGAGTTTACCAAGTCTAGAACATCCTTAGACAAGTAATAATAATAATTATAAAAAAAATTACAACCCCAATCCAATTGTCTGATGGAATTCTTTATTTCCACTGGAGCTTTCCCAAAATTGCAGTCTATGTGGAAGTAGCCAAGAGTTAGGAACTGTCAACATGCTGACAGGAAAGTAAGCAATGTAAAAGAGAAGCCAGCATTTGAGTCTCACAGCATGGTACACTGCTGTAATGGTTTAAATCATAACCCAAATGATTGCTGTTACAGAGATAGTGAATGTCATGCTTACAGAAAAATTGTGGATGTTAAAAATGACTGCCATTAAAAAGATGTCTCACAGGGGGTGGGGCCTCAGGCCAGTAAACAGACAAAATGAATTACAGAGGAAAAAAAAAAAAAAAGAAATAAAAAAAAGCAAGACAGAAAAGGGACGTCTTTTCTAATTACCAGATTCAGCTCTCATTATAGTACTCTTTATAACCAAGAAAAGGCTGGGAGAGAGAGAAATACAGGAGCAGCACAATGATTATGTATTTTCTTTAAACCAACAGAATCTCAGTTAGAATTAAGAGCGTGACATCAAAAATATGCATAGCTGAAAATAGATACTGGATCTCTGTAGGTAAGTGCTTGGCACTGGTAAGAAGAATTCTGCACAAAAATGGCATTCTTATTTAAATGTCAGTATAAAAAAAAGAAAGATAAGGCTGACCCAGAGAAACTTAGAGAACCGTATGCCTCTACCAATAACACAGAAATATGTTCCTTACCACAAAAGATGAAATCTGCACAATCATCCTCCCTTTGTTATAAAGAGATTAAAACACCAGGAAAGGAAATCTCTCTCAATACAGCACTTAACAGGGAAACATTTTCGTTTGTTGTTCAGGAAGCCAGAAACAGAGAACCTCTTTCATGTGACAAAGTACAAGCTACCTTTTTAGTGTTCTCCTGGCACACAGAACTTTCCAGAGGACAGTTTATTCCCCTTCAACTTGGAATCCTACAAGTCAAAATTTAAAGTTTATAAATCCAGAGAGGACCATGGCCTCTTGCACAAACCAATGGGTTTTCTTGGAATTAATACCTGCTTGACTAGGACATTTCAAAGAAAACCAGAATACTGTTGTTTTTTTGTTTCATTTTTCTCTAAGTTACTGCTGAGGGAGAATCTACACAAATTTTAAGAAAATTCCTACAGATATGGCTTCTTCAGCATATAGCATGAGATAAAGAAGGTATGAAGGACCTACTTTGTATGGAAAGTTTCACTGATCTCATGCCAATCCACCCAGTATTACAATCTCTCTCTGAATGCTCAGCTTCCACTTGCCCTATGACAGGCAACTCTTTTCCCAGTATAGCTGATGCTCAGGCTGAATTAGTAACCTTCCAAGGCACACAGTGGCTTTTCTGAGTTTCAAGAGTGTCTCTAAAAAAATAGGTTGCTCTAAGATGGCTGAGCACCTCTGGAAAAGAAATCTGATTGATAATCTAACTCCTCCTTACACGCACGTTCTCTTTGCCACTTTAGGGTTGCTATGTGCCCAGTCTGCACAGTTTGTATTCTCAGGATCCTCCCAGGCCTCATTTAGATCCTCTTGTCTTGAGCTCTGACATTATCTCAAGCTCCTCTGCCTTCCCAGACTGTGAGATGACTGAGGAGCACAGCAGAAAACACAGCAAGTATGTTGCACAGATTTCTGACATTTGGTATGTGCACCTTATCAAGTACACAGCTAACAGAACCAGAAACTTCACTCCTGTTATTACCACAGGATTACATTATTTTGGATAAATTGAGTGGGGATTTTTACAGCCATGTTAAATGAAAAACTTCTGGAATTCTTCTCTTTAATACTCTCTTCTTCATGTAACTAAGAAGCCCAGCAGCCCCTCTGGGCATTCAGACAAGCTTACGACTGATTGCCCATTCCAATTCAAGTGGGTTATCTGCTGTAGTTGCAGACTGCTTCCAGAATAAGGCTTGGGGGTGAAGGGGATTCTGTAAAAAAAGTATTCTTTATTTCTAGAAGCAGAATGTTCTTTATTTCTAGCCATTTCAGACTCATTATTTATTGGCACCAAAATCCACTTGGAAACTAATATGTGAGGGAAATACTCAGTACAGAGCAGAGTTGAAGGGTAAAAGTCATCCTTATAAATTATACTCAAGGCAATCACTTTATATCACTTTTCATTATGCAGCATATTTTTCAGGCATTCATTCTGAATTTATTTTAAAAAAGAAAACATTGAGCTCACCATATTTTAAGATTCCTAAAATACTCGAATACTTCTGAAGGATTTTCTGCTCCAGGCCAGTAGTTCGTCATCTCTGCTTCTCTGTTACATGTGAAACTAGATGAGAAAATCAGATTATCACTCTCAAATCCCTGTAGGAGAAAGCTGAATTAACATGACAATTCAAGTTCATGAAAGAAGATACTTGTGCAAAGTGTGCATAACTTATAAATTCATTTAACATTGACTATGCAATTAAGTTAGCTTACTTCCTTAAAGATACTGCAATAAAACTGAGTATGTGGTAGACAAATGAAGTAGAAGTGCAGAAGGCTGAACTCATGCTTTACCTTTTACTATAATTGGGATAACTGTTTTCCAGAAGCCTCCATGTCTTCCAGAAGTTTTCAGCACAAAATCAGGGTAAACACAAGAGAAAAAATGTATCTGGAACATTGAAGTCTGGAGGGAAAATGACAACTGCAGAAGGGAAGGAAAAGCATAGCTGCTACAGGCCACAATCTGATTGGGAGAAGTTGGAGTTTGCTGTTACTCTGTTCTAGAGGGCAATATCTATAAAACTGGTGGTATCTCAGGGCTGGCATATAATGCATTTAACAATGCTAATATGTTAATGCAACTTAATTTGCTCAGTTCAGCACATTGCTTAAGTGTCCTTTGAAAGACTCACAAGAGAAGTAGAAAGTTGGTATGAGTGAAGTATGAAAAGAAATGGGTGTATGTGAATACCAGACAAAGCAGCAGAACAAGACTTGAAAATAATGTCCTGTATTGGTCACAGAGGCAACTGTACCCAGCAACAAAATGTGAATGAGCTGCTTTTGCCAAAACCAGGAATCCTGCACACTGACACAACCATGGCCACAGACTGCTTGGTGGCAAGAGACCTGGCATTCTGCCAGCAGGACAGGATGTCACCCTGGCATCTGGGTCACAACATGCCTGTACCTTTCCAAGTTAGTTGTCCAGGAAAAGGGGCTGTCATCATATAGATTGCTCTGTCTTGAGCAGAAGCAAGACACCAAGACAGCAGCCATGCCTGTGTTTTATGGAGAATAACACAGGCATGATTTGGAAGCAAAGGCCCACTCCACAACAACCGTGGGGCCCAAAAGGTCTGAAAGTCTAAAAATGAGTTTTCTGATGCCACCCAAGAACCTAATGAACATGATGTGTTGGGAGGCAGGATTCAATAGTTGATCTCATTTGTCCTGTGTTAAGCACAGGTGATTCTGGAGAGGCTATTTGAGCACACCCATGTCTGTGTGTATGTTGGTGTGAGAATGAATGCATTTTTGAGATACATAATGAGTAAAATCAGTTTACTTACAGGTTCTGCAAATAGAGTCCAACTTGTGCTGATGTAACTCCTCACACTTAACAGAAACAGGGAAAGTAAAACCTTCAGCTTTCAATGGAAAAGAGGTGGTTGCAGGAGAGGAAAGGTGATTTATGTGTTGTTACTTCTCTACCAAACACTGATAGCTTTTGTTGAGAAAAATAACTCTTCTCAGAAGATGTCAAACTACTTATGCAGGATAAATATATAAAATGGAGGCAAACTAACAGACAAATGAAATATCAAGCTTCAGTTCTCTCTCATGTGGTGGCTTTATATTTATAGACATAGATTGTAAGATCCAATTTAGGGGAGAAAAGAAATGGACACCTTGGTGCAAGCCTCAGTCATTTTTATTGAAAGCTCTTAGCTAAGGTTAAATCTCTGCACTTTTTTAAAGAGTTTCCAGAAATAAGCAGTAGTACAATAAGTGCAGTAAGAAGAAAAATCTGTCAAAGAGTAATATACTCTTGAAATCCAGCAGAAAAACTTGTGCCAGAACTTTGGAGATTGTGGAGAGAAAAGGTACTTAGGTTACTGCACGATGGAAACAAAACAAACCAAAAAAAAAACCCAAACCAAAAACTAAACAAAAAAAAAGAGCTAAGAGGCCTGAACAGTCAGGCTATGAACGAATATGAACTGCAGATTTGTTCCTAACAGCCTGGTCCTGTCAACAAACCACCAGCACAAAAGTCCAGTGTTGAGATTCATACACAGTAGAGAAGAGAGCAGTGGAAGCAGAGGCCGAGGCTTGATGTGCTCCATTTCATGGCTCAGTGAGTTACTGACAATGCATTTTAAATCTGCTGTATTCCAATGATCATTAGATATAATGATTGTAAGAAATGTCATGAATTTTAAATATGTGACTTGTTTATTAACTAATTAAGTTTGGTGGTTTAATCTATACCTTTGTTTTTTCAAGATGGGGTAAACAGTCAGCAAGAAATATTTTTGCTCATCAATTTTTTTCCCACAGTTACTTATAACCTTTTTTTTCCCATAATTGTTTTCTATCATTGCTCAAGGTATGATGTGACAGGACTAATCACTGATGTAAAGGTCCTGTAGTTCAATTAAAAAAGGGCAATGAATAATCAGAAAGGGGCAGACAAGAAAGAAATACCAGGATGGGCATGGGATGCAAATTCATACTTCATGGCCAGGAGGCAGCAGTAAAGCAATGCTAAGACTGAGGTGCTACAAGCATTAGGATACATCAAAGACCAACTTCCCAGAGATTCAAAGGAAAGGTGAAGATGGTAGCTGCCAAGACAGAGAATGCTGAAAAGCTGCTGCTATAACTGAGCCTTGAGATGATGTAGCTGTTTGCTGTGACAGGTGCTTCCTTGGACAACCTGCATGGAACAAACCTGTAACACGTGTGAGGGGCTGGAGAGATGTCCAAGACAAAGAGCAGCCCTTTAAGACAGAGAGAATGGTGCTTGTCTTGGTCTGATGAGCAATCAGCATTGCAGGCTGGAGTACTGTGTGCACATCTTGACATGAAATGGAGGCACAAGTAGTAAACTCAAAAGGCAGTGAATTCCACAATGATCACACTGAGTGTCAAAGGCTAATTTCAATCCAAGTTAACCTCTTAACCACAATATGAACTTCTGAAAGTAAAGATGTGTTACAATAATGAGGGTGGAATGGATCACCCTCTGGAGCTAGAGCATTTAAGCTCATTTTTTAATTCCAGTTTGAAAGCTTCACATTCTTCCACCCAGATGAGTGCAGAAGAGGCCATATTCATAGCAAAACTGCATTTGAATTTCACATGGCATTACAGATATGAAGTGTGCAAAATGTAAAGCTTTGCAGTGTCATCTGGTTTTTACAACACAGCTGCAGACAGAGGATATCACAATAAGACACCAGAGGTTTTGCCAGAATTCAGATAAATAGGAGCTTAATAAGTTTCCTTTGTATTTTTCATTTTAGATCAAAATATTAGATTTCTATTTTGCACTTGTAATGTGCCTTGGAGTCACAAAAATACCAAAAAAACCACAATTATATACCAAGATAATTTCCTTCATTAACTGAAATTAATCCTCCTTTGGGATAATAAGTGGAGAGCACACACCAAATCAAGAACATTATTATGTTCAAATATAAATCTGCATATATGAGTCTAGCAAGGTGCATAGACTTGGATTTCCACACAGATTTGAGCCAGGTAGCTCAGTAGGAGAGTGCAATTTGGTGCTTTGAATATCTAGCCACAAATAGCACAATTTGAGCTGCTGTACAGCAAGTTCCTATGATGGTGCACCTGCAGCCAGAGCACTTAATAAGGGATCTGTATCAGCCACTGCCAGGGAGGCTTTTCATGCCATGCAGAAGCTCTGAGGTCACATCAACTCTTAAGTGTTGTCTGCTGAACTTTCAACACCATTTTTGAGGACTGGTGTTAACTTAGTCTTAACACAGCTCAGATTAGCTGAAGTGCTCTTTGCTAATAGGATCATAAGACTGGAAACTGTGACCTTGCCCTCCCTAACCCTCGAAGCCTTCTTAGACTTGAACAGTCTTTGAAAGCCTTCAGTTAACATTACTAATTACATCTGCCTTTTCATGGATTTAAAAGCAGTGAAACATTGTTTTTAGCCTGACTGAGGCAACCTTAGAAGTCTCAGAAAAGATCTTCCTTTTCTCAGACCTTTAAAACTTTTGATAAATGCAGAAAGCTTACTGTCCTGGAAAGATACAGGATAACTTCTTATTACTAGATCATGTATCAAACCTCATGTAGGAAAGTGTTAACTTCAGCCATCACTGTGTCTTGTTAGAGCATTACAAAAAGCCCAGAAATAACAATTATCAAACATGTTCATCGCTGCCTCGTATGCAGTTTCTGAAAACTACAGATACTTTGGCTGACACCTATGGACACCACAAATACAGCAATTGCCACCCAGCAAGTCACTGACCAAACACATCTTTCTAATATGTTTATGTGCAGATGCACGCATCCACATGTATTGCTACCCTGATTAAAAACAGAAAAAAATTCTCATTCATAGCAGAAAAATCCCCTGGACAGTGTAACTGTATAGTTTTAAGCAGCTGCGTCAGAACTGTATAGGCCATTCTATCACAAACATGATTGACCTCAAGTAAAGCAGCTCCTTTCCAGCTGTTGTCATGCCCCAAATAAGAAAAACACCACAGTGATCTTGTATAGCAATGACTCAGGAGCACTCATACAAACCTCTGCCTTACAGCTTCCTAATCGAATTAAATAGTTCAGTCATGGATCTGCCTCATCACAAGTTAACCTTTCACTTCAGAAGCATCAGATCACATCTATAAATCTCTCCCTCCTGGATGCCTAGCATTCCTCAGAAACCTAGTTGAAAGGATTTATCTCCAAGTCCAGCTACTCAGGGACACTAACAAATTCCTGCTCAGTGAAGGTGTCTGACGCTCCCTGCAGGAAAGAAGTGCCTACGAGCATGTGCAACAGCAGACATTCAGTGAGACTCCCCTAAAATCTCCTAACATTTAATTAAAAGAAAATTAGTTTTGTCTAATGGATAGGGAGCTACTTGGGATGGGGAGGTTTGTGTTTCCTCCTTCAATAAATACGGAAAGTGAGATGTTTGTATATTTATGGGAATGAGAATACAAGTCTGAATTTCTTAGATATTATGCTTAAAAGTCATATTTGTGTTCTCCTCTCTCTCTCTCACCCCCCCTCCCCTGCCTTTCCCTTGCATCTTTTCTCCAGCAAAGATTTAATTATTTAATGCCAAGTGCAATAACATCAAGAGAGACCAAGAGCATTCTTCCATGGAATACTTCACAGCACACTAATTAGGACTCTTCTGAGACATTTAACAATCCCCGAAGGCAGAGGAGGGAACTGAATCTGATCTCTTGTAATCCCGAAGACCATCCTCATTTTGATATTATTGCAAGGGGGAGCAGAGGGCTTCTAGTGGCTGCTTTTTGTGAGAAAAGTACTGCTCCTGCTTCCCCCCAGCTGCTGATGGCTGCCCTGTTTGGTTCCTAGAAACTGGTTAAGACTGAAACACCACTTGGTGCCCAGCACTTGCTATTGCTTACACAGATTACCTACTGCTTGATGGGCTGGCTTCCATCTGAGCCTATTACCAGCTCTTCCTCCATGGAAAAAGAAACTTATGTACCTCATTCAGAACTGTGAATTCCACCAGGTACTTGTCTGCATGTGAGGCTTTGTCATGCTGGCTTTGGCTGCCTTGAGCTGGATGGAGCTTATGCAACAAGACATTGCTTATGCAATAAGCAGCCAGCCATGCAGGGAGCACATTTTCATTTTTGGAAGCACATGTTGCTGAGTGGTGAGGAACACATGCTGCAAGGGGAGCCCCAGCATCAGGCAGCTGCCAGGAGGAAAGCAGGACACAAACTGGCAAGCTTTACTTTTCTCACAGTTTTGAGTTTCTGACTACATCATGACCATAACATCATGCTTTGCCCACTATGAATGGGACTTTTCAGTGCACTGCTCTGAACACTGCATCTGACTGCAATGAAATACATTCCATATGTATTTGGGGCATAAGTTATAGGTGAAATAAAGCAAGAGCACAAGAGTAATAGCTTAAGTGGCAATAATACTCAATTAACTCTCCTCCTCTCTCAGATCACAGATGCCTCCAGTATTTCTGCTGTTCTTTAACCACTTCAGCTTTGCCATGGAATATTCACCAAAAAAACCCTAAAGAGAGTAAGTAAGAATTGTCTTATATTAAAGCATGGCCAGCATTTTAAGAGTTAGAGGAATTAAAATTTCCCCCATAATTAAACTAATCTAAGACCTTTTGATTAAAAAAGAAAGTTGCAATATGAATATTAGTTATGTCACCCTATACAATTAATCTTTTTTAAACCAGAGCAAATGTGAAATTTAAACCCCATTTTTAAGTTGCTGCTCCTTATTTTTACCAGTTAATTACTTTTGAACCTCACCTCATGATCCTTGATTAGCCCTTTTAAATATGCTGGGGTTTACACTTTCTTCTTTTGTGTCATTCATTAATCACTGTTCAATAAATGCTGTCAGAAAGCTGATGTCTTTGATGTCTCATTGTTCCTTGCATTCTTTCTTGTTGGTAGTTAATCAAATACTCCCCTGCTGTGGTCAAAGCACAGTTTGATAGCAGTTTCAGAGGTGATTCAGCATTAAAACACAGAATGTATGTTAAAGTTCATTTTTTCTTACACCATGCTAAACTCTAAGCTTTCATTTTGCAGTACTTGGCAAATGACACATTGTTGTCATACCCTTATGACTGGGGAGCTCAGGAAATACTAATAAGTTCTGCCATCCAACTGGAGCACACTGCAATGACTGACTAATTACCTACACTCTGAAATATACTGCAAAGTTTCCACTGTCAATCTCAGTGAAAAACTACTCCTTTTTTTTTTTTTTTTTTTTTTTTGAGAAAAAGAGATTAGAATTAGAACAATTGTCAAAATGCGTTAAAACTTCAGGAGGTGGTAAGTCAAATGGAAGTATCCAACAGAGATGGGGATAAAATGAACATTTTCATTTCTAATGTTTGTTCAAGACAGATTTATATTGAAAATATTCAGAAAGAAATTCTGTGTGACAGTGGATAGACTGCAAACAAAGTACCAACTCAGAAGAGTGTGAAAGAGGAGAATGCAATGGGCCCAGGAATCATAACTGAAAATAAAATAAAAGTAAAACCAGACCAATATAAAATACTGAGGGTTTTAAACTAGTTTGGCATTGCCTGGCTTATTTGCTTTAGAAGAAATCATCAGTGTTTGAAGTCTTTCCATTAAAATCATCTAAACTAATGATTTATTGAACCTTTCTTTTCCAGAGATCCTATCCCTGATTGCACCAAACACCCCAAACAATTGCAGATGTACAGCTGAAGAACCAGGTAAACATAGCAGACCTATCAGATTAATCTGTACTAAAGTCATCATTATCACATCTACTTGTAAGTGAATTTGTATACTTATATTAGACCAGTAGCAGAAATAAAAGTGAAAAGAGACAATAATGCTTTTACATTTAAAATAAAATAATTATAAAAACCTGTTTATCTCTAAGCCCAAAGATAAAAGTTAGATTTAGATGAAAATCCTCAAGAAAATGACCAAAAGCACCAAAATTATTCAGCTTCAGGAATAGCTGAGATAAAGGAATAACTTTTAGTGGCATGGCTCAAGATACTTGGGAGATGGAGAAATAAAGAATTATTTCTTGTCTTAAATCCATATGGATTATTAGGAAAAAGTTGATGTCTGTGCTTATTGCTTTGTATGTTATTGAAGTATTTAGCTTGCTTTCCTGAGATCTACCCTGCTTTGCAAATATGAAATTGTGCAATTAGCAGCCCAACTTCACACTTGCTTAAAAAGTTCATTAAAATTAAAAACTCATTGGCATCACTGATACAGAAGAAGCATTTTTAGAAGGAAAACTATTATGCTACACAATGGTTTTGTAAATAATATGAAGAAACTACTATGCTTAACAAGTGATAAACACTAGTCCCAGAGAAACAATCAGTGCAGTTTTAGGCAGTTATGACCCTGCCCTCCTGCATCACTGTTCCCAGGGTTCCTCTTATGCAAAAGAATCAAGTCCTACTCACCTATTATTAAAATACTCAGATGAGTAAGACAAGATCTTGGGATGTGTATAGGAGCATTTGCCTGGGAACTCTCAGACTGTGGCCGAGGTAGATAGGTGCAACTTAAAAAATTTGCTAAAGCATCTTTGTAATAGGCATTTTATGACACAGCCATGGTACAGTTAATTAAAAGATCATCTGTATAATTTTTGGATCTCTGTGCTGTGTGGTTTTACTAAAGCTTTCATTCAAAATATTCATCTATACTTTAAATAGGAGCTTGGTGGACTATTCATATTCCAAGTCTCTCTTTGCTGTCTCGATTTTTCCTCTGTTTGAGACAGAACAGGAGAAACAATGATGTCTTAGCTTGCAGGCACCTTCTTTATACTTTTTTCAAATGACTGAGGGAAAAAATATTTTCCTTTCTCCAGACACTAGCATTCCACCTCACAAATCCCCATGGCCTTAAATACCATTTTATTTTCTGTTCAGGTCTAGAAATAAAAGCCCTAAGTTTTTAGAACACAACATAGCATGTTCTTTCTTGTTACTATACACCTCTTGGTGTGTGCATTTTGATCTTAGTATCAGCAGTATAAAAACTTCAGGGAAAAATCTAAGGGGTGTAAATCCCTGTTGTATTGATAGCAGGCAATGACCCATTCAAAATCTAGAGACTCATTTTCTGAGGTTACAAGACAGTAACACCACCTTCATTGATACCTGCAATGCTCCAAGCACTTTTCTTCACAGCAGTATCTGAAGTTCTCTGATGTTTTTAGAGCAGCTCTCAGATTACATTGCTCAGCTTCAGACTGATATCATGACTGTCAATTTACACTACTCCCAGGTAATACTGTAACAAAAGTTTCAAAAAGAAAGAAGTGACATCATCATTCTGACTCACAATAAACTGTACAATGAATGTCTGGTGAGTATTTCAGTGCCAGCAAAAGATGGATATTTGGAAAGAGAAGGGACCCACTAACGTGTTTTCCAGTGAGATTTAAGTTCAATTGTCTGATTTTGTCTTTCTTTCTCAGGTAGCAAAATTTTTGGTGTCAAATCCTCAAGTGCAGTCACTGAATATTTTGCAGGCATAACATAAAAAAATGACTCAGGCTAAATCTGTGCTGTTGTCTTGTGTGTCATTCCTCTGTAGAGTGAGCCAATAAAATTGCAGAGGATGAATTTGGGCTCTTATTCCCTAAGGAACATGGAAGACTTTGCTATAGATGCAAAATGACAGATTGCTGCTGGATTTCACATACCTTTTATAAAGTGGGTTAGTGATAAGTAATTATGCCAAGCAAGTAAACTCCTCATAGCTTGCTTGTTCATGGAGGAAATTCTGAGAACATTTGAAAAAATACCCCAAAACAAGATGGTAAAGCATGAAATACAGCAGTTTAGGTGTGTTTTGGGTTGTTTTGTTTCAAAATTGATCTATTACTTGGAAAAAAATAAATAAAAAAGCAGTTCCCACAGCAGCTTTTCCGTATGTTTTCACCAAGGTGTATAAATGCAGAATGATCCAAATGCAGAAAAACAAAACAAACAAAACCACAAAAAATATCTCTGCTGAATTCCCAAACTACAGAATCAAGAAGATTATTTTCATTTAATCAAGGATAGCACTGAGACTTTTCATATTAAAAATTTCTTTGCTCCCTGTTAAAATAAACATTGTGTGTGTATATATATGCATAAAATCTAATAGCAGGCATATGTACTCAGATTGACTAAAACTTACTGACAAATACAAAATTGTGCAGTAGCAAAAGAGCAGTGTGCAGCAAATGGCATACTTCAGTAGCATAAGAAGTTTTTACACATTCTTTTGATCAGCTACATTGCTAAGTTGAACAAAAATGTTATCTGTCAGCTTGACTCCCAACTGAAATGTACTGTCTTCACCCTATGTCCAATGAGAGGAGCCATACCCACTTTTATGCTGGGAAAACTGACACACAGTTACCACTAAACCCATACTACAAGTTCTTAGCTGAACTGAAAATTGAAGTCAAATAACCCAGCTATTACTGCTCTACTTTTTCCATTAGGTGATTGCTCTTACCATGGCAGGCAGCACAAGTAACATGCACAAGATTAGTGTTTATTTCATCCAAGGCTGATATCCATGTTATTTTCATATTTGGGAAGCAATTTATAATTTTGGCATTTATTTGTCCTTTTAGGTGCAGGCATGCTATTTTCTGGGCTGCAGAAGTTCACACAGTCTGTAGCTTGGCATGCTGGATCACAGTTCAGAAAGGACATTGGAAGAAAAATAAATTAATCACTTTGACAGAAAAATGAGATTTAGAATGAAAAGTATGGATAGAAGCTTCATTTAGAAGTTTTTTTAGGTGTTGCTGTTATAAAGCACAGAGCCCAGACTGCCACAGATTTTACAAAAATAATCCAAGTATTTGCATAAACTAGAATCTTTTTAAATTATAAAAAGGGGAAGACTTATTAATAACTGATGAATTATTTTAATTCAAGATAATCCTGATAAACAGAGCTAGAAAATTGAAATACCATTAAACAACTCTTTTCATGCTTTTGCCCATAATCATATCTCACTATTATCACTGCAGCTGGGATTTTCATGTGAAATGTTCACCTGCCTTATGGAACGCTTCTACATCACTTTTTTTTCTACACCTATTTTTAAAAATGTTTTTAATCCCTCCCCCTTCGAGAAGAATGTGTTCTCTGAAATGAGAAAATAATTTTTTTATATGAGGTATTTCCCATTTTCTTTTAAAATACAGAACATTTTATCACCACACTTTCCCAAAGGGGTACACATTGATTTTATTGAATTTGAAAAAAGTAAATTTATTTAGGAAAAAAATAATTACTGTTCCTTGTTAGCTCTTTTTATTTTCATGGCAATGTTTCACCTTACTGAGGGGCACGCAGATCTGCTTTACAGACCTGAGTACTTTGTAGTCTCACTATACACTTTACCTTATTCAGGTGCCAAAATTGAAACCCCAAATTTCTTCATCTGTTTGAAGTTACTGAACCTCTGGTCTGCAAGTCCAAACAAAACTAATGTTTCACTTAGATACCTAGACATTCCCAAATAAAAACTGCTTTCATCTAGAAGGTTTCTAATGAGCTTGACTTTAAAAGTAGCTTTAGAAAAATTGTGGTTCTTCTACACAATCTAACATTATTGATCAACTGAAAATTTCTTACTTTTTAGACATGACCAGACTTAAAGCATGCTTACAATTTCTAGCAAGCAGAAAAAAGAAAAAAAAAAAGGTTTATTGAACGAAGGAGATAATATTTGAAGTGTTCTGTATAATTGAATTGTTAGATTTGGGCTGTAATTAGAGACAAAACTCATCTAGATGAGGCTAAAATCAAGATAAGTCATAAAAGATTCCTTTATGAGTGTTTTTTCTATTCAGTTCAACTACCAATCACATTAGTGTGGAGAATTTAATATTTAAGTTAAAATAACAATGGAGTTCATACCTCAGCAACTGTTAAATTCGTTATTTTAAGTGAGAAAATGGGATTTTAATGAAACCAAAGACAGCTCTCATTCCTTCCATGTTATCTAAAGTTTGATTTAGTCTCTGATTTTCAGCTAAAGAGGAGATGCTTTTTGTTATACTTTCAAAAGGAAAATGAAAGAGCCATGTAAGTCATTGGACTGGCATATTAGCTGCTAAACTGGCACAATCCAATAGTTTAAACTGTAGTTTTCATGACAATCAGGTTTCCTCTTGTTTTAAGGGGAAATTTGATTTTTAGAGGTAAAAAAAAAACAAAGCCTAAATCAGTCCCCTTTAATACCTTTCCTTTGCTTTCTTTCTAAGTTGGAAATACAGACTGAGAGCTTCAAGTCAGTTGCTTAACAAAATCAAATTCTGTTTGTTACCTGAAGTTACCCAGGAAGTGCCTTGGGTACCAGGCCTGCATTTCAGCAGTTTGCATTGCACATGGTGCCAGCTATAGGCACACCATACATGTACCACCACACTAGAGTTACAAATTATTCAAGATATGCACTCAAAGGATGTTAGGAACTGGTGTCTAGCTTTTAAGGCTCTCTGTAGGCAGCACAAAGGCAATGCTAACTGAACATCCCCAAAGTGCACCATCAATGCATTTTTCTGCTCGGAGTTCTGCAGTGTGGCAGGAGGGCTCCTCTTGGTTCATCCTCAGCTTCTCTGGAGGACTGGTGAAGCAGTCCCTGTTTGGATCACCCAGCACAGCAAAGCAATGCTCCAGGCTTTAAAAACTTACTGATGGCTGCTGGTTTTGTTCTGAGAGGATGGGGACCACTGTATAGGCAACAGCAAACTTTTTCTTTATCCTTTTTGCTCTGCAGGACTTCCTCCAGAGGGATGTGGTAGGATATTTGATGCCCTGGAAAGGTACAAAATGAGATTGCTAAACTGCCTTCAGATGTATTTATTTTTCTTAATGCAAATTCACAGCAACAGTTGTCCAAGACTGTCACACAATCAACAACTTTTAGTTCATCTGTTCATGAAACACAGTACGATGCAAACAAGGACTAGCCAACCCTAATCAAGAAGAATGATTCTCTAATTAGATGGGATTGTTTGTTAGCCCAAGACATTAGAGACAGCTCTTGCAGCACAAACAATATCAGAGTTTATTACCTTGTAGCAATTTTTTCCCTTCACAGTCTCTTGATTTGCAATAACATTTTTATTTTCATTTTATATTGTTTGAATTCTGCTGCTTCCACTGTAGTACTTTTAGTCTGTAATGAATGAATATAATATATTAGCTTAATAATTTACCACCACAATAATGCTGTTGTAGGTTTTGCTTTGGTTTTCTTAGGGAAATCAAGAGAATTTGCTCTTAATGACATTTTCGTAATGTAACCTTTCCACACTTAGGTCTGTTCCCTACTTGTATCTTGTCATCAGGCTCCAGTCATTTCATCACATGAATAAGGTGAGTTGAAGTAGAAGCTGCAGTAAGAAAAACACTGGAATTTCCAGAGATGGCATTATGCCAGCAATACCTGAATACCATCTTCCTAAAAGACTTGAACAAAACCAGTAAGGATGCAGAGCAGAATGGAAGTGTAATGCCATTAGCATACTGCAGGTTGCACTGGTACCTCGTAATCAGGATTAATGAGGGTCAATACAGAGTGTTCATTGCTAATAAGCACAGGAAGAAGTAAATCAGGATCCCACTCATTTTTGCTTGACAGAAGGCAGTCACAGATCACTTCCAACACTTCCCTCAATGAACAATATGCCATGCTAGATGAGGCAAAGCTTATTTGTGTCATTACAAATGCATAAAAAAAGGTCCCCTGGGCTATCAGTGGGCACCTTTATCCTCCCTCTGTGTGAGATAGGAACAGGTTTGCCTCTGAGTCTCTGAAACTGTATTCATGACAGCTTAAGTGTTACTTCATGAACACCCTCCAAAATCAGACTTATCATGCATGCTGTCTTAAATATATAGATGCCTCTAACAAATCTCCGTGATTCCTCATGGCTGCACACATCCTGCCCAGCAAGGTCTTCTGGCATTATGTGACAGTTGTTTATATGGATGCCAAACAGGTTTATTCATACAAATACCTCACCCTTACAATGTTGAAAACCTGAGTATATGAGACCAGATGCTTACCACTACCAAGACATTCAGTTTTCCAAAAAAAGCTGAACTACAAAACAGCAAGTGTAAAATTCTGTGGAGAATAGAAGTTAAACCCCAAAATTATTTTTAAATTGAAAATAGTAAAACCAAAAAAGATTATGTTGTCAGGGTAACTAACACAGCAAGTTGAAAAAAGCGCAAAACACAAGACTATAAATGTTTTATATGCTATACACTCACTCCCCAGCACCCTGTTGACTGACCACTGTTAGGCAGCTTTGTGACTGCATTTTGCATTGCACATTGTCCCTAGCAGCAGTCAGGAACATTCAGACACGATTATCAAAGCTGCAATACTTGGAGCTGAGCAGTGCTCTTCACCTTCACCCAAGATAAGTCTGCAGCCTTTGTAGTCAGTGCATTGATTTTGAACATTTACTTCAAAGAGGGAGTCAGTAAACTTAAAACACAGAGGGGAGGTGGAAGCTGAGTGTGGCCATATCGCGTTAGGGGGTTAACTTAGAGACATGTACTGGGCATAGGATGCAGCAAGAAGTTAGGTTCTACAGGAAGTTAATCATATGATGATTTTTAATGATTCAAGCTCAGATCTGTGGTTCTAAAAAAAAAAACCAAAAACTCAAACAAACACAGAGACAAAAAAAACCCCAAATAAGCTAATTTGCACTTTTGTCATTTTCTCTTTTACATCTGAACTTCAAAACAACAAAAAAATCCACCATGACTGACCATATTGTTTATTGTATTTTAATTTTCACTGATTATTTAAAAAAATAGGGACTCTAGGATTTTTATTTGTGTATAGTTTTTTTACTCCTGGATGCAAAGAGAGGTGAACAGAAGAAAAAGCGCATTCTTCCCCAATGCACTGAATGTGACAAAGCCCAAAGAGAACAGGCAAAGTTTTACTTTGTACATAAAATATGCTCAGCTTCTCCTTTTCCAGAAGCTTTCCATCAACTCTGAAGTGTCACAGCTTAATAGAAAAAATGTCATTTTGTTACAGTGACTGTGACAATCCCAGCCCTCTCTGGAGGTTATTGTGTCATACACATATAACAGCTGCTTCAAAGCACCAAGGTTGCTGGATCCCAAACAAAGAATTGGGAAAAGCAGCCCAACTGCTTAAGTGCTGATAACAATTTAGGACTAATGATGTCAAACAGCCATTGATCACCTCTACCCTGCTCTGCCTCCTTGTAGGAGGCAAATCAAATCTCTTGTGCTACGATGGGTTTGTATGCTCTAGGACATGTTTGATTTTGTTACAGAAATTCAGTGAGATTCTAATTACTGGTACTACAATACTGATTAATGATACACATGACAAAGGAAGATTAAGGTAAGAAGTTATGTCCTTAATTGTTTTCTGTGGAAATCTAAGAAAGTTTAGAACACTATGCTACAAAATGATTAAATTTTCATAATGAAACAATTTGTTGGAACCCATGACAGGAAAGGGAATTGTTTTAGAAAACACAAATAGTGTTTCTTCACCTATTATATCAAGTAGTTGGCCCTAGGCTAGAGCTAGGGGAGGGAACTGGTGTTATACCTGCCTAAACAATCATCTTCCTGCACATTACTCTGAACAAGTGTTCTGCCTGTCTGCTGCCTGCACCTCTGTGACTCTGGCAGATTTCAGTCCATGGCCAGCAACGTAGAGTGCTGAACTTTCTAAAGAGGTTTTAAAGTAATTTCCTTTGACCCAACACAAGAAATGCCTAAAGTACCAAAAAAATGTTAATAGGACCCAAGAGAGGAGGAGAAAAGGGCCTTAGAACTTAGGAAAAAAGCAATGTAAACAATTTCAGACACTAGATCTAATCATATATGAAAGTCTAATCATTCCAAGTCTCATTTTGAAAGCACTGTTTGCTTCTGAAGGATTCAGATTAAAGCTCCAGAGGATTTGCAAGCCTCCTTCTGCAGCAAGCAGTCAGAAGTCTAGCAAAAGCCTAATTATAGTCAATGAAGAAATTAACAAATGAAAACCAGAGAATAAAGGAGCACATAAAAGAAAAGGAGAACAAATGTCATGGTGGTCAGAGTTGCTGGGTTATTTTTAATTGTCTTTTGTATTTTTCTTATGACCACTTACTAAACCTACAGTCAGAGCCCCACAGAAATGCAGGGATCTCTGTGTGCATTCTACATCCTGCAATTTTGGGTACGTCTCCCTGTCAGAAGATTAAAGTAGATGCCACACAGTCAAGCCTTGAAAACAAATGAGCTGACTTCTGGCAGGAAAACTCTCGGTGTTAATTTGAGGGAAATCCTGAAGAATACTTTAGGGTGCACTTGCTCTCAGAGCCACTTTGGCCCTTTTTGCATTACCAATTCTATTCACATCTGTTCTTGTTGCATTAATGTCAGATAAAACAGATTACTCCAACTCCTTTTTGTAGTGGTTTCAGTGTCCTTCCTAGGACGACACAAAACACAAAGACATCACCTATTGTGGAGGGAGAAATCATTTGTAGGGTGCTTGAAGTTACATTTTGTACTGGGAAGCAGCCCATGCTCTGTGTTTGGACAGATCATTCTGGAAATCAGGACATCTGCAGAGAAACCCTGTCAGGAACAGGCAACATAACTTTATAGTTCAGGTTACACTCATACTCAGTATATTTTCATGTAGTCATTGAAGCATTAAAACAGGGATCATCTCTAAAAGATTAACTGGCCTCAATACAAGAGGCCGGTATGAAGGTATGGACCACTGTGGAAAAAAGTCAGGACATGTATGTGAAACTGGAATTCCAAAACCATCATACAGGTGGCTTTACTGAAAAATGAAAATAATGTAGTAATGATGAACAGGTGAACTTCATTCCAAAAACACTGACTTCCAGCCTGGACCTTGGTCCGAGTGGTGTTTGTGACAAGTTTAGCTGTTGGAATTTCTGACAGGGGAACAACTTGCAGGAGAATTACTGAATAACACATTTCTTTGTGCTGCTTGAGTTTTGTGAGTATATTCCAGCAGCTACAGAGTAGTCAGCAATGTAATAAAATAAAAAAATACGATCAGTACATAAGCAGATGGCTAAAGGATAAAACGGTGTCATACCTGCTATAAACTAAAACCTGCAATCTAAATCTTCATGTTAGCACTACCTACAGTAAGGAAGAGCCTGAAATCAGGGAATCTCAGCAGGCACCCAGAGACAGTTTGGGCATCAAAGTGATCAATAAAATAACCATTTGGGTATTATCTCTCCATTGCTCATACAGGGCGTATTAAAGAAAGCTCTGCCTTGACAGATGGCCTATAGGCTTGGCTCTCATAAAGCTGATAGGGCTATATCTCAGCCTTTAAGTAGAAGAAGCACTACATTATTCTTTTCTAATACTTTAAAAAAATAAATTAAATATCTCCTTCTCTCATGTCTCCATGCATAGAAAGTATAGTTACCTGTCCTACAATCTTACAGGCGTTTTGAGCAGAGGTAGCTACATTCTTCTAGATTCCAAACTATTTCTTTCAGGTAAATCATGACATAATGTATGGCAGTTTTCTTTCCAGCAATAATAATCCCCAAAAACCTAATGGCTTCATTACAGGATTCTGTGAAGTTGCAGATTTCAAATTAAACTTTTTTTTTTAAAAACCCACAAGAACAGACCTTTTTGCAAATAGGTCTAATTACAATTGCTGTTCAAATCTTATGAAATCATCCAGTTCTTTACTACCAATTTATCAATTCCTAAAATTGACAGAAAGTGACATTATGGTCTCTGCAAGGTGGTTGAAAATATTCAGTCTTGGCAGGACCTTTCCCAAGAAATCAGTTAAATAGCATCTAAGTATGAAGTATAACTTGATTTAGATTCAGACAGAAGCTGTATCTCGAGTATGAGAGGACTACAAGTGGTAGTACCTGAAAGAACCTTATGGGATATAAAAGATTTCAAGCACTGACTCTGGTCCAACTATTCAAGCACTCCGTTAGTAACAAATTTCCTTGCACCACTCAGAACATTACACAAGAAAAGTGACAGCAGCACTTTGCATATCTTCTAGAAACACACCATTTATTTACAGACTTAAGAGAGCCTGGAAAATCCATCTAGGCAGCTTGTTATGCAATTTACATGGTACAATTTGCTTCTAAAATAAAAGAAGAGTACAGACTGCCTTTTCTGTCTTTATATAATATGCCATGTAGGAACTTTGAGCACTATACACATTTGGGGTTGGAATATACACTGATTTACAATATAATAAGTACAGTATTAAATTCCAAGCCTTTATGTTCTTTCTTAATTTTCTTTAATTCAGAAACACCCTCAAAAAATCCCAGATAGCACAGTTCTATTTTAAATATTCTTTTTTCCTAAATTTTATCCTCCCCCTACGGAGAATATTAAAGGCACAAAGAATACATGAAAGGGAGTAATAAAATTTAAAAGGCAGTCAGTGGAAATTTGCAGATGTGGATTTCTCATTCTCAGAGTGAATGCAATTGTTCTTCATGAATTACAAGTGGAACACAGATTAGGTTTGCTATAAATCTTGGTGAACTCATTTATATGGTTATATTCTTGCATATCAGAGTGATAATTCCTGTGACAATTGCAGGAATCACATGAGCATTCAGCACCAACTGGTTTTCACCAAACTTTCTATATTTAGCTATAACATCAATTTTAATTTTTTTATTTAGTCATCATATTTTTTTTTATTGTTAAACTAATGATAAATGAGGCTGTTTAGTGCCATATGAGGATATCATCACACAACTTCTGGTCCAGTGACCATTCTTAGAATAACCAAGACAAGTCTTTACAGGTTAGTGCTGCTCACTCTGTGTTAGCTTTGCAGTACTCTGGTTGCTTGGTTAGAAAGCAAAACCAACTGCCTTGCAAAGCAGACTTGCCTATAGTGCACTTCCAACAAAAAGCCTTTGCTTTACAAACATTTGAACATTATCATGCACTTTTTAATATAAAATGATCAAACAAGCAAAAAGACTTATAAACACTTAACTCATTCTACACAAAAAAAGAAGCTGAAGTTAATAATTTTGCAGTGCTTCAGACTTGGTAATAGATATTTTGCCATTTAACTCTGAGTAATTTCTGGAGGTGATCCCATGTTTTAATCAGTATGTCCCTTGTTGCTCTCTGCAATTTGTTCTCTATATTTACCAATTAAAAGAAAAACATTAGGCCATTATGCAGTGTCATTATAATATAGAGCTACTGGAATAACAGACATCATATAGAAGGGATGACAAACAACCTGTCACCTCAGCCATCACACTGACTGCAATAAAAGCCAACCTTTTACTTTTATTCATCTTAGTGAGACATTATTGAGTAGATTCTCACACTACATTTCATGCAAAATACTAAAAGATCCTGGCATTAGTACAGATTTAGGCTACTGTCTAAGAAGTTACTGTGCTAAATCAACTGCTCTGCATATAAATAATAACCTGGACTGAAGTGGTGAAGTGTGAGGTGGAGGATGCTCTCTAAGATAAAGTTTTTCTTCTAAGTCTATACCTGATTTCCTTTGAAAGGGTTTCCCACATTTCTAAGCACATCCTTACTTAGGACTTTGGTTTTCACTACTTTTCTATACCTCTCCCCTTGACTCAGTTAGGGACCATTCCTGCTTTCCTTGGAAATTACTACTGCATGGTAGGGGATGCCACTAAAATAAAAAGTTTATAAAAAAGAGAAAAAAAGCTTGAAGCCCCCCCAGCAAAACAGTCCTCAAAGTCCTCTAAGGCAAGCAGTAGTGGCCTCCAAGATTTAAAACTCTAAGACAGAGTAAAAACAAAGAGTGAATGCATCTAGAATACAACAAGAGAGCAATATAGGTTATTTCAGTGTATTTGGCACATGCCCAGAATGCAACACAAAGAATTGGACCCTGGCTCTACTTTTCTCTAATACATGTATTTTGCATTTAGCTTCTTTTCCTACTCTGAATTATTTTAAAAATTTGAGAGCTGCAAAAAATTAAGAATTCTTGCATCACTTGTTAATTAGGAAGTTGCAGAAGCAGAAATAAATGCAGCTCCTCCAAAACACAAAAATTCCAAGTTTTCTTTAAATAAAACCTAGTTTATCTTGTGTACTGTTAAATCTGTTCTTTAAGAAAAATTAAAAAGTGGCTTATTACTGAAAACAATTTCTGAAAGTTATTTTCTCCTCCTCTAGAATACTGATTTAAAATAAAACACATAGCTTTATTATTTGTGGATCTCATTAAGAAAAGAAAAAAAGTCTTAGATTTGTCAGTGACATGCATTCTAGAACAGGACCCTGGAATTTCTATAAATTCAGTGCAGAAAGGGGGTCAGAGAGCAAATATTTATTACAAGAGGTAACCATTTTTGTTCAGTTTTCTTCTTCTGATGAGCCTTTATGGGCATTATTTCAAGTTCCTAGAAGGCCAAGATATGGCAGAGTATGAAATATGAGTAGAGCATGAAATTCTGGTTATGATGATTCAAAGGCATTCTGATGACTTTGGAATGGTGTCATATGATGCATAAGCTATGGTCTGTTTGTCACCTGCACAGATTAAGAGTGAAAAATGTAAAGCCATTGATCTCAATGGAAAAGTTCTACTGGCCTCAGTGGAAATAGGATTTACTGGGAAATATTGATGAATTATTTCAGACACAAGATGAAACTCAAAGTCATCACAGCATTTTAGGTTTATATTAAAAAGCACAACCATTAATATCTTCTCAAAGGAGACTACAACTGAAATAGCAGAAGCATTAAGTCATTACGCAAACAAAAAGAGAAACTTCAGGAAGCTCTAACACACATGGCTTCTTCTTGAATAAGCATTATATTGACTGCCCAATTCTCCTAATTTTCATATGATCCTACTGGCATTTCCTGAGTGGTGAGGAAATCCAATACTGTAAATTATGACTGCTAGTCTGTGATGTGAATGCCAACCAGAACTCTGGCAAAGGAATCCTATTGAGCTGGTTTGCAGAATAATTCCATTCGGTTATTTGTAATTTCAAAGAATTATGATTCAGGTACCAAACCTGCATTCACCTTTTTTAAAATCTCTCTTTGAGTTCTCCATTTCCCCACTCCTTCTCTTTTTCTAAGTCTCCTTTGACAAATAATTTATATTTATGTTCAACACAGAATAGTGTTTCTTAAACCTTTCCCAAGATATTGTCTTTGCACATCTTGCTATCCCAGACCTGTGGGGAAACTACTGGCAATATTAAACTACCAAGAGATTTTGGCATGACACAGCAGTATAGGAGTTGAATTCACAGCTGGTAATAATAAAAATAGACACCCTTCATGGATGAATGATCCTGGACATTATGGGGACATTATGAGGCCAAGGAACTAAATGACAACAAAACCTTGTAAATGAATTTATACTGTCACAAGAAGTTTAGGAAAAGACTCATTGAATTACTCACAGCCCATAATCTAAACCAGAAAAACTGCAAACAAGATAACTTTGCAAGGAATCTTGCTTAGAAGCAAAGTCCAAATCATGAAAATTCAAACAAACAAGCAAAATAATGCCCACAGCCTTCTTATCAAAAGCAATCCAAGTAAACACAGAGAGGCACTTTAACTAACAAGGACTCAGGATCCCTGCTTTGAACACTGAGTTCTAGACCCCAGCTGGCCCATGGCACCTCACCTCTCATCTGGAGCAGAGGAATTTCTAGTAGCATTGAGACTGGGGAAGAGAGTAGCAAACTACCACAAACATGGAAGAATTCAGAGGAGATGCACCCAGACCTGCTGCTGTGTCTTAAAGGACAGACAATGCTTTCACATTTTACTTGCAGCACATGAAAAAAAAAAACAAAACACCACCACCACCAAGAAAACAAAAAACCAAACCATCTGACTGGAAACAGCAATAAATGCAGCCCTTGTGTCACTGAGGTACTTTCTGCTTCCTGCTAAGTTAGAATAGCACAGAGTTCCCAACAGCCTTGTTATAACATTTCAGAACATGCTTCAGGCAGAAACACTTGGCTTTATCCACTGCAGTTCTACTTCACCTGGAGAGGTTTCCTTGGAGCCCTGGGCCAGAGGGACCCATGCAGACCAGTACAGCCAGGCTCATCTCTCCAGCCCCCCAGCAATCTCCCCATGCTCAGCTTCCCCTCCACACCTGAGGTACCTGACGTTAGCTCCAGCTGGGACTGGGTTGAACGGCAGCAATTTCCTGGCACTGCTTTCCTGTTTCACACATAGAATTTTTCTGAAAACAAAACAGCCTTTTCTTAAGTCAAAATCTGATGTTCTTAATGAAATAAAACAGCCCCCTGGCTATGGTAAAAAGCTAACAACATTTCTCCTTAAAGAAAAAGCAAAGAAAAACTAAGTCCATGTTCAAGCACAGAAAGAAGAGAGGTATCATTCATCTTGCTTTTCTATACTATGTGTGTTTATGCTTTTGTCATGCATATGTTATGTTTAACACATTACCACATTACATGGGCAAATACCTAGGGTCTGACAAATGGGTAAAAATCCTTTTATCTGTCAAGGAACAGACACATAGTTCCTTGATACACAAGTCATAATATCCATGCACAAGACAATTAGAGCAGCTTTTCCTCAAACATATATACACATATATTTTTCACCTTTCTTTCTCACCTTTATTACCTCCCCTTCCCATTTCTGCTATTTTTCAGATGAAGAACTGCAATAATACTGTAACTTTTCTTCTCTGATCCAAAGCTAACTAGAGAAAGAGATGGACTTGTCTAGCTAGTGTGAGTCTGACCTCCTCAGACCCTCACCTTTGTGAGAGAAACCCCTGTCACCACCTCCCAGCTGACTCTTCTGAAATCTACAGTGCAGATAAAGGAGCAAGCAGTTGAGCCTTGGCCTCCCAATTAATTTTTAGCTCTCTAAGCATCAGAATATCTTTGAACAAAGTTTAGTAAGTCCATACCTTCCCATATAGGAGCACCATTTTTTTTCAAGAAAAAAAAAAAAAAAAAAAAGGCCAACATGAGTGTCTATTACTACTGATTTGTAAAGATGCTAAAAATTCTAATGAGCAGTAGTTTTACCTCACCTGCCTCTTAAAATTCTCTTCTTTCTAGCTTAGCTGGTAGCCACAATATAAGATCTGTCATATGATAGATCTTACCAGCTCTAACAGTTGTATCAGTTAAGCTACATACAAGGATAGCTAGATGAAAATGTCATTTAAAATTCCAGCCACCCTCTGCTTCAGGTTTGTCCAAACGTTACCAGTGACAAGAACAGCCAGAACTTTCTACAACATCTGATATTCTGAGCATTATGATACTGTATGAAGCACGTTTGGATGATATTAGCCACAAGAGTAGAAATCTAAGACCTAAAATACATGCATTTGTGATGTTAGTAAAGAACAGACTGGGACAACCTGCCTGCAGACTGACTGACTGAAAATTCAAGTGCCTGAATTCAGTTCAGACACCAGCAGAATACAAGCACATATAACTTGGGAAAACTGGTCAAAATAGACCTCTAATAATAAGAAAAGTAGAAATCTCAGAAAAATATTCTCATATTGTTAATTTCAAAACAAGTAATATTAAGGTGTCAGTTCTATGGGGCTTTTAGATATACTTCCTAGACAACTTTAAAAAGCCCTATATTGTCTTTTCATAACATGAATTATTATGCTTTAACAGAATCAATATCTATGACAGGAAATACATATGCATGATCTAATTTTGATTACACTAGTGTAGCCACTAAATAATGCTGTGCTTTTAAAATGTAACTTGGAACGGAATTTTTAGCTCTGAGAAGTATTATTTGTTTTTCTCAACCTATTAAAGTGACTTGGAACAAATATATACCCCTACCTTCATGCAAAAAAACAAATTATTTTTTAATGTAATTATAAAGAGAACACACTGTGAACCACATGACTGTGTTAGGTAATGATTTAAAAATCTTTCTGCTCCATCATTTGTAAATAATTTTCCATGATTCATCACGTAACTTGTTATTCAAGCCTCTTACAGAGGAACTATGAGACTCATAAATTATTTAATGGTAACTTTGGGTTGAACATGTTTCACCCCGCTTCATACTACTGGTATAATCACATTTTTTGTCAAGAAATAGTAACTCAACCCTTCTTTGACAATCAGAGTGAATCACACTGAGTTTTTTAATCAGATGGGTAAAGATGGGTAAAGTTAGAAAGGGAACTAGAAATAGTAACTCAACCCTTCTTTGACAATCAGAGTGAATCACACTGAGTTTTTTAATCAGATGGGTAAAGATGGGTAAAGTTAGAAAGGGAACTAGAACTCCATGCAGAACCCATAAAAAAAGACAATCAAAGTAATATCTCTGTTCTTTGTGTTTTGTTTTAAGCTATATGTATCAATCGTATTCAAAACAAAAAGGGAGGAACATTTTTAAAAAACAGGTTAGTATGTAAGCCTATGCAAGTGCATAATTGTTTTAACTATTTACAAGATTTGTAGTGATTTGGGCTACATTTAAAGCTTAGATGTGAAGGAAAAAATACTATTCCTAGGGGGCACACAGAACCCAATAACTTTCTTCTTCATGCTTAATAATCTTGTATGTGAGGGACCAATCTAATTTGTGGAAAAGAATTGTACCTTAGGGATATGTTATTTCAACCCAAACTGAATATATTATTCATTCTAAAAAGTAGCAATAAAGATTATATAAGATGTAATTCATTATTTTTCTAAACGTTCCGTGATTCCACTGGGAGGTGAGATTTAAATAGCTTACAGGAAGTCTACCTTAATTAGGTTGCTTTTCAAATCAAATATAATATAATTTTAACATAAAAATGTCACTCAAGGGAAGCATTCCATTTACAAGGTTGATTAATGAAATTTAAAGGGAAAAAAAATAAAAAAGATCCATGGGTAATGTAACATGGAAAGGAATCTGAGGAATGATGCACACATAGCTGGATGTGTACAAATCTGCAGCTAGCTATGAGCTATACACAGATGTCCATCTCATATTCATGCATGCCTACACATACTCACAGAGAAAGGCAATTTGTTACCAGAGCAACCATGGTCAGTTGTTTTTTTGTCCTCCATCAGAATTAGTTTGCATTTTTGTTAACTCATTTTAGCTACTAGAAGCTCAGAAGAATTTATTGTACAAAGAGATTTATTTAAGCTTAGTACTTATGTTTACATTGGTGAGAATGTATTTTCCAGCATTATGATCAAGAAAGAAGAAAATTAAAATCTTCTTCAGAGATTTACAAACAGTTCATTGTAAGACACTGAAGTTATAATCGAGGTATTTTGCTTCAGTGGTGCTATTAAAATATTGATGTGCATGCAATAGAAATAGCCATTGCTTTTCCTGTGTACAGAGAAATGCTTCAGTTTCTCAGATCCCAGAATGCAGTAATTTCCATAAATATTGACTTTTAATGAGGGTCATGGGCAGTGATTTAATTTGTGGACTACAATTCCACTGTAATTTGAAAAGAAACAATAAAAGCTGAAACTTAGCTTTAATACTCAGTGTATTTCCTTCCTCGGTGTCTAAAGACACTCAGTACTAAGTTTTATAAGCTTTCAAATAGCATTTAAATGAAGTACTTGAATTCCCCTATTACCATGCACTTGCAACACTCCAGGTACCCAGCCACAACTGAATTTTTTGCAATTAGGCAGCAAATTTGAAACATCCACCCTTACCTTTTCTGCATCCCAGATATCACAGGATAAAAACTGCTGTAGGAAAATTTAGGCATTCAAGGATTTATCCAATATAACCTTGATCCTTGGCTGAAAGACGCTGTATATAATCCACTCAAAACTCCCTTTTCCTATCAGGCAAAAAGCTCATTGAAACAAAAACTTACTTTGACCAAATAGTGAATGAGAGAAGCAAAAGCTATAATCTTACATCCATTTGCATATGGCTCAGGTATTTTCATGTATAATGTTCTTCATGAGATATGTGAAAAAACTTTTATTATTTTCTGCCTTGGTAAGAGACTACAATTTTAATCAATTCTGTGTCAACCTTTTTCTAGTGTGCTTAGAACAGACAACACATGTTTTGACTCAAATGAAACTTTGTTTTTAGCTATATATTTTAACCTTATTTTGTTAATTAGTTTTAGGCAGCTTTCTAGAAAACATGTGTTGTGGGTTTTTTTTTGTTTGTTTGTTTTTCTTTTTTAATAAAAGCCTGTATGTATGTTTTTTCTCAAATTTTAAAACTTCCTGGCATTCTAATTAACTTTTACTGTATGGGTAATGCACTTGCAATATAAAAAAAAAACCAAACCAACCTATTTGCAACTTTTTGCCAGTCTGTACAGATCTGCAGAGCCAACTGTCCCGAACATTTCAACAGCTGCTGGTACCTCTGGTAAATGAACATCCTGTCATTCTGCCAGATGAATGAAGAACATCAAACAGCAATCTTACTGTATCCTCAAAAAGATGAAGCTGTAGTAATAAGCAATTCTGAAATCTTGAGAGACTTGGAAATAACCGTGACTCTCTTGCTAATGAACAAAAACCGATTAATCAGCTCCATACAACAATTTGTAAAACAAATAGGTAGAGTGACAGATTGTCATGCACAAGCATCATGTACCCAAATACAGATTACATGTATTATAGTTTAATACTCTCTATGTGTATTACTATGCAGATTTAAAATAAATTAGATCCTTTGTTATGATTAATATTTGACGTACTTAATTGCATTTGACAGATGCCAATCTTTTTTTCTTCCTTTTTAAAATATTTTGTTCTTATATCTTCCCCGTGTCTATTTTGAGCCCTCTCTAAGCTATTTGCTAAGCTGTTCTTTTCTCTATGGAAAGCATCAAAATGTTAAGGACTGAGGTATTTTGATCCCTGTCATCCCATAGTAACAGCTCTGATGTCCTCCCTCAGCAGGGCTTTCAGCACACAGGAAAAGATCCTTTACTATAAGTGAGAAGAGCTGAGAATAAGAACAGCCTCTCAGAGCCCACTAAGAGCACTTTTACCATTTGGATCCACTGATACAAATATTCATCACCTCTTTCTCTCGGGCACTGATTGACTTTATGATCTGAGGAAGAAGAGGGATAACATTGGCCTCCTTCTCCCAGGGCAACACAAAAAAATTGTACAAATGAGATTATACAAATGTACAAGTAAAGCACTGTCTGACCATATCCTGAAGCAGCCCCATGTGTACCAACTTCTGCTTCACAAGCTCCTCATGCTACAGAAGGGTTACTTTAGCTGCTTCCAAGACAATCTCAAGGGACTTAAAAAGGCCTGAGGGAAGGGTGTAGATCAATATAACAAACAGCAGAGTTCTCTTTGTCCTGACTATTTCTCCACTATGCTTGGGAGTGTAGAGGACTTCTCCAGTTCTCTGTTCTTGTTAACCAGCAAGTGGTTGGGGTGTTTTATAAAGTGGCTTTCTAATAACAAAAATATTTGTAATTACCCATGAACATTTATGTTTTTCATATTCAGATGAATCATTTGGGATTCAGCTACAGTCACCATAGGTTAGGTCAGTGGGGTTCACCAAGGAATGACGAAAAGAAAAAAAAAATTTTAAAAAAATATTTTCCAAAGAAAAGCAGATATTTCAGTTGTCATTTTCTATTTCCTATGATTTTACAGCCTTCTCTTTGATTTTCTGTGCAAGAAACATTCTGCCTGTCTTATCTGTAGAAGAAGATAAGGGCACATCACATCATAGTATTTTGAACCAACTCTTAGCCTTAGACTCTGCTCTAAGGTCTCATTATTCCCAGAGGATATAGATAGAAATGTCTGTCTCAGGGGTACAATTTTTTTTCCTTCAAATTATATGACAAGTCTTTAAGAGAAGTTATTTGTCCATTATGCTACAGTATGTCTAGAAATGGTATCCATCATGACTGAGGAAAAATCATTCATTTTCAGACCTGTCAGTCTGAGCAGACAAAATAGGTAGGCATCTCAGCACGGAAAAATAGAGGCAGTTCATCCTCCATTAAAGCTCAGCACCGTCAAGGGACCTCTGACATCCAGTAAGTTAGTTCTTCCTTCCTAGCTGTTACTTTTACTTTTTTAACAGGAAGTTCAAGCTCAGAGTTGGAGTACAGCTATTTTAACTCTGATAGCAGGAGAGAACTGAAAAAACGGAAAAGCTCAAGTGCATACTCAACCTATAGCTCTGCTGTGCATGAAAACAAGGTGATAGGTACAGAGTTTACCCCTTGTTTCTGATATCCCGGTGAAAATGGAGCAGGAAATGATTAGCCAAAAAATTACAATAGAGATTAATGAAACCATATCAGGCAGGTGCAGCAAAATCCTTGTGTTTTAGAACACATAGAGAATTGTCAGGTACTGAGATGATGGTGTCAACTGCTTCTTGGACTGAAGCCTAACGTGTTCCAGCAGCTCTCAGAAACTACACCACTATCAGAAAGCAAGCTATGACAGTAAAAGCTGCATTAATTTAGTTTGTAATATAGGTTTTTACATGCATCTTTAGATAAGATTACTTAATTAAAGCTTCTTTTGAATATTTAGAAATATGAGGACTTTTTTTCAGTTATTAATGAGAAATCTAGTTGCACATGTTAATTAGAAATAGAAACTGTGTTAACAGCAATTAATGGGTAATTCTTCCTCCCCTCCAGCCCCCAAAATGCATAGCTTTATTCAGTAATAGAGAAACTTATTTTGGGGGATATTAGACATCTTTTCATTCAAAGGTGTTTGGTTTTTTCTATAGATTGCTCTGACCACACTGAGCACATTAAATTCCATGACCCTATTTTTAATGCCAATTGGAAATCTGTGCCAAAGAACTCCAAATGAAACCAGAAACAGGACAATATGACAAAGTAGGGAATGCTTTATAGGCTACTTGATTTTGTCTCATAGTGAACTCTCAGACTCATGGTGTTTTCAGAAGTTCATTTGCAAATCATTCTATATATAAAAACATGACAGAAAACAATTACTCATGTTCCTAATCCTGTCCCTTCAATGGGCTGGATTGTCTCTTTACTACAATTTCTTATCCAGTACAAGAACACACTTTTGTCAGGAGGACTTCTCTATTAATGATGGTTTGATTCCACAGTATGGGTATCTTACAATAAAACCCCAGATAAGCATTAAGTCAAACCTGAGGATTAGCTTAGAGCAGCAGATACGTAACCCTTTTTGCTTCACTTATTATGGGGACAAAATCATTCCGATCAAAAGGTGAACTGCAAGTCATTCATGCCATTTCTTTGATTTAGACTATCATAGTAATGGATGTAAAAAACCTGGAAACTCCAAAACAAATTAACAAAAAAGAAGGCTTGATCTTTATCACACAAAGCGTGTACATCAAAACAAATTGCATGTGTAATTTTATTTTGATCATGTTCTTACTATCTATTATAAATCTTGTTTCTGGGTATAGATGTTGTACAATTACTTTCCACATTTGACATAATTGTTTCAATCTTAAATGTTATTCATTCTAAGAGAAAAATATGGTAGATAATACTATGTAACAAAAGAAGCATTTATGAGTAATGATGCTGCTCAAACTAATTTTCATTATCCCATTTAATAACTGCAGAGCTACTGTAATGGTTACATTATGAGTGTGGCCAAAATTATGTGGCAATTGCTAATACAATGCTCCAGCTACACTAACTCTGCATAATGTTGTGTATCACCTATCTGTAGCCAACTCTTTAGTCAGTAATATTTCAATTAGAAAAAATACGTCAGGGTTTTATGTCACAGGAGTTAGCATACAGTTTACCTAATTTTAGCCAGGAGAAAGTAAAGAGTCTAATTCTAAATTTTTTTTTTTTTTTTTTGCACCATCAATTACCAGAAGATAATTAATACCTTCTTAAAATAGGTGGCCTAAATTGTCCTCTGGAGAACACATTCACTTACTGCAGATCATTTCCAAATGAGTTTTGTAGACAAGGTACTCAACTGAAACACAGGTATTAGCTAAATGTTCTCAGACAGGCTTTTAGACTTTTGAAGTCATATATTCTTTAGCATTTGACTTCTAACAAAGAGCAATTTCAATTACTCTAAAACTCTGTATTATGAGACAGTGAGAAAGCAAGGCCTAGAAGACCACTGACACCAGTTCCTGCCCAAAGGCAGGATAGCTGTTGAACAAGACACACTGATGATACAGCTGGTGAGCTCTACCACACACTGAAGAAGAAAGGAATAATCCCAAAACTGGATAATCAGTTTTGTGTTGCAGAGCACAAGATTTTCACCTTACTGAAGAGAAGGCTGAAGAAAGGCTACTCTACCCTGAGCAGAAAGGACAGGTCTATCAGTCAAGCTGAACAGCAATTCTAACTAATACCACCCTGCAGCACTCACAGTTTATCATCCTATCTTCATCTAGAAAAACCCCTGATGTTTCAGAAAGGAAAAACGGATCTAGCCAGCCATGGTAAAGTCAGACTCACAAGGAAGGGGAAATAAATACTGATTCCTGACTGGTCAGATGGCTAAAAGGGGCTTTGAAGCCTGAGAGTATCCAATGTTACATTTTTGTAAAACTGAGTGTTAGGAGAGTATTTAGAGCAAAAAGAATATGTCACAAATGCCCCAGAGAGATTCAACTGACCACCTAAAAGTTTTAGGATGGTTTCTCTGTGCACACAGGCTAAAGTTTTCTTCTGAGAATCATAGAATCATAGAATCATAGAATCCTAGGGGTTGGAAGGGACCTCGAAAGATCATCTAGTCCAACCCCCCCTGCCAGAGCAGGGCCCCCTAGAGTACATCGCCTAGGAACGTGTCCAGGCAGGTTTTGAATGTCTCCAGTGAAGGAGACTCCACAACCCCCCTGGGCAGCCTGTTCCAGGGCTCTGTCACCCTTACAGTAAAAAAATTCTTTCTGATATTCAACTTGAACCTCCTATGCTCCAAAAAGAAGCAAAAAGAAGCTGAATTAAATCATTCACATCTTGGAAAATGGTTCCAACTGACATCAAAGATTCTAGATTACAAGAAAGAAGTTGCATCTTTGCATTATCTGTCAGACTTCTAGGAAATCATATCATTACCAGACAAATAGTTTCTCTAACCTCAGTTAATAGAGAAGTATCTTCATGTCTCATACTATTTAAATGTATCCATGCATAACCACTTCTAAAGACAGAGCAAGTCTTCTCTCAACTTCCTTGTGGCTAAGACAGCTCTTTGCAGGATAAGGGTCGATTTGCCAAATTCTGGATGCCTTTTGAGCGTGTCCTTTATTCCCATTGATTAATTTAACATTCCTTTTGAACTATGGTAGCTTTAGCACTGTCAGGGAAAAAACAGCAAAATCTTTTCATTACAGAAATTATTTTTTTCTGGCTTGTTCGTTTCTTGGGGTGTATGTCTCAAGTTAACTCTAAAAAGTAATTTCAGTAGTGGATCTACACACACTGACCAGCAACCCCCTTTTTAACTTACTCTATTTCTACACAAGAGCTCTAACTTTGTAAGCACGGCGTGTGGTCTATGCTTTGAAATGTGTAACATTATGCATATCAGTATTCAATTGTGGCCATTTAATTAAGTGCTCCAGGTCATTTTTAAGAGCAGATTTACTGGAAGAAAGAAGGAAGAGATTAATGGAGTTGTAACTTCTGCCTTGAGGGAGGATGGGTTGATTCTCCACTTGCATTGCTGCTATTGAGCAGCCTTTTCAGTCAGGTCATCAACCAGATCCATACCTTGTTCTGTATTAGTGTCCCATCCTTCTCATCATTTTTTACCCCAGAAGTGTTGTACCATTTGCAAACTTCACATGCATGACTCCACATATCCCCCATGTAGCCAGTAAATATTAATAGCTCAGTAACATTCCAGTACTTTCTTTTCTTCCCATTATGAACTTAAATCAGTCTTCTATGAGGGAATCACTTTCAAATTTCATCTGCAAAATACCCCTATCCATGTAATGAGAGCTTTCAATCCAGCTATTATGAGACTGTCTGTTTTGGTCAGGTCTGCTAGCCTGTCAGAACAGAGAAATACAGAAAGGGAAGTCTGAAAAGACAAATTTCACAAACCCAGACAATGTAAGAATCAGCATTATAATAATTACTTGTCTTTAACATCCCAAATCAATAGTTCCTTTATTTAGAATCAATATCAATCTAGTTGATATATAATTACCAGGTCATGATTTTCACCTTGTCCAGTAACAGGCCAATTTTATAACCTCAATCTTTGTGCAATTCTTGTTTTCTTGTTAATGTTGTTATTAACTGTGGCCCAGGACTACAGAGTTAGTTTTTCTATGACTCTAGCATTTATGTCACCGAGGTTAGATGATTACACATGGAATACTTTTAGTAAAATGTTTCCTCTCATCCTTCCCAGTTACAGCCTACAACCTTTCTGTTTCACAGAGGCTGGAAATAGCTTTTTATTTAAAATCCTGGCAAAGCTGTTACTCCTTACACTGGTTTTACAATGCTATTTTTATACCAAACTCAGCTTTAAAAACAAACAAAAACCAAACAACTTTTTCTTTTTACTTAGTCTATTCACTATTGATGAATGTTCTATTTCTTCTCCCTCTTAGTAATTACATGAAGCTTTCAAATAGTAACTTGTACTTACCACCTTTTTCCTGGTTTTATGTCCCTTATCCTGTTTTATTGCTGCTCTCCTGTCTCCTTTTGACCTAGATGACTGCCCTGCACACTGCAGCTTTATTTAGAAAGCATGCAGGGCATGAAACATACACGCTAAATGTAAGGGTTTCCAATCTATATGGTTTACAATACAGTTAGTGTTATATCTATTGGAGCAAACATTCCTATTGCTTTAAAAAAACAGGCTTACTGAGACTGTTGTTGACTGAGATAATACAGCCCTGACCAGTGCATAAACAACAGAACTCTGGTCACAAAGCCCAGTCTGGGGCTAACGAAATTCAGGCTCTTCTGGACCAGAGAATGGTATCATACCACATATGGCTCCATAGCTGGGCTTGCTTTTCTGTTTCTGTGGGTTTGCTTAATCTTGCTGTTGCTACATGCTTAAGTATGTGTCTACAAATAATATTTGACTTCAAGTGTTTAATTTAATTCTTAAAAAACAGCTTACTTAATAAAGCAACAGTGATTAAACATATTGGGAAGAGTGATTTTTATGGAAAAAATAAATGAGTCCCACTTAAGGACAAGTCTGTGCACTGAAAAAAAAAAAAAAAAAAAAAAAAAAAAGGCAAAATAAAAATAGTAGGGGGAAAAATAATATTTTGCCAGTGGTGAACCAGTCTCTTAAAAAGAAAAATCACTAGGATCACTAGGATTAGGGCTGTCCATTAATCTGTTTTCTATTTTCATCTGTGCAAGATACAGCTATGCATGAGTGAAAGCAAAGGCGACAAGAGCATTTCAGCACTCTGAGCTCCTAAACTCCCTTTCCTTCCTTCTTTGTTACCTGCAGTTTCTAGTAAAGTTTTGTGTTCTCAGTGCCTGTTGCTTCCTGCTCCATGTTCACCTGTTTTTAAGTGGTGCTAGAGAGAATAAATGGACAGCAGAAGAGCAACTGAAGGCAGCACTGAAGTGATCAGCCTGAAAGATCCCTGAGGGAAAAGAAGCTTCACAATTGTTAAATTGTTTTTCTCTGTACGATGGAAGAGATAAGACTTGGTTTTATCTGGATGCTCTCTGGACCAGTTGTTTTTTTTTCTTGATGTCCTTACAATACCTTTACACATTTTTGAATTCAAATACTTAAAGAGTCTTTAACAACTTTCTTCCAACAACAACTTGCAAAAGTGCTCTGAAATTCAGTTCTTTATAAATCAGAGTATCAGTCTTTCTAATTCTTGTTTGGGTTTTACCTGAGTTGCTTTTATGTCCTTCCAATACTTAACATTGTATAAGCTTTATTCAAGTAACTTCTGAAAGTCTCTGAATTTGAACAAAAAAATCTCTTCGTGAAAATTATCTGATACAACATATGAATCCTGAACATCATGCTACTTGATACTTCCTTTGCCTTGTTACTTTAGAAGCTATTTAAATATGATTTGGTGAGAGTTAATTGTTATGCAGCAACTATTGTGCAACACAGCAACACCCAAATTCATTTTAACCCTATCACTTACTGCTAAAATAATGTATACCAGGCCTCAACTCAGAAAAGGCTATTTCACTCCAAGAATTGAGAAATATTATAACCTTGATCTGACTTTTTTTTTGTGTGTGTACAGATTTAGAAATCATAGCAATATCCTGAATAACATTACTTTTAACCTTCATCCTTAAGAAGTTATCTACAGAGGTCTACTGAATTTTTATTTGATTAAGCACATGTTAATGTGAAACTGAAAGATGTCCATTCTAAAACCTTGCAATTTACTAACTTCAGTAATATTTTCAATGTTTGAAACTACAAAAAATGCACACACTTTTCATCAGAAATTATGATGTTTTTCTGATGGGAGAAGACAAGCAAGGTTACAAAAAATAGAAGGTAGAACATGTTATCAATAGAACCAAAAGATACATTTGCATAGAGCAGATACAGCAAAACAATACCACTGTATTCTAAAACTTACTTAAAACAAAACCAGCCGTAATTAAGAAATGTTGACAATTATTTAGAAAAGCATATTGGCTAAGGTGTGAGCTATCACTGACAAGTTAGGACTTGATAAGAAGAGGTGGATATGGTAAACCTCTCCATAGACACAGTCCATTATTCATATAAACAGAATACTCTTACATGATATAGAATAAAATACTTTTCTTTTTGTGCTACAGGTTTCTTAAAATGCCTTTAGGAAAAAAAGGGCATAGTTGGAATCCATTACTTCTTAGTAACTCTTAACAGTATTTATTGTCCAAATTTTCTCTTACTAAAATCTCCATTTCACTAGAGTTTTTTTATGTGGCAAATGAATACACATTCAGTATGGCCTCTGAGAAAAATTAATCTTCAGGTTAGAACTGTTAGAGAAACACTACAGCAACTCTATTCCCCAAACTACCCAACAGGAGTGTGGTGGGTCTGTATCACTGGCTGGTTTGAGTTTAACTTAGAGGCTGCAGTCTTTGAGGATGCTTTCTTACCAGAGGCCACTGAAACACATGGCCTCTGAAAAACATTGAAAATGGAAGCAAAAATGGTTTTGAACTGATTTTTTTTTTCCTGACAGCTGAAGGACAGACTGCATTAGGATGGCAGTTAAGTCTTTGTGGTTTTCTACTGAATATATACTCCTTGTGTGCTCTCATAAGTCTGTTTCTCAATTTTTTGCTTGTCCAGTGAGTTTATGAAAGACTTGAAAGCTGTCTTGTTTCTCCAGAGTTTTCACCAGAGCTGTTCTCTTTAAAGCTTTTTGGAATGAGGCCGTGATGGATGGAGACTTGAGTAAAAGCCAAAAGGCATTTAGAAGGAAATGGTCTGTGGAACGAGAGTGCCCAGGCCTGGTGTAATTGAAGAGTGAGGTGGTTTTGACAACCACAAGGGAAACAAAAGGGAGAAAATTCAAAAAGAGCTAAAGTGAATCCTTAGGCAGCTGCTTTTTGCTGTTGTTTTAAATTTTTCCTGAAAAACTGGTCTGGAAGAAAGCAGTCTGGGAGGGTCCTGGTAAGCTAAAAGTTAAGAAATCTCTCCTGAGATTTACTGGAAGCATTTCTCTCTATCCTTCCCAGTACACTGATTTCAACTTCTCAAAACCTGGACCAAGTTTATTTGAAACCTCTGTCAAGCTCAAATTTCTTTAACTTCATGCTCTGCATATGCTAACTACCCTGCTGCAATGTCTGTCTCCAAACAGCCACTGGTTTACATTAGAAGCAAATGGGTACAAAGTGCCTCATAAGATTAACCTTTAGTAGAGTAGCTACTGAAATGAAGTCTTATAAAAATTAAATAGCACATCATGTGAAATTCAGTGACTGCATCTGTACACATCTGTAATACTCAGATATCAAGCAAATCTAAATCACCTAAGCAAGGTGACAAATGCATTCAACACAAAATGCAAATATACCTCTCTTTATCACTGTTGCATTTCTCTCTTGTGAATATTAAACACTTGCACATTTGTAGCCTATTCAATTCATATTTTCTAAAAGAATAATGGAAACAAAATAAGATTGAAATATACTAATTATGAAAAGAACAATGACCACTCATCAGGAAAGTGTACCTTCCTACACTCAACCTAGCTGCAGAATTACATTGATTTTGTGAATATTACTGATAACTACAAACAGCTTTGAGACAGCTAAATTGTATCTTACAAAGAATTCATTGTTTAGCAAGGAAATGTTTGTCCTGTTCCAAATAATTGTGGAGCTATAAGGAGATACATGGTCTTTCATTCACCTAACCAAAGTGCCTAAGTTAGAAAGCTGGTCACATACTATATACCTAAAAGTAGAATGTTCACAGAGGAGTCCAATTCAAAGCACCTAAGTTAAATGCTTATTCTGAAATACCCTCTGGAGAAATCTGTGTTTCTCATCATGAATTTCATTGGAGGCTTAAGGAGATGAATTTTTGGTTTAAGCACCAAAAGCTCTTGAAGTTTGATGGTGTGACGATACCTTTCCATACCAAACATGCTGAACTAAACACATTGAACCACACGTTCACTCCATTTATAAATATAAACTCTTCATTTATAAATGAGCTGAAATAACATTTCCAGTATTCAAATTATATTAAGTCACTAATATTTTTTTCATAAAATGACAGTTTGTGTTTGGGGAAGACTAGAGGTCTGGGAGAGGTGAGGGTGAGGCAGATTAAAAAATAATTTAAAAAGTGGCATTTCCAGTCCTTTTAAACTTTTATATTCATTGGGGAGGCTGACAAGAGTATGAAAAGCCTCTTGACTATTGCAGCTCTTGATATTTTTCCATATAGACTGCCAGCAGCAGTTTTAGCATTCCAAATTATATTTAACCAAACTTACTTGTTAAACAGAATAGGGGCATTTACCCTCTGTAAAGAATATGAAAATGACCAAGTAGACACTTGCATAAATAAAGCAGATCACACTGCAACACTTGCTCTGGCTGACAGAGCAAATATTAAATTGCACTGTGGTTGAGTGATTTTTGTCCAGAATAGTATCAACAACACACAGTTCTGGTCTTCTCTGTCATCGTGTGTCAGCCCCCTCTGAAATTTGCTGTATTTCAGGTGCTGTCTCTGGTTTCCTTGACATAAGCCAATGATTTGTGTCCCATTCAATTTAGTTCATGTGAAAATACTCATAGCTCCTTGCCATATGTCAGTGGATGATAATTGCATTGATCCACCTTGCAGTGGGCTCAGTAAGGGCACTGTTCTGATAACTGAGTAACCAGAGGCTATTGCTTGTTAGAATTAGCAAATTTGACTGTTCAACTGGTTTGATTCCAATCAAGCTTGACAAAGTGGTGCATAAAACAGGGAGTACTAAATGTGCCAATAAATGAATTACTTTTCAGATTATGTTGCTAGTGGAGATATTGATGAGTATGTTTTGTAAGCTGAATATAGCAGCTTGCTACATTCTATTTCCTATTGAACGGGTGAACACGTTCTGATAAAATAAAGATCAATTTTAAATTTTCAGCTCTAGACTATTTAAAAGATGAGTATTGTTTTAAAGAGCACAATATTTTTTTCTAACAATAATTTTCACTCTTTTACTTCAAAGTTCCCATCAATACAGGACTCAGAATGAGAAGACATCCTCATGACAGTGGAAATTCAACCCCCAAAAAGGAATGGAAATTCAACCTCCTAAAGACAAAATTGTTGGAAATATGGCCAGGGTAGCCTTATTTTGGGCTGCAAGATTCTTGCTAGCTGATCCTGCATCAGATACTACTTCCATCTTTTAAAAAAAAATATTTTTTAAAAGAAATTTAAACCACCAAGTTCTCTCTCTAATGCCCTGAAAATCTTTAATAAAAAGCCCATAATATAAAAAGATAAAGATGCCATAAGGTGATTAAATTGCTAGTGTCCAGTCCATGAAATTATCACATGTGAACTTATACTTAAGATTCCCAACCCAATCAGTAATGATTTTCATGATTCTCTTTTAATGATTTTCATCTTTCTGGTGAAAGATGAGAAAGATGAGACCTTTTCAAGGTCTGAATGCCTTGAAAATGTTTGTGAAGTTCCTTTTCTAATACTCCTCTTAAGCAGAGTAGCTCTAAGTCTGGGAAAAAACAGGTGTAGAATGAGAGATTAACAGCTTCACTTTAAACCTTCCTCTGAGCACCCACAGCTCCAAAGAACTTGTGTAAAAGGTGCAGATGTTCAGTCCTTGTTAAAGAATATTGCCAGGAGGCTTATGTTCCCATTGTGACTTCCAGCATGTCAAACATCCAGTGGTATTTTTAAGACATAGATTTCTAAGAGAAGTCCCTCATGCTTAGTTCCTTAAGTTTTGTGCAAAACTAGCTGCTCTACATACTAAATACTGCAAGAATCTAATATTAGTATTAAACTCATTGCTACTTAGCTAGATTTTTCCAGCTTTTTTTCCTTTGCTGAAAACAGATACAAGGAAATAGCATCAACAGACTTAAAAGGTTGGTTTTGAAAGAAAAATGCTATTTAAAGTAAACACAAGTAAGTGTTTGTAAGGCAGAAAATCCATAATCACTTAGGAATTTTAAACCATAATTGGGAGGCAAATATGAGACTATTCCCCACCCACTTTTAAATGCATATAAAAGGAAGCTATGTCTAATACCTATTTTTTTTTCTCCAACAGAAAACACATATAATTGCTTTGTAGACAGAAAATAAAAACATGCTTTAAATAATTTCAAGACATTTGAACTGCTATAGAAATTTATCCTTTGATGTACTTATTTCACTTTCCAGAGCTCAGTTAATGCAAATGAGGGGAAAAAAAGTTTGTTCTTACATTATGCTGTTCAATGGTGAATGTCTGTACAACTGCCATGTTGTCTGCATTCAGGTAAATTAGATTCCAGGGCTGCAAGAATACCTGCAATAGGAGTTCAATGAATTAGTCACTAGACAGATATTTTCAGTAAAAAATGTGTGTGTGAAATTAATAAAGATTAAGATGCAATTCCTGAATGCTGAAAAACATGGTCATTAATTAAGAGTGGTTGGCTGTTAGCCCCAGCTTTGGAAAAATAGTGGATGCATCAGCACATATTCTTTGGCAGGAAATAAAATTTCTAAAAGAAGAAAATTAGGACAGCAATAACTCTTATGGTTTGTTAATTCATCAGCACAGTAGGATGAACCTGATTCACAACTAGTGAGCCCATACTGAAACAATTAAGCCTGTGGAAAGAGTTTCAGTATATGCTGACCTCCAGATATGGGGAAGTTTTGCCTAAAAATCAAAGGCAACATTTCAGGTGGAGCCTGATGTAACATTTACTGAAATGAAAAGAAATATTCCAGCTTTAACTTACCCCAATACACAACCACAAATTACACATCATAGATAAGGAGCTATTGTGAATCAGATATCAGATACCTTTTTCTTTTTTTTGTTTTTTTTTTTTTTGCTACTGTTGTAAATAGTTATATTCAAAATTATTATTGAAAAACTAGAAGGCATCTAATGAAAATTTATGCCTACCAGGCACACCTAGTTTGTTATAAGTGAAAAGCTTTAAAACAGTTAGGACTTGCGTTTTAAAAATCTGAAGTGCCTTTTGAAATTTCAGCTCCTACTCATACAGAAGAACAAAAATATTCTAACCACTCTCCTCAAAACTATGTCAGTAGTCATGTTTTCTTACCGATTTATTTTTCTAAGCATTTTTTCTGAACAGCATTTTACAGAAATGGTATCAGATAGAAAGCTCTCTATTTGCCACAATGATAAGAAAGAGAAGTGTTCATGCAAACTAATAGCAACAACAGAAAGACAAATAAATATATGGGGAGAAGGAAGAAAATAAAAGAATGTGTCTGGTTATGGATACCTGGTGGTTGTTTTAACTAAAGTTAAGTTAAAAGTGCTGCCTTAACTTGCAATTACATATTCTGCTCAGGCCTCAGAGAAATTTTTCAAAAAGCTTTTGATTACGGACAACTCTGCTAGTAATACACAAGATACTTATTTGTATTTTTGGTTCACCTTTTGAAGAGTAAGCACAATCTTTTGTTGTGGGATTAATTATTGGGCTGATTTCATTATTAATAAAAATACGTGAAAATTGCATTAGAATTAATGTACTTAATTAAGTTTTGAATTAATTCAATACTTTGCTCTTCACATAAGATCACAGTCATTATTGAGTAAGGCTGTGCTTTGGGTAATGTATGACTGTTCTCTGTGCTGGATGATATCAGCAATGCCATACATTCATATTATTAAGTGCTTAGGATGTATATTTGGGGTCCCAACCAACTCTTAAGCCATTCAGTTATGTGAGTGCTTGAATAATTATGCACGTATATCCAAGGAATGCTTAGGAATGTTTAGTTTATTTGCTGAGTGGCTGGCATAAAGAATTATCCTGTCTAAATGGCATCTAGAGAGCAGCATCCAACACAGAACAGTCAGTGAAGAGCTTAGGAACACAGCTCTAGATAAGCCAGCATAGTAACTTCCACAATACCAAAGGCAGCCTTCTCTCCTCCACCTAGTTGGTGAGACAAAGAGAACCAGACAAACAGGATCAAGAGATCCTTATTTTCCACCTATTCTGATTTTCCTTTGTATCTTTATCCACAGCATTTGACCTTCGCGCATTAATTTTCCCCTCTCTAAAATGAGGGCTGTCACCAGCCCATTCATCAGGCAGAGTTTATGATCTTAGCTGCTCACATAAAAAAGTTTTAAGTGCTTAAACTTCTATTATGTGAGAAAAGAGGGGAAAAATTGAACGTGGGATGCATAAATTGACCAGCTGATAAAAATGCAGGTTGTGGCACAGAGTACTTTGCAGCTACTATCCTACAATAGCCATTTCTGCTTCAAAATAGCAAATCGTTCCCAGGAGGCAAACACAGAGTCCATGAAGAGCAGCTTGTCTCCATTAGGTTGTCTCTGAATAAAAATAGTTTCTGCCTTTAGATGCCTAGAAAGAACTGTAGTAGTTTCTGTAAGCAGAAAAAAAAAGGTGATCTTTACACAGAAATAATGATAGCTATTATTGTACAGCATTTTTTATAGCTGGAATCCGGAAAGTTCCAGCTTTAGAGTCTAAAATACACATATAAATAGGTTCCTTCAAGAAAGAAAAGTGATAGACATGGGTACCTTCAGGCATTAAGAATCCTTCTATACAAATATCAAAACTGGTTTAAAGGTTTTGACCAACCACTAACAATACGTTAATGCCAGTCACAAATCTTAAAGATCTCCTATTTATTGCATATAATTAAATATGTCTTCTATTACTTCATAAGAAAATCTGTACCTGAATAAACAGAACTGCTTGGAGCCACTGCCTTCTGAGTCTTTACAGCAAAAGCACAGGCACCCGAAAAAGCCAGATGAAAGTCCAGTAAAGAAAACTTAACCAACAGTCTGAGAAAATCATTGGATAACAAAAGGTCTATGGTTATATTCTTTGTGCTTATGCCTCTTTGAGCTTTCCTTCTCTCATCTAAGCATTTGTGGCTTCTTGAATCACAATTAAGTTTTCATAAATCATATTTCTTTTAAATCTTTTCTGAAGCTAGATTATAAGTTTCAGTTCCAGTTCTCTTCCATGGACTCGAGGTTATTTGGGGTATTTTTAATGGAAAAAAGCCCGACATTTTAAACTGGTTCATTCATATATCGCTCAAACTAGAACAGAACAAATTCTGGAACAAAAAAAAAAAAAAAAAAAAAAAAAATGCAGCTAACCAGAAAAATTGTAAAAGAAGAGACACCACATTGTCCTTTATCTTACTCCAATTTACTCTGTTGTAGTCAAGGAAATATGAGCAGTGTAACAAGATGATGAATCAGACCTACTGCCTTTCTCCATTGCAAATTTAATGTTACGGAAAATGATATTAAAGTATAATACCCATACTTTAGGTCCTACCAGAAAATGACTCATGATAAACAGAGTGCGTTTTTTGAAATGACATTAAAAAATAAATTTAACTTCTCTCTCAGACTCCTTCAATATTTCAGGGTATAATTTAAGAACACATCCTTTATTGCTTTCAATCATTCTTCCTTAGGAGTTGGAATTCAGAACTGTAATGGTAACTTTCACATTCATGCATAAAGTTATGAAGGAAACTTGAAGTAAAAATGAACACTTCTGAATACAGAAGTAAGGTAGCATAAGGAAAGGAATGATTCTTTTTGTCAAATTGCTTTTGAGTAAGGCAATTTAAGTGACAGGAAGGATTTTTTAGCTTTTAGAAACCACATTTGATTTATAGAGTATTAACTGTGTCGGTCTATTACAAATGTCCATTTAACTCCATATCAAAAACATTTTTATTTTCTTTAACCCATTCAAAGTATTTCAGGTAATTTAAAATAAATTAACACTAGACTGACAAAGAATGCAACAGGGAGGACTGACTGTCAGACGTCAGTTTGCCTTGGATAGGCCAAATGACAATTGTTTTTCTCAAAAAATCATCCAACCAAAGCTATCCTACAACAAGACCAAAAAAGCCCAAGCTCTACCTGGCTGAAAGTTGTATAGCTAAGTTATTTTCCCTGAGTGTTTCAGGATGACGTGTTCTGTTTTGTGGTGAGATATTCTCTGTCATGGTAGGCAGCTAAATGATTAATAAAAACTTCTCCTTTCCCAAACTACTGTATCAAGTATCTTAATTTTTACTTGAAGGCCTGAGAACATGTAACTCCGAGATGGAGAGAGTTTTTACTAAGCCTTTGTCATTATTTAGAAGGGAAAGACTTAGGCAAAACTGTTTGAGAGACATGCAGAGAAAAAAATACACTGAAATCAATACACATTAAATTAACGTCAGCCAAATAGTAGTAATAGTTTTCTACTATCACTAATGTCTGTTTCAGAAATATTTTAAGATTTCTTTTTCTTTCTTTCCTTTTTTTCCTTTAAATGCCAAGTTTATTAACTTTGAAAATGAAATGTTCTTCAGTACTGTGTAGTCACAGATCAATTGGTACATTCAGGTAAAGTGCTGGAGTAGTGGGAATGAAAATCAATTGGTGTAAAAAGTTGCAGAGGTCACTCCATCACTCCACTACCAAAAGCCACTGTCCCATGTAATGTGCTGAAGAAGCATCTGAAGCTGAAGAGAAATTCTCTTAAGGTCACACTCCTTCCTACAGTATTGGTAAAGTGTGCAGGCTTGACAGTGACAGCAGAAACCACACAGAGGTGTGAGCTGAGAGAAGATTCACTGCAGGTTAACTCTTCTGTTTGTCCTTCCCTCCTGATCATACCTCTAGGCAATCAGAGGAACAGAGTCTGAATGGTGCATTCAGCCTCAACACTGGGGCTATTTCCCCATATAAACTGTACAGATTTTATAAAAGGAGCACACAGCAAGAAAAGAAATTTCCATGACAACACACTACAGCTCCAAACTCATACATGGAACCATTTTAGTTCTTAAAATTAAAGTGTCTCTAGACAAAGTGGTCTAACTACAATCATTATTGTTCCAAGGTACATTGTTAGAAACACAGGCATTAACCATAGGGAACAATTCCCATGTGCAGTCTCCTCAGTACTTTGCAGTTACTCTTAGCTTTGATGTTTAAAGAACCATCCTTTTCACTGTAGATCCAGTGCTGATTGATGCAGCAAGCTATGCCACCTGCAGCTTAGCTCTCAGTTCTGTAACACTAGCAAGTGTCTGGCTGAAGCAGCAGAGCTCCTGTTTCTGCATTTCTCAATCTATACACAATTCTTGTTTTTATTTCTGTAAGCATTTCAAATGCCTTCTGTAAAGAGAGAATACATCACTCCAGGAGTGTAAGGTAATAAAGCATCACTTGCCCCTTTACACTACTACATGGTTTCCTTTTGTGATTCTCTCTCACCAGCACTGTGCTGGCTCAGTGCCACAAAAGAAAGGATGTAAGGAGCAAGGGTTGTCACAGACTGCAAAGCAAGAGCTGGAAGACTCCTTCAGTGCTGTGGGGCAGGAATGTAACAGCAGCATTGCTACCACCCCTTCACAGGGAGAGTTCTGTTTGGCTGGTATTAAATCGATGTGTAATCAGAACAAGTGCTGAAATAACTTTTTTTTTACATTCAAAGCTGTATTTAAGTAGTTACAGAGAACTTTTAGTGTTGGTTAATGCAAATTTATCATCCTCAGGGGTCATTGTCTGGCTCAAATTGCAGAGTGAATTTTGTGTAATTATAAACTGTATAATGCACCTTTGACAATCCACTTTTACATCAGCACTGTAAATGACTTGAGATGAAGTGAAACAAACCATGAGAGTGCATTCTGTTCCTTCAAGAAGATAGGAAATACAACCAAAAAGGTTTGGTTTAATTTTATTCACTGTTTTTTGTGTACTATGCCTGCAAATCTGTCCAGTAATACTTAAAAAGGGTTGCTGTCACCCAGTTCCAGCCATTGAAATCTGAAAACATTCCTTACTCTAAATCCTGCCATAGACATTTTGAAGAATTTGGTTTGGGCTTTTTTTTTAAACAGCTCATTAGTTGGGAAAAACTTTTCTAAGTGGTAAGAACTCATACGTAGTGTAAAGATGTCACACAGTACTCAGATGCTGAAATATGCTGAATAACATGGCTAATAGCTCAACTTATTTGATTGCAGATACAAATCAGGATACACATATCTTTGAAATATCCCTAAATTGTTTGTAAGCTTGTGTTCCTACTGTAAAACTGTGTTTCTACTGTAAGAAAAGTAGACTGACTTTAAGGGCTTTGTAAATTTCCTATAAGAAATAGCCCTTTTTAGTGACTTAATTCATACTCTGATTAAACAAATATTTTATTCCAGAGCAAAAAATCACAGAGGCACCAATCCAAAGTATTTAGTTAATAATAAAAGAGAAGACAAAAGCCACTGGAATGGTAACATGGTTAAAGAGTTCTGTGAAAATTGTAATATTATTTTAAAGGAAGTCAATTTTTGTTTTAAAAAATACATCTAACACCTTTCTTGATTTCAGTCAATATTAATCTCTAACTGATGAAATAAATGCTACTGCTGTTTCTCTTTGAAATGAATGGACACAAAAATGTTCAAAAGGAATCCTTTATAGATATCACATGTGGCCACATCAGAAACCTTAACAAGTTAAACTACATCAGAGTGAGAACGTTAATACTGACCTGAAATAGGGACATTGATCCGTGGAAACTGAACGTAGACCAAGTATCATAAGAAAATCATGCCAAAATAATTTCCTTTTTGAAACATAAAGTAATATGAGAACACTCTCTAGAAATTATTTGGAAGTCCTTTTTTTAAAGCAATTTTAAAAAATCAATTATCTAAACACTAATGTTCTACTATAGGAATATCACGAGGCCTATTAAAACCTACAAAATAAATCTTTAGATGGTAGCAACAACTTACGTAAAGTTGTTGAAATTGAGATAGAGTCAAGACTTCTGTTTTCTGGAATGCCTGTTGATTGCAAGATGCTCAGTAGAGCCAGCTTGTATAACCTTAGTTTTTCCTAAGTTCTGAAAACTGAAAGGTTTCTCTAGTCAAGCTGATTCACTATTCAGCCTCTGAAAATGAATCCTGAGAGTTTAACTAACATTCACTAACAGACTTGGTCAAGGAGTTGTGAAATCCCATTTCACAGCACAGTCAGGTCTTTCTGAACTCGTGTGCCAAAAAGCCACACTTTCAAATGTTATCAGCTCCTTTGAGAGGTGTCCACAGAGACAGCCTCAGAAAGTCAAAGTAGTGCAGCACTGGGTGGCTTCACAAAGATGCCTTCTAGATTTCAATGATACATTCACAGGAGCAGAATTATAGAGATGTAGTTTGCCATTATAGCTTTGCATAAATGAGGTATTAGGCTGACAGCAGTATAATATTTTGAAGGTATAAAGGAGTATAGGATTAAATTTAATCTATTTTTAGCCATCACTATTCTGAATCAGTTTATACCAATTAGGTAACATAAGTAGGAATGATACTGAAAATGTTGGGGTATTTTTTTTTGTCACTTGGAATAAAAAATAACCCCAAACTTAAGCTCTCTAAACTCTGAATTTCCCAGCATATCCCCTCTTCCCACACAAAAAGCTGGGCCCCATTTACCATTTATACCAGGACCACTATGTAATTAAATTACTCAGGGTAACTGTTCTATAATGTCCTCTTACTTGTGTCATGTCTTGTGTTTTTTATATTCTAAACTATTCAGTATTGTAATTGCTTTTCTTCAATTCTACCCCTTTCACAAAAACATAAAGAGGACCCACTAAATAACTGTTCCAGCTGGGAGAAGAATAGTTTTTTCTGTCTTTTCCATTTTATGAAGATATCAGAGAAAGTCAGGCAAAGCTGGGTAAATTCCATCAATTCTGAAGGAATTGAAAGGTGAATTTTTCAGCCCCTATTCTGAGCTTGCCAATTTTAGTTGTCCATTTTTAAAGTGACAGTACACAAACTGCTTCTCTCCTCAGAAAACAATTCCTGAAAATGTCACTTTTGGCTTTTTCAGAGAGTTTCTTTTCCATTCTCAACACTGATACACCACACACTTTCAGGAAGCATTCATTATACCTTACAAGTGCTCCCTTACATAGACAGAAAAAAGGAGTCCTACAGTATGAGGCAGTTTTTAACAAGCCAATTCAGTTTTCCAGAGTGGGAAGTGATTTATATAAAAACAGTTTTCACTTCCCTTGCTGTTCCAAGTATGGAAGAGAATACATACCAAGACTCTGCAGAAACGTGTGAATTCTTTTGCTGAATCACACCCTCTAAAACGCAGGTATCAACATCCACCCAAACAACAAAAATTCTTAGTATTATCAAATTAAAAATTACTTAGGACTAGAGTTTCCAACAGACCTGCTGATGAAGTCTCAAATTTCCTCAATACTGCACAAGTCTGCTTTGGAGTCTCATGCTCTCAGTTATCCAGAGTCAGAGCAACAATAAAACTCTTCAGTCTAGATGGGCTAGAGGACACAGAGCAAAAACTCATGAAGGACTGTTAAGGGGAATGTTTTTTAACAAGAAACACCTTTATGGTAACCTTAGACTTTAGGATTCCTTGAGGATAATGCTTCAGTCCAAATCAGTTTTCTTTTCTTCTTTTATTGTACACAAATTTATTGAATGATACACAGAATATTCTCCAGTGAAACAACTGTTTCTGTGGATACAGCTAAGACTACACTTCAGCATATTTTTTCTTGCAATTAAAAGCTTACAGGAGCTCAATTTCCCTTATTAAGGAAAAAAATATTCTTCAGTAGTCTGTCCAAAATGCAGACCACAGAAAGCAAATGTAGCATTCTAAGGCAAGAAGTTTTGCAAGGACTGCTGCCCTTTTAGATAGAGATCACTAAAAAAAGGTTACATATTCACAGAAATAACTGAATTTGAAACTTAGGGAATACATTAGAGATTCTTGAATGGAATCAACAGATTCCTGAACTTCACATCAGTCACATTGGTTTTAGCTCTCAGTGGAAAACTAGGCTTAGGCTTAACCAGAGCATGAAGAAATTCCTATTCAAAAGATACAATTTAAACCACTGAAGTTAAGATCTTATGGTTCCTCAAGAGTTTCCATCCTCTTATTCTGGCTTTCATTATTGCTTTATTCTAATAATATTGACTTATAGTAAATGTTTACTATTTTGCTAATACATCATTTGCATATTTAAAGAACAAACATCACCTTGCTGCCCTATTTATATTTGTTCAAGAAGTCTGCAAAGTTGAAGGATTTTTATGATTTTATCAACTGAAACACATTTCCTGAGTTTGCCTGCCTTTTCCCCAGCTGAATCACTGAAGACACTCCCAGAATTCAATATCCAATTTACCATATCAGGTTCAGCTACAGTGACACGATTCCTTTTTGCCTCTTGCCAGTGTATTGTTTGCTGATTAATAAAGGAGACAGGTCTGTGAGGCTACCTATCTGCTGGAAGGCTGTCATGTTTTTTGATCCTCAGTTCTTATTTCAGACAAAGTCATGATAAAATGCAGTAGTGATCAAATTTCTGTTCTTTCATTAGGGCTCCCTTATCTATTATAAACATTTTCTGTTCTATCTTCCACTAGGCCTAGAGGTTTAGAATAGTTTTATGTATCTTTTGACACTTCTATCTTCAATCTTGATCCTAGTTGGTTCTTTAGAGTTAGCCAGAGGCTTGTTTTTCATTTTGTTTTGTTTTGAACTTCAAATACAACTTTTGACTACACTTCCTGCACTGAATACTGACAAACTGAAAAGAAGGAGTAAGGGAAACACAAGGCAAGACTTGCTGTCTGCAGTACCTATTGCAGATCAGTAAGCTGCTGCATAATTAATATTGTACCAAGGCAAGGCCAAAGAGTCTGAATTTTAAAAATAAATAGCTAAATAAAAACTTGGGGATTTCCACTTGTAGGGCCTGTTAGTTATTTTGTTCCTATAGGCTCATATAACTTCAAACTGCATTTGAAAAAAAATAAAAAATAAAAAAACCCCTCTGTATATATTGTTTGCAGAAGCTAATTATATTTTAAGTAGAACTTTGTGGTTTCTTTGGTTTTGTTTTTTAATGGGCTGCGGGACTTTGCTTAGCTTTGTCTACCCTTGAAAATACATATGCATTTATCACCACTGTACATCTCTTTCTGAGAGAAAAGAAGAAACATAGGCTCTTTATCATTGAATAAAAAATGGCACATTTTAAACATCTGCTACAAAACTGTGACATCGTATAATACTCTGAAGTTTTTTAAACCTAGAGAATTAAAAAAAAATAAACCCACAAGTTTTTAATTAGGCTTTAATTAGGCTTGCTTACTAGAATTAAAATAGTTCTTCACTTATCATTCTTACATCATATCTTACATGATTTGTAGTCACTCATTCTCATATCTGAGAAATATTTATCTAATTGTTGCTGGTAAATGTGAAATATAAACCTAGATTACTAAACACTAGTTTTGATGCATTTAATCTGAATTTCTACACTGGTGTCCTATTAATTATGTTGCAAATTAAATGCATCAAAGCTTATAAATACTGATGAATGAAATTTAATACAGCAGTGGTACTGCACACGTGTTAGTATTGCTGTTTAATTGGTAAGGACGATACATAAAATATATGACAGATTGTATATATGACATTATGGTATAGATGATTAAAACTGAATGTCATAAAAAAATCTCAAAACATTGCTTTTAGCACAGCTTTTTTTTTTTTTTTTTTCTTCAACTGAGTTGAAATTATTTAGTCCACGTTTTTACCATATGGTAGCAATTTAAAATAAAATTCACTTATGTCATTGTCTCTTAAAAATAAATCAAGAAATATTTCTGAAGGTTTTAAATGCTTCTTTCAAGAATGATATTTTATCAAAATAGCACATCACTGGAGAAAGCTGTGAACTCTCCAAAACTACCTTTTGTCACAAACAGCTCTTCCTTTAAAAATATTGTGACTACAGACTACAAAGATTTTGGTATAAATTGCTGCAAGAAATATACTTCATTTATACATGCAGAGAAAGAAATTTTACTTCCATTTAATGTTTATATGAAAGAACATTAAAAAAATATCTTTCCTTTTATTAATTGAGCATAATATGGACACACATGGGTGAAATAACATGCTAAAATCAAATAAATATTTGAGGACTTTTTACCTCCGTAATTTTCATCTCAAATATACAGCTTTATCATCACCACTGTGAAATTCTATCCAGTCTCCTACTAAGTCGAGACTTCTGAAAATAAAAGAAAAGAAAACGTTCCCATTTCCTTTACCTACCATCCTAAAAACTATTAACAAATCTCAGGTTACTAGAAGAATTAAAGCAGCCTGTTTGGTAGATTATTTTTCCCCCTTGTCATCACACAACATAAATAACTCTTTACATTGAGCAGTTCTTCCTCATTAATATTTTCCATGGCATTTCTGTTTTGATTCAGTTCTACCTAAAACTCACAGAACTCCCCATTCTATTTGGAGCACCCCCATAGTCCTCACACACCAGTGTGGCTGCTGGCAGAGACACTGAGTGGGAAAAACAAGAAATTGGCTCGTGGTGTTTCTCACTGGAGTATTAATCTGAGACATCCCCCCTGTCCTACACACTACCTGTCATGAAATTTGTGGGAACTTATCTTTTGAGACTTCTCTCCTTTTGTCCAGTCTGGTTGAAATTGGCCTAAAGATTCAACATTTACCAGAGGGAGCAAGGGAGACCAGACAGAGAGCACCATCACAAAAAATACTGTTTCATTAGGACAGAAGGCTAAAATAACTGTAACAAACGGCTTGAAGGAATCTGTCTTATGAATGTACCAATTAAATCACAGGCAAGTGATTTGTTTTGCATTTATTACCATAAATATGCTGTTTTACCCTCTGCAGAATCTCATTTAACTGCATTAATTTTAAAAGACTGATCTCAGTCTGAGTTTGGCTTTTCTGGAGCACCAAGGGCAAAATATTCTCTTCTCTTTAAATTATATTAACTGAAAATAAGTGTAATCTGTGTTTTTAGATCCTTATTGCAATTTAGATAAACAATTAGATACAAGATACCAAAAAGAAAAGGTAACTTTGTAGTAGAGATTTGTCTCCTGGTGCCCCAGGTGACTACAAGCAGACTTCCTTCTGTGTTCTAGTGATTGAAAACTACAATATCCTTCAAGCCATTTTTAGAAAGCGTTAACGATTGCACTATCAAGTAATACAATTTTATAAAAATTAGCTTATGAAATTTACAGAGATTTGTGCTTTTTATAGGAAGGTAAATTGTGTCCTCATTTGCAGTAGTTATTCTAGTTTTGCAAGGCTGGAAACTTGGAAAAGAATAAATTCAATTCTTTCATATAACAGGATAGTGAGGAAGAATTTCAGCCTTAGATAATTCCAGTAGTTTCCACTACAAACACACATCACTTTAATTAATAAAAATCTATGCCTCTGCTCTGTGTCACAAATTTATCCTTCAGGACAGTGCTGAAACTGAAATGCTTCATGCTGTGACGTTCTGTTAAAAAACCCCTTTCTGATTAGATGTTTGAAAGGGATAAAAGTTGACAAAAGGAAATTATCTCTTGTATCCAGATGTTGGAAGCAATTACACTCATAAAGTTTTCAGAGAAAGAAGTAGCTTTAATGAGTTAGTCACAAGGGACCCCTGAAAAAGAATGTGTGATTTTTTTTGTGATCTACCCATGGATTTTTTTTACGGTAGCTTTCATGCTGTAAGACAGGAAACAGTCTATAGCTTGAACAAATACTTCATTGAGGGATAAATAGCCTCCAAAATTAGAAGCATTTCACTATATCGTGTTTAGTTCAAATCATCTGCAGAACCATGCAGAAGACAGAATAAAGAATTTTGGCACCCCCATGCTAAAAAGGAAAAAACATAAATGCGAATAATTTGCTTTGTCTTAATTTCTAACTGTATTATTCAATCATGCGTAGATCTTATCAACTGTAATGTAGTAGCCACTCTCATATAATTTCCTTTTTTTTTTTTTTTTTTTTACTGGCATCAGATTCTGTGGTGTTCTGAGAGCACATTATTCTGGTGAAATGATATTTTCATAATCACTGGAAATCTACATAATTTCCTTTTTTTTAAATTACTACTTCAGCACACAGTGTGCTGTAGGCAACTCATTGTTCACCTTTGATAATTAGCTTCTGTTTAGCAATGTTTTTTTTGTGTTTTGTTGAACAATGTTGTTGTGTTTGTGTGTTGTATTTGGGCAGAAGACCTTGAAGTGATGTGAGTGGATGACCCTGTAAGAATGTCCTTGCTTAACTAGAGCCCCAGAGCTAGGATGTTAATTGGCTACAGAGAATAATGCATACAGATAAATGGAAACAGTTTCCTCTGTTAAATGAAAAATTTATGTGGTAATTAAACTCCATTTAAGAGGATAAACACCAACAGTTTTAGTAAAATAACATCTTTACAAAACACTAAACACATTAAGAAATACCAAAGGTCAGTTTATATAAGAATAAGGTGTTATTTTCACCAGGTTGTCACCAGACAACTTCAAATACATTTTTCTTTTCTGAAATGAAACTTCTTGGAGATTTAATAATCAGTTCTTGGAAGATAAAGATGAAAAACAGTGAGACTAAACAAAGAAAATGTGAATCTTTTCAGAAATCCAAGATTTCTGGAAACTTGGAGGAAATGAGATAATGAAGCTCAGAAAAATCAAAGGTAATCAGAAAAGCAGTCTGCTTTCCTCTGCAGAAGCACATGGTTCACTCCAGTGTTTCCTGACTTCCCTTTTCCCTGCATAATAATTACTTCTGCATCACCTTGTCAACCTGATGCTTTCCTAACAAATTCCACATTCAAACCTAAAGAACTCATTAAAATACAGAAAAATGCTGTCTTTATCTCATGGATCTTGGTCATTTAGTGTCACTGTAATCTTCAGTGACCAACTAGATCTAGGTTCATCCACACAATATATCTCTATTTACTTCTTTTTTTAATTTGCTTTATTTACTTGCTACCTTTAATTGCAATTACAGAAAACTGTAAAATTGAACAAAGTAATAACCAATTTTTTTTTTGTAAAATATGGTCAACGGATACAGTAATATCTTCAAAAATCAAATTTTCAGTTAGAAAATAATATCAAGAAAGTGTCATGAACAGGACACCTCTTTTGTAACAAGATGATTCAATTCAGCAGAATCAGTATTCCAGGCTCTAAAACTGGAAGTCATGGAATTGGTTTTGTTGCAAAAAGCCACTAGGCTCATCAATCCAAGCAATAACAAAGCACAGCCAAGTCCTAGGTCCCTCATCACCACATCTTTTAAAATACCTCCTGGGATGGTGACTCCTAAGTAGTCCTGTAAGTACAGGACTATAAATACATTTCATTTAAACTACGGAGAATAGTACCAGGATAGACATCTTCAGTTGCAAATGCCAATAGGGAAAAAGTACATTAATAGAAGCCTTGAGTTGGGCTGTATTTCAAAATGATATCAAAATAACATATAAATTTTATTTAGCTTATGTTGTATTCCATACATGCTGTAGCCTGCGGCACATCTGACTGGTGTTATTTAGCTATGAAAAATGGAGCTACTTGATTTGGCATAAAAGCTGCTAACCTATGTTTTATCATGCTCAAACTGTCTAATACATCTTCTTACGTAGATGCTATATTTAAGCATTAAAAAAGTCAATTTTAACCCTTTTAGAAAAAAAAAAACCCTGATGTGACTGAAAGACTAAAAGAAATCAAGTCATTAATGACACTGTTCAAAATGTGTTCAGACTACAAGCATATGGGGAGTTATAAAATAAACCAGAACTTACTCACTTAACACATAAATGCAAAGCTTATCTAAATGTCAGAGAAAGTGTTGCAGATGTCAAACCAACTTTCGGGTTAACTTCAAAAAGAACTTTGTAGGATGAATTCTGACATTCTTTGCTTTGTTTGACCTTTGAAATCATTTGGCCTGCCTCCTCATTTGTCTCATTTCTCACTTCCGCTTCATCTTAATTTTTTTTTGAGGGAAACAATGAAAAAGAAAAAAAACCTTCCCTGAGGACAGCAGATGAAGACTTGAGGCTCCATGCATTTCACTTGAGTCAAACCCTGGAAGAGGATTATAGAATTGGTCCAAGAGGGAAATGTTATGGAAGACTATCAAGCCTGTCCATGTAGCACATTAAAAGACTATTTCTCTCCACTTGACTCTGCTAATCCTTCCAGTCATTGTTGGGTTTATGCATAATTTTCACACCATGACAGACTTTAAATTGAAATGCTAATACGAATTTGAGAAATCAATACAAACTTTTAATACCAAAACAGTTTTCTAGAAAACATCAAAGAGTTTCCCTCAGATATTGTGGCAATGGCAATTTCCCTACCAAATTGTAAGCAAATGTGATTGACAGTACTTTGATTTAAATTACATAATCCTATCCTTTAGACAACTGGGAAAACTATTTTCTCACCTAACAGCAGCCTATCTGTATCTGAAGCTAATCTGAATTTGATTATATGGTTTAATTCTTAATTTGTCCCAATGTTTTGCTACGTTTGAACAAAAGGAAGAACATTTTTTTCCACAGAACTGGTGCTTTTTGTTCAGTTTACTTCAGTATGCTAAAGTCACCCTACATGTAAATTACCTCTGTTTTTTCTACTCTTTAAATACTACTAATAAATCCAGAGGGTAAATATTTCACGTTAGCACATTTTATTTAGTTTGAAAGTAAGAAAATAAAAACTCAAAACACATGTAAAGCTTATAAGTCACCAATTTTCATTTTTCCTAATAAACCTTCAACAAGAAAACCATAAGAGCTTTCAAAATAGATGTGTGAATCTGTAAGACCAGTGAATAAGGATAGTTTTTACAAGGGTACTTTCTGTCTTCAGTCCTTTCTCTATGCCACACTTCAGAGTTGCAGCTGAGTCTCACCCATTAAAAAGTCAGAATCAGAAAAAGTGATTTATTAAAATCCTGCTACATTAACCTTCCTTTCCAGTTTACCAATATAATTCCTTTTATTTCCAACTGAAGTAAATGCTAGAGGAACTAAACTATCAAAGAAAGTCATAGACTAGATGAAACATACATGCTCAATTTGTGGAGTTGTAAATGCTCTCATGCAAGGAAGCAGAAGGTCTAATTCTTTAACATTTCCCTACACACATAATAGAAATAGTGCTCTAGTTAAATCCAGTTACTCTGCATTCCTAGAAACTCCTGTATCTAATTTTAGAATCATTTATTGTCTCATGCTGAATTTTATGAAGTACAAAAGCATTATCTTTAATCATCATGCCAGATATACTGTAGAGGTGTTCATTGTAAGACCATAAATCTCTACATTTTTATTTTTATCTGAGATTTTTTCTAAAGCTAGGAAAATGTTATTTAATTTTAAACACAGACACCAGTGATTACAGCACCATCAAACTGCATTTGAAGCTATTTTAAAAAGCAACTTTTGATGGAAATTATTGCAAAGCTATTTATAAATTTTATACTTCTAACACTATTACTAGTAAGTCTGCACTAATAGACCCAAAATAGTAAAAATAGGTGAATATACTCAACTACTCACATTGGTAGAAAAATAAAAGGAGTTGGGCAAAATACTCTCAAATCTTTTCCGTTCCATAGAATGCAACTTTCATACAGAACTGAAAAACACCATGTCAAAAACTTGCAAGCTATTCCATTTATCACTTAATAAACTGTGTTACTGTAATTACTACTCAGACTGTGATAGGCATACAGCTCCTACCCCATAAACTAGGTAGCTTTTAAAACCAAACTGGGAAAAAAATCTAAAAAATGATGCTGAGGAACAGAACACAAAACACATTACTGTTCTCTATACTAGAGAATATGATGGTTTTAATTCCAAAGCATTATTAAAACAAAAAAAGGCTAATGTTGCCAGAAAGTCTTCCCTAGCCATCAGCAATGATTCTGTGTGTGTCCATGACAATCTTAGAAGACTCCATGGTTTTAAAGATAAAAAGAAAGTAAAAAAGAAGGTATGGGTACTTGGTACTAATTCAAGCATTCCTCAAGCCCTCTCTATTTATTTGTCACAAATAATAATTAAGACTGCTCCTCTAAAACATCTTTTTTTATAAGCCCCATATTTATTACTCTATTTTCTACCTATGTCCAAATTTTAAGTGAGAGTATCTCTTAGGGAATAGTTCTTTGTGGCTGCTGATGACAAAGAGTGAGACAATGTTAATACAACAAAAAAATCATACATTTCCCATTCCCACACTCAACATGAAGGGCAAAGACCCTGATTTTTCTTGCTTAACAGTTGAAATAATATAAGAAATAAAACTTTAAAAATAATCAGAGGCTCTTAAGGAAATAGTTGGGAAAGTGTGAAGGAAGAATTGTGTCCTGTGCAGAGGAGTGGCTGCAATGCACACAGCTTCATCCTGGGGCAGCTGGTGAGCAAGTGGAGAGATTGAGAGAGTGTGAGGGATCAGCCCAGGTGATGCTGTGGTAGGCATCCACAGACCAGCTGAACAAAGAGATGACAGAGATGAAGCTTTCTTTAGAAGCTGATGAACTTTATGTTTGTCCCTGGAAGGGCTATGGGGCAAAGCCTTTCCAAAGCCAGGTTATGACTGACAACTCAATTGCTTGCCATGAAAAGATGACAGGCAGGGGGAGATTGGTTGCTGTTAATATAATAGTGTTAGCAAGGCCTTTGACACTGCTATTTAAAGTATCTTTGTAGTCAAATTAGTAGGATAAGAATTGGGTAAGTGGATGAAAAGATGGTTCAGCTATAGCATTGCATCTGGGAGTTCAAAGTCCAGCTGGTGGCCTGTAGTTTATGTCATTCCTCAGGTATCCAGTCCTGTGGTCAGCAGAAGTAAATGTGTTAATGAATGACAGGGCAGAGGGGACAGGATGCACACTAAGCAAATTTTCATGATATGAAACTGGAGGGCAGTAGCTGATATGCTGGAAGGTTGGCCAGCTATTCAGAGTAATCTTGACAGGCTGGAGAAATGGGTTGACAAAAATCCAAGGAAGCTGAATAAAGGCAAATGAAGGTTCAGCATCTGGAATAAATTATCTATTTTCTTAAGCTATTTACTAAGTGCACTTCTGATGAAAAAAAAGCTCATACAAAAAGGAAAGTTTTAAACTTACTACCTTTAGATGAACAGGCAAGAGCTAGTCACTCAAACCTATGGAAAATTACTTATTTTGGATGACATTAAAGACTTCCAGACACTTGAGGGCTTAGTTTATGCTTCATTTCTCTATGATTAATACTATAATCACAAGTGCAGTTTGCAATGTAACAAGTTATAAAAAGATTTTGCCTCATTTGCAGACCATAAAAGCTATAACTACTCTGCAATCACTGCAAAGAAAATGTCTGTCAGTTGCATCCAATGTTTCCTTATAAATTACAGCTATTTCTAGGGAAAGGGGTAATTTTTAAAGAAAAATTAACACACTTAAAATACATAGAGACCAGAATAATGTTCTGACAAAACAGTAGGTAAGTAGTAAATAAATCTTTTCATCTAGTCATGAGGGATCATACATACAAATATGGTGGTGGTCTTCATCGAAAAAAATTAAATGGATCAAGAATGGTACATTCAGCTTCCACATGGAATCCAAAAAATAAGACTAGGAGCTACATGCTTCAAAGTATACAACAATAAAGAATTACAGATTATTTCTCAAAGAAGTACAAAGGAAGTAACATGATATGAAGAAAACACAGCAGACTTGAGTGTATCAGTAAGGTGGAAATTTGTCTTAAAATAGAGCGCAGTTTAGCTTTTTGGATAATTGTCTATATTGAGTACAAAAAGTCACATACTTATTATCTAAGATTTGTGCTCCTTTGATATAAAGCCAAATGATATTTAAAATGTGAACTTTTGAAAACCAGGCCTTCTTAAAATTGTGAGTAAAAATATGAGAGAAAATACTGTTAAGACAACAGATCAAGGGATGGCCCTCTGGCCTTGCCACGTGGGAAGTCAGGTCTGTACTAAAAAGAAACTGAAGAAGAGACAGAATTCTCCTTAGAAGACTTTCACCATTTTATAAAAGAACGTTAAACTTATCATTGTGCATAGCATCAAGAGGTTCATCCAGGAAAAGAGATCCCATTTAGCAACAGCAGAAAGGCTGAAGAAAAGAAAGAGGAGATTGGGTGTGAAATCCAACCCCCTTTGAAGTCAGTGGGAATTTTGCCATCGATTTCGTTGGGTCAGGATTTCATGCAATGTGGGTGCAGACTGTGCTTTGTGATATTCATATTGAATTGAGGTTTCTGATTTCAAAAGCTGCAGTAAAGTCACCCCCACACAAAACTTATCTAGCAGAGTACAGAAAAAAGTCCATTATTTTTTTAATGAGAGAAAACTCATTAAAAGTAAAGTAACTTAAAACCTTACTGTTAATATAAGTATCCATGGACAGCAGGAAAGAATTCACCTTTCAGCATTTACCTCCTCTCAGTTTTGGTTTTTATTTTCTAGTTTTTCTCCCTGAACACACTTAAACATCCCTGCTTCACTTCTTATACTCAACTCCAATACTTAACTGCAAATTCCAGGGGGGAAAGTAAGATGACAAAAGCATAATCTCATTTTTGTACAATCCAGCCTCTTAAGGTGCACTGTTTAAGTTTTGGGCAAAGTTTGTTATACAAAGTTTGAATATGTATTTTTATATACATTTATTGCATATGTATTTTATATACATTTTTCAGTAAGAGAGTCTAAGATGCTTACTTTATTATTAATAAAACCAGACACGCAAGTAGCAAGAAAATGTCAGCTTTCAATGCAGTGTCATGCAATCTAACCAAATAGCATGTTATTTTTCACTGTTGTGAACAAGCAATAACAAATATAGGTTATTATTACCATAATAAACAATACTTTTTACAGCATGGAAAAATAAATCCAGATGGGATCTTTCTCCTTCAGAATTTACACTAAGCCTCCTGCTTTTAAAAAGATGATCTTCACTGGGGGAAGATACATTTTCCTTGTCCAAAACTGCACAAATCATGACAGCCACTAACTTTCAGAGAAATGCTATCCAATTAAGACAGAGAACAAAAGAAAGAAAAATGAAATTCTATATGCTATAAAAAAGTTTGCCTTCTTTTTAATTAAAATTACTTTCAGAACCTAATGTTAAAAATGTGTATTCATTCCATACACGTATTTCATGGAATCAGTGGTGTTATTTAATCAGATACTGGAGATTTAAGTTGGAAGTAATGAATATCAGGTTGGGAAAGTATTCAAATGTTCTTTACTGGCTTCTTTCCTACAGTTTGTTAAATGTATTTTTAATGCAAATATATCTATGTACTTTCTTTCTGTTGTCCTTGATGAAGACAATCCCAGAAGGGTGAAACACTGGCCTCTCCTGTTTCTTTCCTGCTGTGCCAAGAGAACAATTAAGCTTTAACTATCATAATATGAACGAAGCCTATCTAAAGCTGGCAGACCTGTGCCTAACATAATTTGCTTTAAATTTTAAAATATATTGCCTTAAAGAATGCAGCAGTTCAGAAAACTATTGTTGTACACATAGCTGAGAAATTAAGAGGTGAATATTTATGGAGCTGTATAGAAATGTTCCTTCTAAACAACCTCTTGTCTATAGAAGACCAGATTCCTCAGTTCAAGAAGACATCCTTCTACTTTTCAGGTCAATAGCATCAAACATCTTGTTGAATAAAGTTTTAATTACTAATAGATATAAGGATCAGACCTAGCAGGTCCTTTCCATTCCATAAATATTTTCTTTTAACAGCTAAAGTGATAAAGACTTTTCCAAAAGGTAGCTAGTTACAAAAGTTTAACTCAAAGGTGATGGAAGTATTTAAGTTGGTTTTTTGTTTGGTTGGTTTTTGTTTGTTGGGCTTTTTTTTTTTCCTTTCTGAATGTATCCAGGAAATTCTGTGGCCAGGTTTACAAGCTATTGCAATCCCTCTCTGTCAAGCCAGGTCTCCTCTACTTTCCTTAAGTTGGGACTTGAGGCAAGACCTTTCCGAAGGAAAATATTGAATCAGTAGCAAACCAACAAACTCACACATACTACTGTGTGCCTCAGATTACATATGAATAATTCTGTGGGGAAAAAAAAATTTCCAAGGACCAGGTGTTTTAAAATTTGTATAAACTCCAAGCTCTTCTTTGATTATATAACTGTACAACTACACTAAATTATGCATCTCTGTATTTGTTATCAGTCTATCCATATATGGTCCCTCATATGGAGGACCCATACACTCAGTAATCATTTAAAATCCAGATCCTGACAGTGTTGCTAACTTGCTTTGACTTATTAGTGTAGATTGCAGGTCATTGAAAAAAAAATGGAAATTAGGCTGATTTTTAATTTAGTGGACTGAAAAATTTGATAATTTCCCTTGTTTTAGGTGAATCTCTAAGATCTTGCTTTTCTGAACAAGAGACTTCTCTTTGAACCTCAAGTATATTAACTACAAAGAAAAAACTGTACTAAAAAGAAACTGAAGAAGAGACAGAATTCTGCTTAGAAGACTTTCACCATTTTATAAAAGAACGTTAAACTTATCATTGTGCATAGCATCAAGAGGTTCATCCAGGAAAAGAGATCCCACTTAGCAACAGGAGAAAGGCTGAAGAAAAGAAAGAGGAGATTGGGTGTGAAATCCAACCCAATGTATAAACACACTTATATACAGTGAAAGAACACTAATGACTAACAATAACCTGAAAAAATTTTTTTTTATTTCTTTTACTTAATGAGAATTTTTCTGTATTAAGTATAATCCACTTCTGATAAGAGTGAATGTTCTAAGTTTTATCTTTTTTTTTTTTTTTCCTTTTCAAAGCTGTTTTCATTCAAGTCTCCTTGTGAAACAGATGGCTCTCCTCAAATATTTCCAGAGGCATTTGTCACTCATTCAGCCTTTAACCATGTTCAGATATTGCTGCAAATAGTAAAATTCCAATCCCTTTCAGAAACAGAAAACCAGTACAAAATAGTAACAAAGTGACAGTCACTTCCTGCAAAGGTTACACTGAACTGTAGAGTCCAAAATATTTTTTCAGAGAGCCTTTTAAGACCAGAAATGTGTATAAGTTATAGTCTTCAAGTGGCTGAAGACATTCACGAACTAAAAATTATTTTACCTATTAATTTTAGAGTTGAGCATGTTGTTAAGGATTAAATTAGTAAAGTTTTTTAACACTTATTTGCTTTAATTCAGCAAAAAATATAGTAGCTTTCAATCATGTGCCTTGAGTTTTCTCTCAAAACTTCTCTGTTTAGAAAACATCATTAATATGTATCAGGTTCTCAACCTTAGTCAGGTGAGGCAGCTTTGGTTATGAAGGATAATTATAAACACATAATAACAAAAGTGTAAATATGTATCAATACTGAGATATGCAGCCAACACTGATGGCTGTCCTTATCTTGTCCAAATCATAAGAATCAGTTTTTCATAGGCATCATCTTGTGATGTTTCTCATATTATACATTTTAGTCTTCTTTCTTGCCTCTGGAGTCTCAGATAGTTTCTAAGTGCTGACAGCAGACCTGGAAAGCAGGAGCAGGAGTGGAAAGAAGAAACAGTGGTGCTGTGTTCAGAACCTCTAATTAGCAATTTAGCTCCTACTGTCTGAAGGGAATGGGCCTGCACATAATTCTCCAAGCACATTCTTCCCTTCACCAGAGCTGCAGGACTCAAGCTAAACTGTCGTTGGGAAATGAAGCTAAAATTTGTTGGCATTCTGGGTTTCAGAATTACTTTTATCATCACTTTAAATACACAATAAAGTTTATTTATTGGCTAAGCAACTGTTATTTACAAATATATAGTAGGGAGAGCAACCATTGGGCTGTGGGGGAGGAAGAGAAGAAAAAGCAGTTAAAGCTCCTGATAGTGTTGACATCAGCATTAAAGCACAGAAGAAATTGAGGCTACAAATAAGAAACTGGTTTATAACTCCCAGAAGGGAGAGATTCTAAAGCAGCTTTCTTATGGTGTACGGGGAGAATGAGAGGAGGGAAACACAGCAAAGGAAAGAGTAGATTCATTTTAAAATGAAGCTTGATAAATTTGAAGAGCCAGTCTCAGCAGAGGAAGGCCTTTCTGAGCCTGTATTCCCAATAAGATTAAAGGGATTGTTGAAATCACTTCAAGTCTTCTGAGGTGCTGCCCAACGAGACCTTAAAAGGATGTGCACACTTCAGAAAAGGCACAGGATTGTTGGGAGGACTCTGCAAACGAGGGCAGGTTTATCTATATATATATATATGTTAACAAGAAAACTTTGCAGTTTGGTCAAAAATGAAACAACCCCCAGGTTGTACTGCAAATTCAATGAAAAACACAACATTCTGTCACTGCAGTAAAGGCTGTAAGCACACAGACTGGAAAGAAAAATGAGTATCATGAAGGTAATCCCTGTACCAATTCATCAGGTGGTTTGGTTGCTTGCTTTATTTTATATTTTGTAGTACTCTAGCTCTAAGCCTCAAGCCTTTCTATAAACACTGCTCCTCTTAAAGAGCAAGGTGGGAACAATGTAGCATTTGTAATTTAACAGCAGTGTTTTTAACTATTCTGGAACCTTTCTTATAGTATTCAACTCCTAATGCAGTCTGCTCACTTTATCTTAAATATGTAAAAAAATCTTTTTTCTAGTGAAATTAAATAAAGCGGAAAAAAAAAAAAAAAAGGAAGACTGTTAGACTAATTTCTGAACAAATGCTGTAAGGGAGAAATTATGGTATTTACAAAATATTTTTTTTACTAGAAAAAAACCTGAGGAGTTCTCTTATTAAAAAAACACTGAGGATCACAGTTGATTATCACAAATTATAAATTGACTTAATTTCAGTATAAGAGAAAAAAAATCCTAAAAAAAAAAAAGGTGGCTTTTCATGTTGAGGAAGAGCAGGTTGTAGGTTTCACAGTATAAACTGAAAACATTCACTAATTACCCAAAGAACAGGATGGTTTTGCAGTATTGTCCTCTTCACCATGAACCTGACACTGGCTTCTTGGGATCAAAACAGATCCCAAACACCATTGGGTCCAACACCAGACGGGCCTGTTTGGCTTGCAAGGATGGCTGTTTTATGCAGCAGGTTACCATAACAACTTGGCCCAATGTACACAGTGGATAGCTGCATAAATTAATGCAACTCCATCTAAGCATTCACTCCCAGTTGAAGATATCCTCAGCTTGTCAGAATAAACCAGACACAACTCCTATACAGGAGTCAGAAACAAAACCATCTCAGCCTAGGCATTTAAACTCACATCCATCTTCCATGCCACAGGGCTCTCTCTTTGCAGTTTTTACCTTATGCACAATCCCTGCTCACAGCAGTCAGCTGCCAGCTTGAAACCCAGCTTGCACAAATGGGAAAAAGGCTTTTTTATGTGAACGTAACCTGCACAATTAAATACAAAGTTCTTGTGTGGATTTTGCGACCAAAAGTCATTTTATCCAGCAGGAGCCTTAGGTTTGCTTCTGTCCTTAAGTCAGATTGACTGTAACTTGAGAGTCTACTTCTAAGAGCTTTTAAAACATTTTGCTGGACTTAGAACGAGACACTGAAATTCAGCACTTGTCATTAGCATTGTGTCTTGTCTTAATGAAAAACTGTTCCAGAAGAACATGCAGTAATCCCACTCACATACTTTTATGACCCTACATGCACCTACAAACTCATTTCTAAAAGCAAATTTCAGTGTACAAAGGAGCTATTGAAGTGCTAATCAGTTTTGCAGATATAAAATAAAGAATCAAAGATCAGATAGATTTTTCCTCAGAATAAAATCTGAGGAAAAGATTTTAAACTATTTTTAGGTTGCAATCTAAGCATGACTCACTGTCATTTTATTGCTTAGGGCAAATACCACCTCGGGATCTGCAAACAGGAGTTAATACCCGAAAATTACATGAAGTAATCTCTGAGTTCAGAAATATTCAGATAGCATCCCTAGGACCATATATACTCAATATAAGCACCTGTTTGAGGGATTCCTTCATGTCAGTGAGTACGAGAAAAACCTCAAAGAGATAAGAAAAACCACACGGTCCAGTGACACAACTGGGAAACACTGCTCATCACCCCCTGCCTTCGTCAGTGCATTTCAGAACATACAATTAGAGCAAGATTTACAGTCACCTGACATGTATCTTTTGTCAAACTTTTGTTCTTTCTGCTGAGAATACTTACCTTGGGTTTTCATGAGAATATTCCTGAAAGAACAGTGTCCACAGAAAAATAAAAATACTGACATTATTTTAAGAGTAACTTTTATCTGAAGAATTTTAATCTGAGAAAAGACCAAAGGAGAATATTGTGAGATTCTCCCTATTGTGAGATTTTAAAAAATTACAAACAGGCTGGTGAAACAACTTCCTGAAGTAGAAGAATCTAGGCTTCTGAAACATCAGCCAGAGGCTATTTAAACAGGACATACTTCTTTTGACTCCAGATAGCCAATTTCGGAAATTTAATAATCTAATTTCCAAGTCTAAGCATTCTGAGAGCTTTTGAGAAAACAGAAGCTCTAATTTGATATATAACTTATTGAAAAAATTAGTACTGCACTTAGGCTTTCTTAAATCTATTTTTTTTCTCAATAACATACTTAAATGTGACTGCATGTGAACAAACACAAAATACAGCTTTTTTTCCAAAGAGAAATGCATCTTTTAAAGAGTTGCTGCAAGAGTCCATTGTATTCTTATGTATAAATTGTGTTGTTATCCACAGCTAACACATTACGTTCTACATTTCAACTCTGGAAAAAGACTGTGGTCTTCTCTTTTCAGTTTTTGTCTAATACTTTATTTAAAGCTACTGAAAATACATGCAATATACACTAGAAAGTGGGATACTTAATAGAATTGAGTTTCCTTCACAGTACTGCTGACACTTCTGTGCAAAGATACAGTGGTGGAAAACAGATGTGACAGAAAGCTTTCCATCCTTGAGGAGCTTTATTGTAAGAAGAAAAGGCTGAAATAGTTATTGCTTGTTACAAGCAAACCTAATCAGATTCAAATTGTTACATGTCTTGAAAAGGACATTTCCAAATTGCACATTTTTTTCCAGGTACGATTCCTGGTGTATCAATAGCCCAAGGGCACAACATATTGAATGACTTATTAAAGATTCATGTTACAAATTCATTGCCTCACAACACTGTAGGAACACATTGTTTTCCATTAAAGGAAGAAACTCTTCCCACAAGTGTTTAAAACTCTCAAACTGCAAAATTTAATTTTCAATTTGTATGAAGCAATGAGCTTCATGAGCTCCTCATTCTTGACACACAGGTTTAGCTACTAACACAGCAAAACAGATAAGAATGAGCAAACCTGGAGTACTAAAGAATTCTGATATAGTGAATGAGCATCTGTCTGTTGACCAATGACAATTCAAGAGAATCTTCCCAAGAACAAATCATGGCCAGCTAAGGGCCTGCATATCTTCATCCCTAAGATGAGAAAACCAATGGAATTACATGCTGTGTCTGTGTTTGGTTCGTATCCAGGGATGAACTGAAACAGTTTGCTCAGTGGCCTCTCCCCCAGCCAAGTGGAGGAATTGGGAATCAGGAAAGGGACAGAAGCCCTTTGGGGTGAAACATAAATGGATTTAATGAAATAAGACTACTAACACAAACACCACCATGAAGTACCTAAACTACACTCAGCCTCATCCTCAGGAGTAGCAGAGGCAGCAGCAGACCCAGAGGAAGGAGCTCCAAGCAAGGGAACCCCCCCTCAGCAACTTCCCCTTGATGATGGGTGAGGTGAGGGGTGTGGGACACCCCTGTCACTCACCCTGGGGCAGCTGCCCTGGCTGGAGCTCCTGGAGCTGCCAAGGACCCGACCTCCATAGCTGGCACAGGATCTTCCCCCTGTGAAACCAGGTCTTGCTCTTTGCTGAATATGGGTGAGCAAACACTCATTAGAATAAATTTTTCTATCATTTCATATAAAAGCAGCTTATTGAGATGTATGTCTACATACAACCTCTAGTATCTTTGCAGATGGTTAATATTGAAGGAAAAATTCAGCAAAGTAAGAACCAGGAGCACCTACCAATAGACAGGTATGTAAAGCAAAAAATTATAAAATCTGAAGTTTTGAGCCCAATTTTTGAAGAAGTACTGGTTTAGATCAGAGTTATACCCCACAGACCAAAAACCTCAGCTCTGCTTCTTTGTGAATATCACTGACTGCCGATCTCGAAACCTTGTTGTTTATATTGATCCAGTCAAACAGAATCACAATAAAAGAGCCACTGCACTTTTCAATGAACTACTGTGAAGGCTGCTGCTTAAACAAACAAAACTGACAAACCATCCAAAGCCCTGAATGTGGTGTAAAACCAGATGTTACTGAAAAATTTCATTTCTACATATTTTCCACGTTATTATATCACAAATTATTAGTTCAGTTTTGAATTAGTCTTTCTTACTCTGGTTAATCCTATTAACAGATATTTACTCAGGAGAAAACAAAACACAACTCACAGCAACTTAACTCCAAATGACTCAGTTCTCTTGGGTAATTTTGCCTTGACAGTGCTGTTCTTAAAAAAGAAAAGAATAAACAGCATTTAACTTAGATGTTTTATCAGGAAACGAATGAGAATATTTGTTTTTATAGAGCATGTCCAAAATAACGATGGAAGATCAGGTAGATGAAGAAACTTAAAAACAAGTGCCCAGATATATCCCTGCTTCAGGGAGGGTTTCAGTCTATTCTGTACCTTTCTGAACAGTGGCAAAATCTTAATAATCCCTGCTGATCAAGGAAGGTTATTCAGAAGGTTGTGAAGGCCTGGAAAGCTGTTCCCTGCCCTGCTCAATCTACAGATCCTCTGTGAGTGCCCAGCTTGCTGTTACGACCCTGTCTCTCTCTTCTGCCTGGCATAAGCTCCCCAAACAACTGCTCAGCATTTGCCTAGGAAAGGCACAGACTTTTCTCCAGTGTCACCTTGCCTGATCAATCCTTTATAAAAGAAATAAGATTCAAATTTAGAACAAAGAACTCAACCAAATGTTTTCTGTCACACTGCAACCTGACCAATTTAGAAACCCAAAAAAATAGACACGGCATCCAATTTACAGTGGAGCTTGGAATCCACTTCCACAAATAAATTATATATTTTCCAAAGTATTATTACAAACCAAGATAAATTTGAACAAATCCTCATAAATGTCAATGTGTCTTTCCTGTGATATGCCCATGTGTAACTGAAGACAAGCACAGGAGAGGTAAGAGCTTAGTTTTCCCAGGACAGCCATTTCCTTCTGGTTATGCCGTGGCAGCTGGAGAGAGAGTCTTAATTTTTTTGGAAGTGAATTTAATTGCTTTAGAGAGTCTGTTTAGCATATCACTTCAGAAATGCCCCAAAGCTACAAGTAAACCCATTGTTGGCTAAATAGCTTCTTATTTGTAAGATTTGTAGTTTAGCTCTGAAGTTACCAAATCATGCTTTCAATACCTTACTGACTATTCCATGAGTGGCCTCCAATCTTATATCTGTTGAAACATTTTCAATTAAAAGTTTGATGATAAAGATCCATGACAGTCTGAGAGGTGTTGATGGTAGTTAATGGGCTATAATCCAATGAATTTGGGAATCAGTGGCTCAAAGGTTATCCTCAAGACAAGAATAATCCGTCAAGTCTAAGCAGATGCAGAGAAATAATTGTTTAAAATATGATAAAAATTTCCAAGAAAGTGGAAAAATCCTTTGTATGAAAAAGATAAGGATTTCAATCTTGAAAGCAGCTTATCTTAAATGAAACAAATACAGTTTATAACTAAGAGATTTACCTCTGCTGAGGTTTTATTGTACAAAAATTGTACTGTATTGTACTGTTTTATTGTACAAAAATTGATAAGCATCCAACTATCGTGACTATATGTTTCCCACCATATGCAGGTCTTGGATAAACTTTTACAGACACCTTATAGCAGCAGATGTTATCTAGGAACAGCTTTGTCTTCTGGAGGCATACCATTGATTTTCAAACATACCTCTTTTCAGAAAGACAGAAGAAAATAGGATGAAATGGAGAGGATAAGCTCAAGATGGTGAGACTCTACTCTGGAAGTACTCCAAAGGAGTTCTGAGGAAAGAAGAAAGCATAGAAGAAAACAGCCACTAAACTAACACAAACATAAGACTGGCAGAATACACTTGAAGTTCTCAAGAAATGCAGTTCATGGATCTGGAACAAGAGTTCATCCAAAGAAATTAGCAAAGTAAACCAGCACCCAAACACTGACGTACCTAATAATAAACATATGAGGATACCTCACTAAAAGGATAAACAAAGATATCAGAATAAGAAAAATGATACAATTAATTGCAGAACAAGTAGACACTTTTCTAGCTCTCAGAAAAGTTTCTAAAAGGATGATTTGACCAGATATGTTTTCCATGTGGCAAAAATTCTACTTAAGAAAGAATTGTGTACAAACTTGTTTCTTCTTTTTAGAAATTTCTAAGTGACTTTCTGTGATTATTGGATGAAGTAATTTGACATTGTTGGACGTATGCTTGCTCATGAATTTTTAAAATCATTTTACTCCATACACATCATAGGGACCTGTGGTCACAAAAAGAACACAAACACCAGAACACCTGAATTTAACTGAATTTCAATTACATTAGAAGCAACTGTTCTGGAATACAGTGTCCTGCTCTGCTCTTATATATGAGACAGTGAAGCAAAAAAGCATGGCAAATGGGCCCTGACACATACTGCAACAATTAGCAGCAATACTAGAAAAGATTTGTCTCTGTGGAAGGCCCTCCTCAAATCATCTGCAGCAAATTTATTAACATGATTATCCTTGTTTTCCAGGTCACGATATCAGTAAAGTCATCCTAATGTTTCTGACAGCAACAAGAAATTTCTTATTATTAGTCTTCCCATTTCTTCTCCTTTCTGACCTTTAACATTTAGAGAAATCTTACAATACCTGGCAAAATTATGATCAGTAATAATAAAAAATATAAGAAAACTCCCACAGTATTATGCTAAACTTAGAGACTGTGAAGGCTGAAATTGCAATGGAAATTATTTTTACCTCCAAATAAAATATACTGAAAGGACATATGAACAGGTCAGCTGAGGTGTGCACTGTGATATTAAGGCCCACTTATTAATTTTTGATTTGCATAAGGAAATTCAGTAACTAGCTGTGAAATAACTACATTGAAATGTTACATTTGCTAGGTACAGGCAGTCACTTTACAGCTGTTTATAAAGAACATAATTTAATAATCTCCTTTACCTTTAACTCTTCATGTAGTGTCCTTATGTCTTTTATACAGGAGAATGTCACTCAGACTTTTTTTTAAGAAAATATCTATGTTTCTGTGTTATGGGTCTGTATGATCATCAGAATTCAGTAAAATGAACTACCAAAATCATAAATCTAGGAAACCAAGGTGACCTTATTACAATTAAAACAATGGAAAATACCTGGTAAATGCAGCATGCAATTAAAATTCTTACCATGATTCTTTCATTTTTTTACAGGCATGAAGAGCTTTCTGAACTACATTTAACTCATTCTACCAAATTTCAAGCACTGCAAGCAAATCAGTGATCACAACTACTTCAGTACTTTTCTATCTGATGTATAGGATTATGACACTCCTTTTTCCTACACTACAGGCAAAGGAAATTTATTATTACTACTCACAGGAATAGTCGAAACTTGCTATCCAGACATTACAGAAGAAGTACAAAAAATCTCACAGGACAGCTGATGAAAAGTTTTATTTCTAGCAGTACATTTGCTTGTATCATGTGGCTGATCTCTAATGCTTGTGTCTTCTACAAGAATTGAGGATATTTTCAATTACACAAGTAAGAATTAAAGACTAAAAGTCTACCAATTCATAAACATACAGTCAGTGTACAATCCAGGAAAAATCAGCTCATGTATGTTTTTTCTTCCTTTTGTGAAGCCTGCTCTTGTATTTGTTATGGCCTTTTCTTTTCGGTCTCTCTTCAAACAGAGGTCTTTCCATAATCTTAACTATTTCTGCCTCCATGTCTGGAGTCTGTCTGATAAACAGATTGTATTCACTGGTATTTCACCTGTCTCTTTGTTGATGTGTGTTAATAGCAGTAGAATTGTTTCTAGCCACAAACACATATGAGCCATGATAAATTTTCATGCTTTACTGACATTTCAGTAGTTGACATTAAAACAACAACAAAAAAACCCCAGACAAACAAAAAACCCCCCCCAAAAACAGCAACAACAACAAAAAAAAAAAAAAAAAAAAATCAAAGGACGACCATCTGAAATTAATTCATAATCTACTTTGCCAGGATTCTCAGAAGCTCATGTGTATAGCTTAAAAAGAGTATAGCAACAGTTACCACATTGGTTAACGTGCCTCAGCCAGAACAAACCCATCACATCTAAATGGATGACCTGGTCTGAAGTGAAGTAAGAGTCATCAGTGCTTGTTCGAAGGTGATTTACACATTCACCATTTTTTCTGAAATACATCTTGGTCAATACTAATTTCTCATTTAGTGTGCTGAACTGCAAATACCACATTTGTAGTTGCTGGTTTTTGATGCATTTTTAAGGGAAATTAATTGTGGCAAGAACATGTTTTCATTATTCAGGTCAGCCATCCACAGTATTTATTTTATTCTATAGAGCAGGACAGAGTAGAGTAAAATATTTCAGTTGGAAGGGACAGACAATGATCATCTAATTCAGATGGATGCATGAGCATGAATGCTAATCCAGAAGGCTCCAGTAATGCTACAACTGCTGCTTGAAAAGGTGGTTAATTTTTTAGCATGTGTGACCATATTGCACCAGACATGTATCAGACACCACATAACAAAACACAAAACTATCATCCCTCTACCAGATTAGTCTGCCATCCAGAATTTAGAAGATTCTTTGACAAAATCACTAAATTAACATTTCAAGAATTCAGTAAGATAAAGTTGGGTCCTGTGTAACCCAGAGCTGAAGTGTGTTTTGATAGTGACACATCATGCCCTGCCCACATTACCCCAAGCTGTTTTCAGCCTCATTGCTCCAGATGTGGAAGGCTGTTGTATTCTAATGGAAGTAGCAGATAATTGGCATTGCCAGTGAAGAGGTCAGAGAACATCAGGACTAATTTGGTCTCAGACAGCAACACATGAATTAAAATAATGGATAAAACCTCCTGTACCAGAACAAATTGGTTGGTCACTCATGAAAATGTTAAGCATGAGTTTGCGTGACAAACACTGCAGACCCATTTTCCTGTGAAAGGACATGATGTAGAGGATCACTTAGAAAGATTTTTGGTTTTGAATAAACAGTATCAACAATGTCTTTGATTTTACTTTAACCCTATGTTCATTTATCTCAGCAACAGCTATTTCAAAGCAATGTTTAAAAGCAGTTGCACATGGACCAAACAACAGAAGCTCTCTACAAGTTATTTAAACAATCATAAAAGCCTTAAAAAATAATTGCTAAATTCAGCAGAGAGGGTCATACTGTTGTCCTTATTGACATTCCCATACAACCACCTTGTATGGTGAAGATGATATGAAGTAACATGAAGATGATACAGTAAATAAGTATAAATAAACTTGATAGATTTCAGCTCTATAGGGGCATCATGGCAAAGGTTTTGAAGGAGTTTCCAGATGTTGGATTACAAAGCAAACTCCAGTGAAATATTCACCAGAGTACTTTAGAGTTCTTACAGTTACTTTCATTGGAGAAGAACAATTTTAATAACTGGACCTTAAATATAAAGTTGGTGATGATACTTTCAAGTTTTAATTAATGTTTATCTAAATTGAAACTTACTAATTATTTAGAGATTTGAATGGTACCTTCAAGCTGTACATCTAAATCCTCTTTAAACCACAATGCAAAGCTATGCCTATATTTTAAAACTATGTATCTATATCAGGTATCTGGATTCTTTTTTCCTTTTTAGCTTTCCAAATAAGCTGTTCTGTAAATGTTGGGTATCTATGAAGAAAAATAAAATTCATTTCACAGTTTTGGAATAAGCAGCAACTGTTCCCTGTCATTTCTTAACTAAATATTATTTTTTTTACATCCAGAGTACTCCTGACAAATCCCATAGTTTTGTCATTGCTAGCTGTAATTTGAACACATCCATAGATTCTATTTAGTAAAATATCTATTTGGATAGAATTCATAGAATAGTTTGGGTTGGAAGAGACCTTTAAAAGTCTTCTCGCCCCCTGCAATAATCAGGGACATTTTCAGTGAGGTCAGGCTGCTCAGATCTGTCAGATCAGCTGCCAAATTATATCAGCATGTCATTAAAACAATGTTTATGTTTTACTGGACATCTTAAGATGATTTCTGGAAGTTAAATCAGGTCAAAGATGATGGACCTGGTCAAAGTCTGGTACTTTGAATCCCATCCACAAAGCTAACATATTTCACAAAACTCATCATTTTTAAGGAAAACTTTCAAAAACTGAATTCTTGATTTTAAAATGTCTTGCACATAAAAAAGTAGCAATAAAATCTTGGAATAAAATATACATTCTTCAGTGATAAGTTCTTTTCATAGGACTTCAGTGATATGTTTGTAGAAGGCCTCCCAGCTGAAAGATGCATCATCTAGGGCAAAGACACCACTTTGGAGTTTTGGAGGTACTTACTGAAGCTGTTAATACTAAGGTTCTGTATACGGTATAACAATTTTCTTACAGAAAATAGTATATCTGAATATGCAGTTCATTTTATTAAATCAGTTCTCCTAGGCCATGTTCACATCCTTTGGGCTGTTTGATTTTCAGGAAAATTTGAATGACTAACTTATTGGCATGCACGTTTGGGCAAAGTTAATTTCAAAGTACTATGCAGCAGTATTTGCAAAAGGAAAGTAAAATAAGAGTTCACACAAGACTATTTGTGCTGGAAGGGCTTACTGCTGTGGGACTTAGCTGATTTACCACAAAATCCCAACCTCCAGCAGTCAATACCTATTGTACTAATCTGGAGTGAAAAATTATTTCAAAAATTTGATTTTTAAAAACTATTAACATTTACTTAGGAAAAAAAAAAATTGCTCGTGAACAACAAGAAAGAGATTTCTGATTTTGCAATGAGCATATTAACTATTTTGCTCCATAAAGCATAGTTTTAGTATACTGAATTTTCATAAAGGATCTTATTTTAGAAGTCTATTGGACAGAATTTTTCCTGTTTACTTTTTGCATGGGAACAATATAAATCCAATGTTAGTTCCACTGCCAGCTTTGCATGCATTTTATCCTTCCTTCCTTCCATATCAGCCCCCTTAGGACCAGATTCAGTCTTCCTCTTCAGAAGAGTGAAATAAAAGGTGATGGCTATGGAAAACAGAGTTTTAGTCAATTTATTGAGTGATACATTGCTTCTCTGGTAAGAAAAATTCAAATTCATAGACTTATTTCTCCATTTTAACATACACATTCCAGTTGTGTTGCTCATCCACTTTCAATATAAAAGACAAATTAAAGCATTACTCTGCACAATGATCTTCTCACAGAAGTAATGATATTTTCACACAAAATTCACTGTATAATGCTAGTCACATTTTGTATAATGTAGTCACATTTAGAAGAACCTCTCATAAAATCACACTGAGCTGAGGAAGGAGAGAGGCTCAAAAATTGACCTTAGAGAACTTTATTATTATTCTTTGAGTTGCCAAACTACATTGGAAACAGCTTCTTACTTATATTTCCACTTCAGAAATACCTTTAGATTGTGCCAGCTGTGGACATTGTCAGGAAACACACAAACAAAAATAACTAGTTAGATGGCTCAAACCAAAGTTTTAGCCAGGCTTCATGAAGATCCTTCTACTTCACTTATCACTGCAGGATTTGTAAGAAAGGAAGAAACAACATATTAAGTTCCTTGATTTTCTGTGATCAATGGAAAAGCTTTTGAGTATTTAGGAAGATAAAAAAATAGTCACATAAGGGAACTTGGAGGCATTTTTTCGGAAGGAGATCATCATACCAAATATTAAAGACATTAACACTCATTGCTCATGTATGGAGGTACATTGCTACTACTTTTACTACTGAAAATGAAAGTGAAAAACTTCAGGAAAGAACTAGGGTGTTTTTTCTTTAAAATCTGCATGGAAGGAATTGGTAGGGAGATTTTGGCTTCTCCCAAACCAAGGAGGCATATAAAATAGAGAGCCTGAAAGTACCTGGACAGCTCGTTAGAAGAATGCCTCCAGGACTCCTGTGCCTCCATAAAATCTTTCACTCACACACAGCAAGTGCCTCAGACAGCAGCATGTCAGTGGGATTATTGGGTAGGCAGAAACCTTGCCTGGGGAGAATTGTACCTTCTTTTTTATTCTCTTTAGAATGTGACGTGCAGGGCTCACAAAAAATAGACCTGAAGAAAGGAGAGATGCTAACCTGCACAAATGTGAACAAAAGTAAAAGGTGCTCTGGGAGCCAGCACAAACCACAGAATGAGAGGAAGATTTCTTATTCATATACACAGACGTGGCTGCATTTCACTTCCTTCTCACACAACCACTCCACTTCTCCCTGTTCTCCCACTTAACAGGCAGACAGTCTCCTGGGAATCCACCTTCCAGGAGCTTGTAAGGGACATTATAAATTTTCTGACCTTTATGCTTCTCCACTTCAGGGTCTCACGTCACAATTACCAAACCTTTACTCAAGCACTGGAGGCCGCCAGGCAGAACTGGTTAATACCACTCCACCCAGCCAGGTCAAGATGGAATACTAACAAATGTTTAATTTACAGAAATAATACAGACATCAGGGCAAAGCCAATGTTTCCATGCAAAACGGCATAAATGTATCAAACAGTTCTTCTACATTCAAATTTTACATCTGATTTTTGTATTTGAATACAATTTCTTAGGCGTTATCAACTTCTGAAGGTTTTATATGAACTGAAAACAGTATCTTTCAGGTCAAAATCTGAATATATTTAGGATAAGGAGCAATTTTCATTTTGATACTTTGCAAATACTTAATTTCTTATGACTGAAATCTGACTTGCCTAGTCTATTTTTTTTTTGCTCATATGAATGCATCTATGATGAATCCAGGGTATTACTTGTAATAACTTCCAGCTACAGTTAAGGTCAAACATTTTGTCATTACAGCAGTAGATGGGTAAAGGGAGTTGGAGGGAGTTAATTAGCCTTTCTCCCCTCCTATTCTGCCTTTCCAATTTGCATCTTTTTCTTTCCTTGGATCTTCCCCCCCTTCATTTCTCCCTGGCAGACAGCCTCACTGTATGAGCTCTCCTGACATGGCACAGGGAGAAGCTCCAGGACTGAATGGGTTCACATCAGGGTCGTGTCCTTCCCTTCTCACACTGACATGCATTTTCAGTGGATGCTCATAAAATAAAAATATTTAAATATTTAACTGTTGTAGCTATGTTTAAAAAATTACATCGCTTTCCTATAAGAAAACAAAATATATTTGGATTAAAAGTAAGATGTTTTTTTTAAAAAAAAAATAAAATGAAGAAGGAAAGAAGACAGTTAAGATACATTTACTCCTATTGTATGCAAAATTATGTCTTTTGGATGATTATTTCTCTTTTGCCATTTAAAGAAAGGTCCTGCCTTGAACTATTGAACCTGAGACACACACTCTAATTAGTCCATTGCTTTTGTGTGTATAATTAGGCAAATATTAGTTGGAGGTAATAGTTAACATGCCAGACATGCCAAAAAGGGGAGTTCAATGCCTCCTCTATTTTGGGTGTCCATATAACTGCTGTAAGAGTTGAGACAATGAAACAGATAAAAGTACAATTGCATTGTATAGGTAAAAAAAATCACTCTTCACACACACACACAAAAATAAATAAATAAAATTAAATAAAAAGGCACCACAACCTGCGAGGTAGGGCTTGAGCCAAAAAAATCAGATGCAAACAATTTAAGCCTTCATGCTACATATTTTTCTTACAGTAACTGTAACCAGCCATGAAGCGAGTTTTAAATAGTGATGGCCCTTCCTGGGAAACTAAGTTAGAGGACAGGAGGAAAACAGAGAATGCTGCTTGATGAAAATTCAGAGACAGTGGATGTTGTTAAAAGCTACAGTTGATAACTATTGACATATTGGTGTTTGGAAGCTTTGCAAAGATTAGGCCATACCTGGCCCTTGAGCCTGTGGCAACATCAATGGCTGTTGCTCAAAGATTCCTGCCTTTAGCATTGTCATCCTTTATCTTAGTAAACATCAAAATCTGAGCACAAAAGACAGAAAATGAGGTATTGATTTTCCAGTATTGTCTTAACCTGCAGCTTAATTGAAGGTCAGTGTATGTATTCCTGCCAAAGACAGACTTTTACTATTCATTGTGGGTGTCTGACACAAAACTCTCCTCGAGAGGGAGAGCAGAGATACTCTTTAGGCAGTCCACTAAAAGAGAATATGCAACCCAACACTTCCAAATGTTCACTAAGGAAGACTGAGGCATAAAGGAGATGTCAAAAACTTCACAGAAAAGAGGGAGAGAGGGACTGAAAGAGAAGGAAAGGATCAGAAAGAGATGAATCCAAGTGTGTCACTGTAAAAGAACAAATACATTCAGGAAAAGTACAACTGCCGCTCTCCTTCTTTTTTCTTTCTCTCACCACGGGATGTAAATCTGCAAATTCTCCTTTTACTAAAAGTGTAAAATGGCAGCTTTTGTGAATAAAACTTGTTTTATTAGAAGACAAATCTAGTATGACAATAAAACAGAAGTCAGATAATAGAAGAGAAAATCCACATCTTTTATTTTCTTGTTGCTCTTACTTTGCCACCCTTCACCACCATCCTTCTCTCATGAAGTATCAGAATTTGCTGTTTCTGCCATTCTAGAAAGTTGTAAAGATTATTTCTCAAAAACAAAGAAAAAATGAAAATCAGATACTTTTATTTCCAAGAGTTTCCAAGTAATTTATGAAGCTTGTACTTCTCCTTCTGTTGATTAATCTACCTTGCCTCTTTCTCTCCCACATTAAATGAATTAATTTTCGCCCACATAGGCCAATCAACACCATCATGAACTACTCCTTCTTCCACACTAATGATTGAAAACCCAGAGAGATGAGCAAAGGAAAAGATTTATGTTTATTTAGCTTGTCATTGCAAAGAAGCTCCTCAGATGGTGAGTCAATCTAAAATGGTTATTAAAGTCATGTAGTCCTGTAAAAACCCTTAATTTCTGTCAGCATAAGACTTTCTCAATTAGCTTCAGACTGCTGTTGGAGGATGACTTGCATGTCACAAGGATACTGAACAAAACCAAGGTTATTCATTCACATTTAATTCACAAGATCTTTGCAGCTGGGAGAAAATAAAAATACCTGACCTTACTAAAACTTGGAAAAATGGATTAACTCAGTGGCAGATGAAGTAACTATATTAATTGAACTGCTACCTACTGCAGAATGAATGTATGCAAGAGCATAGCTTGCAATTGTTCACATTTGATCTTTCAAACCTTTTGGATTAGGGTTTAAAAATAATAAGTTGAAATAAACTGATGAAAGTAAACCTAATCACAGTCACTGGCTACCACCTCAAAAATCTTAGTGGACTCAAAGTGTTTGCTAGGAAATCTGAGTTCTAAAGTCCTGGAAGGACAAGAGGATTCAGAAGTTTTAGAAGTACTTAATATCTTCAGACAGCAGTGCTCTGTGGCCATATGGACAAAAAAATAAAGGGTAGATGTCTTATTCAGTAAGTAAGAATTTGTTTTTCATATCATGATTTTATTAAAGTCACACCTTTCATTTGACCTCCAACCACCTTTGAACCTGTCCTCACTCAGCTCTTTGAATAAAGATTGTATGGATGGCACTGTACATCTTTTGGAACGTGGCTATCATATTGAGTTTGTCATTGCAGATTCTGATGCTGAATTCTTGCTGTCATTTCTGATTGCTGGCATGTGTTTTTGAAAGCTTATAAATCTGTTACTTATTTTAAAAAATGGATGCACTGGTCTTTCATTAGAAGAATTCCAAGTATGTGGTACTGTATCCAAACAAGCCAGAGCTTGATCTATGACATGAATCAAGATTCTGGGGTTTCTAGCACATAATCTTCTTCTCAGATTACTACCATAAAGCATGCACAATGATGTGGAACAGCACAAAAGTTACAGTAGCAGGTGTATGAGATTGGAGCATTACACACAGCAAAAAAACTTACTAGTCAGCTCTATTGAGCATCCTAAGTGAGTGCACAGAAAACCTGCTGTATGGCATCTTCATTTTTATTACACATCATATTACAAGAAAACATTTTATGAGTATGTGAAATGATTTTACTATCTTAACATTCTGTACCAATAAATGTAAGAGACAATTACCCCAAATTGCTGAATGAATACAACAGATCAAGAAAAAGTTTCCAGTTATTCTCTTCAGGGACAACAACAAAAATTTCAGCTGTCTGTAAATAGCTGAAAAAGATAAGGTTGCATTTCTGTAACTCAGATCAGGAAGAGCAGCGTGATGCAGTGAAGGAATTTAAAATACTATTCTAAGAAATAGACTCCTGAAGGAGATATGTGAAATACCAATAAGGAACTATTATTACCACTGCAAAATACAGTAAAATTCAGTTGTTCCAGAACAAAGGGGTCAGGAAAACAGTCTGCTGAATTAGTGAGGATTAGAAATTTTTAGCTTGTTCATCACAGAAACATGAAGGCTTCATGAAAGTTGGGTTCCTACAAGTTCAGGAGGGTGATAGACACCAAAGTAGCAAATAGCAGGAGAATCAGCATGTTGGAAGAAGAGCAAATAGATACAAGCCAGCAACAAATAAATCTTCTAAGATATTAGAAGGCTCCTGATTAGTAGGAGCAGGAGCTTATTAATGGTTTATGCATTTATAATTTTTTATATTGTTTTTAGTCTAGACATTCTAATGCTGCTTTCTAGTCAATGTGTTCTTACATTAGAAATCAACTAAATGTAAAAAATGGGGAGCAGTACTAAAATAACCCCAACTATCAAAGGCTACCTGAACTCAAAATGTTTTTTCATAAAGTCTATAAAATTTTATAAGCATAAAAAGAAGAAAATGTCTTCAAAAAACCCCCTAGACAACACAGCCAGTCATATAACTGATAACTGATGTTATTAGAAACGAAAATACTAAGAAAAACGAACAAAACAGAAAAACCAAGACCCAAACCACCAAGAAAAACTAAACAACCAAAACTGTTTAATTAATTCTGTATGTTAAAAACAGAAGAGAAGCTTTTTCACAGCTTTCTTTCAAAATCTCAAAAACCTTATTAGCATGAGAAAAGGTATCAATGAATAGAGATAATGAAAGCCATCCTGAAATTCCTGAATTTTATTTTGCCTCCGCAGAAATAAATGGAGGGGAAAAAAACCCCCATCTGCTTATATTTCTGGAGGAGGGGAAAATGAAGGCAGTATTTTACCTGGGAAAGGTAGAGATTAGGCAATTTAGACTATGAATCTCTTCACTTGTAGCATTTCCATCATCTCCAAAGAGACATTTTTTCCTACATCTATGGCTATTTCTTTTCTTTTTCATTTTTATTTGAGAATTCTTTATATGTCACACACACCACACATGATTATGAAAACAAAAAAAGAGTTTCATAGGTTTTGAGCATGTTTATCTGTATGTGTTACCTTACACAGCATATCTATCACTTTAAAAGTTAACATGCTCATTCATTTATTATTTTTGGTTCTAAATAAGTTTTACTAGAGGTGGTATTTTTCATCTCAAGGTTCAAATCCTGCTGCCAGGAAAATGAAATAAATTGTTCCTCTAGAACTCATTCATCTTCAGTTTAGCCACCTATTCCTTTGTTGTTGTTCTTCATGTAAGGTAGCTGCCTGTATTGGACAGGACATTCTGTCCTCTTTATGCTTTCTCACTTCAGTGAAGGAAAATGATTCTGTTTTAGTTTAGTTTACCTTTTAAATTAGTTTGTTATCTTGGAGAGCATTTCTAGTCCAGCACACTGGACTAGATGATAACAGGGTTTCTCAGCCAATCTTCAGAAAAAAGCACTGCATAATAAGACTTTTTCATTTCAGACCACGTCTCAAAAAGACTGTGTACAGTACCTGATATCCCCAAGACCCAAAGCTTCCAGTGTCAAAAATGAGCCATGGAAAGTCCTTTCTTCTCAGCAGTGGCTTACACTGAGCACTGTGGCATGTAGAAAAGAGTTTTTCACAGACAAGGATACAGGCAATAAAAACATTACTAACCAATTTGGAAATGTTTCCATGCTTCTTAAATAATTGCACCCAGTCTATATGTTCCTGTAGCTATGGGAGCTGGGAGTCACACACCTCATCAAATCACAACCAGCTCCTTCAGACAAAATTAACTAACTCTACAGAAACAAAACAAACTGAGAAAAAACACACAAACACCTTCAAAACTAAAGAAACATGAAGTTCTACATAATGCCATAAATTTTAGTAGTTTCTTTCATGGTAGGAATCCAATAAAAATATAAATAGAATAAAATAAAATTAATTTCACGATATTCTCCAGTTGGAATATTCTTTCTTCTGGGGTTTTGTATTGCTGCTTTTGAAAACACTTTTTTTATTCCTCTAGTCCAAATTGTGAATTGTGATTACTGCAAACAGCAGTATAAATTGGAACAGCAGTGGAGACTTAGCTGCACATCTTTCTGGCTATATTTATAACCCAGCACCACTTGTACATTGTGGATCTAATACAACGTACGTAGCATTTCAGTGAGATTCTCCTTGGAGACTTCAGTCACACACAAAATTGCCTGTGTTTCCTTTACTGGCTCACAACTCTCGAGAGTAATTTGTGACAGTAGGATTAACCCACAGCATGTATTTTGTGAATTATCATAATTAGCAGGTTATTCTGCTGTCCAGAGAGCCCTTTCACCTCCTTTTCCATTACAATATGTGAACTAAAGATTGAACGGCCACATCTCAAGTCAAATAATCTATTATTGGATTCAGAATAATTAGTTTATATCTTCTTAAGGAAAACTGAAGAACACAGAGAACTGACTTGTAAACTAGACAACAAAACAGAAGCTTAAAAACGTAAAACCACATTTAACTCTACAATACAGCTGAGACACAGAAAGCAAGATGTTCTCCAAGAGGTGGATTGAACAGCTAAACATACAAGAGCTTGAACTCAGCTATGCACTGACAGCCACACAGGAGTGCAATCAGGAGCTGGGAATATGATCTAACAAGGAACCAAAGTACTTGATTTTTCTGTCTTACCAAAGCTCATGAAATAGTTCTGTTCCAGCATTACAAAAATTCTGCTGATATGCCATACCTTCACAGCAGGAGTCTGATTTTTTTTCTTTTTAATTACTAGGAACTAGGAAAGACTTGACTTCCCAAGAGAAAAAGGACTTGAAACTCAGCCAGCCATCTACAAGTGATCCTACAAAGACAGTACAAGCTCTGCTTCTGTACCATGATCAAAAGCTTAAAAGCAATGACTAGGAATGCACTGAATTTAGAAGTTCCTGTTTCCTCTTTTAGACATTGCTACAAAAATAATAGATACCATATTTTGCCTCTGAGTATCTCTGGAAAAATTTATAAATTATGTAAATTTAAGCTAACATTTATCTATTTGGTTTGGGGTTTTTTTGTTAATTTTTTTACTGTATTTACAAAAGGTGGCTTTTACATTTACTTTTTCTTTTCTTTTTTTTTTTTTTTTTTTTTTTTTTTTTTTTTTTTTTTTTTTTTTTTTTTTAAACTTTGAAACAGTTTCAGGCAATAGTTAAGATTTATTTATTTTCTATTTCATCACTCCTATCCAACTCCTGCTACTGCCTAACTTCATACAACTTTTTATCTACCATGTATTCTTAAGTTCAGGCTCAAGCTTTCCAGAGTACTTTTCTACCTTCAGCATGGGTGTGTTTTGGCCTGGTTGAATTTATTAGGGGTATTTTACAAATAACTAACTACAAGCACCAAAGAAATACGAGCCCAGCTGATTTAAAGAGAGATGTCTCAAATCTTGAGCAGCTGATTTTGACCAAATGTAACAGCCTCCTCTCTTCACAACCATACCAGTAGGAGAATCAGATAAGCTAAATGAAGTCACATTCCTTGAAATATTTATGAGAATAAATACCAAGAATGCACTCCCACAGGGATATAGTTAACTCTTTGGTGCCTGTTTTCTGGGTTTAGGGGATGAAATTTGGCATCAGTAGTTCTAAGAGAAAAAAAAAAAAAAAAAAGGAAAGCCTTTTTACTTCAAGAATGAATAGTCAGGAAATCCAAAGATTTCATCTTAGCTCATACATATAAAGCTTTGGACTTCTCATTATCTCTAGATGTTTTGAAGCAGGAACTCCAAAGCCAGGAACTCTCTGCACGATCTCCCAGTCTGTCACTAAGCCCCCACAATCTCCTCTTGCACAAACACAACCAAAAATACTGCTGTGTTAGTTCAGCAGATTGTCCACAACTTTTTAACTCTTCCTAAGGGATGTCTGCATCTTTGATATCTCCTCTCCCTTTGGCTCTCTTCATTAAAGACTGTGTCACATGAGTATCACTGGCTTCATTTTATTACCCAAAGGAAGTTCACTATTTCTAAACTAAGATTTTCAGAAAGATTTTGGTATAAAAAACCTCCTATATGTTTTGTAAACAAATGTAAAAATGATCCTGGGTCTCAAAGGAAGAGCTGGTATTCCCAACAAATATTTTACATCCCAAATGAGCACAAAATTTTGGATATCAAAAAAAAAAAACCCAAAAAAACCCAGCATAAACTCATTCCTTAGAATTCAGATACACAAACTTTAGGCAATTTTTTCAAAGCAGTGAACATAAAAAAAATGCTATGCATCCTCAATGTTGCATCTTCATATACGGATTTTTTCCTCAGCTTTTTTTTTCCCTCTGCTTTTTTTTTTTTTCTCATCAATCATGGCCCTTTTCAAAAAGTTCTTCAGTCTGTTTCATTTGTTTGTTGAACTGGCCTCTTTAGTAATTTTTTTTTTTTTAAGTGTTTTACAAATTTCCTCTGAAACAATTTGGGTAAATCTGTCATAGGAATCACCTTAGTTATGTTTTATATGCTACTGAAATTGTAAGAAAAAACCCCCAAACTGTTTATGTCTAATTTACAAGAAGTCTCAAATATCAATCTGTAGTGTTTTAAGCTGTAAACCTGCTAAAAATTTTCCAGTAATGTGAGGTGTCACCTAGCAAGGTGAAATATCAGCAATATCTTTTATTCCCATTGAGTTGAGAAATACTACAGAAAAATATTGGGAAATAGCCTTGAAACTTCAGATTTCTTAAACAATATTCCTGGTTGTGAACATTTTGCTGGTAAATATGTTCTTGATAGAAAATTTAGCTAAATTCCATACACATCAATCACAAATGCCTTATTCAAGTATTACACACTTCTTCTGCAATTGAAAACAACCTTTCCACAAGCCTTGACCTTTTCTTCTCATCTTCACTGTACCTTAGGGTTCTTGTTCCCTAGTATCTTCACACCAGCAGAGATCAAAATTACAGTTGTTCTGTGTTTTTGAAGATGTAACATTTAGAATACATTTCCATGAATAACTTACAGAGGGATTTCCCACAAGTGAATACATCAGTTAAAAAAATCTAGTTATTTTTTTAAACCTTTTATGTGCGTTTTTATCAATTTCTCCAAAATGTATTATTTAAGTGGTTAGAGTCCTCCACACTTAAATAAATAGGAAGCTGAAACATTAGACTTTGAGCCAATGCAATAACAGAAGTAGAGGCTTTTGTTCCCTGAGCTTATATTGTTCAGAGCTGATTTTCAGTTTTGCTCTACAGGCACTACAAAGTGATCATCATCAACATTCACTTTCTGCCTAGGGTTTGATTTTTTTATAAATAAAGCATAAACAGAGTAAGCACAGGCTTGTTGAAACTCAGCTTTTCAGGCAGTTTGCCTTACAGGTTTACTTAGTTTACAGAAAGTAATTTTTTTGAGAAATCCAATTCCAAACTGCACTTTGGTGAAAAAGAGCCATTTGGATGGTTACCTCTTCCACCCCAACCTTTCTAAATGTTAACATACATCACCTGCAAAGTTAAAGACATGGTCAAGCCCACACTTTACACATAATATTCACTGAACTAAACATAGTCAACCCACTTAACAAAGACTGTCTGAGCTGCAATGCTTTTAATGCCAGCCACAAGTTACTAGCAACTGTGGGGCAAAGCATTTGGGAGCACAGAGAAAGAATGTAAATTTAATCAGTATTTAGAGGTCAACACCTTGCCATGCTTCACACTGCTTTCCATACCTTCATACTGAAATGCCAATGCTCCCCCTCTTCCACTATCAAAAATTTTCTGAAATTCACCTCTATGATCTTGACAGCTGCACCTTAACCACAGCACAGTGTTTTGGGAACAGTGTTTCATGCTTAAGTAACATTAAGCCTTTTACACTTTAGAGCTACCCCAAAGCATGCAAAGAACCTCTTAGATGATAAAGCTCTGTTATTCTGAGTTATTCTGATAGTGCCTCTGTTCAACAAGTTCGGGCAGCTAATTGTCCAGTAGACAATCTCCTATCAGTATGATTACTATTAAGAGATGAAAGCTGTGTGTGAAAATTAGAGTTCACAGAATGGCTCTAATTTTAGTGTTGACCTGCCTGTAAAATGAACTAGCTAAATGTTTACCACACCTAATACTTAGCACATTTATAAAATGCTTTGAGAAGTGCAAATTAAACTCATAATTTGAGGGCTCTTTATATTACAGTTATCAGACAAATTCTGAAACCTATTTTCTGTTTTCAGGTGGAAGAAGCTTCTTATTTAATCTTTGACTTTCACTGAGGATATGGCAATATTGAAAAAAATATTTTTCCAGGCATGCTTATCATGATGATCTGTAGCTATGAAGCTTCTGACAGTTCTTGTGATTTAAAGCACTTGGAATCTATTAACACTCCTCAGACTTTTGGCAGCCATCAGAATTTCCTGAGCTTTTGCACAACTGTAACAACTCTGTTTTGAAGCAACAGCCCTCCTTAGAGGCAGATGGATCCCTGCCCAGGCTGCTCCCTCAGCTGATTCACTGGAAGAGAAATTGAAGGAGGAAAAAAACCATCTGTTTTTCTTCATGAAGGATGTAGCCCTAGTCCCAGATTCCATTCACATCTACCTGTTAGGTGTAAACAAGCAAGAGAAAAGAAGCTTGGCATTATGTGTTTTACCTCGTAAGCAGCAGCAGAGAGGATTTTGGTAGCTCATCCCTGCTCTTGTAGCTATGCTACACTGATTTATGACATACTTGCTTGCTCTCTGACTGGCTCAAATTCCACATTCAACTCCTTTATTGTCTTCCACAATCCCCCTTCAGGATCCTTGACAGCACCCACTATCAAAGTTCTTGAGAAAGAAAGCTTTTCCCATCAGAAACCAGCTGCTATTTCCTCCTCCTCCAACACTGCTTAGGTCACTACACAGGAAACTGGAAAAGCAAAGTGAATTATAATATAGAGCAGCACATGCACTGTCTACAGATGCAAGTCTGCCCCTCTCTGAAGCCACAAAACTTTCCCAACAAGCACAGTGAAGATACCCCAGGAGAGTGTATTCCAAAGCATGCAGGAGACTATGGCATCATTTGGAGTAAGTGAAATGCATGGCACATGGCTGGATCTAAATAAATTCCTGCTGTAGGGAGGTTAGCAGTAATCCACACAGGTCTTTTGAGCTTTGTTTTAGCTTTCCAGGGCTGTGACTGGTGACTCTGAGACTGTGTAACTCCAGGCTTACAGATTATTATTTTCTAGAAAGGCAAATCTCTTACAGGCTTTCTTAGAAGCAAAGCCAGCAGAGACCATGCTGATACTGAAGCTTTCCTTTTCCACCTTTCACATACAGAAATTATGCATTTGAAATCAAAAAAAAACAAAAAACAAACCCACAACAAAACAACCCAACAAACAAAGATACTATTGAACGTACTGCTAAGACTAGAAACTTCTGTCTGAATGAATTGCTTTCTTTTAGGAACTATGCCAAATTGATTTCTTTAAACAAAGGCTTATTTTTAAGGAGGTCCTGTTATGTTCATTGGGAGTAAACTCTTATGGTAACAGCCTGTCTTTTGCAGTTAATTGCTGCTTGTCTCCTTGGATATCATCATTTGCATAATTGTGATTCTTTTTATTGAAAAGGGATTATATAATCTTGGAGAAGCAAACATCATAAAATTTAAATTTACATGAAATAAAAGGAATAAATGTTCCAGGGTAACAGTGCTATTAACTTCCTCCAAAGAATAAAGTCTTTAATATTATAAAATAAACGTATTTATAGAAAATCACTTAAGACTATGCTGCTTCTCAAATGTCATGCAAAATTAAAACATCAGACCATACTTTGAAGCAGACTTACTGAAATAAATATTAATGTCAACTTTAAATGTTTGTAATAAGGACATAAGGTTCTCCTGAGGTCATTTTCACTTTCTGAATTGGAAAACTAAGTTCAAAATAAGCAATTGGATTGCACTTTTATAAATAGGTATAAAATTCAAAGTATATGCCACAGTAATTTTTCCATGCCTTCCAGCAGAAACATTTGTATAACCCATACTGCATAGAAGAACTGCAACAAGTTACAGCAAGACTGAGGTTGCAGTTGAGGTTTTCCTGTCAGGGTAACTGGCAGGAAAATTCATCCCTCCTTTTTTTTTTTAATGTATGGATTAATTAATTGTATTTGTTCTTATTGCCACTAACATCTGAAATTGCCAAGAGCCCATGGCAGGCTAATCTAATTAAGAAAGTGCTTTGTAAGCTGAAGAACAAAACCAAATTAGTTCCAAGGTTTGACACTGAACATCTACCCACTTAAATTCTTTAAAATTGTCAGTGAATTCTTAAAAGAATTCTTTCACAATATACTGCAGCACATTTAATACTCAAAGAATTTAAATTCAGCCAAATTCCAGCTTAGAAACACAAACAACTCTCACCTCCTTCCCACCTTTGCTTACCACCACCCGATTTCCCCAAAGGTTCTACTTCCTGTCAAGCCAGCTGTGTTTTTAGTATCTTGGGAGAAGATTAAATCCCAATGATGAGCTTGATTGTAATTCATAAATGCAACCTCAAATCAGACAGGGAATGTAACTATGGAATGCAACATGGTACTCAATACAACCTAAAAGAGCCTCAAACATCAAAGTAAGGTGACAGGAACAATTCAAAGAACAATACTAAAATACTGACAAGAATGAGCACCTGTAACATCTTTGAAGGTCAGAAAATTTGCTGCTTCAACCTGATAGCAACTATTGTTCTCTTCACCTTTATATAGTTAAATAGGCATGACAGAAAAATAAGCAACCTAAGTACTCTGGATGTCTTTATGACCTGAGGATGAGTGAGCCTATTGCCTCAGCACATCAAGCAGCTCTTCAGGTGAGCATAGTGAATGACAAGAAACATTATTGGCTGCATATCAAGGTGTCTTAGCCTCCTAAATTATCTTTTATTTAAAGACTGTTCAGAAAGATGGATAAAAATCACATAGTTTGTGTCACCCACCATAGTGTTCAGAAGAGAGCATTTGTATTTTAGTTCTATTTTGTTTAGTTGGTTCCTCAAATAACAAATGATTTTAAACCAGCAAATCAGACTGTCTCTGCCTACCCTGCTCTGAGGATTTGGAAAGTGCTAAAATGATGCTCTCAGCAAAGAAAACAATTCTGTTGCAATTCGGAGTGCACAATGAAAAAGAATAATAAAAATAAGTGTATTTATTTTAGGCATGGATCTTGGCCAATGTAATTGGCTGGGAATATAGACCGTGCAGAAAATCAGCCTGCACATGCTTTGTATTTGTCTCTCATTGGAGCCAAATATGTTAAATGTTCATGCTTTAAAATAAGCACCAAGGGAAAAACAGTAGCTGAAGACTGCGTGGGGAGAACCTTTAATCATTCATTCAGGGGAGAAAAAAATAATTTCTAGTTCTACAACTGCAAAACATTGCAAGATATCCCTTGCAAGGAAATACCTTTGCAAAGTGCAACACAAAAATAAGAAAACAAGCAAACAGTAATTTCGTAAGTACCCTGTCTTCATAAAAACATGACGGGATAACAACACAGTATGAAATAGTCTCTGACTGAGAAAGAAATTCATATTTAACAAAGCAAAATAGAGACAAGGAAATGACAGGCATTCACATGTTGAGATTTTATCTTTAGATACGAGAAGATTTACAACCTTAGAAGAGTGACTTCAGGTAAATATAAGAAAATTATGTTATTCATTACATTGTATAGGGCCCCAGATGCAAAGTACCTTGCATTTATTAAGTAATGATATAGAGTGTGCTAGAAGTGCTTGATTAAAGTTAATGATCACAGGCATGCATTCTGCAACTATCCAAAAAAGACCTACCAGCTATGTTCTTTTTTAAAAAAGAAGTAGTACAGGAGATTCTGTATGAACCCTACATGGCACAAACAAGAATTAACATAGATCCCTTAGCTGGAAAAAAAAAAAGGTTGGGACAAATGTCTTGTTTAACTTCCTCATGTCACAGTTACTCTGCTAAATAGGAATTCTCTAAAACTTAATTGCTTCATTTTTTAAAAGCCTTGGGATATTCTAAAGGCATACCTCAGTAAAATAGTTTTTTTTATTTGTAACTTGAAATAAAAATGCCCTCATCATTACAAACAGATATGAAGTTTTCTTCCTAACTTCAACTCTCAATATGAGATGAAGAGGGGTAGAGGGGAACAAATAAAGCAACAAAACCCCATGTGGAACATAACCATGTGTCTTCAAAAGATGTGTATCTAATACCTATGCAAAGCAATGTCAGAGATTGTTACTGGACTATAATAATGCTACCCTATAGTATAATGTATAATGAGATATACATGTGTGTAAAACAATCCACTGAATTTCTTAGGACTTTTTGATATATATAAGGGACCATGACAACAGCTGGTTGTTTTGCTGGAGAAAGGACAGCATTTTTTAAACATTTTTTAAACATAACACTTGTACTATTTGGAGAGAGGGACCGAGGGTGAGAAATTATAGTATGTCATCTGAAAACTGCCAGATCCACTGTCCAAAGAAAGACAGGAAGGGGAAAACAAAGAGAGGGATCTGAACAGCTCCACAAATACACAGATTATATTTAGTAGTGTTTACTGTGAAAGTTGGCATTTAGGATTCAGGTGATATAGCCCTTGGTGTTGACATAATGCTTGCGGCCAGAGAATAACATGGAAAAAATATTTGCATGACATCAAGGCAGAAAAAGCCATCTGAGCTGGTAGAGTAAGGTTCTTTTCATTGTAAAAAGGGAACCATTTTTTCTTAGCTTATAAAAAGAATTCAGGTTTTTTAGAAGATCCTCCCAGGTATACCCATATAAGACACTGTTTCAAAGAAGTATTCAATTCCATTTTGTTCTGGAGGAACAACTGTGTAATCAGTATCAGAAATGCACTGACTATGAGCACAGAAGCTTTTGCTACTGCAGCCTCGAGAGCACACAAGCACCTGATCACAAGGAAAAAAAAACCCAAACCAAAAACCTAACAGTAAGTCATACATGACACACACCACAAAACACCACGGTCATTTGTCAGGAACTATCCATATCACATTGCTATGCTTTGGTCAAGATCCACAAACTCATGCAAAATTTTAGATATCTATTATACCCAATGTGTGATTTTAAGTCTGGGCTAAATAACTATTAAGAGATAAGCAGCAATGTAGACTGTTCAAATGTGCAGGAACCCCATTATTTCATGCAGTCACTACAGATTGAATTGGAACTGTGTATCTTTCCAGCTTCTAACAAGTTAAATCTAAGTTATTGCTGCCACCAACAGGATGTTCCTCAGTATATTTTATCTTAATATTTCTCAAAATTAGCTTTTCTTTACAAACATCTATATACTTGCATTCAGATGTAAGGCTACTTCTGATGTGATAGGAGATTCACAATCGAGTTGAAAAAGCTGTACCAGGAATGATTCCGTGGTCCCTAGAAAGTCTGAGAAGAGCATTCCTTTTCCTCCCTATGAATATAACTTATAAAAAACAGACTACTGGTCTAGGTTCAAGTTAATTGCTCACACAAACAACATGGAAAAAGTAGAGTGCATGCAAAAGGGATGAAGGGTTCAATTTGGTGAATACCATAACAAAAGAAAACAAAAAAAACCATAAAAATGTAATGGCTATATCTGAATTTTCTGCAGTGTTAAAAATTCTATATCCAGATGATGCAGTCATGGGACAGCCATTTTCAGCATAAGTAGATTGAATAGAAAAGAAAATTTGGGATGAAAAGCACTGCTGATGTAGACAAGGGGCTCTTCTTTATCATGATTTCTGCCCTTGCTTGGCACATGTGTTCACTTAGCATGAGGGGGGAGCATAAAAATAAAAGGAGGGAAGTACTTCTGTGGTATTTCATGAGGTAGGTGGATAGAGGTTACGGCAAATGGTAGAGGGATGCTTCATTGCTTCACTAGTTACACTCACCAAGCTTTGGAGAAGGACAGAGAGAAGGGCTGAGGAGGTGCCCAGCAAGGCTGTGCTGTGCAGATCCCACAAAAGGAGCAAGACTTAAAAAAGGCTGCTATAATACACTGATAAGTATCAGCACTGGGCAAATGGTAGCAAAATTATTGTCTATAAGAAGAAAGCTTTGACAGGACTAGCAGATTTATAAACAAATCAATTCTAATCTGTTGAAAGGTCAGCTTTCCATTCTTTCCATTAAGACTGAACAGGAATGAGATTAAATTACATGGTTGGCTACAGACATCTCCAACAGGGCACCAAATAGGAAGAAGGTTAGGAGCTGAGTTGCATTAAAAAAATGCAGAGTGAGACTCTATAGCTTTGCTCATGAAACACTCACACGAAGCTGGCTAGCCACAATTGGGTGTTTGAAACACATCTTTATGATGGTCAAAGGGAAATAGATGACTGAAGAAATAGTTCACTCTATTCTTACACAATAATCATTTCTCTCCCCTGTAAATGAGGTCCAGCTGCTGAAACTTGCAATGGCAAGATGTGAGTGTAGTGGATCACACTCTGCTGTTTCTCTTCCTTGCAAATTTTGCTTGATAAAGAGCTGTAAAGAATTTCTGCTTTAAAAAAATGAGACTGACAGAAGAAGACAGAAGCACAGGATCTGTTTTCAGCTGTAAAGGAAGGAAAGGGTCTGAACAAAAACTTTGCCATCAGCCCCCAAAATCCTCAAAAGAAAGGTTATGCCCTAGCCAGAAGGATAAATTATGAAGAGATAAAATTAGCATCTGGATTACTTGGTTCACTCTTCATATCTCTTGTAAGTCAAACATGAACGGGTCGGATGCAAATGGGTTCTTTTTGCTAGGCTGAACTGCAGCAGATGCAGAGGATTTTTAAGCTGCAGAGACCACATGCAGAGGCTGATGCAGTGCATTGCCCATATTGTGTGCTTGCTTGATTTCAGCATTCCCTTTGAAGATAAAAAAAAATACATTGCAAATGACTGAGAAAATTATTCTTCTCTGCTTCTGCCCCAAAAATGTGTTTTAAGACTACCTTTCTGTTTCTAAGAGCTAAAGAGAAAGACATTAAAAAACCCCACAACACTGAAATAACTTGTTTATCTTGTGTTTTGTTGGAGGTTTTTTGCATTTTGTTTTTCTAAATTGTATTCTTGTAAGGGCTGCTTTAAATTTGTCATTAAATACTTTAGCTTAATTAGCTTATACTGGCACCTATTGGTAGAAAATAATATTTGCATGCTACATTATCAATTACCATTTATTGCTTGCTCTTTAATCAGGACCTGAAATACTGCTTATAGTGATTATTGGTTTCCTCCCCCCACACACACTTCATTAGGAGACCACCTTCCAATTGCTTTAATTGTCCTACAGTAATTTGATAGTGAGCATAAGGGGGGCAAAACCCATTCTAATTTATACAAGAGGTAAAGGAAAGAAAAAAAAATATTTTCCTTTAAATTAAGTGTTCCAGAGGAGTTTCTTAACTGATTTATGCTTGTACTCAGAATATCTGCAGAGTACACTCAATCAGTATGACAGGACAGAAATCAATGACAAAAGCAGAGTTTTTGACTGGAAGCATACCATGACAGAAACTTAGCAAGCAAATCACCACCTTCAGCAACTGTAGAGATAATTGACAATTATCCTTTGCATAATAACTGGAATAGTAATGCTGAAATGAATAATGTAAGGCAAAAATGATAAACAATAAATAAAATTAATGAAATAGTTATCGGGAAAACTATTTCTGAATGGGGGCGATTTGGAAATAGTCTTCCAACTTGCTTTTTTTGCTCTCCCTATTTGATTATAGATCCGATTATTTATTCAAAAGGATGAAAACTCAGCTCTTCAATGGCAATTTATTTAGAAGATCATATCAGGAAACTAAAATGATTCTCTCCAACTGTGCTCTGAATGCACATCTTTCAGCACTGAAAGAATATGAGCTCCAAATCTGTTTCCTGATTTGGTTCACTCTTTTCCCCCTGTGGGCTTAATAATATTTGAGATTATAGAAAAATTATATAGATTTTGAATCCTACTATTTGTCAGTTTTGCAACGGCAGTTTCCTGCCACTCCTGGAGACCTTCTTTTTCCCAGAACCCCAAATTTCAGCTGCCATAAAGGTCATTATGCAACAATTCAGTTGCTTTAGGTTCTTCTTGTGCCATTTTACATGCTCATATGCAGCCTTCAGCTGCTGCTCTAGAAGGGCACTGGTGTCCAAAATATACAAATGGCTTTACATTTCACTATTGAAACACCTGCATTTTATGCTTAATATCCAGAAGAGATTCAGAAACACAGTTGCTTCTACTGCCAGCTTATACTTTGTTAGCCATATAAGCTGCTAATATAATAAAGCAATTGATGCAAACCCCTGAGGTTTCATGGAGCAAATTCTGTAGCTGCTCAGTTACCTACCCTTTCCTGCTGTCTGGTTTTCAAATGGATCATTCAGCAACCAAATGATTCCAATCAAATGAGTAACCTGCACATGCCAGCAAATATTTTATTTATATAGGGAATTTAGCTAATTTTCACATACTGACCATATCCATTACACAGCATCTGGGATAAAAAATACACAGCAAAGCCAAAAAACCCCAAAATCTAAAATGTATGAAATATTTTTCTTGAACAGTGCTGTCCAGCACTAGCAATAAAAAGTGCAGAGAAGGAACTCAATGTCTACTAGACATTTTGACCATATCTTCTTTCACTTTGAGCTCTGTAAAGATGCCCTAAGCACACATCTTTATGGTATTGTGGTTGTGATTTCATTTCACATCATAAGCTGCTATCAACACAGCCTTGTCATTGCAATTTGTCACACAGAGTAGCGTGAGCTTTCTCTATCTCACTGAAATTTTTATCTCACCAGTCACAATCGCAGACTGCAAGTTTAAAGCAGAGCTCTCAGACATTATGAGAAGATGAAATCACAAAAGATAACATTAATAGACATTGCCACCACCATAGAGACAAATACCATAGCTTTTCTGGAGGTTATAAAATCAAAGCTAATGTGGTGTAATAGCCAGGCTTCCACATATGTATAAATGTATGAGAAGGAAAAGAGAATCCACTTACAACACTCCTGAAATTTTCATGAAACTTATCCAATGCTGTTTCTGTGAAGCATGACATTTGCTTTTAGGAGAAAAAAAAAAAAAGAAAAAAATTAAAAAATTGTTTTAACGTCTCCCTTCTTTTGCCTTTCCCTCCTCACAGTAGCAACCTCAGGGAAGAAGCTTTATTCATTCCTAAGGTCTGGAGTTTCAAGATTTTTTTCACCATTATGCAGATTTGCTCTGATCATGCCCTACAGTACTGTGTGCTGGGAAAGACAAAAGGCTTAAGCCAAAGATATTCAGTCAGTGGAGATACAGACTATAACATAGGAAGAATTCTTAAGAATAAAGACCTTCTGTGTTTTGTGCCTGTAAAATTCCTGCCATCCTTTGACTAGTGTGCAAACATTTGATTATTCAATTCTGAATTATTCCCTTTTTGGAGATCTGTTGCTATCTTCACAACTACTGAATGAGATTGCTTTTTCACTTGGATCTCAAAGCCATCTGAAGTGTTGTATTGAGGCTTACTAAACTAAAATCAGCAATCCCACCATGCCTCAATTACAATTCCCTAACATACAATTCCCTAACTCTTACTGGGGTAGCTTCTGATGACATTCGTACGTAAAGGCTATAATATGTAAGGTTTATGTAGTTTAGTAAAGGACTAAACATTCATAAATATTTTAGCATCCAGTTCTCATCAGTTTCCAGTTGTTTTTCTGGACTTGAATGAAGCATCAAAACGATTTTTACAGAAAGCATTTTGGAACAGTATTCACCCTATAACATGTTAAAAGAAATCCTTGTCCTGAATAAACATGCCTCATCTGCTGAGATATGTAAGTAAAGATAGAATACCCCAATGTGCTTTCAAAATCCAGAATATTATTCTTAATGAGTTAATATTAACTCTAAAATGCTGAGCAAAATCTTGCATGCCTTATATCACCTCACTGGTATAAAAAAAAAAAAAAAAGGGAACAAACATCCTAGAGGATCAAATTCTAGTTACATAAACTAAAGTGACCCAAGGTTGTGTTTTTAAGGTTTTTTAAAATTTTAGAAAAATCATTAGCATGGTTATAGGATGTAAACAGCTTTGGAAATAAGTGTAAACAATCCATATTGTCAACTAAATGGAAATATTTTCCTTAATTGTATTACTACTTCAAATTTAGTTGGAATTATTTTAAAATATGTCATATAAACCAGACTTCAAGTTTGGAAGTACAGAACTCTAGAGGAAAGAAAATTCCTTTTAAGACAGCACTTCTATAAATAATACATTTTTTTTTACGTTTCCCAGTTAAAAAAAAATAGTACTTAGTATTTAAAAAGCACTGAAGATTCATGCAAACTGTGGAAATTGGGTCTCTTAACAGTTTGCAGAAACATTTTCTTCTCATAAGTGCAGCCTTTGAGTTTTGGTTTTTTGGTTTTTTTTTTTTTTGGTTCCAGTTTGAAGAAATAGTTACATTTCACTTGGTTTTGAATTGCTAGTACCACAGTTAATGCAAAATCCTAACCCTACCTAAAGAAAGACAAAGCAGATCAGCAGCTCTAAGATAAAGTCTGCATAACAATCAAAATCTGAAAACCTCTAATACTGAAAAGACAGTAAATTTAGTCTGTGGTCCAAACTACAATCAAATATGAAACTTTTTTGCATGAACTTGTGCCATAGATGTTTATTTCTGCATCAGCTGCATTATTTTAAGGAGGAATTCATCTATTTGGCACACAATAAATTCCACAGAGCCAAATTGCCCCACAACTGTAACATCTGCTGACTACCTCTTTCCCAGCATCTACAGAACACAGATAAAAATCTCAGAGATGTAACCAGAGTATATGCACTGTGCTCCAGGCAGACTGCTGCTCAAAGTCTTTGGTTACCTCATTGCTCTGGTTCCAAATCCATGAAGTATTTAGGGAGACAAAGTGAGCGCCCAGCCCATTATTTATTCCAGGAGAGCAAAGGTGCTTAAGGACCTTCAGCTCTCTGTTTGCAACATGTACCTTAATAGCACCTGCCCTTATTCAGCTACTAGAAATCATAACCCATCTTTTATTCCTGGAAGTTAATTATAATCTGGTTTGTCCCTACAAACCTAAACACAATTAAATAGATAAAGCAATGTATTGTTAAGGGGATGCCACTCTGCTGATGAAATAAGCCTTGGCAATCAGAAATCACACCTTAAAGGAAAAAAGCTTGCACTTAAGAAAGAAAATGTGCTAGTGCAATAATCCTTTCATTATATTATACCTCTGGAATCAAAGAATATGCTCCAGGTAGGTGGATGGCTCTGTTGGCTTTAAGTACATGAAATGCATTTTCCAATCTGTAACTCCAAAGACTATAATAATCACGTGTCATTTGGATTTTCTGCAATGTTATAAAATACATGAAAGTTCCTTAGAAATATGTTGGTTAAGTTAAAGTACTTCTATATAACTTTAGGCAAAAAAGGTCTCTTGTTGAAAAGCTAAATAAAGCACCTGAACTGCCCAAAGGCAATGTCTGGAGAAATACATCATTTTTTTGAGTCTCTATAGATGCTTCTCTTTGCAGTAACAATATCAGATGAAGCAAATACCATTTATTTGCCATACGAATTAACACAGGTGGACAGAAACAAGTATCTCAGAAACAAGTAAAAACTCCTTGCTAGTACAGCCCAAAGACAGAAACAAAATAAATTGAACCGCACAACAGATGGCACTGAAAAATATTTCAGCAGATAAACTGAATAAAATATGAAAAACAATGAAAGCAACATTTAAAAACAAACAACCACACTTCTGATACAGATATGCAATAAAACTGTACCTCCTCTGGTACCTGCCTAAAGTTTCTGGCATGTAAAAAGAATGCAGATACATCTTCAAGATAAGTTAACTGGAAGTCAACTTCTGCAGTGCAAATAAAGAGCGCTCTGCTCCAGCTGCATTTAATTAGTTCACTAATGAGGTCTTTTCACACAGCTGCTGAACTATGCACTTGCTGTACCTTTCAGGAGAAGTATCAAATACATATCTACTTTATCAGAAAAAAATAAACCAACCAAAACCAACTTTGTTGTCTTTCTGTGGAATGAAAAACTGACATTTTGAGGGAAGTCTAGAACGTTGAGAGTTACTTTGAGATCCACTCCTTTCACCTAAGTTAACACTTCTAGGATTTTTTACTAACACTTAAAATACACAAAAAAAAAACCAAAAAACCCCAAATGTAGTGAAAATATAAATATATAACATACAGGTAGAAAACATGACTAAGGAGGGCCAGGATAACCTTTTTTTAAAATTAGGATATAGCATGATAGAACAAAGTACACACATAAATTCATATGGCCAGAAACACATTTTAACATAAGCTTAACCTCAGCCTTCTGATTAAAGACCTCTGAAGTAATCAAAAAAAGCTGAAGATACAGTCAGTACCTAATTCAAACAGAAGCTTATCATACAACAGAGTCCATTATCAGACAATACATGGAATTTTTCCACTAAGTACAATACAGGCCTAAAACTGAGGTAAGTGGGCAGTACCCATAGGTAAACAAGAACAAGGAATGAGGAAGAAAACCAGCCAAAATCAAACTTCTCACTCTAAGAAATAAAAAGCCAGAGCTAAGACAGCTCTTCTTACCTGATGGAGGAACACACACCAGCCAGACTAAAAGCTGGTCAGGAAAAGGTTCTGATTCTCAGAAAGCCAACATGGAGTAACAACAGCTGAAACAAATTGAGAACTCTCCTCCCCTTGCATGTGATTTATATTAAGCTGATTGCAAGCTAAGAGTGCAATTCAAAAGGTCCCCTTATTTTTGTGTCCTGCACAAAACTTTTCAGCTATGCCTTAACCTTAAAGCTTACTTTTTTATGCCCTACAATCAGGAAGTCAGACAATATGACCATAGTCTCTTCTGTGACCAAATATGACCAAAGTCTCTAGTTTTCTTTAATTTTCTATGAGCAACGGGAAAAAAACAAACAAACAAAAAAATTCCAAATTGATAGAGAAAAGATCTGACAGTGAACAACACATCTTGATTTATTATTCCAAAGAGTGGTACCACAAACTAAGCAGAATACCAAATAGAATGAAAGCTACAGATACTAGAATTGTAATGCAAACAGCGAAGTTTTTTTCACCATTTATAAAATGAAGCATAGCAAAAATGAAAACAAGTTAAACATTTGACCTGCCTTGGGGCCCAGAGGCACTCTCAAGTGAGAAACAGAAGAAGGAAAAATAAGCCTAGGAGAACCTTAAAACCCATCTTTTTCTAGACTTCACCAAGTGATCTCCCTCAAGCATCCATTTGAATAGGTACACACTGCACTTCCTCACATAAAGTAGAAAATAGAAAACACAGCTTTCACAGACCAGTTGTAGCATTACAAGCATGCTAAGAGTAACACATTAAAATATGTGACTGGGAGTTTAAGTTCAGGTAAACATTCAGAAATGGAAATGCACTGCAACATCTTATTCTGGTCTCCAATATCTTCACAATCTGACAGGAAGCCTAACAGGAACAGATTTCTGTAGAGCCCACCTTATTAAAGTCACAGGCAGGAACCACAAAGCTGTCCACAAGTACATTTTAAATAGCTCATGTTGTGTTCTGATGTGGATGTTAGTTAATTCCCTAATATTCCCTAATATGTACATATGTACACACATACAGCCCTCTGCACACTCCCCTTGCAAAATAAAGGAAAACACAGATTAAAAAAGGTATTTCTTATAGGTTTCTGAGAGAAATTGGATATGCTCATAAAATACACTAATTGGAAATTCCCAGGACATTCCTCAGTCTCTTGGAAGGTATCTGAAGCCACTTCTACTATATGCTTTATTTTTGAATAAAGAAAAGGATGAAAAGCAATAACTTGGGTGAGCAAAAAAAGGGAGTTGTGTAAGACATAGGTCTATACAAGATAATTCATTACTACAAACACATACATGAAATAGACCCAGGAATTTGCATACATTAAAACTTCACCTGAATTGTAAATTACAATTTTCAGAACAACTTGAGAATTCTACATTGTCCTGTTCATTATTTGTTTCATACATAGTGCTTGTAAATTGTGTGGGGGAGTGGAAGAATCAAACAAAATATGTGGCTCAGCTGGAAATACATCACAGGAGGGGAAACGTGGTTTCATGAGGACTATGTGCTCCCCTGCAATGTGGTAGCATACAGAAAATTCTGGGCCTTTAACTGATTATCTTTTTCCTGACTTCTAATTACTTACAGCTCAAGAAATACTTTATATACTCAAAAATGGATGAAATTTATGCCATATTGGCTTTATTGTAATCAACTAGCTAAAAGTGTAGCAGCTAAAAGTAGTATTGTTAATGCATTTATTAGTTTTCATTGAGTCCCTGTTTCTAAAAGCTTATATGCCTCTTTATCTTTATATGACTACACCTCCTTCCTGAATTTCTAGGGATAGCATTAATATAATGAAGTGAATTTACAGAACTCCATAGTACTATTGTTCAAACTATGATGTTGGTTAGAGAGCTTAAATGAATATGATAGTGTCTATATGTGAAATACTGCTCATGCAGGGATTAATATTTATTATTTTATTGACTAAATAGAAATGAATAATGAAAAAAACTGTTATATATTTCTTTCTTTTTCTTATTACATTTGTGTTGTATTTGGTGTGTAATTTCTTGATTTCCATTGACAGTTTTGTATAAAGCTGCCATATCCATATCATTAGAAACAGAAGGTATTTATTTAATCTCCCAGTCACTACAGTAATTTTAAAATTCAATCATCCTTTCCATCATTTAGGATACTTGATTGGCCCATGAATTTAATTGGAATGTTTATTAAGCATATCTGTGAATAACAAGGGTTCTCATTAAGGGGAACTAGTCAAGCTTTTACGTTGACACCTGGTATCCATTCAGGTTGCCAAAGGTTGTGGATGAACACTGACTAAAGAAAGGTGATGCAGTCTAACTTGTTGTTCTGACCTTGATTCAACCATTTATTGTTCAGTTCTTTGTGTTTCTCTATACTGCTGTCTGAACTGCAACACAGAAATGCTTGACTAATACAGAGGAATGACCTAGTTTCAATGTTGAGAGCAGATAACTAGGGCAGTACAGAGCTCAGTACACCCTTAGCTAACTTTTTTTCAGCTATTTACTTCCAGACTTTCATATAGGGCCTTTTGTCCCATGGAAACTTCCTTTTCACAAAAGGACAAATGGTCAACTAACTACAACAGCATTATGTTCATTTTATTATGTTGGCTTCCAAACATATCCTCCATAGGTGAAAGATTCAGTGCAGTGTTGAAGTATTCAACATCTCCAGCTTAACAAGTGGAAGTCTGTATTACATTATTCTTTGTATGTAACCATTTTTTGAGACTTGGAGGCCAGAAAGGTTAAAGAGCAAGAGGAAAGGTCAAGCTGGATAAGTAAAGGTTCGTATTTCATAGAATTACTGTTTTACTTATCACTTTCCTTGAGATTTGACAGGCATGCCAGTGATTAGGTTATCACCCTCAAATAGATTTATGGGCTCTAGGGAATTTTTATTCAACTTACCCTTGGGGATGTCTTGATATAATGTCTCTGTGTTGGCATTTGTGATTTTTAAAGGTCTCACACCATAATGAAGACAGACATGAGAAGCAAATATCTTTGGTTTCACTAAATATTCTGGTAGCAAACCTGTAACACTATTTAAAATATACCTCTTGGCAATCGACATTGATTTTGAATGCAGACCATTAGTGTTCAAAGATGGTTTTAAGGTAGTGAATGAAAATCAGCATTTCCACTTTGGTTAACTTTGGTATTTGGCTTTTGTGACCAGTGATCTTGTTTGATGCAACATTAATTAACTTCAAGGGACCTTTTTCATATCAACTGGACAAGTGAGCAGTGAAGCAAATACAGTAATGGGACCTAAGCTTTCCATACACAGGAAAAAGTGTGCACACAATGCTACAATGAAGCCAGCAAGAATTTAAGCAAGGAATTTTGTAAAAGCTTGTACACTTCATTAGAACCAAATGCAGCTGAAGTACCGCCTTGCAACTACACATCATAAATCCATGGACTTAGTCAGCAGCTGATTTATCAAAGCATTTTTGGCTGTTATTGACAGAGCTGTAATCTTAACTTTAAGGTCTTACAAGAAGTGGTCCTAACAAGTTTGCAAAAAAAAACCCATTTTATTCCCTACCAAGAAAAAGTGCATCAGATACAATTTTATTCAAAATAAAAATCACAGCATTGCTGCTAAAAGCAGCAAACAAAAGTGACAGCAAGATCCACAGAAAGACAGCTGCCTCTTCAGCAGTACGATTCTCTTATGGCTGATTTGTGTACTGCTTTGTCATTATTCTGGAGTTCACTGTTGTTTTGTTAAAAGGGCAACCTTGGTACCTGGACAATGATTGTCAGTCACATTTCAAAAGCAAAGAATTCATTCATGTCTGTGTGACCAGCCCCTCTAGAGAGAATTCTCTCAAATCAAACCTAATTTTAATTTTTCAGTTTCATTCAGTCAATGTTCAAAACCAAACAAGATCTTTTTTTGTATTTTGTTGTTAAAACCCATCAAATATTCATGTGGTTAGCACAGGCATCTCTACATTACTGCCACTGTTCAGAAGCAAGAAAAGAACATTTCCCCACAGGAAGAAGCTTACCCAATTTATTGTTTCTTCAGCTTCAGAAAGTAGGTATCTACTTCTTAGGGGCCTGGGGAGGGAGAGGGGGAGAACTGTCATTGTTCCTTTCACCTGTTTGAGATGAAAACATTGACCGTCAGCTAGATTCTGACAATTGGCTGTTTTTAAACTCCAACTTGCTAGGGCCAGCTGTGCCTAATTTGAGTCACTGGTGCAAAAATAACCAGTCAGCAGGAACTGAGGCAATTATGGGTAATTCTGCTGTAGAGCAGTCCTGCATCAGAATCCCAGGATTAACTTTAGGCTGGCACTCCAAGGTGATGGAATGAAGAAGACAAGGCTTCAGTATCATCAGTAGCTGAAATCGGTTTTTATATAAGCTGATTTTGGAAGTCTGTAACCTCTGTTTTAATCTATTTACAGGCAGATTGTCAAAGTCCTTTTAGTGCCTGAAGGTGCATAGATGCACATATTAATATTTTCAAGGGGTTATTGGTTTTACTGTTAAATATCCATTCCTCTTGCCCATCTGTTAGCCTACAATCATTGTGCAACCCAATTGACCTCTAGCTATGTTTAGTAATTTCTATACCTTGCCTTGTATCTGCTCTACTAGATTACAAAATAATACATTCAATATTGTATCTTTTATAGAACCCTTCATTTTAAGAAAATATTTTCTTCTTCCTAGTTGGAAAACATGTAAAGCTATCTTTGTAAGTAGTCCTGTAAAATGCAAATGATAAATTCAGGACAGAAGAACTATTCTTCTCAGCAGTCAGCCTTAAGTTCTGTTTCTATTTAAAAAAAAAAAAAAAAAAAAGTAAGTAACCATGTCATTATGACAAAAGACTCCAGAAGACATCGTACAACTTCATACTGCAATTAAGCTATAAATATGAAAACAGCAACTAGATGTGCTATGTCACTTAAATAGCTTCATTAAAAAAAATAATATATGGAAAATATCATGAAAAGAACCCAGCTGGCAGTGAAATTTCAGAGTTCTGTTATTAACAGTGGTATTAGCCAGACCAATATAAAACATTTGTAGCTCTGCTTTTAAGGATGGCACCTTATATTCAGCCTTTATGACACTGTGTCACTCCAACAGAGAAAACTTTTCTTAGAAAAAATTAATACTATCTTAATTGCATGTGAGAATTACTACAGCTTACAGTTTTTCAGCTTATTAGGGTATACATGACATACAAAAAGATCAGGTATATGGACTCTGTTTCTTTAAGTCAGCTTCTGTTGAAAAACTGCAGAGGCTCCCTACCTCTAACAACGTATAATTTAGGACATCAAGCCTCTATTCAAGCTAATAAGTAGATCCATGTCCCTTCAATTATTTATTCCTATGGCAGACAATTCCATTAACCCCCTCCTGTGCAATAATTTGTTCTGCCACGTTAGAAAAATTATTTTCCAGCTGCTCAGCAATACTACTACAGTAAATAGAAAGTATTTCCTGGTAGACAGATGATACTCAACAGAGAGGTGAACAGTGACATCTGATACATGGAGTGTAATGTAGTAGTAAACAGCATAAGACAAATGTTAAGTTCCTCCAGCATGATGTTTGTGGACTGACAGGAGGAAGACATGCAAAAATACCATGAATTATTCACTCAGCTCAAGAAATAAATTAAAGTTTTTCCTGCCGCGTATGTGAAACCCAAGCATGAAGTCAACACTAACACCTGTTACATTTAAGTTAACGTAGTAGTAAGTAGTATAACACAGCCATGGTGAAGTTCACACACCATACAACGACAAGACATGTGAAATAATGGTGAATTACAGCTTAGGCAAACAAGAAACCAGTTCATTTTCTGGACCGAGGAGGATCATCTGGTGAGTTCGAAGGAACAAATGTATTAAGACAGCAGACTTTGTTTCTGTCCTTTATGTTATTGGAGACTGCACACCTAGTGGAGGATTTGCTGAAGGTTTCACAGCTGCACCAAATGTTATCTCCATAATAGATACAAATTATCTCCATAATAGATACAAGTTTCTGAATGGGTATCCAGTAGCACATAATCCTAGATAGAGATTGGTGAGTAACAACTAAGAAGGCAAAACAACTCGGGTTTTGTGCAGATGTCCTATTCTTGAATTAGAATAGGATGAAGGTTACTGCAAGGTCATGTACCTAATACATAACCATGAAACAAAGAACTAAGAAACAGACACAATAAAAATGAACACCCCACCCCACCATTATGAAAGTCCTGTCTGATGCCACCAATTCCAGATGTTTCTAGTCAGAAGTGGCATCAGCAACTGGTAAATCAATACTAATTGACTGAATTCATATTTTCCATGTGTTCATTTTCTATACATTCAATCTAAAGGTATCTATGTGTTTGGTGTGAATTAACACATACAGACATATGTGTGAGTTAATCCTGTTCTGTGGTTAGAAGACAGGATGGCATTTTTCATGAGCAACTTGACTAGAAAAGGAATTGGATAGTTCTAAAACACATACATAGAAATAGAAACGCAGTCAGAAGGAGAAACAAGTTTAATGTAGAGAAGACACGGCATGCTTTACAAATAGTAATGTATGTGACAGAAAACTATCAACCTCATTTCTCAACAGAAAATTTAACATTCCAAGCTTAAATGGTTTACCAAAAATGACACAATAAGTCACTACTGAATTCTGAAACTAATCCCAAACCTAATCCCCAGACCACAGCAAGTCCCTGGGGAATTACTTATGGATGTATTTTTCACTGAAATTGTGCTTTCCTTTGTTTCCATTGTATTTAATAGAAACCACTGCTCAACACCCTTTAAATTTATTATATTATATTTCATCAGCAGTGGAGAGACACAAATGAAGACTGAATCAATTCCCTCATTCTTTCCAGGCCAGCCTGTTCCATGCAAACCCCAGCGACCTTCTTCCCCTGAGGCCTGGGGGTCTTTGGTTGCCCCTTCCTCCCCCTCCTATCAGTCAGGAACAGGGATTCTCTGTCTGGAAGCCAAGTCTTGGAGACGTCATTCAAACCACACAAAAGTAACCCAGAAAATGCAAAATATTTACCTCATCTTAAGATGCAACACTGGCAGCGAGCAGCGGGGCTGTGGTGCGCAGAGCGGCCATGTCCTCACTGAGGGGGTGAGGGCCCAGGACCCCTGTCGGCCTGGGGATGGGGCCTGAGGCCTCCTGAGGCCCAGAGGTGCCCATAGGGACACCAAGAAGCCACGTCAGGGCTGGTGACACCAAGAAGCCACATCAGGGCTGGTGACACCAAGAAGCCACATCAGGGCTGGTGACAGGGTCCTGCCAGTGTGGCACAGGGTCGTTAGGTGGGAGCAAGGGCAGAGACCAGAGCACAGAGGCCACCCCTGCAAAGCAGGCAGCTCCACGGGCTGCCAACCACCCCCCAACCTGACCCCACTGCAGTGCTTAAAAGAGCCTCTGCAGAAATTAAATCCAGAATGATTGAATGAAGAAACCTATGGTTGGGAAATTTTTTGTGGGTCACTGCAAGGTATGAAGAAAGCTGGAAAACAAGTTTTAGAATTGTAGAGCCACTGTGACCTACTGCACTCTCAACAATTCCTCACGATGAAGCAATTCTTAGTTAACTACTGCAACTGGGTACCAAACAGTATTTTTAAGGGTTTTATGTCATCTGTTCATTTGCTTATACTAGCTGCAAGAAGAACCATTGTTTCTGGGTAATTTTCAAGGAAATCTAGATGGCCATAAAGAAATTCTATAAATCCTAGACTGATTGTACTTAAGTAACAATGAAGCTGCAGTTGAAGAGGGTGATATATCATTAAATTCAGAAGAAAAATGTGTTTTATTCTAGAATTCAGGCTGCTGCTAGTCAATGGAGAAAGTAAAAAAGAATACTTGGACAGTATGGGAAATAATGAAATATTACTTATTTGCTTATCTCCCAGGATGAGGGGGAGAGTCAGGAAGGACTGAGTGAGGATACTGGAGTATAAAGCCTTTTTTTGGATATAGAGATGGTTAAAAATCAGTCTAAGAAACAAAAACCTCTGGTGAGGAGAAGAGAATGACAAAAGATAGGCAAAGGTAGAGAGAAGTGGAACATATGGCATATCCAGTGGAACAGGACACACAATTTAGTTATTCTTTTTACAGGAGCTATCTGAAACCTACCAGTAAGGTGTTCCCTCCTCCCTGGGGTTGGTGGATAGGATGGTAGTAAGCTCTACAATGAAAAGGTCCCAAAACTAATGCTGGAAGTAGACCACCAATATGATGGAAAATCAATGAAAAAATGTCACTGGGCAAAAAGAGACATATGAAAGTCTCAGGGCAGAAAAAAATCAACTCATAAAACATAGGGATAAATATTGCTTGAAAATAATGATTTAGCTGCCTTGTATTTAGTGACTCTGATTAGAGAATGATAAACAAACCCATTGTGTATTTGTTTATTGTTTAGTTCCTGAAGAAACTGGAATATAAATGCATCATTGTTACAGAAGAAAAAAGGGCTGTATTATAGTCAGAACAGCTGAGTGCTGCTCAAAACAGAAGAAAAAATTTCCTTTGTTGCACAATTCAGACATAATTCTAGGCAATCTCTTTAGTTATGTTTTGGTATAGGTGGCCATTTTTCTCATGGGAAGGGTGGTATGTCCATTCATCCCCCAACACCCAGCTTTAAAAATTGATTTTGCTTACAGATATGGTACTACAGCAAATTAGAGTCAATGAACCTATGGTACAGAAATATAAAGTTCCATATAATTAATGTGCTGAAAATACCAACATTTACTACATCATTTTGGGCACCCTATATGAAAGAGTATTTTAATCTTCTTTCTGTGCCCTGATTCCCTAGTTAAAATTCCCTAGTTACATGGAGAATTTCCTTTTCATCTCACTTGTCCTTAGAGCACTTAGACTACTCCAATTTTGTACAAAAGCCAGATAGAAACTAATTTCATCTTAATAGTGTTACTTTACTTGTGTTCCATAACTTAATACAAGAAATGTAACAAATATGAGCATTATGAGAGCACTGGCCATCTTATTTTAGAGGAGAAAGAGTCCTACAGAAACAATGTGATTGTTTTAAAGATACTGTAACTCATATTAATAACAGACTTATTAGCAGTGAACAGTCAGCACTAATTCAAGAAATTTTCAACTTCTTGTTAAAGTGGAATTCATATTTTTATATAGTAATTTGTTTGTAACAATATAATTAGCAGTATTTAGAAGTGGACTAGAAAAAGTAGAACAATAATAAATAAAAAAAGATAAACAATTTAAGCAGTGTTTATGTGGCTTCAGTTCATTATGAGACTACGAATGGAAGGCTGTAAATATACAATTCTTTATATATTTTCTCTTGTCATTTAAAAAAAGACAGCTAGACCAAGACCATAAAGGATGATTGATGGAGTATGCTGGTATTATGAGCAATATTCTGGAAACGTTTCAACAGAGAGCTTTTCTATTTGAGTTCATACATTTCTGCTTTTCACAGATCACAGTTCCACAGAGCAATGTCTTCTATCTGACCTTCCTCTGTCATGCTTGCTTTATGCTTGTCTCTGTCTGAATGCAGACACTTGTACTGGGGTTTTAGCAAATTGATAGGGAGGGGCAAACAAGGGACCTGGCAAAAGGTTCTACCCAGATACCAGGCTCATCACTGCAACCCCTGAGCACACTGAGGTCCAGTCACATTCCATGCGTTCATTGCTGCTTTAGTTTCCAACATATGTTACCATCTCTGTTTTAATTTTCACAAAAAACCTTAAATCTTTGACACGTTCCATACATCGTCCTTTTGCTAAGCCACAGGAGGCTATATTCCTGCTAAATATTTTATAATCTTCAAATAGGCAACTATCAAATAAATCTAGAGTTGTTGTGCATATAGTAATATAAAGCAATCTCCATGAGAAGTATTTAGCAATCATTTCATATTCTTTCCTATATCTTGACAGTTTTTTTGTCATTAAATTGCATCTTGTTCATTTCCAGAATGAAACATATTTGAAAATTATATTTCCACATGAATAGAAATTTAAAGAGATGATAGCTCTTTGTACATTCCCAAGACAGAGGTGACATTAATGAAATGTGAAACACCATGAATTAGAGGTAGTAAAATATTTAAACTTAGTTGTAGTTGTTCTGTAACTATGAGACCCCAACCATACTAGAAGTATACAAGAAAACTTCTAGTGCTCCATTTTCTTTTTTTTTTTTTTTATTTTTTTATTTTCTCTATCACCTTTATTAATATAGTGAGTTTTTCAGTGAACACATTATACTAATCTCACAATTTAGAGATTTTAGAGCATTACATTTATGGCGCTGCCTGCAAAATCTTGATTTTGCCATGATTTGGTAAATGTCTATAATAGAAGAGAATGATGCAAAATCCTTAAGGTGCCAGTATTCAATATTTCTGAAATCTGCTTCATCATACCTAAACTGGGAGTGAAGTTTTAGAGCATTTAGATAACCCTTTTAGATAGCAATAACCAGGGATGAAATTCAATTAATTGTATGATAAAGCTTGCAACATTTGCAAATAGGCTTATATAATTTATTTCCTAATAATAGTGGGCCTGGACTCTCAACCAATATACCTGCTATTTCTAGACCTAACATTTAGTTTGATTAATTCTGCAGAAGTAATTTGCAGGATAGACTTTATATCATTTGCAAAGTAGGATTAGTAAAGATAATTTCTACTGAAATCACGTTCTACACTTTTGCTCATGAATGGCCCACGTTTTAACTTTCATTTGAATGCTAACAATTGTAACACATTTCACACTACCTATTTTTAATCTTCTCTCCTTTTCCTCAATGAATATGATTTTTATATTTCTCCTCTGACTACAGAGTGAACTCATTTATATCCTGTTTCAGTTTCCTATCTGATTAGTTCTTTTCCCTACAGATTTAGTTTTGCTGAACCATGATGGTACCACACAGACAGCAGAATAAAATATAAAGTTCATACATAATCATGTAAGCAGAGATAGGATACCTGCAACTTCTATTCATTTCAAAGAAGCTGCCATTGTTTAATGCCTTTAGAAGTTGCACCAGTGTTTATATTCAGCAGAATACATTATCCCAGCATAAAGCACTGGGTAATTATCAGTAGATGAATGCACACTATAAAATAAATTTCAGAACTGGCACGAAAAGAAATACCTTTTCTGCAATGCACTCTTGTCTCCAGAATAATTGTGTAACTTTGTGGGGGGGCTGGAGGGGGTGAGTCTGAAAAGACCACTGAATGAAAACCTTCTCATATCTTTAGGTTTAACAAGAGTAACACTGAAAGAACATGTACAAAGCTGAGGAGAAAACTGAGAAAAGCAGACTGAATTTCCATTAAGAATCCCCAAGATTTTAGAACTATCAGCAGACCTAGATAAAACTCTATACATAAGCACTTCTCTGTCTTGCAAGAGTATATAACAGAAAAAGGAGTAGCAGATTTTGTTATAATTGTCAGTTCTATGCAGATAAGCATATAGTGGTACTGTTCCCTCACATGAAGCCATTTCTGCAATTTATAAGGCCATTTGGAAATGTGAGCAAGCTGCCAGTTTATTACCAGCTGCATTTCACATAGCAGAGATGGTGAAAGTAATTTCCATCTAGATTTAGAATGAAGTGGTAGAAGTCTCCCACTGCCAATAACCAAATGGATTAGCAGGTTGGATACAAGATTCAGGTTAGAAGACACCTATCTTCCTGCTAGCTCTAGCAATGGGCTTAGAGTTTCCCAGAATATCTAGTAACCTTTATACAACATGCTGGTACCACACCTACAGCTAAGACACTTTCTATGCTCTAAATTAATTTTCAATGAAAAGTAACTTGGTATTTTAAGGTATCAGGTCCAACAGTTTCCAGCATACAGTGGTGCCAATTCCCATGTCACCTGTTAAGGGTAAGATGGTACTAAGAGTGTGTCACAAGTAAACCACTTCACTTTGTGAGAATTGAGCCTTAAACAATTAAAGAAGAGCTGCTTCTTCATACTGCTGTATGAAGCAGTGATGAAAAAGGTTAAATATTTGATGGAGTGGTGTCAAAACATCACATTAGCATTTAGCTCATGCTTCATGGCTTTTCTTAGAAAACTTGTAAGCTCAGCAACAGCATTTCAATAGCACCATAAAAGCCTTTTTGTGAAACTTGTGACCAAAAATTTGCACAACACCAAGAGCACAAAATTAGGAAAAGAGAACTTTAAAACATCTACGATATGATCATTCAAAAATAAAGTATTTCTTCAGTTTGCATGATTCAAGGTACTTAAAGGTCCCTCCACATCTTGATATTACCCACTCATACTCCATTTACTAAGTTTCTAACCAATTTGTAACTTTTCCAATCTGAGTAATCCCAACTTTAGCAGTGGAACATAAATTTAAGTGTTGCTGCTGAAGTGCATAAACGTAGCCAGAGGCAGTTTGGGAGCAGGATAACCATCTCAGTCCTGCAAACTCTCTAGGTCCTCATTTGAATCAGCAGTAATAAGTAATATGTGTAAGCTGTGCTTTTTTGTCACTTCATATCTATACTCCAATGTATGGAAATAACAGGTTACCTATGACTTTAAGGGGTGAGTGGGTGGGAGGGAGGGAGGGATGATGAAAGTGACCTTTGGCAGCCCTCATTCCTTGGCCAGGAGGTGGTGGCTCTATCCTCCATGCCAGGCTTTTGGGACCAGGCCAAAACTAACACTGCAATCTATTCTGTGCTATTCTTTGGATGAGATGTTATAGTTGCAGGTTCATTGCTACAGATCTCATGAAACATTTTGAAAACAGATGGGGATAACCAATGCTTTCTGGCCAGCATATCCTCTATCACATAACACAACTGCAATATACCTTCTGTCAACAGAAATAGATGTCATGCTGAAATCTATTTTCACAGCCACTGCTGGTCGTATCATAACTGTCACTCATGACAATCTCCTATCACTGCTACCCTACCTTTACCAGCTGATTCCCTCAAGAGACACTGTATGATTTCAGACAGATTTCATCAGAGACTATAACCAGAGTCCTTATTCTCTCCTTTGAACTGCCTGCCATCTTGTTTTGAGCCAAAGCATGCAGTCAGCAGGTTGACTGCTTAACTCGAGGTAACTGAATAACCAGATGAATTTGTTTTCAGTGAAACCTCACAGAGCTTGGCACTAGCATTTTTTAGATAAATATTATTTTAAAAATTATAAAATACTAATAACTCAAGACATTTCAAATAGTATAGAAATAGATATGGATAACCAAAATCAATTATCATGTTATCAAATGTTTTGCTAAGTAGTAAACTTAAAAACTCTGAACTCTGAAGTTTCTTCCATGCTCCAAAACAGGAAATTTCAGACTGACCTGTTGGAAATATCTTTTCATAACCCAATAATTAGGATTCTTTTCAATTAAAACATGATAGCACCATATTCTCACTTTACCTAGCTCTACTGAGAACAGAAGCACAAGAATATCTCTCACACATGACTTTCATGTTACTTTGCTACTTCTCTTTTTATACGGAAGTCTCAAAAAAACATCCCAAACAAAACATTCTTTTTAAAGAACACAGTAGTCTTTTTTTCTGATGGCATACAAAATGCCTCCTCTTCTTTAGTTCTTTCTGCTTACTTTTTCACAGGAGGAGAAAGATGTCACAAAACATGCAGCATGAAAGGAAGGGACAAGTGAATCCACATCAAGAACAAAAATCTACATGATTTTGCTGGGAATAATCAACGCAATCCACTAGATAGCTTTAGAGAAGCAGCTAGAGTTCAGAAACTGCCTTCTTTTAAACACACACTCGAAACAATATTTTCACAACTGGAAAGTATGCAATTTTTTCTACTCTTCTTTCCATGTGCTTCTGTGCTTTCTCTCTAGAGACAAGTCTAAAGCTGAGATTTAGTGTAAGGCAATACATGAAACACCACGAAAAAGAATCAGCTCCTTGCCAACATCAATAGAATGAACACTTTTTCAGACCAATAAAAGTGATATTTGTGTAGGTTGTTATGTTATTTTAGATACCTTAGGGTCTGATTTTGCAGTTAATTGAATTCAAGGGAGTGCCACAAAGTACAGGTGATATCTGCCAACAACCCTCGCTAAAGGTAGGGAGATGTTTTGGAAGTAAAAATACAGACTAGATATTATAAGTATGTTTAATTTTCTACAGAGAATAAAAAAATATTTATGTACCTTTATACCTTTGTAGAAGAAGTTATATAATTTCTGATTAAAATTGCTCAGCAATAACAGATTTCTCTCAGGCACAGATTAAAATAAGCTTCTTCTAAAAACCTCCACTGCATTTGCCAAAATGTCTTCTATATTTTCTGATACAAAGAGTTAGACAGATACAAATAGGACACCAAGAAGTGAACGTTAGAAGACGTGAGTATTCTGAATATCATCTGAGGGCTCGTTCATTTCAAGACCCCCACTACCTCTGGATAATTTATGTGTGCTTATCCCAGCTATCGCTGATTTAAAATATTAAGACAGCTCGCTAACCTCTGCAAGGAGACTCACAGCCTTGAAAGATGGGATAAGGCAAAAAGAACAAGCTTGCTAAGCATGCCAGATGAAAAATTTATAATTTTAATATCTTTGTATTTCCATATCCTATTATATGCTCATCAGAATCTGTAGCACGGAATAGCAGTTACTTTACTTCTTTTCTGCCTCCAGGTATACACCAAGGCATCAAGCTGATAGGTTGCTTCATATAACACCAGCTCTCTTCCCACGCCAGATAATTTATTTATATTGAGAATCATGTGTTTTCCCAGTAAGATGTTGATGCAGGATGACTGCCTTTTCAGTTTCTAATGATGAATAATTGTTGAATGGATACAAATATTGATAAAACATCATTCCTTACATGAGAGGGAATGTGCAACACAAGGAGGGTTTTCAGCAATGAATCCTAGGAAATAAACTACACATAATCTGATTTTCAACCCAATGAAATATTTCCACAGTATTTAAGGTCTGAATTCTAACTGGCTTCAGCATTTTCACTCCCACATTAATGAGCCCAGTCACGATTACTTAGAAGAGTGCTGTTGGCTTGCTTCCTGGAGAATGGACACCAAGGCTGTCTTTGGAACTTGACTTCACAGAAATGCACAGACATGGATGTTCCATGCTTCAAACCACAGTATATAAAATGGTCCTCTGGCATAACAGGATGCACAATATAGGCACAGGGTCATGCCAGATGTTACACCAGTACACTAAGAAATGTGGGATGAAACACATGGGAGAAACAGGGATGTTAACTAAAGAATGCACCTTTGTGCATGAGACTTAGCTTATATGTACATCATAAGACCAGGTCAACTCCTTGTCTGATTCCTGGCAGAATCAGGGCCCTTTGATAAAACTAAAAAACACTGCAAACAATTCAGGTTGCCTACGTCAACATGGTGCTAAAAAAATATTAAGAATTATACCTTACCTTATAAACTTTTTAAAGAATTGAGCTCAACTCTTTCACTTTCAGGTTGCTGAAGTGAAAGACACCAAGTGATTTAATATATGGGATTTGAGTTATATAAACCTGGCTAATGAATGACAAAATAAAGGAGAACAAAGGGCTTTGCACACTTGAAGGTATACCTACAGCTAGCATAAATTTCCTTACAGGAAAAGGAGCTTCAAATTCTTGTGATTCCCGAGTTCCCAAACGATGCTGAAAAATAATTTTACAACTTTTTTAGTTACCTATCAAAACTTTCTTTTAGATTTGATGGCCACTGAGGTGGTAAATGTCTTCACCTCTGCTTACACCAAGCACTTGCAGTGCAGCACTTTTTCAAACCAGAAGTTAAGTGATACACTTGGAGCTTTGGTTGGCACCCAAATGACTTGGCAAGGCTAAATTCACTGATAATGAAACTTCACAGATTTACAGACATCCTGAAAACAGCAGTAGCAAGCTCAATATTACACTCCAGGACATAATTACAGCACTGAAATATTTTCATAAAAAAAACCAAAAAAAAAAAAAAAAAAAAAAAAAAAAAAAAAAAAAAAAAAAAGAGAGGAAGAGACAGAAAGTATTCTCAAAATTGAACTGTCATATCAAAAGACAACCTTGTCAACCCTCCAGAAATGATGTATTTGTTTGAATTGGTGATTTACATAACTAAATTTCAAAAGATTTTAAATATTCACTCTAGTATGTAAGGAACAGTGACTTAACTGAGAACCTTATTAGGTAGCTCTGCAGTAATTACCAGTGTACTTCAGAAAAACCTAAGCATAGGTATGATGTCCTTACCAGAGATCACTTCTAAAAGATGAAATGCAGTCTTTCAGTCAGCAAGTAATTTAGGATCAAAACCTAGCAATAAAGTTTGCAATGACTATGTGAAGAGAGGCAACAAAGTATCCCTGACAGTTACCCTGTCTCTGTTGAGAACACACAGAAGTTCTGGAGGCTTGTTATGTGCACAAGTGTGTTAAAATAAAACCAGTTTAGCCTGCTTAAACATTTTTATTCCTAAAATCTGATTTTAGCTCTGTAATATACATCTACAGCAACCATCCAGCCTAATAACATTATCCCTGTTGGAATTTTGATCACAGCCTATGACAGTTTCTGAGTGTCCCTCTAAAGAAAATTGTAAAATCCATCTGTTCAGATAAGCAAACCCCCTCCCCCCCCCAAAAAAAAACCCCAACAAACCCAAAACCAAAAAAACACAACAAAAAACCCCTAACCTTTTTCACATTCCAAGCATGTCTGTTAACTTTCTCTATTAACACTCTTTGGACAGAAATAGCACATAGAATGCGCAAGAGCTAATATTGGAAAAGCTAAACAAAAGCTGTAATCAGATTTTAAAACAGACAATATAAAGCATTGTAATTAACTGGGTTGGAATAAAGTGGTCTTTATTAGTGCAAATGAGCTCATCTGCTATAGGAATGAATATTTCACAATCTAACCCAGAATGTATTGACATCAGCCAAACATTTACATTTCTTCCATGGACAGATTGTAATTGACCTTGTGATGTGACATATCTACTGTCACTAAGCTACAAAATGGGAATCTCATCCTGTTTCTCCTCTTTTATATACAGAAAGCAACTAATTCGTCAGCATGCCAGGTTTAACTAGCTGAGATGAAGGTAAGCTAATTTAATAGGAACTGTTCAATAGCTTCGACCCACCTGACACTGTCAGTTAAGGCAGCTCCACATTGCCCTGTCTTTCAGTATTTCCAGCTCTTTCTTCAGCCTACTTGAAGAGCAAGTCAAATAATATGCTTAGGAGTCAATAGGCCTGACTTTTTCTCAAGGACATTCTTTTGATGCCAGGAACTGTCAAGTGGGAAAACACGTAGCGTGAAGGTGAGAGGACGCTAATTAAATATACATAGCTCTGGCCAAAGAAGAATGAGGCACAGCTTGCTAGCTGAAAACTCCGTTGCCTGCTTGACTGAGGTCACAGCTGTTGACTTGTACAAGTTCTTCAGTTGCGGTCTCAGTATGAGATGCTTTAACACTCTTAAATAATAGACAAAAGCTATCTTCAAGCATTCTGTGTACAGCTATATGGGCTTTGTAGTTTAAAGGCAGATAGAATAGAGTCCTTATTTAAGTTCAGCTAAAATGAATATGGATCTTTTATCTAGTGAACTTTGAGGTATTCTGGCATTTCTTGCAGCGAGGGAAAAGTCTACGCTTGTCACAGCACAACATGTGTGATGGTATTAATCATATCCATGCAGAAACTGACTTTTTAAAGGCCTCTTCTGATGCATGACTCAGATTTTGCTATGGTGAAGAGCAATGAATAAGCATTATTTTTACATACATGTGTTTGGATTATTTCACAGAGGTGAGGATGCACGTTCCCACCTGTGTCAAACACTTTCAGGCCATCAGGCTAAGTAGTAGTATCATGACCTAATGCTTTCCTCTCTTTCCTCTATTTTCTTTCCACTTCTGGTTGTTCTCATTTAACATATATTATCTAGAATCAAACTTTCTACTGCCCAGCAATGAAAGTTTATTTTATTACATTATAAAGTATCAGTACAATTTCTCTATGGGTGCTGTTGGACATAGCTGCATAATGCAAGAGTTCTGCAAAGTTCCCTGAAGGGTGCTGCTCTGTGCTCACTGCAGCACAGGGCCAATGTGCCAGGAAGCATCCCAGTCACTTGGTACTGGTAAATTAACTCATTTCCAGAATCAGAGTTTATTCTGACTTAGTGGCTTGAGCACTCTGTCCCCCCTGCAGAGCTATCCTGCATGTGTACTGGTATCTCTGCATCTGCTCAACAAGGCTTGGAGCATCCCAACTTAATCTGGGAGTCATTTCACTGCTGTGATTCTGGTGTGTCCTTTCAGATGCAAAAATCATAGTTAAGGAGTTGAAGTATTTCTTACATATCCGTAAAACAAAAAAATCCAAGTAGCATTACTGGCCTTTGATAATGCTGGGAAATAGAACATCCAAAAAGATTTCAGAAGACTATCATTGTGACCTGAAATTTGTGGCATTTAGGTGTCTTTTCATCTTGCCAAATGCCACCCTGACCTACAGTCTTAATTTTACCCTGATATCTGCGACAGGATTTGTCAATATTCAGCCTTTCACAGACACATGGGTATCAATGGGCTGGACCTACAAATGCATTTATGGTTTTGTTCAAATATTTGTTCAGGAAGAGGAGATTTTGTCAGGCAGTTTATATGTTATAAAGACTATCCCTCCCTCCAGACTCAGGGGTAATCAAACCCCACATTATCTGTAAGTGGACAGATGAGGAAGTGCTCAAAACAGGGCTTATATGAGAGGAAAATTATGCAAATTAACATATTTAATAGTTGCGTAATTTCACACTAACAACTAAGCATTTTAAACTCCAATATTTACTATTCCTAGTACATAAATATAATGGTGTAACACATTCACCCTTTGTTTGCAGCCTCTTGCAATATTATCAGTCTGTGGCAAGCAAGAAAGTGTTTTCCTAGAGACAAATCTCTCCGTCCCAGTTCTGCCTGCTGACCATGTAAATGATATTGCACATCTAGTTTATAAGAATTAACTTTTCCATCAGCCATCATAAAAAAGAACAGGGGAAAATAGAAGTTCTTTTGTTCTTCAGAGACTGGGCTTGACCTTACTCTCCCCTCCACCAGACTGTTTTTCTGGTCTGAAAGCTGTGAGATTAAATATGGTCTGACAAGTTGCTAATATGCCATTTAACTAAGTCTCATGGACTATTTGAGAGCAACCACAGGTCTCAGTTCATACGCTTTTCAACTTAACATCCTTTTTTTCCCAGGTCTTAACTATATTACTTTCTGAACAAATTTATATGTAGGTTGGGAGCAATACAGTTCATACTCCTTAGAAGCAACTTGTACAATGCTATTGCTGAAGGCAAAATCTCCAACAAGATTAACACATGCCTCACTAGGTCCTGTTTTTCACTTCTGTTTACCTTTGGTTGTATTTTTCATGCTTACTTGATGAACAGTCTCTGGCTATATGCATCAGTCCCTTCAGTTCAAGGCTTTGCTGTCCATGGGTAAGTAGGTTCCACACGGTTAAGGGACACCCAGCAGCTGCCTCACTACCTTGCTTGATTTCAATCTAGTCACATAATGTTGTTACAGCTTTACAAACATACTGAAAGAGCAGATGCTTCCTGCCTCACTGCAGTTAGGTATTTTTTAACATCTTGAGTGTCACATGTATTGTCCATGAAAACCTGGCTGAAGCAGCTGGCAAAACTGAGCTCTACAGGTTTGGTCTGGCAGCTCAGAAGAGACACAGGGATCAGATCCTCCTCCCCTTCCCTGCGTATTTGCAACAATTTAGTTCTGCTGATTACAGAGAAATCCCTGATATTTATAAAAATGGGACATAGAAAATTTTGTCCTTTTGTGCTTAAACACAGAGGAATATTTGCTGCACTTGCTAGTTTCAAATCTTTTAACACATTGTGCTCCATATTCTTAAATTGTGCTACAATCATGCTCCCATTCAAAATTACAAAAGAAAAATCATATGCTATGATCTTTTAAAATTTATATATATTATTTCCAGAGTATTTTTAAAGCATACTAACAAAGGGAGGAAATACAAATACAACCATCAAGAAAACCGTAAGTGACAGTAGCTTGTGACAGGGGCAAACTGGATGAAGGCAAAATGTTCAAGAAAAATATTTTTGACTTACCATTCACCCTGAAACAATTGCAATATATTGATGGTAAATAAGAAATGTGAGATACTAAGATTCCTATAAAATAAAACATCAACTCTCTACCCAATGGCTGTTTGGTAATTAGTGCACCTTAGGCACTGACCCACTTTAAAAAAAAAATCAGAAAAAATAAAGTTGTTTTCCTTCCTTGATTTCTTCAGGGCAGAGAGCACGTCAATGTTTGTAAACTTATCCAAATGCATAGCAGTACAGAAATTTTGTTAACAATGAAATATTCTATTCTTATGTACCAATTCCAGAAAATAGGAGCAGTCCCTTTTTGTCCAAAGACTCTATGCAGAAGCACATATCCCAGTATAGGATAACCAATCAAACCCCACAAAAGCAACTTTATTACATCATGCAATCGTGCAGCTTCATGAGTATACTAAGGGTGGTTCCAAAACTGGCCTTATGAGAACTGCTCCTGCAACAATCACATGGTGACTACAACAGGACTGAGTGTGATGGGCTCATTCTGTCAGCAGAGTGTGTGCTCTGCCCTGTCAAATCATGTGCTACCTGCATTTTGGACATGGAACAAATCTCCTTCCCCTTTCCTTATCACATTTGTAATGTGAGAACATCACTTTCTTTTGTCTCATTTGAATGTATAAGGCTACACTGAGTATCTTTTTATGATAAAAGAGCTTACTGCATAGCAACAACTGAATTGGAGATAATATTCTGGGTAAGAGCAGGAAATGATTCACTGGCTCCAGTGAATTGCTAAAAGTGTTTGACTTGCAAGTAGTCTTTACTGTGCAAATCAGAATGAGGATTTTATACAAACTTTGTGCTTGCAATGCTGTACTTATTCAGGTCTCAGAGTACAACCACAGCAGTACAGTGTGGGCAGAGAAATGGGCAAAAGGGTCTCCACTACTTCACAGCAGTATCCTAGGGCTGCTCTAGAGCATCCTCGTGAAATAATCTGTCTCATACAAGTCGCCAAGCAGTGACAGATCTGGTCTACAAATACTGCTTTGTCATCTTTTAAACTGAAATTTTAGAGTGCACCATATGTTTACAGGAATTTTTATGTACATCTTTCTAATTTTTCTGGTTGCTTTCAAGTTTGGCAAGATACTGAAAAGTTAGCAGCATGATGGAATATTGAAGGAGTCACAGGTCTGACACAAGCAGAGGTCCTGTCTCTAGCTAATGTATTCAATTTCAGCTCAAAGTTGAACCAAGAGGATTTCCATCATTCAAGTTTCTTTCATAAAATCTGTTATTTCAGACCTGTTGGTCAGGTGCCCAATCTGCCATTTGAATTTTGAGTTTTTATTCCAAATATTGGAAAATAAGAAACTATGCCATTGGTAGCATATGCATCAATATTTAAGGTCACCCATAGGATTAAATGAAAGCTCTATTTCCAAGATTAGGAGTGAGACATATTGTATAATAACCAATTCCTGCTGAAAAAAACCCAAAACATACAATCCTGATATTTATCTATGGCTTTTACAAATCTACCACTAAAGCTTTTGCAAAGCCCAAAGAGGTTTTGTATTTAAAAAATAAACAACAACATCTGATACCTGATTTCATATTTCATAACAATAATCCAGACAATATGTTGATTGGGCTTTACTACACTGGAGTAGTATATTCATATAACCTCTCAGGTGTTCACAGATTCAATAATGATACTAATTTCTTAATGTACTCATGCACATTTCCTAGCACCTAAGCACAAGATAAACTAAATTCTATCAAGTCTTTGAGTGGGATACTAATCCACACCCTTTTCCTGTGCATAGCCTCTCTTTCCTATCCACACCAGAGGGTAAAATGTTATCTTTATAACTCTTATAGTGACAAAAAATGCACTTGCACTAGCTCTTAGGAATATTACTATACATCATGGCAGTTGAAAGTGGCATCCCCAGCAGCCAGCTTCTAGAATATAGTTTTAAATAGGCTGAGGGTCATTATGCCATTTGAGCAATCACTTCTCACTAAAGACATCATTCCTTTTCACATTAATTGTATTTAACCTTGGCATTATAAACACTGGCTTTTGACCTGTTCTAAACTGACATCTGTACAGAACTGAGTTCAAGCAGGTTCTCACTTCATAAAGGAAAGCTAATTGCTAACAGCTGATGTAGATCTGGACTGTGGTATGATCTTCAACAAAAATACCAGTGTTACCAATCTGCCTGCCAAACACTGAAGATGGTGCAACATCTTTTTCAGCTTAACTCTACTCCTTCATTATAAAAATCTGCTGATATTATATTATGAGGCTATTTGATCAATCTACAGTATTAAGGTGTATTAAATATTCTACCATATTCATCAAATCACAAAACTGAGATGCAAAGAATTTAAAATCACATCCATGTGTGATACCCCAATGCTGCTCTGATTCAGACCATGTATTTTGTAACACTTTTTAGAATATAATACTAACTTTTAAACTAATCAATTAAACTAATGACATAGTCCTTCAACAAGAACTTGTGAAAGGTCATGTTACATGTATTGTTTTAAGAAAAGATATGACAGAGGTATATAAGGTAATGAATGGTATTAATCAAAATGCACCATCTCATCATAAATGATCAATGAGTTAATGAAAACTGGGAAGTAATATTAATATTTTTTTAATATAATACATAATTAACATGTGGAATTCATTGCTTCTAGGCATCATTTAATGAAGATGTTTATGAGGTTGGGGTCTTTAAGCTTTTTGTGGATAATAAGAAATTTCCTGCGCATATTCTGCACCAAGTTAAAGACCAGGGATACAATTTAAAAACCAAGAGTCAAAAACCTCACCTGCAGCAAACTTTCAAGCCTCTTCTAGAACCTCTGTATAACTTTAGTATTCATAGCATAATTGTAAAAAAAATATTGATTTTTAAGAGAAAGATCCTTTTCTATATGCAGGTATTTCCCTTTAACTTCACTGCATCTTAAAACTTCATTATAAGGCCTGTGCCTCAATGGGAATATACAGTATTTTCCACTTCTCCAGACATATACACAGCTCTAATCTTTTGGCTTCATGTGTAAGACCACAGTCCTTCAAAATGCCTTTATTTACTCTTGTACATTTATACCTTGAGCTGAACATACTGAATTGATGGATAGAGATGCAAAGATAATTTCAGAAATGTTGAATAGTATGTTTTAACAATATGCTTGATTATTATGCTGGAGGAAACACATCAGGGAAAACAACTGTCAACAATGAGCAGACATGGTTTATGACAAGACAATCTAATATTAAAAAAAAAACAAATATCCAAACTCTTACCTAAAACAGGAAAACAAAGATTTTTCTCCAACATTAATGATTTGTTTTGCAAGCATCTTTAGAGGGTTGTGAAACCACAGAGATCTTTGTTTTGCTAAAATTCCTGAGGGGGAAAAAAAAAAAAAAATGTGAGAATAAAAGCACTCTGGAATCAATGGTTAAGTTCAGACCACGGTTAAGATGGTGAGAATTGGAGGTGAGTAGTATGCACATATGGATACACACAGCAATCTGTATCTGCCAAATGCAAATAATAAAAACTTTGTCCATTTTTTTGTGAGGTTGATTCTTTTCCAAATTTGCTATTTCAGCTTGAAATTATAATTTCTAAACTGTAAACTTAAGTGCCTTTATCATACAGTTTCTTAGAAATTCAAACTTGGAGAAAAATTCACCTGAATTACACCATTTTTATACCTAAGTAACACTTTTTCTCTATAGTCTGAGGAAATGCTTGTGGTAATGACAATAGGAATGCATGTATTACCTGATGGGAATGTACAGTGAGACTCAGTACCTAATTATCTGTCTAGGAATAATAATACACTTCAGTGTGCAGATATATAATTGTATCTTACAAAGACACTTCAGGTATGTGAAGTGGATTCAAGATGAAAAGCATTTTTTCCCATTTAAACTACAATTCGACCAATGTATTGAAACTTGTATTAGATGCATATGTATAACTATATCCTAGTGTCCTATAACTAGTCCTATAACTAATATCCTAGTGTCCAACTAGACAATGCATATGATATTTTAATATAGCATCTATCCTATTTTAAAACTTCTATGAAATTAGGCTGGACAGAGAATGGAAGACTTTCAAGTACCTGGAAAAGCCAACACATATCCACACTGCTCTGCACATACAGAAATGCACTGAACTTTGGAGAGAGCCCTAATCATGAGCTACAGCCACAGCTTTTTTCCACCCTTTCAAGATGTAAATATGCAAAATGAAACAGCTTCAACATGAAGAGTTGAGAATACTCTCTTTTAAAGCCTCACCAGTTAGTCTGATATCTGAACTTGTGTCTCCTCATACCAATTTAGTGCTCTCAACATTTGGATATTAGAAAGAAGCATCATCATCATTAATTTAAGGCTGCACATCTAGCTCATTATTTCCTTCTCTTATCTTGCAAATAATTAAAAATAAAAGCTCTTAAATATCCCACTTTATCTTGTGGAAAGGAGCTCATGACACAAGAGATGACTGCAGAGAGAGGTTCATTTAATTTGGAAATGCAAAGTACAGTTAGAATAGATTTGATTTGGTTTCTTTAACTTCCAGTTTGTTTATCAAATAAAAAATGCAAACAATTTGCATAGCACCAGGATAGCTTCCCTCTTACAAAATAAGAAGCTATAAATATCAGCAACCAACAGCTATAATAAAAAGAAACAATTGAAATGAAACTCCTAGCCATGGATCTCTGCTTAAAGAGAACCAAAGTTTTGAGACTGCAGGACTTCCTCAGGTTTCCATGGATGGTGAAGGAGGACAGAAGATGGTAATAGGCTAAGTATTTCCTGCTATGCAGAGGGTAAGAAGCTAATTTACATCTGACTTTTATTCTCTACTTGGTAATCACACAAGCACAAGTTTTTGGTCTCCATTGAAAGCAACAGCAATTTCTCTAAGTAAGCTGTTGTTGTGTACATTGGGATGGGGGAAAGGGATTTTGCAAAAGTATTTTTTAATCTCTTTTTTGGTTAGAATTCTTGTGCTGTAATTTTACTTTAAGTGGCTACTGTGATTGCAGGTTAAATTTGGCATATACACTCTGCTAATCTAATATTTTGCTAGCTCATTTAAGCTACAACATAAGAGGACAGAAAATTAGTTTTAGGCTTCTATAATGTAATTATTACCTTTTATTAAAAAATTAGAATGTGTACCCAATTAGTAAATAATGAAACCTAATTTCCTTTTGGTAGCTGGCAAAAAAATGTGTCATTTATGTCTCACAAATTTTTTAAATTACCTGCTGTACGCAACCAATTTTTCTTCCCCTTACTAATTTTATAAGGACTTTTACACAAAGAAACATGAAAATTCGATAATTACAAATTAGAATCACTGATTACATGTATTTACAGTAATTACATAATTAGCAATAATTACATTAATTATACAAACAATAGACTGCATTGAGTAGCAATGAAAAACAAGAACGTTCTCATGTGTAAAAACATGCTTTGAACTAAGAAAAAAGGATTTTATCATTAGCACTAAAACACAGAGCAACACCACTGCAGCATGCAGGTTTGTTCCAGCATTCAAAACTCCTTTAAAAATGCTGGTTACAAACATGCTGAAGTACTTTTTGGTACATTTATTCCCAAATAACATACACAAAGCTAGCAAATACACAATAAATGTGGAATACTTTAGGGCTAAGGATTTCTTTTATTTCAAAGCACCCAATTCCTGTGTGGCTGCACAACCAGCTGAAGCTGATCATACTATGAGCTGCCAGTGATGGGTATGACCTTGCTCTTGGCTCTGCCACCCCACGTGCACCCTCCCACCCTTTCTCTTGGGTGCCCCTGGTGCTGTTGTGACCACTGAGCTCAAATATTCATAGTGCCAACTATTTTTATTCAGCCTTGTTAGTTTTGTCCTGAGCTGCTGCAGATTATCATATGGCCATGGGAGTTCTGGAGCTAGAGGTGAGAACAAAACTCTCCTTCTGAAAGACAGTGAAACTGTGGATTTAGGTACTTAAATTAGATAAACATGGTATGCAAAATTAGGGAAAGTCAGCACCCAGAAGATAAAGGCATTCTGGGGAAACCTCACTGCACATCAGTTGTATACAGAACCTACTGCAAGTTCTGTCTTCCCCGGTACTTCCTCTGTAAAAAAAGGATGGCCACAGGCAGTAAATACATATAGAACAAGTATTTTTAGTCTGAACCTTGTATGAAAGGAACTACAGTTACATCTGCAGTGTTAATTATGTCTCTAGTGAAGGAATGAACAGAGTGGCCCTGGGTTCCTCTGAGACACATCCCAGTCTTTCATGTGAGGGATTTTTTTTTTTTTTTTTTTTTTTTTTGTAATGACTATTGGTAGGATGTGAGGACTGTGTTGCAGCCCACCTGAACTAAAGGTCTCTACTGCCTGAAATGACAGGTATGCTTCATGCAGCAGGGGATATGGCTTCTGAGCAGTTTCAGAGTCTGAAGTTTGCCACAGTGGTGTCCAAAGGAAGGGACAGCCAAATCTGGTTGGTCCCCTCCACCCTACAGCAGGTGATTTCCAGGACCATAGCTGTGTTTTAAAGAACTTGGAGAACTAATTAACTAACTTAATTATCTAACTAAATTATCGTTGAGTTAATATCTATACAACACAGACAATCAAGGGACAAGGAAACTTGGGAGAGAAATTAGTTGACAGAAGAGGTGTTCCTACTATTTTTATAAGGGTTGCATTGCCTTGGTACATTTCTTTCTTTATTACAGCTTTCATGTTCAGAAATTTTGGCTAAGTTAAACTGCATGTCTGCTTTTAATTGGAAAATGAATTGCAAATCAAGACTGTTTGTTAGGTGAAGGACTGTAGAAATCAGCATGCTCAGAGTGCTGAAGGTGAGGCAGCCTGGGGTAAGTCAATACAGGCAGCTTCTCTGCAGGTTTCACTAAATTTATGACATCTGTATTTTCTGTCAGACAGGCACAAAAGAATTCAGGCCAAAAATTCCTAAGTTAGCAGGGTTAGACTCCTCTCAGGTCAAGAAGATGTGTAGTTTTGTCAGTGTGACATTAAGCTCAAAGTTGTAGTGTGGAAGGTGCCACAGTAATGCAGCTTTAAAGCTGCTGAGTTACAGCACGTGGAGCTATGGTCAGTCCTCAGCTAGGCCAGGGATCAATGTCCTGTCATTCATCCCAGGAAAGTGTGCCAGGGATACCAAGGAAGAAATCATGAGTCCTGAAACTCCTTTAGGTCAATGAAGGGGAAGAGTATAATGAATGAGGGTCTCCAGAGCAAAGTGTTCAGCAGTGAAGAAACAATGCTGACAGAGAAGTCAGCCTCATGTACAAAGGTATTTTCTCTGTAAATTAAAATCTTGATACAAAAAATTATTATTAATATATTTGTATCTTGTTTGGATATCTAAGCTGATATCTAAGTAAAATTGTTGCATAGCATAAATTAAGCACTGGTTTTGAGCACAGGCCCACACAAATTCTATCAGTATGTCCCTAAGACATCCACCTATACTCACCTGCTGTTAACTTTATAGCCAAATGAAGTTTAAAAAATCATAATATTATGACACTATGCTTATGATACTAGTATAAAGATCAGCAGGACCACAGTTTGTTTCAGTAACTAGAATATCTTGACATCAAAGGTTTAGCCATAGGGAAGGTCTATTAGCTCAACAGAAGGCCAAAAGTTCTGGAGTCCACTCTGATACATCTTGCTTATTATGTACTCCAGTCCTTATTCCTTAAAGCCAACATGAGCTGCAGGCAAAGCAGTTACTGTTTAGAAATTTGGCTACAGCAGTCTGACTTCAACCCTTTAATTGTGCTGTTCTCGTGCTACCTTTGTATTTAGTGAATGACAGCAGTGGTGAAGGTTTAATGAGCTGTGAATGACTACACAAAATACACAGGATCACAAAACCTGCTCCTGGTAATTTACATGAACAGTTACATCTAAATGCCAGAGTCTATGTCATGATCCATTGTTAATATACTCCTTATGTTCTTTTTTAAGATTGGTTGGAATATAATTATTTTCAAGTCTCCAAGCTAAACCTGTCCATTCTGGTTTTCCTTTATCTGAATCATTCATTGATACCCAAGAAGCCCCCCTATGAACAACAGCTCTCTAGAGGTTTTAACAGTTGATATTTTATACATTCATATTTCCACCTAACCACCTCTTTTTGAGAGAGAATGCTCTATGTTTCTGTTTAAATATCAGTCAGACTCTGCCTGTGGATTTGCAGGCTGCCTGTGTTCCTTGCTAGAATACTTGCAGACACGTAGCACTGCTCACAAACTTGATGGAGACTCTTGAAGAGTGAACCAATTCATTACCTTGCCTTGCACAAACATTTGATCTTCTGCTTTTTCCAGCCACCCAGAGTGCCAGAGCTTTTACTCTTTGCACACTGTAACTGAGAACAAGCTATGTCCTGAATGCAGTATATGTTTTCTGAAGACTGCTGGTATTCTTGCAAAATGTCTGTATCAGATATAACACTGCTTACCTCAGGAGACTTTAAAATCATATCTCAGAGGGACAGAGATTAACATAGTAATCCTTTAAGCCAAGTCAGATAGTGTTATCTCATATAGTTATTCCCTAACAAAGAACTCTTCATCTTCTATATACTCACCTGTACTTCTGGCCATTTAATTAAAGAAATTCCTATTTTTAAGAAATCCTCCATTTCTATCTCTGACTGTCACAGCTCAGGAGATGACTTGACATCATCTATCCATTAATTACATAGATAACCAGAAGCTGCCTCCCACATTAAACAGGAAAAAGTATAAGAAGCAAAAAAACCAGAGACAGAATTGATGAATGTCCATTTTTTTTCTCCCTGTTAAGGTACCTTCACTTCAGAGCTTGGTTTGAATGTATATGAAAATGCATCAGGAAAAATAATTCACTTCTAGACCTTTAAACACACAGGTGCTATTACTATTAAAGGATCTATTTGCACAGTCTATGAAATGCTCAAAAATAAATTAGAGACTGGCTCAGTTGCAGTACCATGGCTAATGCTGTAACACCACATGGAAGATAAATTCAGAAAAGCTGGGAAGTAAAGTATGTTTCACTATTGCCAACTTGCAAAAGATTTTAGAAAATAAAATCCACAAACCAACAAAATCTGTATAAAACACCAAGAAACCTCATTCATGCTATTCAATTTGCAAAAGATGAATCCAAAGTAAAGGCAAACATTTTTCTTCTTGTATGTCAGTTCTGCACATCAACCACTTTATATATGATAGAGGCAAAAAAAAAGGAGAAAATGCAGTGCACATACAGTTCACCATCTGAATGGCTCAGTTTTGCACTTATATGTCATTTTGCTCAATGACTCAGCTTGTCCAAATCACACATGTCTACACTTTAAATTTTTCTCTAGGTACATTAAGCATAAGAATTATTGATTGCAAATATTTACGGTTAAGTGTCCAATTGCATTTGTCCACGAGCTATTACAAAGCTCTGTATTTACATTGGGATTAATCCTATCTTTAATGATGATATGTAGATAGTTTGTTTTCATGTCAAAGCCACATGCTCCCTTGTAAATTGAGCATGCAGATCAGTGGCAAACACCAATTAAAAAAAATTCCACAATGCAGCAGTATCAGGACTATGGTGTCCCTCCATGGTGTTAACAAGTACACAATGTTTTGCCAGTGCTGGTACACCTGTTCCCAAAGAATTATTTCATTATCTTCATACTCTGAAAAATGGTAACCATCCTGCTTTACATGATGCTAGTTATAGCCTTCTTTCTTCTTTATCTCTATGGTTTTTCAGGAGGAAAAAACAACCAAGCCTTAAAATCACTAAGATTTTTTTCTCCATGTAAATTGTGGGAAATTAACACACAGAAAATGGCCAAAAAACCCTTCTAGGTTTGTTCACATTTTGAAGGAATATCCATCTTTCAGAATTGCAGAAATTCAGGTAGTGCATATGAATTGTAGGAAGAATCATGAATACTAGTCCAAAATTGCCTAACTAGTATAACCAGCAGGACACAATTAGAAAAGAGATGTTCTTTTCCTCTGAGATACTGTCTTAACATCCTCCATACCCTCTCATTTGGATTTGTAATTCTCATCTGTAGCCAGGTGCCTGAAGTTGCACTGGGGTACTGTCAGCCTTGTAAAGCAACATCCTCTGTCTCACTTTGTTTAACACAACCATTGTTCTTTGTTTGATTCAGAAGACCTCATTTGAGTATTTACTGAACACATGGGATAGCTGATAAATAAGTAGGTCAATTAATCTAAAAAGGTCTTAAATTGCTGTTTCACTTCCCCTGAAAAATTGCAAGTGATGACAATTTATCTGAAGACTGAATTCTCCTGCAGACTTCCATTAATTAACAATCCATTCTAACAATCATTGAGATTCCCAAAGGTCCTGAAGATCAATGGTGAGAGTATTTTCCTCACTCTAACATTATTTATTCATATAGTAATTTCAAGTTATTCTTTGCTGCAATATGATGATTTGTCAAAGACAAAGCAGTTTCCAGTGGTTTACCTTTGGAGAAAGGTGTTTATGAAAATAAGAGAATATTCTTAAGGCCAATTACTGAGAGAGCCAAAAGACTGCAGAATTTTGTACTCCAGGCATATGAACAGGAGCAAACAACCTTGCCTGTATCTCAGATTAGTGTCTTAATTCAGTGTCTACATTGCTTGATTTCCTTCCTCTCTCACCCCTAAAAAAATCCAAACAAAACCCTCCAACACAAACTTATGCTTCAATAAAAATAGGTATTTCAAGAATCTTTAAAGTGCTTGGACTGGTAATGTTTAGGAGATGGAGTTCATGCTTAATTTCCACATGCACAAAGATATTTTGTGCATGCTTCACTAAAGCTGTAGTCAAAAGGAATTACAGCATAATAACTGTAGTTTTTAAGACCTTCCAGACTTCATCAATAAATCTCTCTTTGATGCTATACGAAGATAAGGGGAAGTTTAATCAATAATTAATATTAATCACATTCAGTCAATCAATAACAGAAATATTACTCTTTTCAATGCCCAGAGAGTGTTCTGTTAGGTATAAAATCAAATTTAATTAAAGCTGGGCATGCAGAGAGAGTTGTTAATGCTATCATAATTAGTTTGTTTAATTCTGTGATTGGCAAAGTCCCCTGTACCTTTTGCAGACTACTTGAGTATTAAAGTCATTACTTGCACCTGCTGCAAGAGAAAGTTGGGCTGTTTATGTACTGTTCACATACATGAGACTACAGAGATACAAAGGTTTTGTTATCCCTCCAAGCCAGTTGAAAAGTTTGCTCAGACATTATTAGATAGTACCCAGAAATTAGAGCATTGCTGATGACATCTGCCAATGGAAGATGCATCATTCACCTGTGTCTTGTCAAAAGCTGCTTTTCTGTGTATGATATGACTTTCTCTTAGCCTCCCAGGATCATAAGGTCACATAGTGGAGAACAGCAATTTAATCCACTGCAAGTTTTTAGGGGGAAAAATTTTGGTTTTAACTTGGGAATCAGAAAAGGGAAGTGTTACCCACTGCTCTACCTGGTCTCTTGAGAGATGTCAAACTGAGCCTTTCTGTTTCCCCTCACACTTGAAAGAGGAGGTCACAGTTTAAAAGTCAAATATTTAACAGCCTTCAAACAATGTATTCAGTGCCAGAAGACCTGAGCCAGGGAAGAAGAGTAAACTTTACACAAACTGTGCTCATTTGAGACTGTTCTCTTTCCATTCCAGTTCTGCTAGTAGGGATCTATTTTGCACATTATAAAATAGGTAAATGTTAACTAGTTCAAACTGGCAGCTACCTAAAATGGTACACTTCCCACTCAGTGTAAAGAAAAGACAAAATAATCTCTTTTTTTTACCAGTATTTCTCAATCACCCTGTGAAGTGTCACTGGTCAAAGGCCTGTTCGGTTCCACATTTTGGTGGGAAGCAAGACAGTGCTGTGCTCTGATTTTCACTTAATTAGGATCTAACATTTCCTTCAGAAAACTAAAAACTTTATATTTTTAATTTATAAAATCAGAAAATCTCCCTTGCATTGAGTCTTAACCTATCGAGGTGTTTATATAGGAATTAATACTTCAAAACATACTGATATTCTCAGTTTCATCCATTTTGATAGCTGCCTTGAGCTCACGTGTATAAAATTAAACAAATACATGAAGATTTGTGAGCTCAGGACCTTAATAAGGCAGCCATTCTCTAGCAATCAGATTTGACTGAAATCCAACAGTAAAAAATCCCATAGCATTAAATAAACAGAAGACAAAAGCACAAAATGAAAATTCATGAGCAAGAACACAACAAAGAATACCATCGATTAGCTGCCTGAATGTTTGTTATTGCTCTTTTGACTTTTTTTGAAAAGTAAGCACAGATTGAAATTTGCTCTGTATTTATTTTTCTGTCCTTAAGCAATCCTGATTGCTGCAAGATTCGGTCTTTAACATTAAGCTGCAGTCTTGCATCATTATATATTTCACTTACCATTTACTGTAATGCTGAATGACTGATCAATTGGCAGTTAAACTGCTCATTAAGAAAAAAAGTACAAGTTTCTCTAAACTCAGCTACTCCATTTTTCTCCCAATCATTTCCTTGGTCTATTAACAGGCAGCTTTTGTCCTACTGTTCAATAGTGCAAAGTTAGATTTGCCTTATTCTGTGTAGTGTAAAGCACTTAGGCAGTTCTAAAGTAAAATACTTTTTGAGAAGCTTCTTTAGAGCAAAAATGACAGTAATAACATACATCTTAAATGCTAAATTTCCATGTTAAAGCATCAATTCAGCAATCTGATCTATGAAAAAGCAAAGTTATTTTACTGTGATTTTATTTGTTACAATGAACTGACTGCAATTCCCAGGAGAAAATATGAATGCTATAAAACTTAAATTTAAAAATCTGACACTAATGGAAACTTCAATTTGCAGACAAAATCTGCTTAGTCAGCAATCACAAACAAGGACCACCATTTTCTTTCAATAACCTTTGCAACTTGTCTTATAAGCCAAAAGCCTTTTTAAAGAACTTAAAGCAAATGTTCACAAAGGTGCAGCCTCTGAATTTTTCAGCCGCTCAGCTCCAGCACTGCAATGTGGTCTTGGTGACAAAACATTCTCTGTCACCCCAGATGATCCCAAGTTATGTACATTGTATGAACCTCTTCTTTTTCTTCTTGACAAGAATCTGGGCACATATATGTATATGTACATACATATATGTAAAGCAAAGTCACACACGCAGGTGTTCAGAACTGAGATATTGGTGCTCATGAAACACAGCTTACTGCTCATCTGCATTAATATTAGGAAACTTCTGGCTACATGGAGTGCTGTCCTATTTCATCACTGAATATTCCCTTTTTCCAGACAGATGGGTTGGCAGCACTTTAGCTTCAAGATGGAGGACCAGATGCCAAAAAGATAAAAGGTATCTGTTTACTGAAGCTCAGAGGTGATTCTTCCATTCTATAACATTCTTACAAGACAAAACTTGCTGAAGCCAGTTGAAAGCTCTGTATCTCCATTCAGAAGGCACCAGAAGAACAGAACTATCACCCCAAACACCAGGCACAAAAACATATCATTAAAAATCCCCACATGCCCCAGGCACTGCAATGCTGACAAGCTGAACTGAGGAATGTAAGGGACTGAAGTGTTGGAGGAAGGATGTATGAAAATCACTAAAAAATTCAAGAGAAAATCTGTAGGATGCTGAAGAGCACAGAGATGCATGGGGACCATGAGGAAATGGAAGATGCAGGGCAACATCCTGACCAGAAACAAGGCCAGGAGAGCAGCCAGGGGCACTGCTCCTGCTGAGTTCCTCCTCCCAGCAGGGAATCACAGAAACAGCATCCCCCATTCCTTCTTCCTACAGAAATTGAACATTGGACAAAGTTGGTGAAGCAGCTGGGATAAGAAAATGAAGGAAATGGCAGATCTCAACAGCTTTACTCTCACTAGCTAGGGTAGTGTTTTTTACCAAATCTTAGAAATAAGGTAGAATATTTTACTGTTGTTTTTCATACTGTTCCAGTACAGATGTTAGAACTGCAACTTTCTGTAGTTTTAACAGTTCAGTACCTAAATAGTAATGTAAAATGCCTCTCCTGTGGGTCTTTTAGACAGATTAAAGATGTAATTCTCATTCTCTGCTTTCTGCAATAGGCAGTCTTTCTATAGGTTGTTTTTTTTTTTCATTTGGCTAAGTATATTTGAAAGCTCTGACAGCTTGAATCTCATCAGCAAGAGGAAAACAGAAATATGACAGGTCTGGACCCGAAAGACAGAACATTCTGGTTTGTGTGACGTTTGGGAAGGAGATTTTATATTTTGGGGAAAGAAAAAAAACCTCATAATCAAGCAGAAAAATCAGAAGTTATCTGACAGCACTTAGAAATTTGTCTATCCATAGTTCTGCACAGAAAGTATGAGACGTTCAGAGATAACGGCAAATATTTACCACAAAAAAAATCCAATTTATCAAATGGTTGTCACCAATACATATAAAGACAGTAAAGACAGGGGCCCTCTGCTTCCTTTTTTGGTTTGAAACTCCACCACTTGTGCTATAGTTATAACATGTAAGAGACCCTGTACATACACAGTGTAAATTTAATCTATCTTCTGAGAATTTTCTAACATTAATGAAAGATTTTTATTGCTTTTTTAGAAGGCAAGTTCTTGAATTTGCATTTAATATATCAAAGTATAACTTTGATCTTATTACTATTTTTTGGTTTGGGTTTGACTTAGTTTGTCTGCCAAAATCATATATAATCTCTTTAATTATGACCATGCAGAAAATTCAAACTCATATTGAGAGCTTCCTCTCATAGGAACTACAAAAGCAATACTTATCTTTGATTCAGAGATGAAGCAATGCATTTGGTGGTTAATTTGGAGCCATCTGTCATGACACACCAAGTGTGGCACTGGCCAGTAACTGGACTCTCAGTTTATGAACACATATTATGTACGAGGCCTAAATCAGCAGACAGGACTGCAAAGGAAAAAATAATCTGTGGTGTACCAATCATAAAACCAAAGACCTCACCTTCTCCTGATCCATAACTCTTTAGGTGATTACCTTTCGTGAGCTGGATTACTTCATTAATTGCTTATTAGGAATAAATGTTAAGCCTCAGACCTATGTGCATCCTTATTTCACCACTCCAGGTAGGACAATTGAAGTAAAACATGCAAATAGCTATGGAAAGCACTGACCATCTGGAAAGACCTTCCGTGTGCTTGGAAATCCATGTGCATATTACTGGCCACAATAGTAACATGAGCAGATTTTTACCTTTGCAGATTTTTGGTTTCGTTGTTGCTTTTTCCTTATTTTGGAAAAAAAAAAAAAAAAAAAAAAAAAAAAAAAAAAAAAAAAAAAAAAAAAAAAAAGCAAGCTTTGTTTCAACCAAAAATATTCCAGTTTAGCTCCCAAGTTAATGTGGTCTTTTTCATTATTCCAGACACTGGAACCTAAATACCACTTTGTGACAGTAAGAAAGATAAACAAACCACAATGTTCTTTACTGAGACAGAGAAACAACCTCATGGTAGCTATAATAAAGGCAGAGTGAGGCACAGGTACCATTCTGAAATTCTGCTCTAACACTTTCTGAAAAAAGCATTTCTAAAAAACTATCCAGCTTTTCACGTTTGACTCTATCTTAAAATGAAAAAAAAAAATATGTGCTTTGGTTAGTTACCCCCTCTCTCTATATGTATGTATATATAGATATATATTAAAAAGCCTTTATTTCTAGTTCATATAAAGTTATAATATAAACCAAATAAATGTCAGGAGGTGGATTTTACTAAGTCAACTTAAACATTAGGCCTAAAAGCTATCACTGCCCCTTTAACTTTTAAGTATAAGTCTTTCCCACAATAAAATAGTCAACTACCTCCCTACTGAACTATAAAGAACAGATTTAGTGGATACATTATAGTCCACTGCTCTGTGCATATACCTTTGCAGCAGAAAGCTGAATTAAATGCTGGACTAAGCAAAATCAATTCAGCTGTAGTCAGCAGATGCATCAACTTACCTGTGATCACAACACAATTTGCAAATGAAGAACTGCCAATGTTGTATAAATAGTGATGAACATTGCCTGAAAGGTTTGGTTTTTTTTTTATCTCTACATAGACATGCCTCTGGAATTAAGTCCAGAAGTATGGATTTTAGTATGCAATTGAAAACAATGGATTTCAGGGGCTATGTCTTTCAATGTTCTTGAGAGGTATCTCTGACAGTAGTTGTGTTAGTTTCCTAATGAGGAAATTAAAAATAAAAATATGCCTTTGCTACCACTATGATATACACCACTCTGCCATAGTTTTCAACACGGATAGAAATAACTGAAATATTAAAGAAGCTGAAAAATGAAGTTTGTAAGTGAGAAGGAGGAACGTGGGATATCACAAAGTAAGAACTGGAATGGCCTTCCTGAATGAAGAAATATAAATGAAGGTCAGAAGCTGTATGAGTAAATTGAAATGAAATTAAAGTTCTTTGGGCTATGGTGTACTGAAGCTTCATTCCAGCAGTCTAAAGTAGCAAAGTCAACATAAAAATCCTAACTGCTTTTGAAATGTAGCTTGATAAATTTATTTTACAATCCCTTTCCTATGCCTGGCTGCACTAGCAGGGAACTGGGTTTGGTCATGAAGGGTGTTTCTTCCAGTACTCTTCCTTGCTAGGAGATATAAATAATATCTTAAATGCTTGTATTGTTTAATTTAAAAAATCAGTGGAGTGAATTTTCTAGTTAGCTGGAGCTATTATGCTGGTGCAGAGGGAAGGAGGCTTTGCCAAGCTAAGTATATAATTTGCAATGACTGCAATTTGAGTGCACCTGGATGGAGGTGCCCAAGGAACTCTGTGATGACCTGACAAGATTATCACAAAACTCACAGAAAGTAAATAGCTGCTCCCACCTGTGCACATATTTTTTAAACAATAATGTTTTGGCATAATCCTGAAGAGATGAACACTGATGCATAAATATGAAAATGCACATTCTACAATGGAACAGCATTTTTTCCTAAACACAAATTAAACAATTTAGCAAAGTCATTTAGAACCATTCTGTTTTCATGAAAACACAATTTTGATCTCTCTCCACGCACATGAAAATAAGCACAGGCAGACTTGTGTCCAGATTATCTGTATGCAATTTCTGAATTCTAGTCCAAAACGATTTATGTCATGATTGACAAATTAAAAGCTCAGTATTGCTTTGGGGGGCAGTCAGCTGGGTAAGTACCTCCAGTCCCAGTTTAGCAGGTGGTGATGCTCAGTTAGGTCTGGGAAAGGATGTGATTAAAGCTACACCTTAAATTTAATTTCCTGTAACTATAGAGTTGTCCTATTACTCAGAGCTATTTTCTTTATTGCTTTTCAATAAAAATGGAGTTAAATATTCTTGTGTTTCAAAATGGCTCTGAAGTACTAAATTTAGACACAATGATGCATGGCTTTTTGTTAATATCCAGAATATCTGAGACCTTTTCTCCATTGACATGCTGAAGTCTTCCACCTTTGTTAGCAATACTGAGGATGGGCCCTTCCATTTATGGTGATTTAGAATAACCATAAAGGACGCTTAATTATGAAGGAAAGAATAAAATACAGATATTTTATGAAAATCTTTTGATGTCTATCCAAATGACACAGTTGTGTTGGAGGAAATCTGAAGATTCGGAGAAAACAGACTGGCATTTTTAGCAATTATATTTCTGATTTTTGAGAAATGCCAACTGCTTTAAGAATTTTCTTCTTAAAAAAGAAAACCAAACCAACCAACCAAACAAACAAAAAAAACCACAAAAAAACCCCAACCACAAACAAAGAAAAAAAACCCCAAACCAAAACAAACAAAACCCCCCAAACAACAAAGCATAATTCATAGAATCATAGATTGGCTAGGGTTGTAAGGGACCTTAAAAATCATCCAGCTTAAACACCCCTGCATGGGCAGGGACACCTACCACAGGACCAGGTTGCTCCAAGCCCCATCCAGCCTGGCCTTGAACACTTCCAGGGAGAAGGCAGCCACAGCTTCCTTGGGTTCCTTGGGCAACCTGTTCCAGTGTTTCACCACCTTCACAGGAAAGAATTTTTTCCTAATGTCTAATCCTCTTCTAGGCTCTAGCTCTTTAGGCTACGTTTCTTTTAGTTGCCCACAAGCAACTTCCATCACCACTAATATGCAAGAAAAGATATTTGACCTGACTTTGCTACAGGAAGAAAACCCTCAGCCATGGGGGTTTTCCCACGTGTCCTGCAGAACTGTGTCCAGTTCTGGAGTCCCCAGTATAAGAAAGACACAGAGTTCCTTAAGCATGTCCAGAGGAGAGCTACTAAAATGATCAGAAGGCTGGAGCACCTCCCCTATGAAGCCAGGCTGAGGAAGCTGGGGTTCATCCTGGAGAAGAGGAGGCTCTGAGGTGTTGTATAAAGTCTTCCCAGCCTGCCTTCTGCTGACCACTTGCAGTAGCTTCCTCCAGCAGAGTTATCCTATCCCTTCTAAGAGCCCTTCTCAAACCCTAAAAGGGAAAATTCCTAGTCCTAACATCCCATTCTTATATCCACCCTATGTGAATAAGTTGGCTTACTTATGAGATATGAGGAAGGCTACTGCTGTAGATGGACAGCCCTTAATTTTCTTTTTTTTTAAATTTTTCATAAGTTCATGCAAAAACCCACCCCGTGGATGCCTCAGCAGAGGACCAAGATCTTCACTCACCAAATGGTGCTCCCATGGCCAAGCAGAGACTTCCTGTCTCTTCTATATCATACCATGAAGCTCAGGTTTCCTGGGGAACACAAACACATAATATTAGATATTTGGTGCTTGCATTTGTAAACTAATTAGAAACTTAGGAAAAGAAAGTTTCCTGATCATCTACAACTGTTCCTTCTATTACCAAGATTAACAAGTTTCCTCCTTTTCTTCTGGATTTTTTTAAAAAATACATTTTCTGTTTTAAACAAATTTGAGAAAAATCACTATTTTTAATACAGTTGTGCTGGAAGTAACTGGCAAGCCAACTCTGAACTATGGAGAGATACAAGTTCTGTTACTAAAAATCCAACACCCTTAATATTCAGATGTTTCTCCCAAGTTTTGGCTTGTGCAAAATTTTAACTCATAGCTCATTACTTCTAGCTTATACATTTTAAAGTCTTTTAAATTCCCAAATTAGAGATTTGATCTTCCCTGTTTTAATTTAATCCAATTTTCTTCTAAAAGGCCATATCATTAGGTTGGATTACACCAGCATCTAACTCAGATGTTAACAAATACATTTTAAATTAATCACACTGGGTTTTTTTGCATGATGAACTTCAATGGTTTATCTAAAACACTGTAATCCAGAAATGCTTCCATGTCCTAAAATAAAGCTAATAACCTTGCTAACTACTTATTTGCTGACAGAACACACTGTACTCATTTACAAAATGTGAAGAATTCAGAATTTGAAAGAAAAAAAAGCCTTGAACAAGGTGCTAAGTACATTTTTTGAAAAAAGCTTCATCACCTAGCTACATTTAGACAATAGCCTTCTCTCCTTTAAAACCAGTCTAATTAAATACAGCTGGAGATAGCACAAAAGAATTTCATTAATTAATTGGCAACCTGCTGACACTAATTAAGCTATGAAAATTCAACTGCCTCACACCAGATTTTAAACATTAGTCAGTTACATTTGGTAGGAAATTTGCCTTGCGTCTCACACACAAAAAAGAGAAAATGAACTGTGTGGTTAACATGTGTGAGAACAAAATAACCTATTATTGGAAAAAATAGATATTAAACCTGGCACTAATACTAAAAAGAAGTTGTGCTACAGAAGCCCATACTGATAGATGCCCTTGCAAGTGGGATTAAGGGTTTCACAACTACATTCTCCTTGTCACTACATAGGAAAGATTCCTTGATCACCATCAGCAGAGCATCAGAGGGGAGCTACCTTTGGTTAATCCTCTGCTACACCTGCTGTAAAATGCCACAAAGCTTCACTTCACCCATGTTTGTCTGCCCATCTACCAGTTAAGATTTCATCTAGTTAACTAACAGGGAACATACCAACTCTTTTACCCACTTTCTTAGTCTCATTTAAAATACCAAGCAAGAACTCTTTTAACATTTTAATAAGTAATTACACTGTAACAGGAAAGATTTATTATTTAATGTCTCCAGGCCTACTGCAATGAGTGCTTCTACTATTAGCTGAGGGGACATCAGTGAATGCCACCTGGTGCATGCTCTTCCCCTTTCCAGAAACCCCCCACTATCTCATAACAAGAGTAAGGTTTCAACACCATGTAAAAAATATCCTAAGCCTGATCTATATCCACATTATTTATTAACAAGCTAGACAAAAAGAGGAACATAGTGCAGAATAAAAAGATTTTCTGCTTCTTTAAAATCCCAACCCTTAGAGTGCTGCAGGGACTCTAAGAATCAACATGCAATCAATTTGTTTTGAAATAAATTATTGTGGAAAATTAGCATATGAATTTCTTTTTCACGAGACAACACAGTTAAACCACACAGCCTCTGTATAATACAGTACAGCATAATTTTCCCACCTCACCATATTTCCAAAAATCTAATTAGTTGGAAGCTGTCAATTAATTTTGAATCTGTAAAAAAGTATTTTTTCTGAAGCAATTTTACAAAAACTTATTTATATAAAGCAGACGTTCTGTAACCTAATATGCTTTCAGTTCTGAAATTCTCAGTTAGTACCTGGTGAATCAGCCAAGAAAATGGCAATGTTAATGAGTGGCTCACCTGATAAATGCAAAATCAGTAAAAAAAAAAAAAAAAAAAGAAAAAAAACAGGACTCTAGATATATATTCTAGTTCACACTCGCACTCCAAACACATGTTCATTGTTCTAAGGTATGAGTTTCATAATGGGGCTGTAACTTGGTGTAAAGCCAAATAAAATTTGCAATTTCTGTGCAGTTTAAGATGACTGCCTGGGATTCTCTAGACTGACTGGCAAGATCTGAAGAACTGCATCTGATTATGTCCTCCAATGCTTTCTTGCTGTGGTTGAGCTAACCCAAATGGATAAAGGTAAGCACATGCTTAAAAGCTTCTTTTTTTTTCACTGAAAAATGATGCAAGTTCCATTGTCTGAATCATTACTATGCAGTGAAAAAAATCAGTGAGATGTGAATATTCTCAGCACCCACCAGAATCAGTCTCTTTATGACGTGTTGATTACAATACACAAAGTACAGTCAAGAATATGTGGTTTCCAATAAAGGTGGAACAGAACAATGTTCAATGGTGCACCATTCCCACCTCTAATCTTATGAGAAACTATTACAGTTATGACTGTAGTAAAAGAGAAGATAATAAAACTTAGAGTGCAGTTGTGAATGTTTGATAATGCATTTGATTAGCAGACAGAGTAAAGTAGTTCACATGTTCACATGGAGTCTTCTGCTTTTCAGCCTAGCTTCTGATATATTTGTTTGTCCACAACTTTGAAATGCTGTGAAATCAACCTGACAGCAAAGCCACCATGGTACAGGAAGGCATTGTGATTATCCAGTGCAGCAGAACCTACCCAGAGGTTTTATTTGGGTACAAGCAAGGTCAGATAAGTTCAAGGGGGATAAGACCATACGAAAGACTATTCCTCGGGTTTAGACATTTGATAATTTTTCAAAGCAGAGTCAAAACTTAATTCCACGAGGATGTGTTTGACTAACATTTATTTATATATCAAAAGTGAAAAATGAGTGATTGAGGGAGAAAGGCTTTCATCTGAGAGGATACTGCCAGATGAGGGCTAGGAGGTAGAAGCTTTTAATGTGGCACAGGATATTGTCTCACTGTGAGAATGGCTCTCAAAATAAGGCCCAGGGACACCTTCCAGGCAATATGGAAGTTTCTAATACTTTTCACAAAACTGCCAAATAACAAAGGAGAATAAGAGGTATGTAAAATGAAAGCAGTATCTTAATAATGGAATTTTACTCTATTGCAATTAAAAAAAAAAGGCTTCAATATTATATACATGGAAATATTAATAGCTGGAAGTGGCAAACTCTTCTACTAGGGACTTAATCCTTCAGTTATCACAAAGACAACAAACTGAAAATTAAGACAATGAAGGTTATGACAGTAGAAAGGAAAAAAAGTTCAGACCATGCCTGAGGCATGAAGCAGAGAGCAAAAGTTAAAGGAAAAATTCATGAAAGATGCATGACTATCAGATTCACATGTATTAGTGTTAAGTGCATTCATTAAATGATCATAAAGTATATATGGCATAAAATGAAAGAGAAGAGCTAAGTGTCTAATAGAACCTGATTATTTCAGTGTGTGAAAAGCAGCAGGCCATGAAAAGATTTAAACTGAGATCACTAAATCTTGCATTCTAGCTTCCACTGCAAGTAAACCTTATAGAAAGAAAAAAACCAAACAAACCAAAAAACCCCAAACAAGCAACCATCACAGAGTAAAGGATGAAAGTGACAAAAAGAAAATATGAGATTGAATTTTCAGGCTACAATGGTACACAATGAGGCACTTGATTTGAAACCATCATGAAATTATACAATCATTAGCCATGTTGAGAAATGCACTGGTTTTGAGTGCACACACTGCAAATCTCCTGAAAATACCTTGGTAAAGGAGTTGGAGTGATTCTGACCAGGTCATTTGTTAGTTGCAGGCCTTTACCTTCCATTGTGGTTTAGATCATCTGTATTATTTCATATAACAAGTTATAACAGATCCTTTGGCCAGGGTTTTGACACCTCTGCATGAGATTTTGTTTAACACCTCATCAGTTGGTATACATATGCTAATTGTTGCTGTTTAGCACCTGTTTTCTCCTTTCCTGCTGTTCAGGCACAACACACAACTACCACAACTCGGCAGTATTTGCAGAGCATTTCACCACTTTACAGAGTAAATGAAATACATCTTTTGAAAAGACAGCAAAGAAAATCCTGTCCCCAACTCAAGTAAAGTAGAAAACTGACTGAAGTAATCACTTCTCACACTATTTTTCACTATTTTTGTTGGCATATTATAAAGAACAAGGCAGGTATGGAGCATGGAAAGGAACAGATGTGCAGAAGCCTCTCCTTGGCGGCTTTAAAACTTTTTTGTGGAGAGTGTCCATCAGGTTCCATAACATAACCACCCTGCTGCTTTGTGCCAAGCCATTACCCTTGTTACACTGAGCCTACTTCATTACAAAATTATCCACAGATTAAACACAACCCACTTTTCCCAAGAATTTGCCATCAAGGAATTCAGCCACCACTACTCTGTGTCACTGGAATTAAAGTAGGGGATGAAGGATTGCTCCAAGTGCCTGTTTCCACGGCTCTGTCTTAGTTCCTTGAGGTCTTAGCAGAGCTTAAAACTTTCCTCTTTCATCACCTCACTGATGTTATGAGTTTTCTTCCTTGGAGGTAAATAAAGGATGTGAGAAAATGGAGAGAACATTTCTCAGAATTTCAAACAAGATTTTATGCAGAGCTTTTGATCAGATAATTTTAAGGATAAATTAGAAGAGATGATGATAGAACTTTCAGGGTAAAAGCACTACTAGGTTCTTGAGATTATCTTCTCCTTCAAAACATGAGGCAAAGGCCTGTGCACTGCAGATGAGAAGGAAATGAAGGGAAGAACAACATCAATGCTTCAGGCACTGTTCCTTGAGCTTTCAAGATAACCTGAAGCATAATTTGGCTTCATGTTGTAAGCAGGTCTGAAGCCCAATTCAACATTCCCTGCTGAGCTAGTCTAGATAGCACGTGTAGCTGTGGCATAGAAATGTATAAAAGAAATTTGATCATTTTAATTTGAAGAACAGAATACATTGCATAGAGCTTTCCAGTTCCTTGACATTGAAAATAACATTGTCTGACAGTTCAAGGGTTAAGTAGCCACTCATTCAGCACAGCATCGTTTATCTGCCAACACTCTGTGTCTCTTGTTGTTACTTCAAAGAAAAAATTCAATAAAAATTTAAATAAAAACAGATCTGTCAGTACAAAGCTTTAATATTTTACACCATACTCAATCTCTTTTCTTTGTAAAGTGCTTTCATACTTCCTGAACTTGTCCTGCTGTACACAATTCTCATTATTTAAAAGAAAGAAACCACAGATCACCTTTAAACATCTACAGTTTCCTGAAACGTTAACATTTATTTTTAATAGACATCACTGAAAATGCCTTCACTGAGTACTCTAGAATGCTGAAAAACCCTATGTAGATTGAGAGATCTATACAAAAACATACATGAAGCACTTGAGCATCATTACATACAAACAGATTACTTGGCTAAGCACTCATGATCCAGAATATAACATTAATATTTTCATTTCTAAGCATAAATCTTTCCCATCACATACATGAAGGATGCATTATTGCTTAATTTCCTATGCTCTCACACAGTATCTTTGTTGTTACAGATGGCAGACCATATGATAAATATACTTTGAAGTAAACAAAACAAAGGATTCAGTTATTCAAGACAATGGCCCCTCCCTATATTTTTGCCCAATTTCTCCTTTACCCACTCACTTATTTTATGACTTTAACAATTAAATACTGTCGTATTCACTGCCTATGTCAGACTGGTGTTTCAAAGCTGCTAGATCCAAGAAATCAAAGAGAGTTTATGAGAGATAATTAACATCTCTCTTCTGTAAGGTGTAATCTCTCCATTTTAACCTTTCTGCCATATATATTTTAATAATAAAATGATTCATCTATTTAGAAATCTCTCTTTAATAATTGACCCTTACAGTGTAACTACTTTGAGATGACAAGAAGTGAGCCAATGGCCCCATGTAAGATTCAGATTATAATAGCTTCCATAAAAAAACATTTTCTTTAAATTTTCTTGCACAACCTAAAAGCAAAATTAGCAATCTAACAAAGCCAATATGTTCATATAAAGAAAAGATTGTAAAACATTATCATAATTATATTCATACAACCAGGCTCACTTCTATTTGATTTGAAAAGTTTCTTCAAGGCAAAAATACCATAATCTACTTTCTATCCCAGTCACAAGTTTATAACCATGCTAGAAATTACAGCACTAAAATTTTGTGAAGAAAATTATGATACAACTTGTCTTTTCATATCAGCTTTACTGGGCAAAGTATAAGCATTAAAATGATAACGTGAATAATCTATTATCTTATTTAAGTATCTTCATTATTTGAAATGATAGTTGCTCCACACTATTCACCAAAATGCTTTAAGTATTTTAAAAAGTCATAAACCTATGCCATTCTCTTCTTTACACAGGTGTTAAGTTCTATCATAAATTATGAAATAAAAGGGTTTAAGTCAAACCAATAATATTAAATCCTTTTGATAATAAAATCCATGCAGCTGAGAGCTGCTCATTATTCATTTAGCTTCCACAAAACAACACCTGAATTTGTTTTTTCTAACTTCACTTCTCAGTTTATCTTCCTTTTCCTGGAAGAAAAACTGTAGCTGTGTCTCCTCCCTCCTGTATGCAGCACTGTTCACTGGTCTGAATCTACCTGGATCATATGAATCCAGGTAATCCTCATGTAATCATCTAACTGCAAAGACATCCCTAGCCATATTACCACTGAAAATCATCTGAAATCCCCAAATAACCTAAATGTGACTTCAGACATCATCCCACAATACTGTTAATTACATAGATTTACTAATTTTTTAAATAGCTCAACTGCTTTTCTCACAACTGTCCCTGCCTGATAGGAAAACCAAAACCATACTGTAAAGTAAGCCATAGTGGAATACAGTCCCCACAAATTGTAGAAAGGTGATCAAATACGGGTCAAAGCTGCTCTTTCTGAAGTTACTGCAGAGATACACCTGCAGTTCAGCCCTGACATTCAAACTGCCAAATGATCCTTCCCATTACATTCAGGGAGATGTATGGGGTCAGCTGGGGGCTCTCCTACTGTATGTACTCTCCTGAGAAGAAAAAGCAGAAAGACAAAGTGGATGCAAAAAACCAAAAACCAAAAAAACCAAACCCCACCCAAACTAAATACTGTAGCATTTGTAGATGGTGGTAGATGAGACTTCCCTGGTGGAACTCCAGTGAAGACATTGCTAGAACAAGGATGAGATGACACAAAAATGAATGAATGTGTGGATTTGGAGAAGAGGGAAAGAGCATCCTGTGTTTTGAGAAGGCAGCTATCACACCTCTTACAGCCTGGCTCAGCTGCAATTCTCTGGGCAGTTTATAGGCCAGGCTAAGCTGTGAAAGGTCTGACACAACTAATATTGAAGAAGAAGGTGTTGCAGCCTCCAGAAGTGAAAGGCTACAATTCAAGCAGTCAGCATAGCCATGCCAGCATTAAGGCTCACTTGTCAGAGCAGAACAGGATCAGAGCAGTGTAGAGTTTAAAAGAGAATGGAGTTTGAGTCCCCTTAGGAAAGAGCACTAATGAGGCAGTCTATTTATAACAACTAATTCCAAGCAACAGGCATACTGGAGAGCTCTGCCTGCTTCCACAGTCAAAGGAGAGGAATAATCTCCTTCTCGAGAAGACTGTGGCATTTTTGTTATGAGAGTGAAGAATAAAATGAAATGAAGTGGCAGAAACTAATCGCAGTTTTTCAAGTCTATGATGGGACACCAGACCCCATTCCTTATGGGCAGATTTAAGGAGCTAGTAAGCATCCTGCATATGTTAGTACACAGCCTTTTTTTTGCTCTTCTGAGAGGAAAAATCTTGGCCTTCTGTTGCGGGATGAGTTCTCAAAAAGCCAAGAATATAGCTGGGAGGCTGGAAAATAAACTGGATCACATAGCCAAGAAAATCACGCCCAGGATTCAAAAGTGCAGATAAAGCCAGTTGTATCCCAGATGTGGGAGGTATGAGTGAAAGGAGAGAAGAAACAGTTTTGCAGCTCCTTAGTTTAACTGTGATTAGATAATTGCAAAAATAATGGTAGAAAAGCATGAAATGCATCAGGAGCAGACCACAGCATGTGCAGAAAGGGGGTTGCTCTTCCATTTCCACATCAAAATATTTCTTCCTGTGGCCAAATCTCACTACGGTTCCTTTTCTTCTTTGCAAGTCTTATTTAAGTTTTTGATGACCTGTTTTGATATCCTTAGATGGAAAATATTATTAATTCATGGTTATTTACAGTGGAAGTCACAGAACAGAATTGTAGCAGTACCAACCACCTTGATTTATGCTGGAAAATCTATCTTTTGAGCCTTTTGTTGTTGTCATTGTTTTTTCATTTGTTTTGTCTTTTTTAAAAAAAAGAGAATAGCATAAGAAACCTTAATTTTAGCTAATCAAGAATTAAGCATATGGAAGTTCTTGGCACTACAAGGGAAAAAATTTCTTCCCTCCTCCTGATTTATATCTGGCAGTCATGCTATAATGCATAAAATACACAAAACGCTCTTTTATGATTTAGAAATACTACACAAAAAAAGTTTGAAATCTTCCTGTGGAACTGTAACTGTGCAATCAATGAAAGCCCAACAGTTAATCAATCCTAGCTTCATCAGTGATTAGTCTATGTAAGGGCAGCCTTCCTCAGGTTCTTGATTTAAAAACTTAAAAGTTAATTCAAAGCAACATGAGGCAGCCAGAAAAGCCTTGTCTGCTACCTAAGAAGCCACACATTTGAAAGTTATGACATATAAAAGAAAGCCTACTGCTAATAATAACCACAAAAGTAGCAGAGGATTTGATAACATACCAAAGATTAGTGTAATCAAAAAAAAAAGTGTTTTTCAGTCAAGGAAAGGAAAAAAACCACACACAAAAAACCCCCCAAAACAAACAAACAAACAAAAATCCCCCCCAAAAAACACACACAAAAAAATTTAATTAAAAAAAAACCAAAAAACCACCACACCAACAAAACCAAGCAAACAACTAAACAAAACCTGAAAAAAAACCAAAACAAAAAAAACAAAAAACACAAGGAAAAAAGCTTTCTAAAATTTGCATAAGGGTATTAAAATAGCAACTGGTAAAGCCAAGCTTTCAACTAGTAAGAAAAAAACCCAAACAGCTTGCTGACTTTTCCTATTAATTATCTATTATAACATTCAAAAAGTTTCAGCATTTCAGTCAAGCTAAGAAGAAAATATTATTCTCACTGAAATTCAGAGGCATATCAGATAAACAGAATTAATCTAAAAAATTCTCAATGCTCAAAAGCATAGAATGCTACAGATTCTACTTCCAATACCAGTTTTCATACCTGTCCCACAACTCTGCAATGTTATTAACATTGCAGACACATTAACACTGCTCTTTGCAGTTCAGTGACCGTGTAGGTAAATCTGTAACTGACTCACTGTTAAAACATAAAGTTCTCCTCACAAAAACTCCACATTAGAGTGAAGAAAAGCTGGAAACAGCAGTAGGATGATACTGCTTGGTTCAAAGAAACATCTGCCAAAAAGAGGAGAATATAATCCTAAAATGATGGACAAACAAAAAGTGAGAAGTGGTGTAGCTTTACCTGGAGAAAGAGGCCTCTGGTTTAGATGCTTCTCTAGATTTTCACTGATTGATTGAGGCCAGGATGTTACAAACAACTTATATAAAATAAACAGTAGTAGATCACTTCCAGAGCTAAAAACCAAAGGTAAATACATGAGTGGCTCTGTTTTTCAATATTATCCAGTTCCCCGATTTCTCCTTTTATTGCTTTTTCTACTTTACACCACACTTCTGCTGTGGTATAGGTAGTAAGCCTTGGCTAAAATTCAATCAAATGAGATTAAATCTAAAAAACCTGCACCTTGAAACCTACCCACTGCAAAGCTAGGTCTTATTGGCCTATTGGATGTATGTTGAGAGAAGTTCATGCCCTTTTAGTCAATCATTAAATGTAAAGATGCCTGGTGATAAATTAAAAAATGCTTTATTTTTTCCTTAATTCTAAGTAATTTTATATCAATACTAGAAGACAAATCTCTTCTAAACACCTGCTATTTTCTATAGGTACCATTGATACCACACAACTATGAAAGAAAAACTATGTAACTGGTCTTGATCAGAGAAACAGAGTCCACATTTAAGAAAGTACTTAATTGTAGCAGGCAAAAATACAGTATTAAGAAGGCTTAAGTTTTGGTGGTACTATGCACATATTAACACCTTTACAGACATAAGAATGGAACCTGCAATCAACAGGATTCCTGTTATCAGTGTTGAAAAGGATGTCTAATCATCTGTATGATTAAGACCTAAGACCCCAAATACAGGATATTTAAATGGAAACAATGACTGGAATTTCATATTTATTAATATTTATGAATATTTTTCATTTTCTGGATTCTGTAATATGATTTACACTTTTAAAATGAAGTCTTAGTGCATACATTTGGAATATGTGTTTAACAAAGCCCTTAAAAAGAAAATTATATCTGTCCTCCCTTTTGTTTGCTAGAAAGAAGACAACAAGGATGTCACATGTCATGGAAACAAACAGTGCTATGTTGCCTTCCTGAAACTTACCTTAGGCTGAAATCCATGTACCATTTTGTCACAACTGAAGATAAGAAATGAGCTTGGTTTTGTGGAAATTGAAAAAAAAATAGAACAAATTAAAGCTGTTATCTTTTAACAAGATCAACAAGGCAATTTAACTACCAGTGAACTGGAGGTGCCACTTCAGTCATATTAACCTCCTCAGTACCCAGGTCTTCCAACTGCCTTCAACCTGTACCATCATCTGGCAACAACCAGCCTTTACTTGTAGCTATTCCTTCTTTCCACCTCTTCTGGATGCTGCTTAGCTATCTGATTGTAACTGTTACCCCTTCTTCCATCATTAAAGCTTAAAAAAAAATTATTCCTCAAACGTTAACTTTTTAAAAGCTCAATTTCTCTTGACATTTGTTTGTTATTTGCTCTCTTTTATATTTTTTCTTTCCATATTTTTCTTTCCTTTTTTTTTTGGATGTCATAACTGATTTTTTTTCCTGTATCTGGGAAAATTAGTAAACAAGACAAACTTCTCAAAAAATCAGCCACTGCTGGTAATTTTCCAGCAACAAGCAGTAACTCCTCCCACCTACACTGGATTGAGCTACTCACCAGGAGGAAGTACTTCTGGCTTCCCATGGTTTGACAAATCCCAAAGTACTTTCTTTATTGCATTTTTTTATTGATGAGGTTTGTCATTTTATGGGATGCAGGATGAGGGCAATTTAGTCACTGATGCACACAACTGTTACCTTTTTGCAATGCGTCAGCAGCAATAATCTTCTTTCAAATATGCTGAGAAGCAGCTATAAACCTTCTCCTGCCAGAGGCAAACTCCAGTGAGTCAAACTCCACTGTGCTCAGAGATCTTCACAAATTGTCTTTTCTAAGGTCTACATTCATCAAATATAGCAATAATTAAAGCACAAAAAGCAGTTCTCTTTTGGATGACCCCCCAGAAATAGCCACTGAATTATCCCGTAATTTTTCAAAAGAGTTTATTTGGTTTTTTTTTTTAGTAGTTTAGTGTAAAAACCTTGAGGAACATGTTAGGTCCACATAGTATTTGCATGTCTTCATCATCTCAGGAAAAGGAAGATTAGATGGGTCACAGGAATCAATGAGCCCCAGGGCAACCTGTTAACAGTCCAGCTGATAACAGAACTGGAATGTGTCAGGAGTAGACTCCTGGTTTCTATGGACCAAACCTTTTTTCCCCTAAGCTTGGTGAAAGCATCACTTTGAACTTCACCAGAAGCAGTTTGAGCCTCTTTTCAGCCTTTGCAAATCTACTAAATAAAAGGTATTACAGCATGCAATTGCATGAAGGAGTTAAAATTCATTGAAATGAAGATTTTTTTCCCCCGAGTGCTAGAAAACACTTGATACTTTCCAGCAGAAATGGAAATATTTCATAGAACAAGTTATAGAAGCAGCATTTTCACTAGAAACAATCTAAACTAAATCATTCAATCACAGTTTATATCTACAAGTGAAACACTGGACAGATTAAAAAACAGCAACTCCTCCACCAAACTTGTTTCTGAATAAGCTGAAGCTATAAACTATCATCCACAGAGAAATAGCTCCTGGGGCCAGTAATTCTAGGAGTGACAGACAGACCCTGTAAGTATTGTTACAGCCCAGGTATCAGGCTGGAATCACAAACTACTCCATAATAATTTTGATTCCAATTGCAGCTTATGGCCCTGAGGAAATCACTTCATTTCTTTTTTTTATTTTTTTTTTTTTTTTTCATTTGTATAAGGAGGAGGATGTACATTTTCCTATAAACTTTTTTCAGTGGAGTAATGGGCAATTACTTTTGACTTGTAAAACTTTCTGAGGTAACAAATCTCTCATTTGCCCAAGCCCTGTATTTAAAAAAAATCTGCAGTTACTATAAATCTACCTCTAAACTGTTCATGGCCCTAGATAAACTAACCTAAGTTCTGATTATACTTCCAGGCTGAAATAAAAGAAAAGTTTGAATGGAATGTATCAATATCAAACACTGACTCTCACTGTGCCCAGGGAGAATTTTCTCAGCAGCAATGATGTTGATGTAGGCCAGGATTACTGCAATTACCACCACTGAAATCTCCTTACTTAGAAAGTATTTCCATACTGGGAAGTCTTGTGTGTGCATATATATATATATATTGATGTATATATATATACACGTGTATGTGTATATATGTATATATTGATACATACATATTGATGTATATACATCTGTCTCTAGACATGTTTGTCAATGCTTTTTGACTTATTTTTGGTACACATATATTTCATATTTTAAATTGTACAAATATCTAGATAGCAATTTAAACATTTTGAAAGAGATTCCAGCCAACAACTCTGAAATACTGTTGCACATTATACAACACCCTTCACTTTTACATTTTCTCCTAAATAAACTAATGTAAGAATTGTTTTGAAAGCTGACAGTAAGTAGGAATAGCAGTGAAACACTATTAAACCTAGAATTCTCCATCAAACTTCAAGCATTTAACTGTGGAGCAAAAAAAGATTTGTGTACAGCCAACAGTAAGATGCAGGAGTTGCAGAATACAGTTCCCCTGAGATCACTGCCATTCTTCAGATGTGCATTCTCTGCTTAATGACTTCAGGGGAACTTTACACTCATCTACTTACTCATTTGGGGACCTTGGATAGCTGAGAGAGTGCTGGGTCCCTGTTCTCTCACTCCAGTCTCTTTATACAGATGATCACAGATATGGCAGATTAAATATGGCCAATATCAGGATCTTAAAGCTCTCAGAAGCTGTGTTAACAAACCTACTTAGTATTTGAATCAGGCATCCCCTGGCAATCCTGAATGCTTGGGGAATAAGCAGTTGCTTTTCAAATTCTTAAATACATACGTATATATACATACAGGTACCCTTGTCCTCTAAAAATTAATTCATCTTGGTTTTATTTCTTCACTGCTGAAAAGCACTATGTAAATAAAGCCTGGATTTTTTTTCAGTATATTAGGCATATTCTAAGAATCTTAGCCTTTTTTTCTATTGGCAGCTATCTATAGAAGGCTACTTCAGTCAGCACTGAATGGCTTGAGAAACTGAAAAGCACTTACTTGTTCCCCTGAGACCAAAAGCTTCAAATCCCTACTTTTAACTTGCTCTAGGCTTGAGACATGATTCCATTCTCCTAAATGGCAGCACTATACACTGCTACAATTCCACTGGGTCATTCTTTATTTAAGTTCTCATTAAGAGAGGCTTGGGTAACATTACATTTGCAATATACTTCTCCAGATTCTGTATTTTGAAATCCAGCTCTAAAGCTAAAGCAGCTCTTTCATTAACTCACAAACGCCAGGCAGAACACTTGGCTTGGCAGCCATGTACAAGTTTTTTGGAATGTTTACAGACAAAAATTCTCTCAGTTGACCAAAACAATAAACAGAATTATATCTACAGCTTTGGTCTGGAGATTTAAACATAATACAGCTGGAACAGAAAGCTAATGGTAAGTCACTGTTGTCTGATAGTGCTTCCTATAATATTCTGGTCCCATTAACCTTTTGAGGATAATGTGGCATCATTATTCATTCAAACTGTGGACATCTCCAGAGAAAAGTCCACAGTGTTTACTTGTAAATGTTATGGTTTTGTGCATTGCAACACAAAGGAAGGGACAAGAACAGAATGCTTGTAGATATGATGATAATAAACAGATTTTTTTAAAAAACAACAGAAATAGAAAAACCTACTGGTTCTAGATGCACTTTCCACAGACTTCGAGCTAAATACTGAGCAGTTCTCTGGCCCCAAATCTGCAAATTTGTTTCCTGCAAGTGACCTGCTACTAGACTGCATAGTGTACCTTTTTGTAAAACTGTAAATTAAATAATTTAAGAATAAACATATATTTTCCTTTTTTTTTCACCTATTGTGCCTTATAGGTTTTGACTTTGATTACAGAAGAGATCATGTCATGTCCCTAATTTGCTACATTTTCCAAAATTAACAGGCTTTGAAGAAAAGAAATGAAGGATCTTGGTTGATCTGTGTATTCTTTTTTGCTGAGATCATCTTAGCACGTAAGTATTTTTGGGAAACTCCATCACAGTGACTACGGGACCATATTTAAACCAATAAACTTCATTGCAGTGCTGTCAGTTAACTGGCAATGTGGTGCCTTTTAAACCCTACAGTAGAAAGTTGCATGGAGGAAACTGAGAATTCCTGAGGAAAAAGTTTATCCAGGTTCCCTCCTGTCCCTCTGGCATATTTCAAGTAAATCTGCCAAGTCCTGAAGGGTCTCTACTGTAAGGGAAGATTTCAGGTTTTTCTTTTAGATTCACTCTCCTTGGCAAGAGATTGAAGTCAGGCCTCACATTCTAGATAATGCCACTAATTAAAGTAATTAGCTATATTTCTTGCCATGAACTGATGAATATTAGACTATGTAGGACATGGTCAACTGCCAGGAGGCAATAAGATGACCTGCCCAAAGAACAGCCAGTGCAGCTCAGCTGGAAATGTAGTTTCACCCTGCATTTTGTTGTAGACAAATAACTATGTTATACTGCAACATTATGTTCTACCTTTGAAATAGAGCTTTGTGTAGTTAACTCATATTTATATGTCCTACAAATTTCACAGTGTGTTTTCACTTACAAGAGAAATCTAGATAGGAAAATTAAAAAAAAATATATAACATCCTAAATCACTCCAACATATAAGCCAATCTGTTAAACTGAATCAATACAAAAGCAGTAAAGCCAGCTATAAGAAACAGTCACAAACATGGTGCAGAACTAAAATCTGTGAAGAAAAATGAAGCTACATTCAGCTTAGCTTATACTTGATTTTTACTTTTTACTTTTATGTTTGCCTAAGCAGACTACAGTAAGACTTCTCTTGTGTATGCTGAATTGGAATTTCAGCTTTTGTTGCAGGAAAAAGGAAAATTCCTGTTAATTTACACACTTAATTCATAACTACTATTGTGTAGCTAGTGATTACCCCGTGCATAAAAGAGACAAAATCTCATCTCCCATGACAAAATGCTCATATTTACATCACCCTCACTGGCAACAGAACAGACTGAAGCAGTTTAAGGATCTGAGAGGCCTATGCCAATAAACACCACATCTGGTATTACAGACTGTTTTTCCAGAAAAGGATATGTAATAATGTAAATATTAGAGTATTTGTTTTAATACAAATGCATTTTTTCAGGAGAAAATCAGTATCTATGTTTTCAATATGGTGAAGATGCAGTTGCCTTGTACAGAAACAGCTGAGGATCTGACCTTTTCTTCTGCTTTCTGTCTTTGATTAAACTTACCAGCTAAAATATGATAGTTTTATAATAAAAGGTGTTTTATTACTTGGAGTTTGCCAAGGAAGGATTCTACAGTTGGGATTTTAAATTATGTTCTGAATTGAATTGAGAATAAAATATCAAAATAAGCATAGAATAGAGGGATAATGGGCATAAAACTGAAAGGAGGAATTGGAGGCTCTACATTTCTGCAGTTCAGTTAACTCCTCAGAGTACCTGGCTGTTACTCACCTGGCACACTAAACAATAGTGAGCCAAAACAACAGAGAGATACAATAACCAAGTAAGCAAAATGTTCACATGAGATGCAAGAAATCTGTTTTCAAGGCCATGCAGTAATCAGTGCTATAAACCACAGTGGCTATTTTAAGCCCTCCTGTGACTGCTCTTCCTTTTGCCAGGGGAAGAGATGAAAAGAGGTGGATATGGGTTTGAGGATTTTTTTGAAATTTCAACAAACTTCAAAGCACAGGCAAACGAAGTTCTTCTGAATATTTCCAAAATTCATTGCACTTACCCCTTCTACAGCAGCATTTCCGTGCCTTATTTTCAGAAATTCATTAACAAAAAAAGTTAACCCTACAGGCAAAACACACACTGAACTGCAGGTTACAAACCCTGTAGCCAATAATCCCTGTGTACATTCAACATTTTTCCTTGGAAAAATGGCAGATTGTAGTAACAGACTCATTCTTGTGGTTCATCTCTTGCCACAATCAGCCTCTATCTTTTGTTAAGTCATTAGAAAATATGATGTATATCTTGGCACAACTAGGTCCTAGGGAAAAGTTGACAGATGTTACAGTATAAATCAGTTCTGATGCACATTGTGGTGCCTCCAGAGGCATCTTCTGGTCTTCTACAAAAGGTTACTGAGCCATATATAATACAAAAATGCAGATACAATTGTAAGGAATAAATGTAAGGTTCTGCTCTACCCCACTTAGAAAGTCTAATGCATGAATAATGTTCCATCTGCACAATGGTCAAATGTGACTGAAATTGATTTTAGATGTAACACATGAAGCAGCACAGACCTTAACAAGCTTAGAGACATAGGGGACCTTGTCAGGAATCTGTACAAAATTCATGATACAAGAAATTTGTATAAATGAGAATCTGAGACATTGAAGAACGGGGGTTATATTACAGGAAACTTTTGTACCAAGTAATCAAAATGAATTACATACTGGAGGCATTCTCAAGTAGAATTTAACAAAGGTTGTTAGTCACATTAAATTTATAATAAACACATGAAACATGTCAAACGTGCAGCTACATATCCTGATTTTTCTGGATGCATGAAGAAAATGTGAGCAAGAGGAACAAAAGGGTTTTCTGCTAACATGTTTAGCTCCAGTCTTTCCACAACCTACCTTAGTCCACATCTGGGCAGTAGATCCCACCTGCATCTGTGAAAGTTGCTCTAGGCCTCCTCATATCACTCCTAGAATGCTGGACAAATGATCCAATGACATCTGGCAATTCTGCAAAGGCAAGACAGAAGAGTTAGAGTAATAATGTTCTCTCTTTCCTCTTTTAATTGCAAATGCTCCATGACACTGCAGTGCTGGAAGGGTTGGTTCCTAGAGCATTCCTCTAGCCTTTTGATTCTGTATCATGGTTTTGGCTGTGTAATTTTGTAATCTGAGCAGCCATATAAACAAAGCAGCAGGAAGACTTTGTGTTTGATCTGTACTTAACAAGAGAGGAACTATGTTACAGCAGCACTTCAGTAATTTTTTGCACATTGAAAAATGATATTTAATTCTGCTTGCTCTGCTTGACTCACACTTCTTTCATATCTCGAGGGCTAGTTTAATTCTCGTTATTGGGTTCGTCTGGATTCAGCACAACATGAACAACCTGGTGAAAACTCTCTATAAATATATCTGAGGGGAAAATCAGAACGCATTTATAATCTGTTCTTCCTCAAAATACATAGTTAACTTAGAAAAACTACTATGCTTCACATGTGTTATTGTCAAAAAAACCCAAAATATTTTTAAAAGTTCATAAAATTCTTGGTTTAAATAAGTCATATATAAGCATTTTCCTTAAGGTTAAATGAAAATACTAAGTTTAAACGATTAACTACAAGCAAGTGTATTTTATCTTACCAAAACCATTTCAAAAGCTTGAAGTTTTTTTAATGATGAATTTGCTTTCCAGTCTTTCATGAATCTTTGCAGGGATTATGGATTTTAAAAATTATTAAAAGGATATAAAAAGCTGTAAGGTAAGTGTTCTAAATTCGGGAAATGCCCTATCCAAGAACTGGTACTTTAATTCATTAAAAGCTCAGGATGACCAAAAATAATTGAAAAGCACTTATATTCACCTTCCAGCTTGATCTATCATTTTCATCAATATGGTTATACCATTAATGATATTTACATCCTTATGCATTCACTATACTCTGTTCAGGTCCTTTTTGGAATATGACAATTCATCTCTTTGTCACTTCTTAAAATCTCCTTACTACAGCAGACAAACACCTAACAAACAGGAGCCACTATACCCTGATAAGGTAATGGTGTGATCTTCATTTTATAGATGGAGAAATGAGGCAGAGAAACAATCACATTTAAATTAGGATGTCCCATCTAAAATGCTCAGGGATCCATTTTTCAGGGTACTTAAATGTACAGAACAGCAAACATTAAAACTGATGTAGTATTCTTCAACCTCTGTCGAAGTCAGTATCAAATTCTCAAGCTGTGAGCCAAAAAAAAAAAAAAAAAAAAAAAAATTGAGGAAAGCAGCATTAATATTTGTTTCAGTATTTTAAAACAGTATTCCCAGACCTCTGAAATGTCTGAACAGCCTCAAAAAGGAGACTTTTGCCTGTCACTCAGTATTTCCCACTATATCATGCACTTGCAATTCAGCAGCTATTGTAACAAAATTAAAATATTTTTTAACGTATAAAACTACTTTCACATTCGTAGGGTTAGTACACTCTCAGACTTGTCTTTCCAAACAAGGGTTCAAAATGTCAGCTCTCATGTTGAAGAGTGTATCAATTCATTTAAAAGGGAAAAAAATACTTTCTCATTTCTCAGATTCCTAAACTTGGGGTTTGATTTTGCAGTCCTGGTTTCCTGTGGTTGTTTTTTGTGTGTGAATACCTTCCCCCCCCCCCATGCTTAAACAAACAAAAAGCAAACCTTAAAAATTCCCAATAATTTAATCTTGACATTCCATCCCTTGACTCAGAGTATCTCAACCAATTAGACCAATTATAGGTTTTCAAAGGGATATAGCTTGAAGTACCACAGTGCAGTGAAACCCTGGCTCAGCCAAATGGCTGAGAACTGAGACAGCAAGGCCAAAAATGATGAAGTCTGAGAACACCAGCTTAGCACAACCCAGAGTGTAACTACATTCAGAAAATTAATCCTTAAAATCAACAAGTTTGGTTTCAGTAAGTAGTTGTTTTTCCCAATCTAGTTCACTCATCTGTGTTTCAAAAAAATCAGAGATCTGATCTTTTATCACATGCATGGCATGAGAGCTGTGAGAATTTGGATACAGTTTAGCTGCACAAGAATCCTAAATGGGGAAGCTTAAAGCTTCTTCCTTGTTTTCCTATGAGATGATTGTTTCAGAAATCAGGTTTCTAAGTAGATTCACAAAATATGGCTAAACCAAAATGTTCTGTTCAGGAAGGCATTCAGGCACCACAAATTCATGCACTAAAAGATCCATCCATCCATCCATCCATCCATCCATCCATCCATCCATCCATCACTAATTTAGTAGAGTGATTTCTTCTTACATGTTGCAATGGCATTATGAGCCACATGCTACTTTGATTTGAAAGAAAATAAGAGCAGCATTTTTCAAATTGGGTTTAAGTTTATACATTGATTTCATAATGTCTCAGGCTGCTTTCTCTAATTCACTTCAAGATTTTCATTATGGAGCCATAATGCCTTTAAAGAAAAGCAACTGAAATAGAAGTTGATACAATAAAACCAGTTAAGTATTTCTTTTTACTGTCAGTCAATTCAATTTTCACAGATAGAAAACAGAAAGAATTCAAATAGTCAGTCACCCAGTCGTCTTCCCTTGATTTTGACATACTTTGTTTTGCATTCTTTTAAATGCATCACACTTTAAAGCATTTAGGGATGATATTCTCTGGCATATAAATATTCTTCTGTATGGATTTATACAGAGGGGACTGCAGCAGCTCCAAGGATGGAAGCTAATAACATCAACACAGCATGTGTATGATTTCATGCACAGAAACTTGGCAAGAGTCAGAGTGTTTTTAGTGGAATGTGGCTATGCTAATACTCCCTCCTGTGAATAGCTCCTTTTCACTGTATAATCAAGATCTCCATGCAGTGATCTGAGATGCCTTTTCACAGAGCTGCTTTCAAAAATGAAATTATCTTCATTACTATTAATTTTATGAAAATAAATTGCCTTGGAGTTTAGTGCTAATTACTGTCCCTGTCATAAAGCCCAATAAGGGGAGGCGTAGAATTTTATGCAAGAGTCTCAAAGATGCAGGCTACAACCTTGCAAAGTAGTACAATGACTTCTAATAAGCATAATAGAAACCTTGAGCTAAAATGTCTCTGGTTGCAATTACCTCACAACAGAACACCAATCAGAGCTTATTTCCCCTTTTATTTTTAAGCTCCAATAATACTGCATTTCTGTCCACAGAAAACTTCAAAATAAATCCTACCTTTTTATACTCTATTTCCAAGTTGTCAACAAGCATACATGGTTGACAAGGGATCCACATATGAATTTTGGCACAGGTTTATTTGTTTTGCAAGTAAGTTTTTATTGAAACATTACTGAAATAATTATTTAAAAGAACATATGAAAAGTCATTAAAATTCTGAAGCTTCTGCCCTGATTTCACCCATAGATGAAGGGTTCAGGAAGACAGAAAAAACTTACTAACCTTGATTCCTGTTATCACTTCAGAGCAGGCCAGATAAGCTCTTGGATCAAATTTAAGAAACTTCAGACTAAAAGCACCTGCAAAGTGCTCAACCAGAGGCTCAGGTGGAGCTTCCTTAAAACAGTATTGGCTTACATTTCACAGCTTGGTGGCAGAAATAGATGAAATAGAAGCCCTTGACACTGCCTTGTGTACCCACTCCTCAGAACAGCCTTTTCAGGATTCATGTACAAAACTGAGTCCCAAGGCACTCTAAGAAGTAACCTAAAGAGATCTGCTTGGTGAGACTGAAAACCACACAATAGCTTAGGGGAAACTGCAGTGCTAATCACAGCTCATCTCCTCAAAAGTGAGCAGGCTTGAAAACTACTAGTTTTGTTCTCTGACCTTAAAATTTATGAGAGGAAAAAAAGCTAGAAACATCTGAAAAATGTACCAAACCCCACGAAAACATAATTTATGCTGTTTCATTCAAATAGAAGTACCAAAAGGCTGCTTGCATGAGAGGAGGTGAGTGTGGAAATTCCTGCTGCTTTTAATACCTTTCTATAAACTAGAACTAAACAATATAATTCAACATTTCCTATATAAAACCAATTTAATAACTACACAGTAAGAGAAATAGAAGTTTAAAGGAAGAAAATGTTTTCTCTATTCTTTCTCACCTTTCCCCCCTATTCAACCAAGGAGGTATCAGATAAAGTTGTTCAATAAATCTCAGGGCTTGCTTAGGTGAAAAAAAAAAAAAAAAAAAAAAAGACAAAAAGAGGTTTGTAATCTCTGTTTGGATTCTGATGTAAATTTTACTTGTAAATTAACCAAGCCAAATCCAGCACAAATCACCAGCTATATGAAAATAGTCACCACTTAGGGTAAAGAGTATTGCAAGCAGATACGTTACACTGTAAACCCCTGAGATTTTTTTGGATTGAAAGCAAAGAACATGTGGATCTGCAGAAACACCTCCTTCCTAATTTGGGGGGTTTTTAAACCTAAAGGATTTATTTCAGCTATTGAGTGCAGTGAACATGTCAGTTTTATGAAAAACCCGCTCTGCTTATTTAGTTAGTTTTTTAAGGTATCTAATTAAATAAATACTTTCAACACTTATTTTTCCCACTAGTTGAGAAAACAAATGTGAAGTTTCATTAGATATGAAATACCAGGCAAAATAACATAAACATCACATCCATCACAACCTCATTCATTTAATTAAATTCAGATGCTCAGCTGAGTAATTTTAATTAGTAGTTCTGGACATATTTTCCAGTTGTCTGGAAGCAGGAGTTTTCAATAATTTATCCTCCTTTCTTGGAAATATATTTCACTCTTTGATTTCAAATGTCTATGCCTAAAATTTTTTTCCCCAAGAACAGTTTGTTCACAATTAACAGGTGGTTAAATAGAGATGGAACAGGGCTAGTATCATATTAACCACAGCTCATCATTGCAAGATGGTAGCTTGATGGAATCACAGTAAATTTTTTTTTCTTAGTCCAATCTCAAATGCAGATCTTCTGGGAAAGCAGGTTTTATTTTCAGATGACTTACAGTTCCATTTCAACTCACTCACAGCGCTCCCAAGTGACTTCATGAAATCATGGAGTTGTTTTTCCATCTAAAGTGAGTGGTAGCTGTACTTTTGACCTTGCAACTAACAAAAAATAACAATGATCAGCTAAGGATATCCTTTTCTGTCTCATAACTTGAGCAATTTTATCCTTATCTTCAACAACAAAGGTTGAAGACCATGAAAACCCATGTTTTGATCTGGCAACTGCTCATTTCCAACAGTAAATTGCAAAAACTTCTACCAGCTCTCTTGAATGACATATAAACTGCATTCTTAGCTAAATTATACCTAGCTCATAATCACTTAATATATTTCAAATTCTTTCACAGTTCTAAGTGTTGCTAAAAATTGCTAATTCAAGTACTGAAGGCTAGAAAATGTCCCCAAGGTTTCCTTCTCAACCTTGGTTTACCTCCTAGGCGCCATTAAATACTGTTAATTTTTAATAGCCTGTTAATATCCCCTTTTTTCCACTGATTACATTACTGAGGAGTCATTCACCCACTGAAGGAGCACACTCTGCAATGTGACTGCCCTGATTTCACGTGGCAGCAAGTGAAGGGAAGAGGATTGCAAAAACCAATGCCCAGCCTTGTGCTTAGGGCAGCAGAATAACTGCCTCAGCCAGAGAGCTCCTTGGTTTGTTTACCATTACCCTGACATTAGAGAAGCCTAAAGCACAAAAGATATGTCAGAAATGTGCCACCATATGCAATATTTTGCAGTCTAATACAGTTGATAGAGCAGCTGATAAAAAGCTGTGTTTATTGTTCACATAATCGCAAATGCCAGGTGCTTGCTGTTGCTTAGATTCTCATGCATAATTTTGTTTCAACAGTCAATGTTCTTAATATTTTTATAGGAAGAAAGGCAAGTGCCACTGCATTAGTCTGCCTGCATGAGAGCTCAACCCGAAATCAACAATGTTCCCCTTTTTCCTGTAGAACATCTGTGAAGTATAATTATAATTAAGCACGACTTGAATATTAATTGCTCTAATGTCACCAGTGTAATGTCCTAGGATACACTGATTCAGTTTCAAAGTACTGTTTTATTTAAGAGCTCTACCAGATGTTCTAATCATTTCACTTAGATTTTTCCACCAGGAAAACCATTGCTGAGACTTGTGAATCTCCTGCCTTTGCCAGCTGTCAAGGAACTAATTTCATCCCCAAAGAGGAGTTGAAATCTCTAAGAATTTTTTTTTTCTTAAAAAGAGAAGTGATATTTCAGAAACATCTGTATTGCTGCTGGCTTATAAAAGATTTTGCTGAGAAGAATGCAATTTTGCAGTAATCTTGGGCAACGAGACCTTTATTCATTCAGGTAACTTGGGTTTTTATTTGCATCTTATTTTCCTATCAGATCATGCAACAGAAATTCAGTACAGTCTGTTGCAGTGTTGTACAGATGACCATTTCAGAGGGCCATATCCTTAACCAAAATATCACCATATCTTTGCTGACTCGAGTGCCACAACAGAGCAGGAGGATCTAATCTCTCTTAAGCAACTTTTATAGTAGTGGGGAAAGTCTCTCAAGAACTGCTCAAACTGAAACATAATTTACAATTATTGATACCTACGATTCCAGGCCACTGAATGTAAATTCACTTTAAAAGAAAAGGCTGGGCAGCAAGGTTCATGAGTGTCAATGAATGACTGAAACACCAAACTATGGCCTCAGAAAGACCCTTATTTGCTTGGCATACTTGTTCTGAAATAGTTTTTTCAGAGAAACTACTTGTAAGAACTTGCTGAATACCACAGTGGTTAAGCAGTTTATCTCATAACATGTCAAGTGCCTTCCAAGAAACACTGAGTTTCTTAAAATGAATTGTATTCCCCAAGAATACAGATTTTATGAAGTGAGTTACAACTTTTAACTACACATGGGCTTCACATGCACTTGGCAGATTTTAGAATCTTGAGCAGACGTTGGACCAAGAGAGCTTCCAGACATCCTTCCAACTCCAACCATCATGGGACTCTGTGACCGAAAGGCTCATTTATGGAGAGAGGTAGCAGCAACTGCCAGGTTTGCTTTCATGATGAATAAGACAAATTCAAGATTCAGGCCAACATCTGCTTGAGCTTTGGTTGGATGAGCTTTTGGGTAAGCAGGTTTGAAGTTTATGCATTGGGAAGAACACTCATTTGATTGCAAAAGTGCACTTTTATGCCACGTTCATATTACACAATATTCACCTGCACAGGAATAATTTTAATCAGCATGCAGTAACCCAGGTGAATTTGGCTATCTTAGGAAAAAATTGGGTCAAATTATTCTGCTAGTACTTTGCTAACTGCAAACATAAAATGAATTATGCCAACAGTTCACTGTGCCAACCACATGCCTACCTGACAGAAAAGTCATATTTAACTCCTGAAGTATCAGACAACACAAACATTATGTCCATGTCCCATTCATGAGAGTAAGTTCTTTGTGAAGAAATAACCTCCCTCAGAGTGCAAGTTAAATAGTTAAACTTTGGTATATAAAGTTCTTCTAGATCTAAATTTTACATAGAATCAGAATATACAATAACATATTTTAAATATCATATACCTTATTCAAAACATCTTTCTTTCTTCTTATATGACTTGATGAAAATTTCATGATAAATTGGTCTGAGACTGATCATATTCATCAAGTAATGAGTTCTTGAAAGCATCTTCAAAGGACATCATGATATGAAGAGCAGAAGATGTATTTTATCACCATACTAGTTAACAGATGGTATTAGCATGTGTCTCATAAGTAACAAGGAAAAAATAGATGAAAAATTACATTTTTCAAAGGTGACCAGAGTTTCTAATATTAATTTACTTGTTAGAAGAAAAAAGGGGAAAAGATATGCAGTAACAAATGTCACTGCAGTGAAACTCTAGGAGAAAAAAAGGAAAGTTTAACACAGATTTTTCCAAATGTTACAATTGTCCCTCTTTTTCTTTCTTATAACATACAGAAAAAAATATCAAGGCTTAAGAATTTTGTTTTTGCCTCTATTATTTTAATCAAAATACAGCTGAGAGTAAAGGAAGACAAATATGTGTGATATTCAGAAAAAGAATCCCCACTGTGTCAGAAAGACTTAGTTTGAATCAAAAAGGATAAGAGAATAAATTCCCTTTTCCAGCAAACTTTTAACTACTTAGACAAGACTGAATGGTTTTATTGGAAAATACAGAAAGATGCCCTACTTATTAGTAATCTGTTCTCCCTGAGTCACAAGATAGTCAGAAAATGCTGTGGTGCTACAAGGTTTTCAACTGTCTTTGAATGTTTCTGTGTAACTAAACATCTTTTACAGAAATTGACATTAGATATCAGTTATCACTGAAAAAGGCAGTTTTAAAAATAAATGGTCAATGCAATTTGAAAAGTATAAAAGTACCAAGATCTAGCAATATAAAAGGATGAACAGTAATTTTAAAGCCTAAAATATACTCTGTGCACACAAAAGTATGCTAAAGAGAATAAAAACATATAAATACTACAAACTTGAAGTGAACCCACAGATAATCTGAAATCTGCTATGAGAAAACAAAGATATTTAGAAGTGTTAACTCTCCTGTCAGAACATGTTTTTGCTATGAAATTTCAAACTATTTTTGCCTTTCTGTAATAAATGGAACTAAAATTAAGTACCTCACTCTGTGAAATATCTAAGGGATACACATTTATGTGTGGTGTGGTAATAGAATATTTAAAAGATCAGCAAAAGTTTCCATAATTAAATAAGAAATAATCTTCTATTGTGTTTATATTTTGATTCCAGAACACAAGAACTCACAGAATAAATGCTCTTCTAGACCAATGAAGCATCAGCTAAAGTCAATGCAGAAATACCTGATCAAAGCTTTGAAAAGGGTACCCATCTAGCAAAACTCACAGTACCACTGACTAAAACCAAAAACCTATGTTATGTGCCTATTTTCACACTATGACTGATCAATTTCAACTTGGCTGGCTGTTGAAGCAATGCTGGGTAAGTGCCAGAAGTAACTTTTTTCTTTCCTTTTTGGTTTCTGGAAGGTTTCATGTAACAATACAATACTAGACTGTGCTTCTCCAGTGTTAACAAATCTCAGGGTTCTCTTGCCAGCTGATGAAGAAAGAAATTAATTCCACTAACAGAACATGTGTGCCAAGTAGTAACTATGAACAAGTAATTACGTGAAAAAAAATAATAATCAAGATTTATGGAGTTGTTCTTTATAAAGTAGATGTGTGTTCTATACCATAATTTTCAAGCAAGTCTGTGACCTTACAATCATACAAGCTGTCTTAGCAAAATCTATTTTCCAGAAGCTGATTTGCAGAAGTTCACAGAATTACCAGGGAGGCTGAGCACTGAGCCTGCAGATCCATGACTTCAGTTCTCTTTAACTGCTCTCTCCCTTTGGGGAACTTTACAGCTGTCCTCACATCAGCAAAACAGATGGGAACATTTTTTTAATTTCAACAAAGAAAGTGAGAATATAGTGCACTTGCTTCCACAGAGAGCAAAGGTTCCCTTTAATGAGCTCACTGTATTCTCATTTCCATAATTAATTCTGTTAATCAAGAGGTTGAAGTTTAATCTTACATTCCCTTTTTCAGTCTAAACCAAAGACTGATGGCTTCACTGTTTCATCAAGCCTGGCATAGACACTGCTGAGCAAGCCAGAAGTTTCCACAGTGACACACCTGCTTTCATCCAAGGTTTGCACTACAAAAAAAGAACATAATTAAGGAATGAACTCTAATCCTCCACAAATTCCCTTATTATTTATACTACTTTGCCATGAAATAGATTCATCATCAAACTTTAACATTCTTGTAAACACAATTTGAAATGCATCCTGCTCTTAAAGTGAACATCAAAGTAAGAATATTGAGCAATTTCTAATTATCAACAACCAGGAGGAGCAACATGACTTCTTGTTAAATAAATTTAATTTTAAAATATCTTTCCCTTTCCAGAGGAATTCATATGTTCAGATACCTCTGCTCTTCTCACTCTCAAACCAAGTTCCCTCAAAAATGGAGTCATTGTGTATGGCTTCCTTGAGTAGCAGAAATGCACAAGGATTTAAAAAATTACATATACTTGCCACAGAAATCCTAAAAAATATCTGCTTTTCTAAAGTGCTAATAATTTTTCTTTCACAGCCAGGAACATATGCAAATGGAAAATATATTTTTAAAATATTTTCTATAAATTTTAGATAACCAGAAATAACACTGTGTGCATCTTAGCACTGTGTGCTACTGTCTCCCTTTACGCCATATCTGGGGCCAAGCTGAAGCAGTTTGCTCCCTCAGCTGATGAGCCCTCAAGGAAGGGAATTAGGAAAAGGAGAGAAGCCCCATGGGCTGAAACAGAAATAAATTTAATGAAATAACACAACACAAACACCAATATCCTCAGCCTCATCCTGGGGAGCAGCAGAGGCAGCAGCAGACCCAGAAGGAGGAGGCCCAGGAAAGGGACCCCCCTCAGGAACCCCCTTTGATGATGGGTGAGGTGAGGGGTGTGGGACACCCCTGTCACTCACCCTGGGGCAGCTGCCCTGGCTGGAGCTCCTGGAGCTGCCAAGGACCTGACCTCCATGGCTGGCCCATGTGAAACCAGGACAGGGACACGTTATACTCCAAGTGGCAATACAGTTTTCTTAAGCTCATGCATTATTAAGGAGTTCTGAGATGTAAAGCACTTAAAGAGATTCAGCTGCCAAGAGATGCCTCTAATGATAAGGAGCAAACACCTTGGTACACAGCATAGCCATTAAAAATATAGTTTAACACATGAATCACTACATGGTTCCTTACATTTATGACTATCTAAAGCTATAGAGTTTTTTAACTTTCTTTTTTTTTTTTATCCAAATTTCCCAAAGCATTAGTGCATTTTGTATCACAAAAGCTGATAAATTGCATCTATTTAATAAACAGTACTACTGACCTACTTATACTTTAAAAAGCAAACTCTTATTTAATTTTATATCTCACATGAGGAGGGTTCCACTGAGAGACATAAAGGAATCTAGCTTTGCAAAACTGCCAGTAAAATATATGTTATTTTGGACACTGTGAGATATAAACAAGATAATTTTTTTCTCATTATATTTATCCCACTCAAAACCATATACTTTGTTAACCATACCAATATATCCTGTGTTGCAAATCTCTTTTTTTCAGCTGAGTAAAAGAAAACATGGGAAAGGTAAAACAGCTGGGGAAAAATCAGCTAGGAAATTATCCTTGAGTGTAGTTCAAGATTATCAAATTCTTATCGATTTCAAATTGTCAGAGGTTGACAAACACACAAAATCTTTCTCTTGCCTTCTGATTCCATTACTTAATGTACCAGGCTGCATGACAGTTTTATAATGTGTTTACTTGCTGCCATCATGCTGTTGGACACACAGCCAATAGCATCTAGGCTTTTTTAAAAGTGGAGACATAATGGAAAAAGAACATGGTACGTGCTAATGATAACATTTGCTTATTAGATATCAACTTTTAGCTATTTGAAACAAATTATCTGAACTTTTGAGTGAAGAAGAAAACATGTTTAAATTTCTGTGTGATCTCACAACATCATTCTCTTTACATCAGCTCTAAAAGTGGTATTTTTCTTAGTGAAGGCAAAATCTATCAGCTTGTCCACCACTGGGTAGATGTGTCACAAGCAGTATGGCCACACTTCATACAACATGCTTGAGTGATTGCTCCAGCAATGAAACACATAATTTCATGTGATTTTGGTCCTCTATTGATCTTCAAATACTTCCAGTGAGACAGCTCATTACTACAAGCAAAGAATTTTGTGCCATATATTTTTGTCCTCTGCCATTAACTAAAGACATTGAACATTCAGTAGCAAACTTCATTGGATTTCCATGTATTTTCTGTTAAAATCCACAGATGACATGGTTTTTTCATTCTTAGTTCAATACTGCAGAGCTTACTTTTTCACACATGAATAAAAAAGTTACTGTCATTTTAGAGATGCAGTTATTTCCTTAAATAATGATTGTTTCAGCAAATAGAAGTTTATATTGTTAGATCAAGCAAAAAGATAAGCAAAGCATAAGACCTAAGGATGACAAACTTAAAATGCTGATATGTTGGGCTGAATAAGCAACTGTACTGCAGACAGTACCAGTGTGATGCATGCATGTGGCTTCAGTTTCTGTATATCAGACATCTATTTTTGCTGAGCACACTCCTAGCACTGTTAATATTCACACCTCAGTGGGAAAGTTCATAGGACTACAATCATGCTGAATAGCTGCTTATTATTTTTCTAAACAGAAAAGCTATTCCAAATAATTTATTTCCCCCCAAAAATGAAAATACTTGGTTGAAATATTTCAGATTTTCATACCTGTCTAGCATGGAGCAGGACAAATAAAATACATTGATATTTTTTTTCCACTCACTTATTAATTTTTCTTTTTTTCTTAAGTTTAATATTAATCTATTAGTTTCATCATGGTTAGAACCATCTAGAAAATTTCTGCTATTTCATGAAGACAGGTGAGCATATTTAATCGAACTCTAGAAAAACAATTCATGGAAAAATAAGTATAAGATACAGAGGTCTCAATCAGAAGTTTAAAAACGTTGACAAATAGCTGGAATCCTGACATACAGTCTGAGTCATGTGAGAACAACGACTTTATGATTAAACTTCAAAGAATTAATCTTAAATAAAAAGTGATAAATACCTGTGGTAGTAGGTTTGACAGCCTATGCTGTCAGGTCTGACACTACATAAATTATTGCAATACAAAATGAAAAGGGAAATCCAAAATGAATTCAATCTTCTATTACCTGAAAGACCTTGAGCTACTCCCAGTTTATTAACAACCTCTACAGATTACCCCTATAGTCTCCTATAGAAAATGTCCACTGACCTTCCCTGCTCTTGGTTGTAAAAAAACCCAAAACAAACTAATACAAGGAACCAAAGTAGTTAATTTTCTGCTTGTATTTTACATAGAGACTCTCTAAACTTTACTTGAAGTTTGTAGAATTTTGAAGTCAAGGGCAAAGCAGCATGCATCTCTCTCCAGTGACACCGAGGCAGGAGACTCAGCCCTCTGCTTCCTGCCAAGAATTGAGAGGATTTGGTGAGCACGAGCCCCACAGCATCGAGTGAATAAAAACTGCACTCAGCTTTGTGGTACTGCTTGCACATCTATCTGCTGCACAGAGATAGGGATGTACAAAGAGTATTTAATCTGCATTCAAATTATGATTTTCTGAACAACGAGGTTTTCTGTGAATGAAGAAAGGTGGAGAGCAGCAGTGCACTTGCCAGGCAGCAACTAGTTTTCTCCCCTCTACCTCTTAAAAGGTGGATCCACACAGTACTGAAATCAGAGAAGTTCAAGACCATTTACTCCTCTCTGGGGATATATTTTGAATTAATTAAACCCTACTGGCAGTGGGCTTTGACTAGCTGATAATCCAGCCCTGTGGCTTCCACCAGTGGGCAGCACAAACTAATCTATGCCAAATGCATTCCAGAGAAACTAGTGAGGAAGTAACCAGTTTTTGATTTATAACTATCTCTCAGTACATAAACCTATTATGTGTAATCTTGTGCAAATCATTCGAGGTCTGGATTATCCCTTGGGATCCTTCCACAAGCTTCAATCCTTGCCTAAAGTATGCTAAAGGATTAAGCTCAGTCTGAAATGGCTCTTACATACATAAAATGCTACTTGAAGGTGATATACTACACTTTTCTTGTGGTTTAATTTTTGATTGTAGAATTCTTAGTTTCAAAAACAAGGTTTTCAACAAGACTGCTAGAACTTTGGCTGAAAAGGACACTGATGTTTGAAACTGAAAGGCACAATTGTGATCCCAAAGACTGAGCTCCTGTCTAGCAGTAGGCATAGCAGGCTTCACACAATGGCTCTCAAACATACCTGTGATTTGGAGTTAACAGACATTGTCAGGCACAGAATTTAATATAATTACCCAAATCTGTTCTGTCTCTTTAACAATCAATTATAGTAATCCAGCAGGTGTGCTCTTTCATAAAAATGCCTTCAGCTTGCCTGAACATAGCTCCCTGGAGCAGGAACTGAAAGCACCCAAATCACTATGTCATACTGCAAAGTGAGTTGCTGAAAATAAACAGAAGTATTTTCACATATCATATGAAAAACACCCTGAAATATGCATTACGTATATGAGATGCAGAAGGAAATAGAGGAAAAAATAATGAAATATTAATAGATTTTGAAAGAAAATAATATCTAATGTAAGAACAAAAAGATGAGTCTCTATGGTGGGAGAAACTTAAAGAAAAGTATCCTTACAGCCCACAACCGGCTCCTCAGGAAAGGGAACAGTTGCTGAAAAACATGCTAAAAAAGAAGCAAGATAAGCTTATTTCTCAGGAACCACAAAACCCGTTGCCACATTGGCTACATCACTCATTTATACTTTGTATCAAATAATTATAAAGGTAACAGGGAACATTATACACTGCTAAGAAAGGGAGACATTCTTGTAATTAGTTTTCTATAGGCTGGTAGTGGGGTTCCAGAAGGTCTCAGTATGGCCAAATGGAAGATTTATCCTGGTAGCCTCAAACCAGCACACCCCCTCCTTGGAAGTGTTCAGGGCCAGGTTGGATGGGGCTTGGAGCAACCTGGTCTAGTGGCAGGCATCCCTGCCCATGGCAGGGGGTTGGAACTGGATGGATATTTAAAGTACCTTCCAACCCACACCATTTTCTGACTCCATGATCTGAGGTTACATGGGAAAACTAGGGGGAAAAAAAAAAAAAAAAAAGATTGTGTGTGTGTGTGTATGTGGCCAGAGATCACAAGCAATTGAAGTCTTTGGCTAAAATTAAAGAAATAAAATTCTTATTTCACCACGAATTTAAAAAGTTGTAATAAAATTTAGTATTAATAACAAAAATGGAACAGGCAGTCTACAGCAGCTTTGACACATCTAACCACCTATTCAGACAAGGGTGTGTGAGTGGGAGGAAAATGTTGCTCAGATGAGTATCGTGGAAGTGTTAATGGGCAAGGACATCTGAAAGAGGAAGTATGAGAAATCAAATAAAGATTTGAAGAAATTGCTCATTTAAAAGTGAAAGCACTACGGCAAAAAGAAAAGTTACACTTCACTATTTTCCAGCAGTTCCTGGGGCTGCCTTTTGCAGCAGTAGGAACAAAGCCAGAAGCACAGAGTTCATTCAGCATGGAAGCTATCAGAAATGGAACAGTGGTATGTTCACACAACAGGTCATCCCTGAGTGAAATTTCATGTTTCTACCCACTACCTTTTATCATTATTACCAACAGGGACACAGACAATATTCCCATATGATTTCATTCTTTTTTTTTTTTTTTTTTTTTTTTTCTTCAAAATAGAGTTCTGAATTTAAACTGGGCAGCTGCTGGTATTTACAGGCACATTCTTAAAAGCATCTGACAGAAGTTCACTGAAGCACATTGTAGAGCATTGACAAAGCCTTTGGAATTACCCCAACTACCCCATCCTCATAGCTGGAAGACAGATAATTTGGGGTTTGTGTAGGGACATCTGGGTGGTAATACCTATCATGTCAAAGAAACAGGTGTTAAAAAGTACCTGTAACTACATTAGACATTGGAAATACTATTTGAGGACCAAAAATATTTCTTAATAGCAACTAGAGTATTACACTCACCACCTTTTTCTCCTTACAGATTGGCCCTAGTTCACTGGTACCTGAACAGGACTGAATAATGCAATTAAATGACTTCAGTACAGATTTTATTAAAAAACCCAAAACCCTACAACTAACCACCAGCCCTGAGAACAGAGATTTTTGCAAAGTAAAAGTAACCTTTCCATTTTCTGTTTTCTTGTGTCACATTCAATATTATGATCCCACACTTTGCCTAAGCATCATTGGCCAAAACACAATAAACATTAGGGAAAGAGGAAGGTCTTAATTCTTTCCCTTGTTTTTCAATGGCTCTGGGGGAATTTGCTTTGAGTAAACTTGTTGTGTGTTTGTTTGTTTGGTTTGTTTTTTTACTCCTAACATCCTGGTTGCCTTCTCCTTCAACTGCCCCTTCCATTCACCCTGCAGTTGCTGTATTTTTGTGTTCCCTTCTGTCCTTGATTTGCTCTGCTCTGCTCCCAGTGACTCCCCAGCTCCTGATTCTCCCTAATCACCAGGACACTGTCCATATATGAGCCCATTGCCTCCCAAAATAATTTAATTAACTGAAAGGCACATGGGATAGAGCCACAGGTTCATTGAAGCAGGAAACCTGATGGCCAGTCAGAATTCTTTGAAGAAAAACAAAACCCTGTAAAAACCCTGTGCAGGTCAACTTACATTTCTAGAAGAAAAACTTTTAAGCCAAGAACCATGTACAGTGTAATACACAAAAACCAGAGCAATCAGTCCAGAAATCAGTAGCAAGCACATGAATATTCTATCTGCCATGTCAATTTTTTTATACATTCATATATCTATATATTTTTTTTTATACAGTTTTAAAAAACTGTTTATATAGAAGTCACAGGAGGCAAGCAAAGATTAAATCTGTTCTGTTTTTACACAACAACAAAAAGCACAAGGGTAGTTTCCAAACTGTGTTCTTACTGAACATGCTTACCGAGTTGTTTAGGGAAAAAAAAAAAAGCAACAAAAAACCCACTTTCAATTTGTGTTCACAGTGTTAAGATTTGTCAACAGTGAATAAAATGGAATGCAAATATGGAAGTGAATTTAAACCATAAGATTGACTGCCAGAACATAAACCTTTACTGCAACTGTCATTTTGGGTTGCATTTACCTGATCCAGACATAACTAAATCTGCTGCCTAATTCAGTCTCAGCTGATATATATAGAACAACCTGCAAGTGTGACAGCATTACAAGGGTACTAACAATACAAAAATGTTTTCTGTTTTTCCTTTGAGTGAAATTTTTCCCTTATATATCTTGAGTTGTTCTTTTTATTCTTTACTTGACTTAACATGAAGATGCCTGGAAGCAGTAAAACATTTTCTCTTCCTATTCTACTGTCAGCAGCATTGCTTTGACCTTATCAGACAAATTTATGTTGACAATTTTCTCAAACTCTGTTCTCTCGTGAGTTCCTTTAATGCGCATCTTTATATTATCTGGTGTAATTTAGATGTGTGAGGAATTTTTTAATTATTAATTTTGTCCTGCTCTAAAAGTATATATTAAAAATGGGAAGGAATCCCTGGACATATAAATCTGTGTTGCACTTTATGAATAATACCAATAAATAAATATTAATGCTTCAATTTCATTTATATTTCAAATTTAGAGCTATGAAGCTTGAGTTTCCCAATGATTAAGGTTTCAATTGCCTAGTGCTTCACACTAAAATGTTACAGTACTATTTCAGGTTGAAAGCCTGATGAGCTGCTGCTTGTGTAAGCTGCTGTTTACACTATGGCACAGTCAGAATGAACGACACAGCTGATTTTGTGAATCAAGGAAAAAAGAATTATGTAATGACGTTTCAGTCCTGATGAAAGAGAGCTGCTGAGCTCAAAAATCTTTCAGATGATGGATGTTCACTAATTGTTTCAATAGTAGTTTGGTTATGCAACAAAGAGGAACAAAAATGGAATGGATTAAATGTTCAATAAATCATAAAACTCCGCAGATTCAACCAAATTCTATTTGCAAAAAGCTTAAAAGTTCTTCCCTAAAACAGCATTAACATGAATTAACTGATGTTAGATAACTCATTTGAACCAACTTAATCCTTTTGCAAAGTCTAGTGGAAACTTGGAACCATTAATCTCACACTTGCTGCCAGGCTACACTCGGAAACAAAAGCTTTGTTCTCACAAAAAGCAAAATATCTGCAATATATAACTGGCAATCTGTGGTTTGCAATGGTCTCCATCCAGCAATGCACTTCATGTGCAATCATGTCTGTGCACAGAAATAATCCATATGTTGTTAACAGATCTATTTCAATTACAAAACAAATAAATGAAGAGCCTAACTGGAAAAGTATCCAAGGAGGTACAGAGACTGTTCTGATATCCTCACTTCTGAGAGGTCTCTCAAGAGAAGGAGAGGCCCAGGCTTGTGAAACCTGGCCTCAGAGGAAGCACTTGAAATGTGAGAGTTTTCACTCCACCCTGGTCCCACCATACCCATAAAAGCTCTCCCTGAGCAGCTCTAAATGGGAATGGCAAAGGAGCTGTGAAAGGACAATGATCATGGAAACCCCACACGATGAGGGAAACACCACAAGGGCCTCCCCTCCATCTTTGTTTAGGCCGCGCCCGAGGCCAAACTGAAGCAGTTTGCTCCCTCAGCTGATGAGCCCTCAAGGAGGGGAATCAGGGAAAGGAGAGAAGCCCCATGGGCTGAAACAAATAGATATAATGAAATAACACAACACAAACACCAATATCAAGTACCTAAGTTTATCCTCAGCCTCATCCTGGGGAGCAGCAGAGGCAGCAGCAGACCCAGAGGGAGGAGGCCCGGGAAAGGGACCCCCCCTCACGAACCCCCTTTGATGATGGGTGAGGTGAGGGGTGTGGGACACCCCTGTCACTCACCCTGGGGCAGCTGCCCTGGCTGGAGCTCCTGGAGCTGCCAAGGACCTGACCTCCATGGCTGGCCCCTGATTCCATCATGGTGACAAGAGAACACCCCAAAGAAACCCAAGACAGGACACCATGAGAAACACTGGTCTCTGCCATTAGCCTGAAATATCCAACTTCGGTCTTAGTGAACATCTTCTCATACCCCAGGCCTAACCCCTCCCCAGCTCCCCACGCTGGGTTGCTGAAGCACTCGCCTTCCAGCTCACAAATTGCCACACTGGCTTTATCCCATTCAGATGTGTAAAGTCAGGAAGAGTTAGAATTCTGAAATTCCACTCTCTGAGCCTTTTTTTGGTGTTTCAGTTTGGAATAAAACAATCTCTCTTTGGTGTTAATTTTAGAAATATTGGTTGACAATCTGTGATATGGCCCTAGAGTGCTCGCTCCTGAGAAAATTCTCTCAAGAGTACCCTTGCTTTGATTTATTATATCTTTTTTAGCTTTTTATTTTTGGTCATTTCTTCTAAATGTTTGTCAGGATAATCTCTAAAGTGAGCCTACAGGGATGTCATGAAGGAGAAGCAGAAGGATAAAAAGCAAGCTTCATAGTCTATTGCATCTGTATTTTTTTCAGATGGAAGTCCATGGCCAAAGAACAATCTTTGCTGTGACCCGTGAAAGAGCAATATGAGTGTGGGACCTCACAAGGAGGATCTGAATTGCTCTGTGCAGCTGGGGGTAGCTGACATTGTTACTGGTTTAGAAGGAGGGAGCCAGAACCACTGGAGTAAATATGACCTTTATGATGGATGTTCCACTTCGCAAATAAAACCTCTTGAGTGAAGGAAAACTGCTTTGCTGTGTCTCAGCATAGATCTCGTCCCCTTGCTCACTAGGTAGTACTGGTGGAAAAAGGCTTTGAGATTAAGGAGACAATAAAATTTCCCTCTCACTTTGAAAGCTGGGGGAATAAGTTTCTGTGGCAAAGAAGCAATAGAGAGGCTTTGGAAGAAATAAATAAATAAAATCCAGCCACGTGGCGTTTCTTGCAACTCCCTGAGCTGCTGTGGCATGGACTCACCAATCTGTTATCAGACGACACTTTCACTATGGCTCCAAATCGTTCAGGGTGGAGATTATTCACATGTCAGCTGGGAGCTTGTTTCAGTGTAGCCTGTTCAGTCATCCTGGCAAAACATTTTTCATGAAGCATTTGGGAGATGAGTTTCTACGGCCTGTCAATTATGATAAAGGAACAGGAAAGGGACACGTTCCTCAAAACATTACTTCAGAGAAGTTTCTCCCCCTTTTTTTTTTTTTTTTTTTTTTTGGATCTAATTTTATGTTGTTCTGGTGATAAAAAAGCTAATGGAAAAATAAAAGTTATTTTACTTTTACAGAGCTTTTAAGAGTTCTGTGTGAATTTTTCAAGACCATGTCCTGAACATGATGCAGAGGAAGGAATGTAAAGAACTCTGCTGCAGAACTGGGGCCACCCAGTGTCAGCAGTAAGACTGCACCTGCCCTTCTCACCACTGCTGGGTTATGCCCCCTGACCAGCAGGCAATCTTTACTAAGTACCAGATTTAACTTGATCATTTCTGTACTGGTAACTAAAGAAGACATAGGACTCCCACAGAAGAGTTATTGCTGTTACATTTTTTTCACCAACATTAATCTTCCTAGTGTCCATTATTGATTTACACACAAAAGATGGTGAAATTAATCAGCTACTTCAAATTATGCCCACAAGCAATGACTATGGAAAGAAAATTCATTTAAATTTTAATGAAGAATCATGCAGAAAATATTTTAATAAGATGGCATCAAACTAAAGTAAGCAGAATCCTGAGCTATTAAAGAAAAAAAGATACTCCTTGAAACCAAAACCTCCCATTTGATCTGCAGAATGAATGAGTGCCCACAGCACTACCCACCTACATCCCTGCTTCCCAATTAATATTTGATTTTGCTACTGGGCAAGCAGACAGTGCACATAGTCCACACTACATGATTGTGCTGCTCTTCTGTGAAAGTGACCTAAAATGACATTGAATAATAGTTTGTCTATAGTAGGACCTATTGAAAACAGCCTAGAGCAAGCACTAGAAACAGCCATAAAAATACGGGGTGGACTGAGCAAATTCAAGAGAGATTGGACAACATCTGACTTTACAGTGTCTCTTCATAAATACATATATTTCTACATTATACACATACATTACATATTTTCTATTTTTTCTCTCTAAATAGAAATAAGACATGGTGACAAGTTCTTTATTAGTCCTACCAGCTGGACTGAAATATATTATATATGTCAGCTCAAATCTGTGACTGGGGCTGTGTTCAGTTGATACTTCATACTTGGAAACCAAGCCATTTGAAAAATACCATTGCTTTTTATCAAGCTAATCCCAGGCTGAAAAGCAAGATACCATATTATGCAGGTAAATTGTCAGTCAGCTCAAACGATCACGAAAACTCAGAAAAAAAATTGCCCCTTCTTTGGTGGTATTTTAATACTGAATTAAATCTTAAAACTTTCCAAGCTTTTCCATCACTCTGGTTTCTTTTTGTGGTTCCATAGCATTGCTCATTCCTTTTTTTCACAAGGGTACAACTGAAGACCACCAATGTGCTCTGCAGCTTATTGCCTGCACTTGGAGACACTTGGGTAACAGTGAGACAAATTTATCACTGCTGAAGAGGCAGAAAACAAAATGCAGGTGATACAGTAATCATCCTGGAGAATTATGCACAGATTACCATACGGGGCCAGCAGCATTTAGAATGTCAAACCTAAATGCTACACATATATATAGTAGTAGCTAGTCAAGATGCTCCAACTGAACTCAGAGGCCAAACAACTCCTCTGTGCCTTTATAAGGCAGTAGAAATCCATAGAACAAACTTGCAATCCTACAGAAGTAAATGGCTTTTGATATTGAATCTTTCAAGGACTGAGCACAATACTAATAGCAGGCCATTCCCCTGCAGTAATAGAAGATTATAATGTCTGTGATAATGTCAGAGGGTGAGATGCACAGCATTAACCAACACAGCAGCCAACAGTAATGTATGATGCTGTTCAACTCATTTTCAAGGCTTACTCACTTCATAACAGCCTTCGATAAACTGCAAATCCAGTTTAACAGCTGAGCAATCAATCATTCAGAAACAAGATTCAGAGCAGTCCTGGTGAACACAGGGAAGGCAATTAGATGCCACCATTTGTGAAATAATATTGGTGGGAATTCTTCTCCCTCATCTGATTTATTTCTGTCAATCTGCAGTTTGGATTCTGTGTCATGATTAACTTCTTTGTCCTGAGATACCATTATAAATGTAACACTGGCATTATTAAATGCTTCTGAAAGTAATTCTGAACCTCACAATTGCTAAGGAAATTGATTAAAGAGCATCAGCTAGCACTGCTAATTTGCAACTGGCTATTTTTAATGACAGACTGATAAAATGAAACGCTAAGCTTGAGAATAAAGCTCAGTTTATGTAATATGTTAACTTGTACACAACACATTTGCATAAACATTTGTAGGATATAATGAGGCCTTGGGCAGTTAAGAATATTCAGGCTGACTGGTTTGGAAGAGAGGGCAGGCAAACATATAGTGATGACACTACCAAATCACAATGTCAAAAGTATCCATCAAAAGTCATGTTCTGTTTAGCTTGTCAAGTTTTGACTTGTGCTCTGTTTCAATACCCCCCATTAAACTCAACAGAGAGAGTTCAAAGAACAAATTATGATAATTTCAAGGACAAAAGAAGTGCACAAGTGTAGAAAAATGTAATTCAAACAATTACAAATTAAGAAGTTATGTAGGAGTTTCCAAATGCAGTAGCTGAAAGAGGAAACATCCAGGGCAGAGGATAATTGATTTAAAAGAAATAGAAGTGTTTCAGGAATACCAGGATAAAATTAAACTGCAAACTTTTCTAAAACAGGTTTGACTAAATAGCAGATCACTGTTTTTCCCTTAAGTCAGACAGAAAAGTACTTGAAGCAATCAAAAGATAAAAATCTTCACTGATTGCTCTTCAGAAAGCATGGTAAAAGTGAATGCCTATGTCCTCACAAACACACTGCATAGATTTCTAAAACTCTCAAAAAACAGGTTTTAGGAAGAGAGAAAAAAACAAAAAATCTTTTTTTTGTAGAGAATTTTATATCATCATTCCACTGAAACTGCATTAAGAGAAAGTTTAAATGGTCATTATTTTAAAATAATTTAGAATACTACAGTAATAGAGATATATTTAATGCAAACATTGCAGATGTAGCATTAGCTGAAAAACAATGCATTAAAAGCATTCTCAGAGCTCTGAAAACTGATTATCTACATTTTGAAACCTATGTAAATCAATTGACTACAGCTAAGCAAAAGGTGAAATTCAATTTTATAGTAGTTTAGGAGTTTTCACAAGATGTACATTTGACAGAGTTTTAAGTGTTTACACAGAGACAAGAGAAAGTCTCTTGAACACTCGTTTGTGAGAACAGGACATAGCATTGATATATCTGTATTCAGACTGGACTTTGGGTTTTTAAAAGGCTGTCTGGGAGCACAATGTATACAATTAAGTGGAATTTCTTTCCTGTTGCCAGGCTTGACACATGGCTGCTTGATGAACTTCACACAAAGATCTGTTTCCAGAAAGCAGGGTACACAACCTATAGTCCTAAATTAAGAAACAACTTCATAGTTTATGAGCTTCAGCACCAACCACAATTCTTCAAAAAGTAAAGGTCTATCACCTAAAAAACCCCCCATTTTCCAGTATATATAGAGAGAGATGCCTGTATCAGATGAACGAGCATAACATTCTACCTTAGCATGCTCTTACCATGAGGTAAGAAAGGACATGAACTGCCTGAAATGAAGATATTTACACTCAATAATTTGCTGTAAAAGCACATTTTATTTTCCTTAAAAGCTTGCCCATTTTTTAAAAGAATATTCTAAAACATCTCAATTAAGGTTGAAATGTCTATTTCATTTTGTTTCATACATAAATACTCTGAATCACTTCTATGTAACTGAGTTTGCCAGAATGAAGCAGTGTTGAAAATACAGCTGTGGATACAGAGCTCAAGTCATTTACATATACAGAAGTTTTGCAGATGCAGATAATATTATGCATGTAAATATTGTAATCAAAATGAGGGTTTTTTCCATGTTAAAAAAAAAGACCTCAAATGCATGTTCTTGATTCCAAAACATGACCCTTTCACCTCTGGCTCAGGAGCTGTGATTGAGGAAATAGGAACAACTTTAGATCACTGCATCATTTCTTTGTGCATTAGTGATGCTTCAGAGCAATAAGCACCACCTTAAGCAATAAGTCCAGCCTTTCAGTAGTTACTGGTAAAGTCTGACTTTAACTTAGTTGATGGAAGCACCAAAACTCATGAAATACTTGACTTGAACACAAATCCTATAGCCAAATAAATTCCTAATGTATCTTCAGGTATAGGCATCTCCTGCTTAAGTACAGTGTTTAAAGCCAGTTGAAATACAGATGAAAATCTATTTTCTAATATCACTAATTGGACTTTTAGAAGAATGATAGCAGAGTTTTCTCCAGAATCCATCAACTTCATTAAGTGGAACTGAAATCTGGGCTAGGAGTCAAGAGCGCAGTGTTTAATGCACTCCAAACAAAAGTCAACATCAGACAACATTCAGATTCAGTGCAACACTTCATTATCTATCCAGGTGCAACCACAGTAAATACAGCTTGACTGTCACAGGAAAAAACCTGCAGCTGTGACATAAAAACAGAAAAGTGGTCCTTCCCACAGCATAGCTAAGGAATATTGTCATTTAACTCCTACTGTCTACATATGATAGTTATTAGTTTTATATATGTGTGGTTTCTTCAAAATTAAAATAATAAAAGAACTTCTTGACTGCAGTAACACAGTAGGCAAGAAAATATAAGTGTATACACATAAAACATTGAGATTCTCTCATTCCATCTGAGGATCTAAGCATGATGAATAGCAAGAGTCAGTGCAGGGGTGCACCTCATCTGTTACAATAACTTGCTTTTCTTGCCCTCTTGGTGAAAGCCCTCACATTATTTTTTTTTTTCCCCAATAGCCATTCAGGATTCTTTCAGAAATTAGCAAATCTAAAAGGTTTTTCATCGTGATTTTTCATTAACTATAAATGTCATGGCTAAAATTATGTGGTCCATCCATACCTGGTTATAAAAATCATGGTAAAATGGTTTGATGTCAAAGTAGGGGAGGATGTATCACCATCATTGTCCATATTCCTTTAACAGTAAGATAAATAAATTATTCATTACTAGGACAGAGGCTTTGTGATCAGGGCTGACTGCTGAACACAGAGCAGCTCCATGTTCAGTGGAGTGAAAGCAACACTGCCTCATTGTGTTCCTGCTCAGGCCCCTCACTTTGGGCTATGCCAGGACAAAACAGAACATTTGTATCAAAGAACATTCTAGCAGCTTCAGAAATTAAGAGAAAATGATTAAGTTCAAAGACAAAGACAGAGCTTAGATGGTTTTCAATGGCCCCACTAGAGAGAGGGAAAGATAGGTCAACTTCTACAAGTAAATTAAAAAATGCCAAATATGTGGACATTGACTATTACACCAAAGACAATGCAGCTGAAAAGTATCAACATCAGTTTTCAGTGTAGGTGGAATTTGAAATTCATTGTTTTTTAAGAACACTGGATTTTTTACAAGGATAAAAAACATCATAAAGAGAAAAAAGAAGCTAGGTGTGAAAAAAAAGAAGAGAGTAGTGCTCAGGTTAATATCCAAACTAAATCGGGAAAAACTCACTAAAAACTCTTTACAATCAATAGGTGCACAATTAGAAAAACAAGAAAGATACTAGAAAATCACTGTATTTATGGCAAACAAGTACTGTCTCCCACATACACACCTTGGGGAAAAGGTAAAGCCTTTCACAGTACCTGTATACAACGGGAAAGGAGAAAGAGACAGAAAACATAAACCTTTGTAACTCTACATTTTTCCTCACTGGTTCTGTTTCTCTTTTTTATTGTCACTGCATGACAGAAAGCTCCTTCCCCTTCTATATGAGAGGGGCAGGACACACACCCTTTGGAGAAGGAAAGCCACCCTTTGCATTCATTGACCAATCTTTGTCCAATTGCTTCAAAAAACATTTGCTGACACAAAGCCACCATCAGGTTTGACAACCATCTTTGTAACATTTTCCATGGAAATCTCTCCAATAAAAGCTTTGATCTTCATCGTGGTTATTAGTACCCTCACACAAATCACTTGGTAATATTCAAATCCTTTTTTTCCTTTCTGTAGCTCACCACTGGCAGCCTCCCCAGAGCATCTCTGTGCATGTTCTTAGTCTGTTTTCTGCTTCAGATAAATGACGTGGCCTTTGTGAGAATTTTATTTGGCCAATTTTATCTCTACCAATCAATCCTCTCCAATAACCATTTTCATGCATTTCTCAGTCCCAGTCGATGACAATGTGACTGCAATTGACTTTAACTTAGTTGATGGAAGTACCAAAACTCATGAAATACTTGACTAATCAGAATTTCTAGAGGGGAAAAAAACCCACCCTGAATACAGATTCCCTTAATACAGACAATTATATGAATAAGGCAGCAGCACCAAGCAATACAGGGAAGCACTGAATTTAGTGCACGCACATGAGATTTGCAGGCCTTGTCAAATAACTTGCTTCTGGCTATCTTCAGTCTTGTAACAATTTCACATTAATTTTGGGCAGCATGAATTATCCCACTTTTCAACAAGAAATCCTTGGGGCATTTTAAACATGCTTGAAAATAAGTAATTAATGCATTGGACACTATTAATTAGCAAAACTCAGAAACAGCTACTGTTACAGATCCTGCAAAGTTTTTCTAAACTTGTCAAGCTGTTAATAATAAATAGGGTGGAAATGGCCAATTAACACACTTAAATAACAACTTTTATGAACAAGGAAAAGTGCTGCTTGTTCTATTCTTTTCCACCACGTGAAAACAAACCAACACTGCTACTTTAGCCCTGATACTTCAGAACAGAAATTTGCTACACTTTAAGGGGGGCTACATGTGAACTATTTTTAGGGAACCAATTTGTGACAATTTGTTTCAGATATCAGAAACGCACGTATTTGCAGTTTTTATGTGATTACATTTTTTTTAAATAACAATAGAAGGTGAGGATTTATGACTACATTTTCTTTCACCTACACTTTTGAAAATCAGAGACCTAAGGTTGTAGACATTATACAAAGAGAAGCAGGAATTTTCTAAGGCATTAGGAGAAAATACAACTATTTTTTTTTCTAGTCTCCAATTTTTCAGTAAAAACTCACTTTCATCATGGGACTGGAAATAGGACCAGGAGTGGTCAGCATGGATTTACAAGTGGGAAATTAATGAATCTGATAGCCCTCTCCTGGCAGATGTGCTCAGTGGATGATGGGAGAGCAGTGATGATGTGCAGCCTGACTACAGCAAGGCTTTCAGTGCTGTCTCCCATAATATCCTTGTAGACAAACTGACAAGGCATGAACCAGAGAAGCAGACAGTGAAGCAGATTGGAAAACTGGCTGAACTGCTGGGGCTCAAAGGTTTGTGATGAGCAGCATACATTCCAGCTGGAGGCCTTACTATTATATTAATGGAAAATAACCCCCAGTAGTGTAATGTCAACAGGATCAAGGAGACAGAAAGATGCAAAATCAGGCAGCAGTACTATTTTTACTTTCCTTTCTCCTTCTAAAATTCAATAGATCTGGTAAAGAGGAAATTATGCAAAGCTGACTGCTAAAGCATTTGAGGTTTATCAATATTCATATTCAGGTGACCAAGACATCTTATACACCACACTGTTATAGCATAAAGCATCTACTTGACAGTCCACAAAAACTGCAGTACACTGAGCTATAATACTGTTTTTGCACTACCAGTTCATTTATTCATGAACTGCAGAGGAAAATAAGCACGTGGAATGTATATAAATTTTCAGTTCAAAAGTTACTGCCATCAAGGGACAGCCTTAAGTTATGCACTACCTCTAAAAAAAAAGTTTGTGAGTTCATTTTTTTTCCCCAGGAACGCATGCATTGCATCTAATGAGCATACCCCTTAGCCTCTTTCTTTTGAAACAAAGTGTTGTTTTGTTTCTTGGGGTTCACACTCAGTGTACAGGTGCAGCAGAGACAAAACTGGTCTAAAAGTTTTGAAATAAGTATGTTCGATTTTCTGCCTTTTTTTTTTTTTTTCTCTTTTTCCAAGTAACAAGACTCCAGTTTCTTATTTAACTGTATCTTCATTGGCTACTCTTGCCTACATGCAATAAAACCAATTTCTATACAGCACAGTAATCCACTAAAGGACACAGACTTAAGATAAAAAAGATTTTTAGGTGATGATCAGAGAAGAAATTCTATTCTAGGAGGTAATGCAGCCCAGAAAACATTTCTCTTTCCTTTACTCCATTGAAAATACTTGAGAAGTATAAAAGTCTTGACTAACTGAAGCAAGGACAAAATCTGTCTTATTATGCAACAGAACAACAAATACATATAGTTGTCATATAAAACATTGATTAACAAATACTTTGATTTGATTATGATTAATTTTTTAATTGATTAATGACCTATTAAAGCATGAAACATTCCCAGTCAAGCTGTACTCATAAGTTCTGAATAACCATGAAGATTTCAAACATCTGAACCCTTCAGATTTAGTTGTGATGAAATTAAAAATTGTCTACTTCAAAAAGTAATGGTGACTTCAGAAAATCTGAGGGTAAATTACATAACTATACACTTGAAATGAAAAAGTAGTATCAGTGAAGAAGACAGAAAATACTCAATTTGCTGTTTCTCTATAAAATTCAGAACAAAACCTAAATTAATTTCAAAATATTTTACACATATACCTTAGCATTTTGCGAATTTTTCACTTTAGATTTCAGTGTATTTATTTTTAATACAAGTTATTGAGCCAGTTCTTCAAACTCAGAAAACAAACAAAAAAATCTGCTAAGAAATATGATTTACATTTCCTTCTTTTTTTCCCATAGTAAAATCTTTTACTGTAGCTATCAAAGTGTCATCACACTGCTTTATGTTTCCCACTGTCCGCCTCTTCCAAAAACATGCACAAAAATGGGGAGAGAGAGAGATGACGAAAACTTCTGATGTAGTTAACATCTGATCTGAATTCTGATTACCACCTGCTGTATCATTTAACTAGAAACAAGACCTAAAATCTCTCTAGAGAATATATGGCTGTGATTTAGCTAACTGACATCTGGATGCTCTACATAAATATAGCTGAAAGAACATTTTCCTGGCAGTTACAAGCCTGACTGATAAAGTAAGCAGTCTGAGCATTAAGTCTTCAGGTGGCTCATTACATCTCTATTGACAACTCAAATATTTTTTCCCTAAATATCAAACCAGTTCCTACACAAAGTCTTTGCACCATGCACAGTGGAGTTCTGTGACCAACTTGGGAGGGAAGAAGGTCTTGGTCTTCTCTGGGAAAACACACCCAGCATGCATCGTGACTCTAGGCAGGGACAGATAACCAAGGAGGCAGAAATGCTTTGCATGTATCCAGTCCAACTAATAAAAACCACTTCTTGCAAGCAGGATTATAAAGCCCATCTTCCCTATCTGGCAAAGGAAATTACAATATATCAAAATAAGGATCTACAAATACAGATTCATTTCATTTATACGTAGGTATAAATGAAATAAATGTATAAAGACAGAGTAGCACAAGCAGTACATCCAAAGCTGTGCAGATGTGCAAATCATTGAAACACAACTTGCTCAAAGTCTGAAATCTCATTATGCTTTTATTGGAGATCACTTGTCACTGTGATCACCAAACATTCTGAACAAAACCAGGTAGAGGGAAGATTAATGGGCAGACCCTCTGCAATTGACAAATCCAGAGCAAACAAATAAGCATCATAGAAAAAAGGGCATTTTTATACCAGGACCAAAAGTTCTTAGTAGGAAAAGAGAAAGGACAAAATAAAGGAATACTGAAAATGAAAGTTAGCTAATGAAAAATTCAAGGCTTAAGAGCAGATTTATACCAAACAGCTGTAACATTATAAAATATGCATTGGTCAAATTGAAAAACTTTAACTTATGATAAAACCACTCAGATCTAGAATTATTCAAAGAGTCTTAGTACAAACAGTTTCATTTTCTGAATTAAATATATAAGATAAATAGAATAAATTAAATTAACGCTCTTGCATTGAAACAAGCCAGTTAAATGTTTTTAGAATCAGCAGCAACTGCAGAATCTGCACTCCATCAAGCTGTTGCCCAGTTTTTATAAGATTAAGAGATACATTCAGAAGCCCTAATAGGATAATGCATTAACACAGAAATGCACTGTGTCTCAGTAGCACTACAGGACAACTACAATGCAAAACAGAATTAGGTTGCAATGTAACCTGATTCAATCTAATTTGTGAAGTCCCATTTAGTCAAGTTTGCAAACAGTTTTCTGCCAACATCAGCTGATTTGGCTGCCAGTAACAACATTACTACCATTGCAGGAAAAGGGGAAGCCACGGGCACCAGGATGGCACAAAGAGCTCCCACCACCTTCTGCAAACACATCCTGGCAGCAAAGAGCTGTGTAAATGGATTGAGGGTCCAACTGCTGGATAAAAGAAATACTAAGAAACTAGAAAGGAGTCAAATCCTGCAGTCCTCTAATTTAGTCCAAAGCTTCCAAAGCATCACAGTTATTTCTTAGACTGATATGATCAAGAAACTGGGTAGAACTTGCCAGGAAATCATAAAAGCAGTAAACGTGCTCTGTGAGCAGGCAATAGTCTTGGGAGTAATTGGGAATTTTCTGCTTAGGTGGAGGAGAGTATGGCACAGTACATCAAAAATGCAGATCTTGATTTTTATAACAGAGCAGAATAACCTTTCAGTTGATTCCATCAGGTCTGTTTCAAATAATAATGGGTCAATTTACTTTACCTTAATTTGTAGTTTGATTAATTATTTTCTTCAGTTACAAAGCTGATTAAGAATTTCTTGTTTCTAGGCTGTAGCTCACTGCTTCTCACAGTTCTGGCAGTCAACTGGAACTGACTGGGTCAAAAAATGTCAGATTTGTCTCAGAAGTTTAAAAAGTGTCACCTTTTTGCTTTGCTATCCCAGACTAGTTCCACAAACATCTTCATCAGCAGAGCCAAGGTGGCAGCAATGAAAACAGCTCATGAAACTGCCCCTCCATCAGCAGAAACCCCAAGTACAGCAGGAGCTGTGACACTGCAGTAACTTTGTTGAGTCTTCTAGCAAAATAGGTAGGACAACTGCTCCAGCAAAATCACTGTGCCGTGTGTTTTTTTTTAAAAAAACTCATTATTTAAAACACACCAGTTCCTATTTTCAGCTCAGAAGGGACCATACCAGGGCCTCCAGAACTGGCACACAGGAAGGAATGACCTGCCTGGGTCAGGAGACAGCAGGACTGCCACTGGCAGCAGCTTTCAAAATTTGCCAAAATACACTTTGTGGTGGACACTGTGAGACATGTGAGAAGATCAAAGGGTTTTCTGATGTCAAAAGGGGCAGTCCTGCTGTTCCCGGCTCCTCTTCCAATGGCTATGTGCTCATCTCACCTCTCAAGGAAGTGGTTCAGTTTTTTGTCAGCAAAATAAAAATTCAGGAGGAACCAAAAAAAAAAAAAAAAAGTGACAAGTATTGGAGCTGGCAGAGGAGGAGCAGGAGGAGTGCCTGGACTACAGGATGAGTGAGAGGAAGCCCAGTAGGAAGCAGCAAGCTGTTAGATGAACTCCAAGGTGTCATGAAACTTCATGCTTCAAGCCCTAGGTTAAAATTGCTGTTTGCACAATTTATTATTTCAGGCACAGAAGCACTTCTAGGGAAATGAAACAAAAGAAGTGAACTTCATTTAAATACAGGTTGGGAACAACTGTCAAGAGGAACAAGGTCAGCATTAATTCCCTTGGTCATATCCCTTACTGTTGTAAAGTACAAACTGCTTTTATCTTTTAGCAGTTGATTAATAAGACCAGTTAAAATTGCCAGCCTCCACGGGATGAAGAAAAACAGATATATGTGAGCATGTGCTGAAAATTTAAGGGTGGTAAGAAGGAAAGAAACTCTGCAGGAAACCTTAAACCCTGCAAGAGCAAATTTTAGTAGCCAGGTTCTGAACCGTGTCTCCCAGTCTCACCTCAGAGTTCCCAGCTCCATGTCAGACATGAAGATGGCCTCATTTGCACTGAAAAACACTGCCCCATGTTCAACAGTATTTTGGGTCTGATTAAAGATTAGATAGAAGAACTTTCCCCACCACCACAATCCTCCATGTTTTCTTTTCAAAAAAGGAAACAAACAAAAAAAACCAAAAAAAGGAAGAGAAATCTCACACTAGCACTGCTCTGAGACAACACAACCACTGTCTTTTTCAGTTTTCACAGTAAAACCCAAAATATCTTGGTTTCATTTTGAGTCTTGTCAAGAATACTGCTGAGAGCTCAGAACTTTTTATAAAATAGAATTGCTGGGAACAAATCCATTTAGATGAATTGTAAAATGAGGGCTTAGCATTCAGTGGCACAAAATGACAGGCACATGCTGAAATGAATTAACCCCACTGGCTTGGATGTAATACCTAGTGTCTCTAAATGTATCATTCCTACATTTCTAAAACTATTTAAAAATAAAAACTCCTAAAATGTCATGAGAGTAAAGGAAGGGACAGAAAGAAGAACTGAGCTCCTCATTCTGGTTTTGATTTCTTAGTGATCTTGGCAAATCACTAACTCATTCTTCACTTTCTGCCTCATAAAATTGAGAAAAACTTGATATCTATCTGACACTTTTAATATGAAAAGCACTTTAGAGAAGCTTTTTGACACAGGATGAAAGATTGTACTTTGCCATACAGAACAGCTGTATTACCTGACATGCTCATTATACACTGTCAGAGAGCAACAACTTTCCACATATTTTCCTCTTATTATTCCTCACTCTTTGACCGTGTTCAATAATTACAAATGGAATTTTGCAGATTGCTTTAGTGACTTAGGAAAGTCCCTCAGAAACCCAAACTGGTTTCTCAGTTGTTCAGACACGGTTTAAAGAGCCTTGCAGGTATTTGGGTAGGGGGCTTTTTTTTGTAACACAGTGTTCTCAGTCCACACAGTTTCAAAAGCAGAATCATCCTTATTTAAAATCTCTGCCATGTCTTAATTTTATAAATGGAAAGTGAAAATGTTTCCTGCCTGGTGTCACTAAACACTGCACACATTCCTGCTAAGCAGCATCCACTTCACAAACATAATTATTTGTGCCTTCTATGCTTACATTTTTGGGTCACAACCCAGAGCCACTTTTGCTTCTTCTCACTGGGTCTCTGTAGTGTGGGCTGCACACAAGTCCAAAGATAAGATGACCACACTGTGATTGTTACACACTTTTTTTTTTTTTTTTTTTTACGCACTTTTTTTGTTACACACATTTTTGCTGCACATATTTGCAAGGCTCCCCTGGCCATGCTTACAGGTACTGGAATTTCTCTAGCAAATCAGAATGATTTTTGGCACACTTCAGCCTCACTCTCCTTCAGCAGAAATTGGCCTGCCTATTTTGGAAACAATCAGAAAGCACCAACCACACATTTATTTGACTACCTGATCTGCTCTTCAAAACTATCATTACCATGCAGAATAATGACATTCCACAAAGAGGAAAGTGCCATTCTCAAAAGCAGTAAGAGCTTTTGGGTAGCGTTTCAGCAAGCCAAACAATGCTGTGCAGCCAACAAACTGACATCACTCCTAAAAATACTTTGTGTGTCAGTGAAAATGAAGCCCAGACACCCTAAACAAGGAGGCTGGATGTTACTTGAGGGTGGCAGCCAGCCGAGGCTGCTATCTCACTACCCATCTGCCTCTTCCCCACAGCCAAATCCAAGGACCTTTATTAAAAATGGGACTTGAATTACACAATTTGCCAGACTCTGCCCCTTTCCTACTACTGACTCTAACACAGTGTCAGAACTCATGTCTAGAGGAAGAGAAAAACCTGCTCCTCTTCCATAAGCTGGCACAGGGGGTTCAGCCAAAATACATGAGGTGCTGTTAAAAATTCTTAGAAAATCCATGGCTCTGTGTATTTCTAGCTCTTCAGCTCCTCATGCCAGGAATCTTTCTGATTTTTATCAGAATGAAAGTCATTACAGAGAATAACTTTTCCAAGTGCAAAGGAACCTAAAGGGATGTTCTCTGTGCAGGAGTATCTCCTCACATGGAGTTACAACAGGGAGTACTGTGGGGAAATGACTGCAGCAGAGAATGAAAGAATGTGTCAGTAGCTTGAGTCACTTATTGAACTACAGAATCACTCTATAAACCATTTGCATGTACTTACACAGAACTTCCAAATTGTATTTTGGGGATGAATTAACATATTTTGTCCTTTTTTTTTTTTTTAGCCAGCTGGACAACATGACATTCTACAGAATGAATGCTCATTTGAACAATGTGCTATAGAGAGGTGTAATTTACTCTCGATTGCAGACACTCAAATTCAACACTTTAGTAACTCACTGGGTTGCTTTTCAGCAGCAGGACAGCCACAACAACGTATGTTACACTTCAGCTGGGATATTATCAAGTGTTGTAAAGCAGAACTGAGTAAGAATCATTAAACAAAAGCAGAGTAATTTCCCCCCTCAACCTTACATTCATTCTGGTCCTTTGGGACTAAAGATTCCTTTTGGTTTGCTCATCACCCTTTTGGGGAAACATCACCAGTCACGGAGTGAAACTGTGTTCTGCTTTTTGGCTTGTATCCTACTGGCACTTTCAGAAGTCCTACCCAACACTTTTATAATTCATAAATGCTCCATAGGGCACAGCTTATCTCCATATACTTTTCTGATCAGTTTTACCTTGAACATCATAAGGCTTTTACCTTACAATTTTGCCATTGCACTTTCTTTTACATTTTTACCAACGATACAGTTATTTTCTTACTGTAAATTATTCCACTTCAGGCAGTAAGGAAGGTGCATGCATGGCACAAGGACGTATGCAATCTCAGTAGCAGAGAAAATTCCACTTTAAATGTAACATAACAAGGAGAGCTCGCTAGAACAAAACCCATGTCTAACTCAAGTGTGACACAGCGTGCTGTGTTTTTAAATACAAAAGTATCAGCAAAGACCACCACAAAACATACAGCCCCCATAATGTGTTGTGCTGTGTATCTTTTCCATGTGTTCAAAAATACCGCACAATTATCAAAACAAACTGAAAATTGATCTGAGACTGCAGATACACAGTGGTAAACACCACATATATTAAAAATAGACAAAGTTGCAGTGGGAAAGTTGACATTTTAAAATATATTAACCTGTCCTACAGAATATGCAGCAGTGAGTAAAGCCCAGTGTCTCTTGTTATGCTGAGTTCCCATGCTCTCAGAATTTCTCTTACTGAATAGTTTAGGCTTAAGGTTCAGGAGAAAAAAAAATTGTCTTTTTTTTTTTTTTTTTTTTTTCCTTTGTTTAATTTAGGAAGTAAGAGTAACTCCCTGTTATAACAACATGCACTCTGGGGCCAAGATAATTTTACTGTGCACTTGTTATTTAAATGAGTGCAGTGTCTCCATATGGCCATATGGATGCTAGATATATGTTATATACTCAAGGGGCATTGAAGGGTTTAAAGTACATATGTTAACAAATAATGCTGAGTTGCATCCATGCACTGCTGTCTTCACTACAGCATACAGTAATATATTCTATTTTTTCATTTATTATTTTCCTTAGAAGTATTTTTATGAGCTAAAAAGCACCTGGGGATTTCACAGAGACTGTACTTTATAATCAAGTTATTTCAAGAATTACATTCCTGGAAGCATCCTATGGCTTGCAGTCAGTTCTGATATGGTAAATCATACTTTTATCTCTGCCTTTCAAAGCAAAACTGAACCCAAATTCCATATATATATAACTATAAATATTGGTATAATCTAGAATTCCCAGACAAGCTTCTTAGTATTAACACTTCTCATTTATTATGATACTATGTTAATTCATGCCAGATGGAGACTATTCAAATGTTCATGACTTCTACTTGTCATGAACATATGTTCCTGGAATAATGGAGTGGTTTCTTAGCAAACAACATCCCATATTCAAAGACCTATGACGAGGCTCATAAAAGCAAAAATATAAACAGAGAAGGGCACAGCTGGAAAAGAAAAAATTCAGCTTCTTCACTACCTAGAGGGTTATGGAGAGTAACAGATTCTCTGCACACTCCTAGTTGTATGCTGGGCAGAGAGCTTCAACCTCTTCCAAGCAGCTGAGAGGAACACTTGGGACTTGCTGACTGCCCCACAACAGAATAATTCTTCTTGTACATTCAAGAGCAACACTCTCAGCACAGGGGACAGCAAGCTAAAAATTAGGACTTCAAAACCGTGCATTTCATTTCCAGGCCTACCTTGCAGAAAAGCCCAGGGTGAACGTGTGAATGCTGGGGAAGTGCCAATTAGAGTGCCTGAAGGCAGAGTTAGGATTTGGGCCTTGTTATTATAAACTCACAAAATGGATGATCAGGGACAGTAAAGGCTTGCTCTCTTGGTGCTGTGATTATTTAAGCCATCACAGATGGGTGCTGTAGAGGGAAATACATTTTATTTACTTTTTAAAATATTCTGCTTAATTAGAAAATAGATTTCTCAGCTTATTGTCACAATGCCCTTGAATTATAGGCACAGTTTCTCTTCCTTATCTATCTTCCTCATTCCTACTGATAGAGTTAATTTCTACCCAAATGCTTCATTTCTAATACAATGAAATTATTGCTTTTGGGTTTTGCCCTACACCGTGAAGGATCTCCAATGAACTTTGTTGCAGATGGGCTGGTTTCTGATTGTGAAAAGATGATGTGACTAGTGAAGTGCTCTTTGTTTTTCCTTTGATATAGAGAGACAGAATTATTATCACTAACGTGATAAAAGGTTTCAGAACAATTTCTTCAAGTTTTGTCAAGAAGAGACACAAACTCTGTCCTCTCATAAGTAGAATATGCAGAATTTCCAGAATCTTTGTGCATATGTTTCAGTGTGAAGATTTGAGGGGGTGGGGGAAAAAAAGGGTGAATGGTGGATTAACGTTGAAAAAAGGCAGCAGAGTTGAAAATGGCACCTGATGGACTGAGAGGCATGGGACAGGCGTATAAGACAGAGAAAAAATCCATGCCAAAAAGGATTGCACGCTCCAAATAGATAAAAAAGGGAGTGGTATAAGTGGTTATGAAAATATATTTAGAGGAAACAAGCACCAAAGGAAACTCACAAAAATATGACCATTCCCTCTCAGAGATAGGAGTCACCTAAAAAGAAAAGTAACATGAAAAGGAAATAAAGGCATTCTGGCATCAAAACAAAACCACCACACTTATCATGTTAAGAGTTCGAAGATGAAAAGTCATAAAAGTCAGATAAAAGTGATAAAAGTCAGATGTGCAGAGAAGTTAATAATCACAGAAGCAATTTTCATCTGCACACTGAGTTACATCATTTCTACTAAATACTTTATAAGGAAACATCTGTTTAAAATACTGAACCAGGTCTATGCAACAAGCCTCCAAAGGCAACCTCAGAGGCAGACTCCAAGGAGGGAAATTACCCTTTTGGTAAGTAATTCTGCCAGAGCACAACTCATCCTCACTCTCTGGACATTGTGGTGCTGGATTCCCATTGGAAAGCCTCAGGGTGTTGAGGAGAGGCAACTGGGTCAGGAACATGCAGAAAGCTCATCTGTGAGCAGCCAGCTGTACTTGGGGTATGTGCATTCAGAGTGACAAAATTCTGCCAGAAAAAAAGGCCTGGTTTTTTTTTTTTTTTTTTTTTTTTTTTTTTGTTTTTGTTTTTGTTTTTGTTTTTGTTTTTGTTTTTGTTTTTTCTGCTGGGAAAAGGGAGAACAGGGAAAAGTCACACTGTGTGTCTGTGGGAGATGAACACACATACAGACTGTCCTACAGCCAACTTTAGGTGGATACAATTTCTCTGATGAACAAACCTTGGCTCATCTCTTGTGATTTCTCACAAACCCCACCAGATTTTACTGTTCTAGTCAACTCAAAACAGAGATCTGTGCCCTATGCAGTCTGCATGTATGCAAGAAATTATAACCCAGTCCAAGTAGATTATTAAACTACCAGGCTGATCATCTTCAGGGTGTTAGAAAACCAATGTAACTTGTTGCTTCTACACTTCATGTGCCTGTCTTCCAAACTGACTGTCCAAGATCACAGTCTCCAAAAGGGGACACTGGTTGCTTGCATTTAAGAGGCTCCAACAACTCATTAGAGTAATTCAATCAATTCTTAGCCCAGCAATATACACCATCTTTCAGGATGCTTAAGGTCAGGATGCTGTCCATTTTTAAAGGGCAGATGAGAGAAAGGAAAAGACAGAAAATTAGGACCATATCAAATTTTTAGATTTTGAATTATCATGACAGAATGAGCTTCTGCAGCACTGAAAAGACTGTTATAATATTTATCAAGTTCTGCCAGTAGTAATGGCAGCATGTTTCCCCTTCTATGCTGACTCAATGTGCATAGAAAATGAAAACCTGTTGGATGAGATAATAAAACGTGCATGTGTTCTGCCTGATAGCAGTAGCCGTGGTGATAATCCCATGAATTCCCAAAATATGTCCCAGCATGATTCAGAGAACAAGTATTGCAACCTGCATAGAAAAAGAGAGGGAAAGGAAGGGGCAGAGGTAACAAAGACCAAAACCTCAAGCCCAACAGATAAAAATCCCCTCCACACAACTGTTTCTTTCAGAAACAAGAAACAACCAAGCAGGCAGACAAGAAGCAAGTATTCTGCCTTCAGTCAAATATAATAAAAGAATCCCCACCAGTCTATAAAACAGACATGAGTTTTAATTTCTGTCATATATGCTTTGTTTAGAAGCCCTGAGAAATCATCTCCAACTCAAACCCCTTTCTGTGGCTGAGACAGATCATATGTGCTCTTGAATGCAAATGAGAAAACTGCCACAAACCCTAAACATTGGTTTCCACATATGATAAGAGCTGCTGTACAGAAAGGATTAAGAGATGCAATCGTTTTTGTGCTAACGTGTATTAATCCATTACTTAAAAAAATGGCTGCTATCTTTTTTCAGTTGTCTTAAAGAGTGAGAAAATGAGGGAAAACTACAAAATATTTTGCATATGCTTTAGAATTGTTGAGCTAAGGTTATTTACACCCAAATGTGTGCAGGTGTTTGCACATAAGCCAGACAGATCTACAGGCATGTATATGTATGTAAACATAAATATGAACAGCTTTTTGAATAGATAGTGTTACCTTTAGTGCTACAAAACATGAATTTTTGAAAATACTCAAAAGCTACTGCTAGTAACCAAGCAGAAAAAGAAATACATTCGTATTCTTTTTCTTTTTTTTTTTTTTTCTTTTTTTTTTTTTAAATTATTTGTTCAATCTCTTTTTACTACAGACCATTTAACTTGCTGTCTCTTTCAGTGACAGAAGACAAATCAAAAACTGTCAGGTATTTTAAACTGTGATCTGCACTGCACTTGAAGCTTGAACCACAGCTCAAAATCACTGGACTCAGACCTACAATTGTTGCTATTCCTAGACATGTCACAAATCTCAGCTCTGGTAGAGCTGTACATAGATTCTGCCTAATTCAAAACTAGGGCAAAACATTGTTCAGGCAAAGAAGTCTTACAAAGCCATAAGGCCTATGAGCAACCCAACCAGCCATGTATTCTCAGCTCCTCATCACAATGGCACAGCTCAGTAGCTGTGCTGATTCCTCTATTCAGTCTCTTTCCCATGCAAATGGATTTTAGCTGTGCAGCTTTCAACTATTTTACCCTTCAATAGTCAGGTATTTCATGACCTTTTTCTCATTCCTGTTCCCACTCTGATCCCCTGAAGCTCTGCTACAGTCTCCCATTTTTCCAGAATGGATCTCTTGTAAGTTCCCAGACAACACATCATCTTCTCCCTTCCTTTTTGCAGCCACATTCAGCATCACACTAATGTCTCAGCCTACAAACTGACCCTCCTGAAGCAATCACTCCACACCTCACTCATGACTTTTCAATCATTTGCTGTGCATAGATGAGGAGTTTCTGTCACCATATATTTGAATTTTTTCAGGCATTGAAAAGAATTCTTCACACATGAGGCACAACTACACTCACCTATGAGGATGACATTGCTGCTCACAAGTTCCTTCACTAAATCTGTGTATAATTATTCTGTTGTCACCTTTGGAGATGATGGTACTATATTTGGACACACACATGCATACAGCTAGAATCATGATATTTTTCTTTATACCGAGCAAATACTCTCCAGGAAAGTCTAACGAAGGGATAGTCAGAAGGAGTTGCAGAAAAACACCATCCTGAGTCAGCAGTTCAACTTGACTCTCTTGAAAAGTTCTGAGTGCCAAGAGGGACAGTAGAGACAAGGAAATAAAAGATACCATGTCTCTGCAAGTATTTTTTTTACCCAGTACCTGAAAACTAGGAAGTCCCTGAAGTAGCAGGAGATGCTGGCTGCAACACCGAGGCTACTGCAGCAGCATCCTCTAAGGGATGGATGTTCTGGAGCATGTAACATCTGTGAGAAAAACACTTGCAAATCAATACTTCTTGAAGGATTTCTTTCATTTGACCCTTCAAAAAGACTCTGCGTGACTTTGCCTGTCATTGCTGAACAGGGAGATTGCACAAAAGGAAAAGGATTCTGAAGTACCAACCCATCAGAAGTCAAAATTCTTTATAGAGTGCAATAAAACAAACTCTATCCTACAAGTAAGAAATAGCACATCTTCCATCTTCTATTCTGTGCATAAATCAGTGTTACTAAACACGATGGAAAAAGGAGACTGCACTTTATTTGAAATTCACTGCCTATGCTCGACTTTGTATCCCTTTTCTTATTCAGTGAGTAGAGTGATGTTTTACTGCACTACTTCCCTTGATTAAGAGGGTCTCCATCTACATACTTATCATTTAAAACCAGGATTCCCCCTAAGGGAACACAATGGCAGTACATGATGTTCATTAGCCATATGGCATTATATCCCAATTCTGCGTTCAGCACACCGCTCTTGTTGCATTCCCAGCCCTTCCTCCTTCAACCTCTCATGAAAAGGATTCTTCAACTTGGAGCACTTTACTTTCCCCAGAGGGAAAAAGTCTCATGTAAAACGTCCTGGCCTGAAGTGAACACCACTAAAACATGAATGCACTATTCTTTAAATAAGCTTCCCTTTTATGTTCATTTTATCCCAGTGTCATGTGAAACTGCTTGACATGTTTTCTTTGGCTGATTTTTCAAAGACTGCAAATTTCACTCAGTCCAACTTCTAGGCCCCTGCGGCCCATTCATCCAATTAAAGAACTGCAGAATGAAAACAGAAAAAGCACTTTGTGGAGCTTCAGAAATATTGTCTCTCTGGAAGGCTGCCTGCAAAAAGCGAACAAATCCATTGTGCAAACTGGCGCATTCCAATAGAATAAAATTGCTCCTCAAAGTCTCTTTATCCAACATGGATTACTGACTCCTGATAGCTGTAGGTCAGTTGAAGGTAGAGTCTATCGGAGGCAGGAAAGCTCTTATTACCTTTTATTATAACACATCCTCCCCCCATAATCTACCAAAAAGCCTCCAGGAGCCCATTCATTTCTACACCTCTTCGCCGCCTTTCAGTTTCAGTAATGCTGAGTACAATTCAGAATTCTTTTCAGACCACTGCAGTTTTCATGGGTGTTCACATGGTAACTATTCCTAAAATGCCCCCAGGAAAGACAGACTGCCATTTATGATTTCACATTCATGGGAACTGCACTTCTTGCAGCTCCCTGGGAATCTTGTTTCGGATAGTTCTGTGAAAACCTGCAACTTGACCACCCAACTACACCAAGTGAAACCCATTCTCATGCCAAGCACAATGTGATCTCCTTTTATATGTATTAGTAATATAAATAAATAGCAGAGAACTAGGCTGACAAGCAAATGCTAAACATCACATTTTGATGATTACTGAGCTAGGATTTGTGGAAATTCACAGCAATAACTGCAGAAAACTAATTATGAACTGCTTCACACTGGCTGAAAACTAAGGAATATTGCTTGATTGTCCAGATTTCAGGCACATATGAACACACACTCTTCAAAGAGGTAAGAATGAGCTAGCTGCAAAAACCTCTTCTGCTTTTTCTTAAGAAAAAGGAGAAAACCAGAAGACTTGAGCTACCATTCACATCTCCCACTCCGTTACACACTTTTGGTAATTCTGACAGAATATCATTCTCTTTCCTTCTCTAGAGCCAGGAGATTCCCCCTTATACTCTGTCCACAAGGTAAAGCAAGGCCCAGTCCAGAAATGAGTTGACAATGTAGAGCAGTTTCAATGAAATCCAGATCTCCAATAAAGAATTTTACTGGTGAATCAGCTCTAAAAATCTCGTTATAACCCGCTGCACAGTACCTGGATCTCATGGATAATACTTGGACAGTTAGTTTGGATGTTGCTTTTGCATTGTGGTTAGGAAGTGTTAAGGAGTAATATAGTCACACATACTTTTCTTTTCTTTTCTTTTTTTTCTTTTCTTTTCTTTTCTTCTCTTTCTTTTCTTTTCTTTTCTTTTCTTTTCTTTTCTTTTCTTTTCTTTTCTTTTCTTTTCTTTTCTTTCTTTTTTTTCTTTTCTTTTCTTTTCCTTTTCCTTTCTTTTCTTTTCTTTTCTTTTCTTTTCTTTTCTTTTCTTTTCTTTTCTTTTCTTTTCTTTTCTTTTCTTTTCTTTTCTTTTCTTTTCTTTTCTTTTCTTTTCTCTTCTTTTCTTTTCTCTTCTTTTCTTTTCTTTCTCTTTTCTTTTCTTTCTCTTTTCTTTCTCTTTTCTTTTCCTTCTCTTTTCTTTCTCTTTTCTTTTCTTTCCTTTCTCTTTTCTCTTCTCTTCTTTTTTTCCCATTTCTTCTCTATAAATCCTTTCTTATTCTCACATGGGACAGATGTACCACCATACTCCAGTGATGTAACTTGAGATCTGGACTAGCAATTAGCCAAATAAAATTCATATCCTGATATGAGAAGAATCACTCACTTCCTGCAGGCTCAGGCTCTAAATTTGCTAATCACCAACAAACTGTTGATCAGAAGCCTGAATTTCTCATTCATATTTAACAACCAAGATTCTTGGCAGAGCTTATTGCAAACCTAATGTGAGAGGAAGGAAACCCCAGTGGTCCTGTCTGTATTCTTCACAAATTTGTTCCTGGAGCTGTCACAAAATGGCAAGGAAAGCCTCTTTTTTTGTTCCAGCATATTAGTACAAGTTTTAGCCAAGCCTTTTGTAGCTTCTGAGAGATTAATTTTTAAATTATTTTTTTTAATATGCAAAAGTGCAATGCAGCATCGAGAACATATTTTCTCATGCCTTTTTTTTCATGCAGTATATCATGATCATTTAAATATCAGACAATGCATTGTAATTAATTTTATAATTAGCAATTACTAACCCAAAAGCACTTATTAAGGGAAAGACTAAGCTAAGAACAAGCTTAACTGAATTTCTATTATTAAAGATTTGCTAGCTGTTGAAATTTGTCATTAATTTCTATGAACAGAAAGAAGGTAACTTTTTTACCAGCATGTCATAGTTATTGATTTTCTACCCCCATCTAGGTTAATATATTCCACTGTTTAATTTAAATATATACGAAAGCACTTGGATTCTTTTTCTGAAATTTGTCATGACAGCTTATGAAAAATTATTGAAAAAATTATGAAGTGAATCTTATATCATTATCTTCTGTATGCTGGTACAAGATGAATAATTAATCACTCAAAATTATTTGTTAATGTCTGAATTCTAAATGCCTTTATAATACATATGAAGGAATATATACACATAGATATAAATATTTGATTTATAGAATTATTCCTTCTCAGTTGATGAAGTCACTGTTTTTCTATACATCACTAACAACCAATATAAACTTAGAATATCTGTATCTAGCACAAGGCATTTTTAATAGATTTGTTTCAGTTTTCATATGTAAAATTCAAGTCTGCATTCACACTTCAACTAACTTTAAATACATGCAGTCGAGTGACAACCTATTTGTAACATCAATGAATATTGTTAAACATGTTCTTTCTATCCAGTCATACATGAGAGCAGCTAATAAATCTTCACTTTCAAATGAGATAAATTCGATGAAAATAGGCAGCTTACAAATTAAATGCTTATTTACTTGTTTACTGTATGACTAGTTAAAAAAGGACTCTTCCTTAAGCGAGGCAAATTATAGTTAAATTAACTCCATTAATATCCTTGATGGCAAGAGAGTCAAACTAACATAGTGAATTATGAAAAAGAATTAAAAATCCAAACAAAGCATTCATTAGAATAATATTTGCTGTCAAAGGATTTGGACTGGCAAATCAAACACCTGCCCAAGCTAATAATGGCTAGAGAATGTGTTCCATAAGCATGTACCTGACTGAAAGTACTGAAGTAAATTCTTAATTCTTGTCTGGAAAAATGCTTTATGAGATATCCATCCCTGTTTTCCTTTTTCAACTTCTCAAAGCCCCCTGTGGAGCTTGTACAAGTCCCTCATTCATCAGCCTCTGCAGCTGTCCTCTCTTTTTCCAAGGTGAACTTAAAAGCAAATGTAATAACTATGAAACCATTAGATTGCAAGCCTAAGACTACAGTATTCTCAAAAGCTCATTAAGAGATGAGTCTCTGTAATACCAAGCATATTTGTTTGTCAATTCCTGGAGTATTAAGTCTCACATCAAAAAAAAAACATCCTTAGGTGCCTTTCTCTTATTTTGGAGCTTACATTCTTGGTGCATTTGGGATGCCAGCAACATCCTTTTCCTGCAGATGGGATGAAAAACGTTCTCCAGAAACAATTGTTAAGTGGATGAGAATTAAATCTTCCTCTGCACTTCTGAAAAAATTATTTGCCTGCCTTCCGGGAAAATTAATGGCCTGAACAATTTAATTTGTTAATGTGTGGAATCCTCAAAGCCAGAGCTTTTATTGTCTTCAACTAGACCTGTAGGACAAGAACACTTTGTAAGAAAGCTTGGCTATAAATATCAACTTTGGATGTCAGCTACCAACTGGCATTATAAAATGATGACCTTTTTCATCTTGGAAGACCTTATGACCTCTTGGTCTTCGGGGCTGTGTGCTCAGTGGATAGGGTCTTCAGTGATGACAGCAAAGCATAAAGAAGATGATAAACTTAATCGTATTCAAAAAAAGCGTGATCACCTCCAGCACCTCACAGCAAGCACTGCTACACTATGAATTCAGTCAAGACAAAAGGGGATATCTGCACTCTTATTTTGGCTCACAGTTTGAGCTCACACTAGAAATCAACATTTTTGACATGCCCCTTGTTCAAGTTCAGCAGAAGTTGGCAATGAGACAATGGGATCATCAGCTGGAGAAACTTTGACACACCAAGTGGAAATCAACTGGCAGGAAAGTGCTGCCAGCCCAGCAGCCTTAAGGACACAGCCACTGGCCTTGCTCATTCCAAACCAAGCCACTCACTTTGCCAATCTTATCCATATTTTCAGATCTTACTCCCACCTATCCTGGCCTTAATGTAGCACCACATTAAGGATTCATGCAGTAAAAGTTATCTGTGGTCACTCCTATGGTGCCCAGAGTTTGCCGTAGATGAGAGAAAAAATGTGTGAGATTAAAAGTTTTAGTTTTAGCCCAGCCATGTGCAGCTCAGCCCCATCAAGGCTGCTCATCTGGAGAGTGGAGACAAGAGCACACAGGATCAGGCACTGCAGCACCCGTGAGCCCATGTGCAGTCTTAGCTATGAAGGCAGAATACACATCCAAACAATCACAATTGCAATCACAATGTGATTTATTTCTTTTTCCTTTGTGAAAAGAGGTCTTAGAAGTTAGGCACGGAATATTATGGCAGTTAAGTAAAAAAAAGTCAGTTAAAATCTGTGTTCTTACCACATATCTTTCCTCTTTTTCAGCCTAGTCCTGCCCAGGGTTTGTGCTAGCTTTCCAGAGCTCAGCACATCTGACTTACATTTCTCAGGCTGCTGAAAAGGAAATTCCTCTGCCACCAACACAAGCCCAGTTTCTCTATCAGAATGTGCAGCCAGACCTCCCCTGGCATCTTACACTTTTTTCTATTCTGAAAGGGCTTGTCAGGCTACAGGATGACGTGCACCAAGTCATTACATTTCCTTCCAGCTTGGAAGAAGGTTTACGCAGCAACAACAACAGTCTGTTTTTCTTTGCATTGTTTTTCCTATTTATTTGTGTTGTGTTTCTGCCACAGTGACTTAATTTGTGCAACTGACAAATTGTCTCACCCACCTCAATACCTTTTCTGGTATTGTCTCACCAACCTTCCTGCTGCCAGCAGGAAAGGAATTAATGCTTGGCTCTGATGGCTGCTGGTGAGTTTGTAAGACTAAACACTTTGGTTTTATTTAACTCAGTTTTATTCTTTCTGTTCTATTCCCTAGGACTGGCATTAATACCCCACAGGCAAATGAAACACAGTGTTCCAAAACTACTTATTTGGTATGTGATTTATTTGCTACATAAATGTTTTTCATTCTTCTCTACCTCTCAGCAAGCTATTCACCATAGATTTTTCTTTTGTTAAGAAAAGAAGTTATGTACTACATAGTGTAAAAAATCTCCTTTTAAATCGCATAGAAAAGGAAAGAGCAAGTTGAAAGAGGGGGGAAAGCAGGATTCCACCCACTGCAAATTCCTTGGACTACTCTGAGCTCATCTGGGAAATGAAAGGTCTGAAGTGTCCCTCTCAGTGGGCAGTTCAGTCAGGCTGCCCAGTGCTATCTCCTACCTGATCACTGTCCCCATATTATTTTGAGTAGATGTTTCATGATTTTCAACCACTGCTTTTGGCATAAATACTTACAAATTCAGTGGGAGGCACAGAGAGAAAAGATGCTAAAGACTCTCAAGATGGGTCTTGGGAGATCCAGATTAAAAGCTCTAAATCCACCAATATTTAATTACTTTATATATAGCAGAACTGTGATTACCAAGAAGTATGAAAAGGACCAACTCCATAGGATCAATGCAGCATGATGCATTACTCCCATGTGAAAGACTTCTAATCTAATTAATATTAGAGATTTTGTGTTTGAAATAAATCAAAACCTTCTGAGAAAAACTGAAAAATAATCCAAAGAGCTTTTATCCTTTCCCTTCAATATCGGATACAAGAGGAAGATGCTTGCTTGAACCAGACAGAAGGCACAAATTGAGCTAATAATGAACAAAAACAAACAAGTGATTTTGATCCCTATCCTTCTGTGCATACTCTTTTTATCCATTTCCCTTGGTTTGGCATCCTGATAACTTGAACTCAGATGGGTTTCATAAACCATTTCCAGCCAGTGTCTCCCCATTGCACCGTTTTTGTCTTGTCCAGGAAGGTCAGATCATGGCCAAGCAGTGCCAACTCACCCGTGTTGGGTCCTCAGAAGTACCCAGAAAAGTCCTTGGCAATGCCACAGGTGGCACTGGGATGGGGGAGGTTGAGGTGGTTCCATTTTCATCCAGAACAAAGAAGCAGAAGAGGAGGCCAACCATGGTACTTCAGCTGATCCCCCATCCAAGAGACTCTGTGCTAGCAAGGGCATTAATAGGAGTGTCCCAAAGTTGATTTGACAAGAGGAGAGGACAAGGATGCAGGACTTGTTTCAAGATTAAGGTCTTTTGTGCTTGTAGCTGACAGGCAGAAGAGAACTGCACCACAGGCAGCAGAAATGGGTCAAGCACTGGTGATGGGACATCACACTGTGAAGACAAGCACCGAAGGGGACAGTCTTTAGCATCATTAAAAAAAAAAAAAAAAAAAGGAAAAAAGAATCTTTTTTTAAATTTAGAAATGTGATTAGAAATTGAACTAAGGTGACACAGTGAAAAGGTTTTCAAAGGATTAGGCAGGAGAGACACACACAAAAAGAGAAAGGTTAAAACGAGATAAAACATTTTTCCACAGCACCCAGGTAATTTTTGAATAAACATAGAACAGTAAAAATAAATAATGATAATTTATAACATAAGGCAATCAAACGAAGAGAGGTAATTCTTCAGTACCCATATGATAAGAAACACTGGTAACAAGAAAAAAAACAAGGCAAAGTGAAAAAGGGTGCAGTTAGTATGTATTAAAGAGTAAAAATATCTCCTAGAAACTACCTGTTCTCACAAAATTCCTTTTCTTGTGATGAATAAGATTTCCATCTAACACAAAGAGCTACTTTTATTGCTAGAGAGAGGAAATCTTTGGAATACTTTGAAGAGCTCAGAATACCTAATTATTATTTTTAAGCTACAAATCCTGACAGTCCAGCAGAGGGTAACCAAAGACTCGAGGCTTTTAATTATTCAAAAAAAATTAAAGATGGTAAGCCTGTCATCTTTGACAAAGAGAAGCAAGGGAAGATCAGCAAGACAAACTGTTCCAAAGGGAATAAAAAGGCAAATTGTCAAAACTGCACTTGCAGCTAGCTTCAAAAAAAGATAAAGACAACTGAAGAAACCACAGAAAAAAAAAAAAAAAAGACACAAGCCTGAAAAATAAACAGTCAGGATGACACTAGAATATAAACAAAATGCATATTTTGTGGGGCTAGCAGGGTAGGAAATGAGTAGGAGGTGCCAGTGCATTAAATCCTGACACCCAGGCAATAATGGCCCAGATCTCCACCACCGGGCTTCCATGGCTGGGCCATGGCACTGCCTGGCACCACGGGAAATGGATCTTGCCACTGGCATCTGGGAGTCAGCCCTGTTCCCCACCATTTATCCCAAACCCAGTATCCATCTGTAGTTACTCTTGCTATGTTATTGCCATTGAAACTGCTGGTTTGCTCCACTGGTTTTAATTCTGCATTTCCACGATTCCTTTTGTCCACCATTTACAGCTGGCAGGGATGGTCTGGGGGAATCCATCCCAAGGAGAGAGAATGAAAACACCTCTGGGAACACATGCAAAGCAAGGACTTGCACCCTGCTGCTTTCTTCAGGCAGTGTAAAAGGAATTCCTTCAAGAAAATTGTAAAATTCACAGGTTTCAAATAAGTATAGAGTTTTGAAAAAGCTACTTGAGAAAAAGTACTACAAATAAGCAGTACAAAATAAGCATCTTCATCTTCAAATTTTATCACCATGATTTTGTCACAGATAATAGGACAAATACAATTTTAAAATTAATTCCCTTTGGAAAAAGGTTTGACAAGTTTGAAGCAAAGGAAATAACTTTTGAGTTTAAATAATTACTACTCTAGTTATTGAGAGTTTAGGGAGTAGAATGTTGTCTTCTCTGCTTCTAAACAGAAGATGACTTTGTTCAGAAGCACTGTGTTACAGAAGATCAGAGATGACACCAGTGTTCCAGACCCACTTAAACATTTCAGAAGACTTCTCTCTGATGTGGTTGTTTTCCTCCAAAGTGTATTTCTCCTCACTCCCCCAGAAAGGAAAAATTGGAAATATATAACATGTTTAAAACCACTGAACTTGGTCATCAGCAGCATCAATATTTCTGGAGTTCTTACTGGGGTGACTGATTTCTCTCAGTTGAAATAAGCAGACCAGATTTCACCCCTGCTTTACAGGAAAGCACAGAAGGCATAGGGAGGGCTGGGTCTGACACAGTCCCTTCTTCCCTGTCATTTCAGTTTCTATGCATATGTCTTTATATAAAGGGCTGACTGGTGGAACATTTTCCAGAATACTGTTTTTTGTTTTCATTTTTCCACTTATTGACAAAAATCCCCTCTGATGGTGATTTTTACCCTTTCGAGTTCATGTAGAGGAAGTCAAGCAAGCTTTCCACTCCTTATGCCACCCAGTGGTCTACAGAAGGGAATCTAGACTTTAAGAATTAAAAAAACCACCTTGTTGAGCAATTTATACCCTTCTGTTAGCCTATAACATCAGTAAGAATGTCTTCCCAATAACTATCTCAAAAAATAATTTCTTAGGGTTTGATTTCCAATTCAATCCAGCAATAAATCTAGAAAGAAATTTACATGACTTAATTTAAAGCATCTAATTGAATGATTTAGCTTTGTGTAAATGTAATGAGCCATTTCACAAAATCAATAACATTGTAAAGTATAAACTAAATTATTATAAATGAAGGCAATAAAAAAAAGAACTCCTCTGCATTAGGCAGTGTGACACTTGATTAATGGGTTATTATTGTAGGTTGCAATAGAGCAGGCAGAAGGTACTGGGATGAAATTTGCAAAGGTACAAAGGTTTGCTGCCCAGCTTGCATACAGCCTGCTAGGAGCCCCAACTCCAAACCCACAGCAGATAGATTCTCAGAAACAGAAGCAGTTAGCGTGGGCCTCTTAAGTTCCTGTGGACATCAGTCCAGGTAGAGCAGAGGACTCATTCCTGTCCCTGGAAACACCTCCCCTCCTGCTCCTGCCCCCAGTGACTGATTTCACACGGGTGCAGCAACCAAAGCTGCCTCAGAGAAGAGCAGCTGAGTGCCCAGGCAGAAAGAGGTCAGGCCCTGTCTATGTATGCCTACATAAATAATGTTTGTCTTTAAAAACACAGTCTCTGAGTTTACCTGGAAAGCTGTATTCACACAAACACTGTTCAGATTTACAGGCCTGTGTATTTCAGTAATATCATCTTAATAAATTCTGATCCCTTCTAATCAAATACATTATAATTTCCTTATCCGAATGAGTAACATTTAGATTACTCTTATTTAGGTAAATTACTACTTTTAGCTGCTAACCAACAAACATGGAGGGCTAAAAACCACTTGCAAAAGTGAACAATAAAGTGTAAGTAGAATTTACTTTACACATGATGTACTCAACATATCTGCCCAGAGATCCACATACCTTCAAACACTATAAAAAATGATTTCCATACCACATACCAACATCCCTGCCTATAATGAAGCCTGTGGACTAATTTAGCTATTTCTTTATATTAGAGTGAAATGCTATTTGACACTGGAGACACATATTCATAGAATCACAGACTGCTATGGGTTGGAAGAGACCTTAAAGCTCATCCAGTTCCAGCCCCCCCCACATGGGCAGGCACACTTTCCACCAGACCAGGTTGCCCCAAGCCCCTTCCAACCTGGCCTTACACAGTTATTTTTGCCTTATAACACCTTGAGAATTTGAGAAGCATGATGTTAATAATACTAGATATTAAAAAAATTGTTTTAAGTGCCAAGATCCTTGATATTTGTAAGATGCTGTTTTCTAGCATTGTAGCAAACTGCAGTGTTTTAAGTTCTCCTGTGCTCTGAAAAATCATTCTCAATTTTCCTTTATCCACCTCTGAATTCTCATTTGGAGAAAATATTTTTATGGAAAAAATAATTAGAGATTAAAAAAACAAAAACAAAACCAAAGAAGTTTTATATCTGTACTGTCCTATTTTTAGATTAGGGAAATAGCCACATAGTTTAACTGCAAGTGTTCCCTGACAGGTTGGGCTAGAATAGCTGGAGGTATTTTGGCCTTAGAGTTCACAGCTCAGAGAAAGACATGAGAGGAATCAGATCATTTTTACTACTTGCAGAATGAAACAGAAACCTTTTGTTTGGTTTCTGTCAGTGATCCCACACCTGCAGGAACTATCTGAGGACACCCTGAATAAAGAAAAGAATAAAGAAACACAAGAGGAAGAAAGATCTACTAAAATAAAACTCCACAGATTTCTACTGGATGGCAAAAAAATGCCAGGCACTCCCCAGACTTCAGATATTCCCCTCAACTTCTCTAACCCCAGAAGCAGTTGGGCCCCAGCAGCACAGCAGAGGCTCAGGAAGAGGGAATCGTGCTGGAAATCCACGCACGTGCGATCCCCGCTTCCACCAAAGGTTTTGGTTCTTGCACCAGGACAGTGTCTCTCATTTAAAACATATCACAAAATGCAAACTCCTAGATGAGGTCGAAAACAGCTGTGATTAAGAGAAAAGAAGAAATGCCACAGGCAGAAAGTGTCTCGATTTACAATCCTGCTCGGAAAGCACAGAGGAACATGAAAAGCAAAAACATGGGTCAGCCTCGGGCCAGAACAGATTAATAGAGGGAAACAATCAATGATCTGAAAAAGCTATGTGCAAAATCAAGCCACATGCTCGCTGAGTTACAGATTTATAGCCAAATCCAGATCTTAAATTTGCCTCTAAAATGGACAAAAGATGGAAGGCAACAAGTCTTTCTGATTGCAAAAGCTGCTCACCTGCTGCTACTGCTTCATAACGGAGGAGACGGAGCCATCTGGCTGCTAACACAGAATTAGCAGGACAGGCTGGAAACAAGTTTTACAGCAAGACCCTGATGTGTCCTTGAACCTTACCCTGTGCTGCTGTCACAGTTTCCTGGGGTTGCAAACTGGGTGGGCCCTAAAATGGCACCTTCAAAAGCAGTGGCTCATGCAAGAGCGCCCGTGGAAAGAGCCAAAGATAAATAAAGGTAAGGGATTGCTTGCCTCCGAACTGGAACAGAGAGGCTTTCAGTCTGAAAACTAAAAGAAAGATTGCCTTCATTCACATGAATGATGATAGCCAGAAACCTAGCTGGAGAGAGGATGAAGAAAACATTTTTTATGTTGCAGAGAATTTGACTGGTCTGCTGAGAGAGATAAGAGGAATCGGGTCAGCAGAGCACCTGAACACCAAGCATTGTGGAGAGTTTTGCTCAGTATGGAATGCAGAAGTTAGGCAGGGAACAACAGGGAACGATTAATAAGGTCTCTGACAATTAATCTAAATCTTTAAAATCCTCAGAAATACGCTCCAATGGGATTTCCTCCTGAGCTGGAGGCTTCCCATTTTGCACAGAGCAGTGCTTCTTCCCATCTCCAGGAAGGCAGTGATCAGAGCCTGCATTTTCACTTGGGTCTCCCTCAACAAAACACAGCAACAAAACCCTGAGGAGTTGGCAGGTTGGGCACTGTCACCAACACCCAGCTGAGTGTCTTTGGAGGGGAAGGAGGAGAGCACAGAACCTCCACTTGCACAAACACACCTTCCTCTTTCATGCCTGATACATCAAATATTCCAGAAACCTCGCTATACTATTTCATTTTTTACATGTTCAAGAGTTTTGTATGGTATTGGCTACTGATAGGGTTTAATCATCAGTGTCCTTGTGTGCCACTGACATGGTCTACTCTGACCTTGGTTCAAGATGCATACACAGTTTTTGAGATCCTCATAAAAATGGTCCAGATTTGAATCCTAGGATTCAGACCAAATTTACTGTTACACAGAATGTAAGTCAGCATTCTCCAAAGAAATAAAAATACATATCAGATAGAAAGTTTCCTACTTTTACATTCTAACCCTCTAAGGGATAGAATGGATCCATGAATGAAGCACTGCACCTTTTAATAGAACAGCTTTTTTTCTAAAGCTGACATTATTGTTTTGTACTTTCAAATCAGCACAATGACAAATTAAGAAGTACAAAAAAGAAAAAAAAAAAATCACATTAATCATCAAAGTCCTAGAAGTGTGTCTCACATTTCCACATGCAGTTGATGCCAGTGTTGAAGAACCAGAGCTTTTTTACTAACTGATAAATAACCAGTCATACACCAGTGATACTCAGTTTTGTCTTAAATTGGGTAAGGTACAAACAGCACAACTCTTTTACCAGGACTGAAATCCTGTCTGTAAAGCCTATCATCTACATGTTCAACAAGGACTACAAAAAGAGACTAAAGTGACCTTCTGTTTCTCTCTTAGCATTTACTTAAGACATGCCTACCAGAAAAAGGACTGGGCTCAGAGAGGCCTGTTCAGCACTGGAGCTGCACTGAAGAAAAAAACACCTCAAAAAACCCCAAAAGGCCACCACCATCATCCATTCCTTGCAGTAGCAAGTACCACTGGTGTCAATTCAATACCCAGGGCATGCAAAACAATCCTTTTCACAAACAGTTCACAGAAAGGGTCACATGGATATGTTGTGGAAAAATCCCAGTTTGTGTAATACTGGGAAAAGGTGTTCTCAGGTTGACAAAAGCTTGTCAGCTTTGATTAAATGATGAAATGTGTTTAGATCAGGTATGATAGAGATCCTAACAGCAGACTGTGAAGATTTTTAATATTTTTTAATTTTTATTTTTAATTTATTAAAAAATGTGTCTTTGCAGCACTGGATACTGCAAATCCCCAGGCTCTAAATTGCTTTTCACAGATCTGAAGCTCCCTCCGAGGTAACAGAAATCAGCTTCAGTACATCACAGATTTACTATTCCACCCACCTGCTCAACAGACCACTGGAAGTAGGTAGATGTTTGTGACCTTTTCCAAAGTTCAGAATATCTGTTCCTTACAATGTCTCTATTCAATAACGACGTGAAAGGATTTTCCACGTATGATGTACATTGTTATTGGTACAAGCATCAGTGTTGTACTCTTAATCCATGTCTTGGTTTCAACAGTCACATCTCCTTAGGAGACATAAAATACTTACATCTTACTAAGCTAGCAGGGTTTTGAACATTTGGCATTTTTAGGGTATGTTGTGCTAGCTATTCCTGAACACTCATGGCTGCTGGAGTTAGACCACTTAAACTCCTACATGTCTTCATTTACAAAAAAAAAAAAAAAAATAAAATATAAAGGTTTCTAAAAAATAGTTCTCTAGTATTTAGGTAGCATGTGAGGAGGGGTTTTCAAAGATAAAAACTTCAGGCATTATTTGTGTATATTTCCACGCCAACAGTCTCCCAGCTGGAGAAGATAGAAGGGAACACAATTCCACATCCAAGTACAGGGGGAGAGAAGAGGAGAGGAGAGAAGGGAGAGAAAAGGCCACAGAGATCCTCAGCTTTTCAACTTCCTGAACTCTGAGCCAGCTCTAAAAGGAGAGGCTGCAAAGAAGTGCAGCATTCATAATTGAAAAAAAAACAACAACCCAACAAACAACATACATACTTAAATGAAAAGTTCATTAAAAAGATGGAGCACTTCAGACCTTATAGTAATAATCTTAGTTGTTTCAATTGAAATTCACATCAGCAAAATAATAAGAAACCATTAATTGATTTAACATTGTAACCTCTCCTCTGGACAAGAGTAAACACTGGATTAAAATGGTTTGTAATTTAAGGATGTGGATACTTCATATGAGTCAAATGAAGCCCAGGTAAAATATGAGGAGAGACAGAAAGCATTTTGTCTATAATTGATACACAGTGAAGAAGAATTCTCCCTCCTTTACATAGTTCTACTATGGATTTGAATCTATGGCTGAGTGTGGAGCAGAGTATATATTAGAAAAGAAAAAAAGAGCTGGAAAATGCCAAAGACTATGAAAAAACATCAATAAAAGAGAAAAACAGGAACCCAAGAACTAGTTACTCCACAGTGCTGTGGCAGCAAAACCCAGCTCATTCTGTCCACAAACAGAATTTGTATCCCTTTATCTCAAGCAGAAAATAAGAATAAATAGGAGGGGGGGTTGTGTGTTGGGATTGAGAGAGGTAACTGCCTAAGAGAGTTAAATGAGATTACTCTGGTCTATTTTCCTTTGTTATTCCATGCCTAATGAAGTGTTTGGGTAGCTGGAACAGCTCCTGCAGCATGATCTGATTCTTGTAGTTGCCTGTTTGTTTGCTGTGAGTTATTGTTTTATTTGGCTCTCATTTCTGAGCTGTTTCCCTGGTCTGTTGGGCAGACGGATGCTGCTGGATTGTGTTTATGAGCCTGTAAATGATTGGGGAGCTGTTGCTCTAACATAAGAGATTATGAGATGGAGAGAGGGGGGCTGTGCTGTGCTAGGAAGAGCACAGACTGCTGCAGCATATGATGGGCTGTCTGTGTCCAAAACCCAAGGCAACATTTGAATGCACAACCAAGTGCAGACTTTTTCTCCAGCAGCAAGCTAGTGGGTCAGTGAACTCTTACACATTATCCAGTGTCCTTCATATCAAACAGCATGTTGAAGGATTCAGCATGGTGAGTGTCAATATCTCTAATAGTGGCTTCTTGCAACCACTTACATCTGCCTGTGAAAAGTATGACAAAGGGATCTCATCTTCACAACTGTAGCCTTTGGCTTCCCATTTAAGTTATAATCAATATTTTTGTTTATGCCAGAATGTGACATCAATCATCCTAACACCGTGCTGCATAAATCAAATCTTTTGAAATGAAATTCATGTGCTTCACTGCAAGTAAGAAAAGAATATTTTGTGGGAGTCCAATACAAGCCAATCAAATACTTTCTGGACTGCAGAACAAAAGATGTGCACATCTCTGGAAAAATTTCTTGCCACTTCTGGAATAATTTGGACTTTTTAGTTTCAGTTTCTTGTTTTCTTAACCATCTGAAAGGCAGATAGGATGTAGCATAACAGATCCTAACAAAATATTCTCAAAGCTAAGGAAGAGGACAGGGGAAACTGAGGGGAGGGAGAAAGGCTGCATGTCTTCACAAAAAAGGAATTGCAAATACCAGATCAAAAATACAGCACATAAATCTCAAAATCCCAATGCTCACCAAGCTCTCCATTAGAAGGTAGCTTCTGCCCTTTGCTAAGGGAATTTATAATCTGTAATAATACTGAGGGCTAAAAGATTGCCCTTTTAGTTCTACTAACATTGGGTATTATTAACAAGTGCGTTTTGTGATCCTTTCACACACGAGCACCATAAGAAATTCCAGTTCTTTACTCAGAGGGTTTTCACATCACTTAAGGAACTCCAAGAGCTCAAAAATTCTCCCGAGAAATCTCTCCCAGAAAACATTTCAGCTTAAGAGTCCTTTTAAACAGGAAAGCAACAAGAAATATCTTTTCTTTCAGTGTTAAGGCTTATTTTACTCTGCTTTTTAGGTAAAACACAGCACAGAAAATCAAACAGATCATCAGCAGAAACACTGTGATATAACCCAGAAATGAATGCAGTAATACAGAGGTCTTCTGGTACCACAGTTCAGAACATCCACTCATCACCTGCTATGCTGGAGGGAGCTGGGCTGTTTCTTGGGTGGTTAACAACTGAACATTTCAGTTCCCCAAGAGCCTAGCTTGTTCCTTCCCTCTAGGCTGGGTCAAAGTAGTTGATAACATGAAGTAACAAACAGTGACAAGGTTTATATCACTATTTCCTTCCTCAAATTCTATGAATAAAGCATTGCTGCTTTAGCATGTAAAGACAGGTAGTGAGCCAGGGATCCTTGAATACACACCTCAATAACCCTTTGGTCAAATCCTTCTTTTTCTGCACTGCAATCTCACACAGCATTGCTCAGAGTTATTTCGGCAGTCAGTTATTCGTTGTTCCTGTCAGATAAACACTGGGGTAAAAAAACCCAAAACAACACAGCCTACTCATGAGGACCGAAGAGCATTAACATATTGATAGCCAGCTGACCCAGTCTCTCCAGGAAAGCTTCCGAACCCTGCTTGTAGGCATGGCAATAGATAGAATTCCATCTCTGATCTCTCCTGGAGAAGCTCTGAGGTTTTAAATATAATTGCTCAGTGCTACCACCTCCCAGAATAAAACATTTCACTTAGTATTCCTGTTTAAGCCTGCAGCCATTCTAACTGCATCACATGGTCAGAAACCCTTAAACCAGCTGCAAGGTCTAAACAAATGAACCTGTGTTATACTTGGGCTCGGTCCATTCCCTCCCACAGAACCCTTGGTGTAGGGAACACCTCAGTGCACCCCGTGGGGCCAAGGACCATTAACAGTTAAGGCCAGAAAGCACCTGCACATTCAGTTGGATGGGCCAGCTCTGGGATCAGCCCTCCCATCAATAAATCCTGCTCCTGCAAATGATATTTCAGGCAGGCACTGGGAGCCGGGTGACACAGTTGGCTTCACTGGCACAGCACACAAGGTTTTATTTGTCAACAAATGGGTTTCATGATCCGTCATTAACTCGTGATTGATTGGCCCAGCACTTTGGCAGAATAATTTTTTATTACACTTTTCTACGGCAGAATGTATTTCAGGAACTGTCTTACCCACTGATCTGCTGGCAGAGGCTCTGCTGGCAGAAGGCAGAACATTTCCTTGCTGTCTCTGCTGGTCACTGGGAGCGGGTGCAGTAGATAACAGGAGGGACCACGTTATGGCTTTGTGCATTACATCTGTTTCTGTTACGACCAGATCCGTCCCTCCTCTCATCACAACAAAACCAAGCCTCACATCGTTTTCTCATTCATTTAACATAGTCCAGATCCTCAGATGTAAAACAATAAAGAACTAAAAGGAATGCTCAGCTCCAGCAACCATTCTATACCCAAAATTTTAAATATTCCTCTTTACAAATTTTCCATATTTCTTTGTGCGATAAATAAATTCAATCAGAAGAAAAATACACTAACTCACTGTGACAGATTGGACTCCATCTGTCAAGATTTCATGTTTGATATAGACTGGAAATTGTAGATAAAGGGAAAATATTCAGGTACTGTTCTTTCAATGAATGTCCCAGAGGGAGATGAAGAGAATGATAAATTGGTTATGGTTACACCCTGAGCCAAGCCATTGGAAGCCTAATTAAAATCTAGAAGGACTGAAGCCAGGAAAGACAGATGCTGGAGAGAAGAGTAGTAGGGGAAAAAGATATTAGTTTCAACTGGGACAGAACAAATATACAAATGACCTTAACTGTTAGCCAGGGAAGAATATACTTTGTCTGCTTGGTTACAGAAGGGGCTCCTGTATATGCAATAAAGGATGTTTTGGAAAGAGTTTAACAAAAATAAAAATGAGAGGAGGTTTGCTTAGAAAACATACAAGGGAATGGAGGAGCATCCACCAACTCATAACATGAGTGTGAAAATTAGAAATCTGGCAGACTTACTTTATGACAGCCTCCGGCCTGATTTTAAACAATTAATTTCATTTCCCTGAGTTTCCACGTGTGTGCTAAGAGGATGCAATGTGCTCTTCTGGAACAAGGCAAATATATTAGCATGGGAAACGTACAGACATTAACAGGGACTACAAATAGTTGGAGATATGCACTGGCTTTTCCACTAAGAAGAAGAAAACACCTTCAGGTGAGAGCACAAGAGCAAATATTAATTTCACCTCATCAAGACAAAAGAAAGGACCTGACAAAGAATCTTTATGCAAATTCACTCCAACTTCCTGCAAAGAGTCCAATGCCTAAGACTGACAGGCCAGCAGAGCAAGCAGAGGGCACTTTGCTCCTCAGGGACTGGGAGGTGACCCTCTGCCAGACGGCAATGCTGACAAGAGGGAGAGGGCAAATCCGACTGATGGGCTTGCACTTTGAGCTGTACTGGGAATGAATACAAGATTGGATTTTATTCACATGGAGCTGCTTCTCAGTTAGAAGCTCAGTAAATGCCAGGACTGCAAGAAAAATCGAATTTGAGAAAAAGAGAGTGAAGTTCAGAGAAGTTCTGGAATATTGTGGTGCTGATGTTCTCTAGGATGGTGTCACTACACCCCAAACAAGAAAACCTGTATCATATCAAACACCTAGATTTCCCCGTAAGATCTATCAACAAACAAACAAACAAACAAAACAAACATGAAAGAAAAATCCAAACCCACTACCACCACCACCACCAAAAAACCCCCAACAACCCCAAACAGCAATCATCCTCACCAAGTTTGAAGGGAAAAAGCTACAAAACAGATTCTGCTCTCTCAAAACAAAGATTATACGGAGTCTGCAGAAAAACCCTGAGCCCATAGTATTCAGTTCAGAAGAAAGGCTGTCTGAAGGAAAGGTCACAAATACCTCTGACTACACCTCTGCAGCTTGATGGTTGGTCACACTTTGCCTTGGCTCCATGGGCCTGTTCAAAACTCGACCTTCAGTCCCTAAAGCAGATTAGGAGCTCAGGACTGAGTCCATGATCTTCCCATGCTGAAGCACTACCAGCTCTGCAGCTCTCCTTTCCCAGTCACTTACTAGCTCTAGTGCTTTTGCTTTCTAAACACTCTTGCTAAGTTTTCTGCTTTATTAATCTGTGGAAATGAAGGTGTAAACCCCAACTTCCATAAGAAGTATTTCTTTTGGATTTATGAAAGAGTTATTGCTAAAAGTGAAATTCTCAAAGCAATGGGTTTCTGTAAGTGAAATAAATTAGACTGAAGCAGGATGGGCTTCAGAAGAAAGAAATCCAGATATTTTTCCTGACAGACATGAAAAGAGATAGAGCTATAATACAAAATACTACTCATTTCTAGATATACTACCTTATATCAAAGAAAGAAAAATGCTGGTGACAATAATAGTAACAATGTTACATGCAGTAAATTTGGTGGTTTAAATTTCAGTTAAAATCCACCCAATCTTGTCCTGGGCATGGCAAGGCAAATTCACTTCAGAATTGGGTATAATGTATAAGGCCAACAGAGCAGCTGTCAAAAAGGACAATTACTATAACCTCATCAGTAAGCCACAGACATCTGATAATACCTTGCTTAAAGATGTCTGATAAATGTGCTTAAAAATAATAGAACAAAGAAATCTTCCAAGCTGTAATATATTTTTGCTTGGCCAGCAAATTAGAATAACTGAATAGTCTGTGCATTTATAGCATGTGAGGATTTCTTTCATGGAAGTACTGGGTTCTGTTCTTATTATAATTTTTATTGTAGAAACAAACTGGTTTAATTTAATGACTGGAAAAGAACCAACCCCATCCCAAACCCTCCCACTGGCTGTGATACTCTGCTGTGGTACCACTGACTGTGTAGCAAAGGCAACAGAAAATAATACTGCACACCCACCTTTATGTCAATAGTGCCTTCTTCCTAATTTAGTATCTCTTCCTACTTAATTTCTTTTCTTGTTTCTGACTGATCAAGCTAAGAAATGGACTAAGACACTTATAAAACTAATTACTACTTTTCCCTTTTCACTCTTTCAGAGGCTAAGAAACCAAACCTCACAATAGGAACTCCAGCAGTAATTGGTCTTCAGTGCCACTATGTGCCAACTAGCTTCAAGCTGAAACACAAGCTTTAATTTAACAATCATCATTGGCAGAATTGAAAAGCCTCACCCCATCACAGATCTTTGTTAAGATGACATTGAGGTGTGCATTTTCAGTAGGATGCACAGTGAGTTATGAAAATTACTTGCATTAGTAGCAACAGACATTGGACACAATTCTTGCAAGTACAATCAGCTTTTCTCTATATAATCATTTCCCAAAGACAGCATTGCTGATAGGATATAGATTAGAAGAGAATGAATATACAGGTAGTGGATGAAAACAGTTCACCAGTTTGTAAATTACTTTTTGCATTAATATACGAGACCCTTAAATTTCAAAAAAGTTCAGTGTAACTCTGGCCAGAGCTCTGGAACTGAAGCTGTCAGTGAGCTTTAAGTATGAAACTCAAATTTGCCCCAGAGCTGTAACCCTGATGCAGCTGGATGTCAGGGCTGTGTCCCTGAGCATCCCCCCAGCACTGAACCTGCCAAATGCCCAGTTGGACCAGGAACCCCCAGGGCAGTCAGCCACATGGGTGAGGCTATGGGCCACCTCTAAACTGGGTGCCCAGCTGAACTCCTAACCTGGCTCAGTGTTAAGTATCTGACTAATCAGTGCAGCAGCTCTGGTTGGGAATTTCAGCCCATTGTGAAGATTCCCTCCTACAGTTTCTGCTGGGCCTGCACAGATTTCCACACTTTAATCTCTTGTTTAACATCCTTGATGGAGAGTTTATCCTTTCCAGAAACTTCTCCGTGCAAAACTGATCAGATGGTACATAGGGGAGACAGCTGGAAAGAGCAGAGTATGTTTCACAGGTGGTGGAATGGTAAAACAGTCTTTTTGTCCATGGCTCAGATGGCCAAATGTTTTGTTTGCAATTTAAGCAAATCAATAGCTAAAGATCATTTGTGTGCTGGAATGAGCATGTATGACTGCTGGCCAGCTGGATAAAAGGATTCAGCAGAACAATAATTTGGGGAGTTCAACACCTCATTGCAAGGACCCTTGCAACAGACACTTCTGCTACCACCCAGCCAGCAACCTCGTTCAAGAGATTTTGTCTCCTGTCCAAGCATAACCCAACTTCAAGGTGCAACTGAATCAGTATTTTAAATAAACACTTAGTCCACAAGTACCTATGCAAAAGAACCAACAATTGAGATGTGCGTAAAAGATTTCTCATTTTTTAACCTAAGCAATCTGAGCATTTCCTAGTGTGATTAGAAGCATTACATATTCATTAAGAGTTAAAATAGCCAAAAGGCCAAAATTCCTGGCACATTAATTGTCCCAGAGTAACTGCCCACATGCATTTTGTCCTCCTTCAGTAAATGCAAGATCCATCCCCTACTCTGAAGATCTGATTATCTCCTATTCCCTGTGCAGCAGAAGTACACACAAGGGCAACTACAGCAGATTAGCTTTTCCTGGGTAAAACCACACGAGATTAACTGGCTCAGGTAGGTAACTGGTAACATTCACTTGGCTCTGAATGCTTTCAGAACCTGAAGTTTCAACTCTCACCTACAACGAAGGAGCTGAAGTAATTGAAACTGCAAGATGATTCAGTGCAGATACTTTACATCACATTGTGTTCAAATGGAGGTAGTAAACTTCCTCCAGCATCTCTACTTCAAGTATTTAAAAAAAAAAAATTAAAGATTTTCCTTTTATTACTTTATATTTTCTTTGTTTTAACTAACTGCATTGCACAATTTGGATTTCAGAATTTTCTTATCTCATTGCAGGGAGCAGTAGAAATTTAAATCAATTTTTCCTCACATCACTCGTGTGTTACACAGCAACACGAAGTCATCAGTAGCAGATATTCAGGTATCTTAAAATACTACTTAAGTGGTGTTATTAAAAAAAAAAATAAAAGTTAAGCACTGAAAATGAACAATAGTGTAACTCAGTTAGCATCACATGCTAACCATTGCTCAATGACAAAATGCTAAACATGTTGAAATTAATGATACTCAGTAACCTGTGCCTCCCACCATCCTAATGCTGAATGAAAGCTGAGTAGAAAGTTTACATTATTGGTTCCTATATGAAATAGTTCGCTGCTGCAGACCTGAGACTGCTGAAAAAACCCTGCTGGTGTACACATCAAAGAAAAAGTTCCCAAACCCATGTAGACATATACAGGTGACTATTCCTCCTGTGCCCCACTCCAGGACACCCAATTTACATGCCATTTATCTTGGCTGCACACGCACAAAGTGTTTTAACTGGCACTTTTCCTTAATTATGACAAAAATAATTTTCTTTTATTCTTTATCCTCTCTCTGTATATATCTTAGCAATGTCTCTGCTATGTTGTTACTTTATTCTGTATTAGTGACAAAGGAACAAAGAACTGAAGGTTTAAATCTGAGAGTCACCTAGCTTTTGACATTGGTAAGATTTAAGAACAACAATTTAGAGATCAAGGGGACTTTACTGCTGGCAGTGGAGCTATACAATTTTTGGATTTAGGTAGCTAAAGCAGCAGTCAGACCACAAGATTTGTCTCCTTGATTTTTAACACTGCATTTGAGAAAAAAACAAACATTAATACAGTTCTCCCTGAGGTTTAGATCATAGAGGTGTATAGGGCATTCTCATACATTTCAATTTTTTGTGTCTTTTTAATGTTCCAGGCAGGGTATCTTCCAAACATAGATGAAAATCTTTTTTAGATATGCCTTACTGCATATCAAATAAAACCAAGTACAGGACAGTGTGGCCTTGACTGAATTAAATTTTTTTCTCTCTCTTTTTTTCTTTTTTTTCTTTTCTTTCTTTTTTTTTTTTTTTTTTTTTTTTTTTTTTTTTTTTCCTGCATGCCTCAATTTGCTTTGAAATGTAATCATAGGCTTGGTTCTTTCCAGTTTCCTTAAGCTTAGATTTCTATATCAGCTTCAATTTTTGTCTTGGCAGACACTAAATACTGATTTCCTTTTATTTCTCCCCAGTCTTATCTACATTGCATTTCATTCAAGTTACAGCACGTAATGCATTCCTTACTTTCAAGTTCTGTTTTGACAAAAGGAATGGTACATGAATGTACAGGTGACATGGCTCAGTAGTGATCCTGGCATATGAAAATAAGATAGTCTGAACAGCAGCAGCACCTTGAGAAATATTATCATCTTCTGCATTAAGAAGTAAGGAAAATCACCACCTACAGAAATGCACAGTGAGAAACCAAAAGCTCAATTTGGGAAGCAGAGTTGGAGCCTGGTGTGTTCAGGCTTCCTAGACAGAGATGCCATTGAGGACTCAGTCACTGCTGATATCAAAGAACAAATCAAGGTAATGTAAAACTGTCAGTGAAACCAAGTAATTAAAGTGCAGTTTAAAGACAGCAATTAATGATCAGGTGGAGAATTGTTCACAATAGCCATTCACAGGAAGAGAATGTTGCCATACTAAGATCAACTGAGTGTGATCAGCAAAATAAAACATAAAATAAAGAGGGCTTTTGATACCTTCTAAAAACATTTTAAGTATAAATGTTCTTCCTGGGCAGTCATAGCACAAAAGGGAGAAAGGTGAATAAAAAGAGAGCCTCTGATTAACTCTTCAGCAGGAAAATGTGGTATCAATCTATGAACATTGATCTGGACCACATTCTCCTTTTCTACAGTTAAGGGATGTTTTGGGAGTTCAGGTTTGTTAGACATTTTATCTTCAGGAATCCTTAATACACCAGCAAATATTTGCTGGACAAAGGATGCTAAATCCCTTCTTTACCTGTGCCAGTGTGCTTGACAGATTCTTGTTTGCTTCTCTATCTTTTTCACTGTTGTCTTCCATCACATTTTGCTAATTCCTTATTTATTTCCTTTTGCCTTGCTCTGAGTTTTCCTGGTTTATTATGTCTTATTCTCAGCTGACTTTCTTGACTGCTCAGCACTCTACTTTTCTTATGTCTAACTCCATTTTACACAATTTCAATCCCTATTACTGAACTTCTCAGATAAACAGAGTAGCATAGCAAAATGACAAAACTGAACTACAATTCTGAAGGAAATGTCTCCATTTTTTGGAAACTATTTTGAAACTAGTTTGGAACTATTATTATGTTACTTATAAGAAAGACACAGAAGGAGAAAAAGAAGACACAGGACTTCATACCAGATGGAAAAAAAAGATGCGAGGTACAAAATGTCTTCTTTTAGACCAACTGGCATAAGGTATATTTAATGACACCAGACCTTGAAAGAACATGTGGAAATGGACACATTACTGTTATTTGCAGTAATAACAAGGTGGTTTTTTGTTTTTATATGTTATTTTCTTTTTCTTTTCCCAAGCTTAGTAGCCCAGTCTCACCATGCCAACCACAGCAGTGGTTTCAATGATCATTTTACTTTTGTGATACTGTCCAAAGACACTTCATGGCATTCAGATTGTTCCAAGTTAAAATGCTGCATTTACATCTTCCTTGCAGCCAGCACTGGTGAGATGAGGCTTTCTGAAGCAGAGTGTCCACAAAATACCAGACTAGTTCTCAGGGTTCAGAACTATTGTCAAGTCAAGTAAAAAGAGAAGTCTCTACACTTTACTTTGCCTCAGTTTTTCATGGCTTATGTGGTGATAAAATATATTTCCAGTAACATATTTTTCTGTAACAGGATTTGTCATACTGTAGAAGCACAAGGCATTATCTGAGGTTAGAAATGCAGATGCTGTCATTAAGCTGTAAGGAGCCACTCTCCTTCTTGAACTCTAAGAAACTGTCCCCATTTTTTTTCTGGCAGCAATATGTGAATTTGGAATGGCAAAGGAATTACTTCAAATCGATTAGATCCCTTATTTAGTCAGAAAGAGTGAATAGAGCCCTATAAAATTAAACCAATCTACATAGGTAGACTATTATTTATTGTCATTTCTCTTATTGTGCCCCTTTTACTCATTCTTTATATCATAAAAAGAGTCTCAGTCTCCTTATCTCACTGCATTGAGGTTCTTTCCAAAGCCTTAGTTGCCCATTCTTAATGACCAAATTCTAACTTAGTATATTAGTATATTAGTAACTTGTGTATACTAACTCTACACAAAAATGTTGACTTGCTTAATATCAGTTGTTTTCAACTCTTTGAAGAAAATCAGTGAAATATTATTTATTCCCATGCCCAAGACAAAATTTATAGTTGATGCCTTTCACCACCAAAAAAAATGGTACAAACATCAAGACAACAGTATTTTACTTTAGTTGCAGGACCCTGAACTACTCTTGGACTGACAGCCTACAAGGCAAAGCTAGGCTGCTAAGTAGCGTTTGGTATCAAATACCTACAAACTCCTTTTAACAATTTCTATCATATATTTTCTGGGGAAAACAGGCAGAATCACATATGTTCAAGGTGTGTTGTATTTTGTTTTTTTTTAATAGAACTTGCCTGATTTTTATTTTCAACAGAAAATTAAACTCTTCTAAGAGTCCTTTCTGAGTCCCTTGAGAAAAATCAAAGTTGTGGTTTTGAAGCCTCTACAGGCAGAACATAGAGCTGACATGAGCTGCCCATGCAAGCAGCAAGGCAACTAACAATAAACCTCTCAAAAATAATTTCATTCACTAAATGAGATTTTTTTAAACATTCTTGAACTGTAAATAACATAAGATTAGAATAAATTTTCTGTGTGCTTCCCAAAATACAGAAATCCAATTTCCAGCTACTTTTTCCATTACCTGAAATAAATATTAGGGCCTGATCACACATTTAATAAGAACATGCATAACTTTCAGGAAATGTTATCAGGAGACAGGAGACCAAATGCAAACAATCCACAGATATGAGGCACTTCTGCTTTGGAGGGTGGAAAAAAAGAGTTTTCCATATTGTAATAAAACCTTTTTTAGACTGTTAAGGGAAAGTCATCTTCTGAAGTTCTGTTGACATTTTTCTTTATTCTGAATTGACAGATTTCCTTAGTCTTTTGTCAAAATTTATTTCAGCAGTACTGTTCACTTGAGTGTTTTGAAATCCATATTCAATTAGTAAACTCAGCTTCTGAAAGGCAGCCTTTCAATAAACCCAAACTATTATTTCCCAAAAGTTGGAACTAGTTGTTATGAAAATTATTGACACTTTCTGGAGGGACAGACACCTAACCTGACATTTGCAATATTGCAGGAGTCTGAAAGTCCACCCCAGGCTGTGGCAGGATTCTTCTGCCATTAGGTAAGGATGCAGTTACACAATAAAGAGGATCAGTGACAACTCTGGTTTAATAATTTGCTATTCTTGGCCTTCTTCAGGGCTTACATCGCCTTTACTTTACACTGTAAGACCTTGCTGTGACCCAGATCAGGTCCTAAATGAAACACAGCAAATCCTTGATGCAGTTTAGAACACAATCCTGCAGAAATTGTTCCAGGGAATGTCATGTCACAGCATGAGGACAGTAATACTGCAAAGCCAGAACAGGAGATTCTTAAGGCAATACAGTTTTTCAGAGCTTTGGTTTGTTGTGTGTCCTTAGAGTCAAGCTCCAAATACCAGTGATAAAAACATGACAATTATTTTAATAAGAAAATATTTTTGTATTTGTTTCCAATTAATGGAATTTCTAAATACTTTGCAGTGAAAAGCTAAATCAATTATAAATTGTAAGCAAACTGGACCATATCCACAAACCTAATGAGCAGAAAGTTCCCTTGCTCTTTAGACCAGATTCACAAAAAGTTGCAATGACAAATAGGAAAAAAGTTCAGCTCTTAGAGCATTTGCTTTGGCAGAATTATTCTACTTTGCCTCAGTTAGTGATGATATTTGCTAATATAGCACATAATTTGAAGTAGAAGTGAGACCAATTCAGAGATCTCATGTCTTGCTATCTACATATGTTTTCTTTGCATAGCGACTGAATAACTTAGAACTCCTTGGAAATGCACATTACAGTGAAATATAATATTGAGTCAGTTTATTACCAGTGCTAAATGTACTGTTACAGTATAAATCTCTAAAAGCATGGCAGGACCCACCTAAGCTTTGTGACGGATTGAACATTAAGGCTTGTACTGGCCTAGGAAAAATCTAATTTCCCAATATTATGACAGCTCTACAATGTGCACATGCTGAAGTCACTGATTACATTTGAGTAAAATATTTATTTACCAACTGACAAACTGTTAGTCCTGGCAAGATATATGAAACCTGATGCTAATTAAGGATACAGTTTCCTCCTGATGGCATCCAACACTCAACAATACAGTTTTTCAGAAAAAAAAGCCCAGTCAGTTCAAAGACTACACCCTCCCCCCCTAAGATATGGTATGATTACTACCAAGAATTTCATGGTACTATTAAGAACAGCATTCTTCACCTTAGTTAACTCTTACTTTTCTTTGGAACTGCTAAAAAAAACAATGTTGTTAACTAGCTAACATAATTCTAACAGTTGGAAATATCAAAGTATGGGATATAGTTGCATTATACTCTGCCAGAAAATATCATTCACCTCATATGATGAAGACACAAGGATATTGGCATGGTATAAGGAGGAAAATACAAAAACCTTATGCCTGACAGTTTCTGCAAAAGCACCAGTTTAAGACAAAGAGAGTATTCACAGCTTTGTACAGGAGGCAGGCAACTGAAGATCAGATTCTGTAATCTCAAGAACCAACAGGGGACAAACCAGGACATTTAAAGTCTGAGAACTTGGTACTAGATAGAAGTCATAAGAGAGGGAGCACTTTTCCTGCTCTTTCCTCTATGTCCCCCCCTTTTAAAAAATAGTCACAGAATCATTGACCGAACCTAGAAGAATTTATGACCATCTTCCTGAATAGTAACAGCTCATGAAAATATTTTAAAGAGGCAGTGGAGTTTGTCTGTTTTCCTTTAAAGTTAAAGCTGAGATTCACCTGCAAAAAAAGAGGCAGGCAAACAAAGCCCTGAGAAACACACCTAGTTGTCTAACTATGAGAAATAACAAAAATTAATTGGAAAAAGAATGCTGGAGTGAAACAAGAAGACAATAAAGAGAAACAAAGAGGAGGGTAAAATCACAGAATATATGAAGAAAATCAGAATATTGGGAGATGCTAATGTATGGAATAATTAATACTGAGATGTATTCATCATAAGCTAGCTAGAGATCTCAGAGCTGCTGTTTCCATTCAGCTTCATGAAGGAATTAATACACAATATGAATTCAGTTTCATAAGATGCCTCCTGGTATAATATGCCGGATATGCTGTTTGTGTGACATTTTCACTCTTAAAACCCCATCTTCTTCCAGCAAGAACAGACTGATTAAACTTTAAACAGGGAAGACATGAGTTAGGATGGGTTTATTTGCTGCTCACATATGGCTTCTGTCATTGTTCCACAAGACATTAGAACAGAAAGAAAGGGCAACTGTCTAGACCCTGCTGAATCACTTTGAGAGTCCTACATATGGTTTCTATTAATCTTTTGTTCTCTCGAAAACCTGCTCTTTTTCCACCTGGTCTTATATCTATAAAACTGTTCCTTTCTCTTCAGTCTGCCACAAAACTAATTTGTGAAATTAAAGAGTCTACTTCTGCAAACATTTGCCCACATATGCATATAAAACTTGAGGCTACATCTTCTTAACAACTTCAATATGACTCAAATAATTAAAGCTCAAAGCATATGCAAGCTGTCTTAATTTAGGATAGGAGGTAGCTGCCTTCCATGCCATAGCAGATGAGGACTCTCTGATCTGATGCATGGCAGTGCTGAAATTCAAAGGCAATCTCTGCATCTGATGTTTGCCTGAGGTAGAACAGCCTCAGGCAAAGCACAGGGATGGGAAATCAGCCAGAAAGGGAGACAAGGCATGAGATCAGAGGCATGCTTGCCCCCTAAAACAACAAAGCATAAAATAGGCCCGGTTACAAAACCAACACTGTAAACACTTTCCTTTGAGAAGGTCTTAGATACTTGGGCTTAACTGGCTAAGCAAGAGCAGGCACAACTTTGTGGCTGAGATGACACCGTGTTGCTACGTTGGACTTTATAATCCTCATCAGAATAAAGACACCTCTACATGCTTAAATATACAAACACACTCATCAGTGTGATCTTACGTGCCAGTGATAAAATAACCTGAATAGACTGGTTTACTGTGAAGTGCGTGTCTCTGGATATCCTCACAAAAAAAAACCCCAGTCTTTTATTTTTTATATTTTTCTATTTTTTCCCTCAGAGGAAACTACAGAATAAAGGCAGGAAGGAAGACAAATCCTTTGTGTTAGAGTAGCCACCATCAAAAGACACTAATGGCACAAACCCACTAGAACTATTAAGCAAGTATTATTTCTTGGCAATGAAATAGTGATAAATATAGAAGGGACATTTTGCTAGGTATCAGCTAATTCACTTACGTAGAAAAATTTACCATTATACATAGAAATACACATCATAGCTAAGTTTATTTCATTCTGCAAAACTGCAGCACTAGAAATCTGCCTTAAAGTAACAAATATTTTTATGTACTTCTGTTTCTTTAATGTGAGGTGACTGAAACAAAGATTATGTAGGAGAAATATTCATTTCACAAATTACAAAGTAAGTTTCTCAAAGCAATTCAGTTGCAATAATTTTTTAATAAGTGTTTCTAATAAGTATATCTGCTACGTGTTAGGAAAAGGCCTCCCCCTCCAGGTCACTTATATTGGAAGAAAAATATCAGGTTGTTATTAAAATGAGGTAATAGATATCAAGTGGGTATCAGTGGGTTGGGCTGCCCTTTTTATAATGTCCATGTAACATCTGCAGCTCATAAATTTCTTTTCATTTTCTCTATCTAGTGTGTATTACCTTTATTATTTAATAAAAATAAGGGCAAAGAAGCTTATTAGCAATAAGCAGCCATTTTTAGTACCTAAATAATACTGTGTTTTCCAAGTATGACAAACAGAGGCTGTAAGGAGATAACCTTCTTCCTTAATAAGAGCCTAAGTATTAAATTATGAGACAAAATATTTGAATGGTGCAAGGCAGGACTTCTGCTCCTCTAGGAAAAGTGGTGTTAAAAGTGACCTTTTCTTTAGAGACAACACTAATATCTCATCAAAGTTATTGCTTACACATGCACAGTGTTCGATGTGCGTTGGTTTTAATCATACTTTCTTGGGGAAGCAGTCTGTTCAACAGACCCCCCAATCAGCTGGGGTCTGATGACTGTGTATTCATATGAATAATTTGATTAATGATCTCTTATAAGTTTGGTGTGGGGGGTTTTTTCCATCAAGTCATTTTTTTGGAAAGAATATCGTCAAGTGAAGTTTCTTCAAATGTAGAAGATAGGTTTGCATTTGTAAAACCAGGAATATTGATTTTCTGTGTGTAAATAGATAATGAGGTGCTATATAAGAGAAAGAAGACTTAAGGATACTTCAGCCTCTCTAAATTAACATGAGCTACTGTGTTCTCCATAACTCGGCTGAATTCCTTATTGCAAGAAAATCACTCTGTATCCAGAACCAGACACAAAGACTTACAATTAATTTCTTCTAGTTGATTAGCTGAACAATCCAATCCCCACGGAGGATACTTGGCTGATAATATAGCCAACGTATAATTAAACTCACAGTAAAATATTAAGCATTGAACTGGTGATCTTTCAAGCTTAGCTGTGCTGGTGTGGGCATTCAGTGCATATGTCAGATAAATACTGCTCAGAGCTACCTCTATATGGCCATTTAAAATACACTGAATGGCTGTGAGATAGGTCAGTCAAATATTACAAGGACATGCTCAAGGCAAATTTTCGAGCTCTGTGGCATTTATTCCACAACATGGACAGCAGAGCTGCAGCCTGTCTGCAGGGGCAGAGATTATATACTGAATCTGTCAGAGTTTATGAGCAAAACTGTATTGACACTGCATATCACTATGGATGCCAGAGAGAAGCAGGTGCTGTGGATAAAAGGAAATGCAACTTCTGCACCCACTATGCTGCTATAAAAACCAGGGCAGTTTCTCAATCAAAGAAACATCAAAGGCAGAATTTTTAATACAAGATTGATAAGAAGCTCCATTCTTCCCTACTTCTACATTCTCCAAAACGTAATTACAAAGTGACCGGGACCACAGTCACTCAGGATGCAATTCCACTGAAGTTATTTCTGGGAAAAAACCTAATCCCCTAACGTAAGTTGGCAGCATTTTGATACCTTTTAATTAAACTGGATTTCCCTTCATCTTATCTGTACTGCTTGAAAAATACCAGGTTTTTAAAAGAAGAAGCTTATGACCATTACACATGGAGTAGTAACAATTAGATGTATCAGGGAAAGAAATTCAGATTGTTCCTGGGTAGGTGTTTGCTAAACAAGAATCTGCCTCAAAATCTCACCGAATAGATCTTAGCAAAGCAGCCCTGCTGTAGGCCTGGTTAGCCAAATATTAACACACTTGAAGCTGAAATGAGGATGTTCATATGCTGTCTGGTCTAGATAGCTGTACAAAGAGACTCCACTGCTCAGGATCTGCCAGTAGAGCACAGGGCAGAAAAGCAAATGTTTGTAGCTTGCCAAATAGCCCATCGACATCTGAGCTGTTAGGATTGCTTCTTTTAATTCCATTTAAGGTAAAAATCCATCTGAGTTATTAATTTTTTTGTCAAATACCATTAGCCATTCTTGTGTACCCTCTGGTGAATCCCCACTCTGGCACAGATGCACAAGTATGAATGTAAACAGGTTTCCACCTGCACTGAGCAGGTAGAGCCAGAGCCAAAGCTTTAACATCTCTTTCAGTTGGCTTTGCTCACATATCCTGTGCACACAGTCCTAATTCCATTTACTATACTTGTCCTTGCATATGTTTTTGCATTATTCAGCAACAGATCAGTCCTCAGGCATAAACAAACAAATCACATCTGTTTCATTAGCTACAGAAAAGTCTAATTGCAATAAGCAGAGACAGAGAAGTAAGAAAGAGCAAAATTTAAGGATACCAGATTTGTTACAAATAGCATATGCTTAAAACAAATTGTACAATATAAATAATTTAATAGTTACAAACCTTATGAAAAACTGAAAGGAAAACCAGAAAGGAATACATATTAAAGCTTTAACTTCCTATGGAAAAATACTCTGAGCTATAAATTAGCCAAACACAACCACAGTTTCCATCTCTCCGTGGGGATCATGGGTCCAAGATCCTTTTCCCATTCAAGAAAACCAGTTGAGATTTTACATAAATGAAGGGACAAATATAATACAAACATCCACAGAATTCCAGGTTTTGCAGAAGAGGAGAGGATAATGACATAAATAGCAGTTAACAGATTGCTTTTCTGTACCAAATGTAATTATCCTAGATGTTCACTCACACCTAAGTTATCTTTTAAAAATACCTGTGTACTTAACACTGCCTCCAGGTTCTCACTTATTTCAAGCTGCTTAAATTTATTCTTTCTGGCTATGACTTACAGGTAGTAATACCAAGCTATTAATAAACCTATAAGATATCCAAGCTTTTAATGAACTTACAGGACAGTATAGAAAAAAAAAAAAAACCTGCTTCTGCAATAAGACTGCTTATCTAGAAATGGCATTAAAAATGTGAGAATTTCAAAGAAAAGCCTAGCAAAGTATTCCATATGTTAATTTTGATACTTTAGCTTGCCAAGTTAAGAAATTAGGCAGCAAGAACAAAAAACACAACCAGCTTTCAAGAAGAAAAAAGGAAGTTATTCCTACCTTCTCAAAACCAGACAAGTACAGCTGCCAAATGTTTATAGGTTTGACTGTCTTGGAAAGAGATTTATGTAAAAAGCAGTGGCCCAATTCCAGCCTTAACCATTTTTTAAAATAAGATTAAAAGTTTTATTACCATGCAGTCTCTAATATTAATACGAGGTGGCTACATCTGCAAAATCAGAAAGAGAAACTTCTATGTGTGTTTAAACAGAAACACACATGTAATATATATAGTTCTACTTATATATACATAGGTAGAGAAAATAAATATATATTTGCTTTGAAATACATAGCAAGGCTAAACAGAATTTTAAAAAATCTACTGCAATATACTTCAATTAATAACTGTAAAGTTTGGACTAGGTCTTATGCCTGTTGAAAGAACAGACACATACTAAGTCAGACATCAGTAGTTCCCACAGATATACAAAGATCGACCATTTTTCCTCTCTTCTGCTAGGGAACAACTACAAAATGTAGGAATGTTGCATTTTTTTCACTCATCTTAAACTCCAGTGCCTTCTTTTCTTAAATTACTATAAAAGCCCTTTTGTTAGCAGCCCTGCAGAGGTGTTCCTACAGCTGCAAACTGCATTCACACCTCTGGACAATGATGTGCACTGACTCATTCCCATGATCATTCTTGGCTTTTCAAAGCCATGGACCTACACTAAGGTGTTTTATCCTCCTTGCACAACTCATGCCTCTGTTACTCAGTCGGTAACTCTGCCTGAGAGTACCAAATAGGTAAGTGGTAAGCCACTTTGTGCTGAATTTACCTAACTATATACCCAAAAATAACCACTGAGGGCTCCCATCCTATGTAATGCTAAGCATGGTATTTACAGATGACTTTACAAACTATTTAGCTGTCAAGGAGTGCAAATTGCACCAAAGGCGGAAGGACCTGCCCTTCTATGACACTAAACGCTGGTAAACTTCACCCCTCCCTTTGTCACAACTTTGTATCACTAGAAAAAAATTCTGAAAGGAATTTTATGAGATGAGCACTGGTCCAATTTACCAGTTCCCATTAAAGCTGAAGCTGAGAGGAAGTCTAATGAAAAGTAAAAAGGTAAGTTCAGATGAAGGCAAACAGGAGCTTCACTTCACCAGATATCTCCTTATAATTAAGAAAGTGTCAGAAACTCTGTCCTGAATATGTTCTGTTGAGGTTAATAAAACAGATCATTGTTTCCAAGGCTAAGACATGCTGGAATTTTTATCAGGACCTGCTTTGCAACAAATGAGAAATCCAAGAGCAAAACTGTTATCTGAATGTCACTGATTCTTCAGTTTTAATATATCTAATTTCCTCTTTCTCTTAGCAGTGCTGCTTGTTGAGCTGCCTGCAGAATTACACAGTGCTCAGGCACAAACACATAAGAGCCAGTGGTTTGCAATTGAAATGAGATTTCATAAATCAAGGGAATACAACATTCCCTGTTAGCAGAAAGCTGGCTCTGCACTATTTTAAAGCAATATTTTAAAGAACATTTTAATCCAAGCACAAAATGATTTTATCAGTAGTGTTAGCACCAGATATTCCTTTATATATTATTGGTGTCATTTCATATTTTGCACATAGAAATATACAGCTTTTCCTTTTTTCAACGTTATTTCTGTATTATTAAAGTATTATAAACTTTATCCAACAATTTCATTCTAAAAATCTTCTCTCCTCTTTAATTGTGCACTCTTGCTGAATATTTTTTCACTAAATGTTCATTTCCTTTGCGCAAAGACTCCAGCTTTATTTTTAGTGTCTTATATAATTGTACACTGATGCCTTATTAAAGCTGAACACCTGTAGCTTCAGTTATCTTATAAATGAGTTAACAAGGAAAAACACTCCCCTAGGGAAGCTTGTTTTATATATCTGAACCAGGAGAATTAAAACATTCTCTACCTCCTCAAAGTTATCTGTTCATTGGTTCCTGCATTTCAAGCTGTTATTCATGCTTTTTGGCAATGAGGAAAGAATCAGATTAAAACCCAAAAGGAACAACACAAAACTGAATTCTTCTATAGGAAGCCTCTGCAAAAACTCAACACTGAATAACTTACTCCTTAACAGAGATGATAAAAGCATCCATTTCAGACATTTGGCTTCCTCCTCTGCAAACAGACAAGAAGGAAAACCAAGAAGCCTTTCAGATCACCGTAAGATCATTTGTACACAGTTGTTCATTCTGACTCCTTTAAAATACTGATGCAGGCACTACCAACAGGTTTCTTTGCTGCCTCTGGAAAGCCTTTACCAGCCACAGCCACTAGCAATTGGCTAGCAGGTTATTTGTACAGCACAGCTTTGGACTGGGCTAGAAAAGCACTTCTTGAAGCTGAGCCTACGAGCCACCCCAAGCCTCTCGTTGCCCTCACTCCTCTCCCATGGTAGAACTGTCACCCCTGCACAGCTGTGTGTGTCCCCAACCAGGGCACAGCCACCCAACACTGGGAACCATACCACCCCTGACTGGGAGCAGAGAGAGGAGACTCATTTCCAGGGCAGAGAAGTAATAAAAAGCTGCAAACAGCCATATTTTCACTCAGCTCAAACCTCATGCTGACCCCATTCTGAGTTTAGGTAAGGAAGTTTGCTACCTGTACAGGCACCAACATCTCCCTGAAACCACAGTAAGGTAGAGGACAGACTGTGCTAAAAGAAGCCCCTGCACAGGCTGGTATTTACAACAGATTAGCAGTTCTGACAGCATCTTGTCCTTGACTGAAATGGAAACAAATCCCCAGCATAAACAAGATCTCAAAGAATATATGTGGACAGAATCCAAAGAGCAAGGACAATTTTCCAGCAATCTGGAATCTATTGCTTTAATTTGCCTATACAGCTATATAAACCCAGCAATTTATCTTGTCTTTTTCTTTTCCTGAACACTTATTTATAAAGCAAATCAAACATTCTCAAACGTGTCATTCTTAGCACCATTTCTAAATGGGAAGCTCAGGTCTTCTTACTATCATTTAACAGCATGCAATGTAATTGGCCCCTGACTGATATCTTCATCTATTTCATGCTTTTTCAGATGCACATCAGTGCTGAATTCTGGTGCATGCCCTGTCCTCTTAGGGGAATGAACACACGACATAATCCTGAAGACAGAAAAAAGTAAATGATGCAAAGCAAGAATGACCTGAACTACAAGTTCCCACTAACCCTGTCTCTTCCCACACTCCACACTGCTGGATGGGTGCCCCTTCTGTCCTCTAGCTCAAAGTCATGGCTGAAGGAGGTCCAGGTTTGGGGGTATGTACCAGATCAGTAATATGCAGTTCACAATAAAAATTAAGAAAAATAATTTTACCAGACAAGCACTAAAGTAATTAAAGCCTATCAAATTGATCCTTGCTGCACTTACACCACTGGTAGGATATATCCTTTCAGACAGGACTCTATTGAATTCCCATTACCTTAACTGAAAGCATCATAATGCAGAGCCAAAGCCTGTTCTAAAAATGGTTCCCTGAGCTTTTTCATGACTGACCATAAAATAGACTTATTGGAATATTGTAAAACAATGCTTTGTTTATTTACAGGTATGAAAATAAAGCCTCCAGTCAAAATCTGTCAGATTTTACAGACTGTCATAAAACCCAGAATATATGCCCAGTTTAAACACTGTAAAATAAAGATGACTCACTTCAAATGATGGCCTGAGGGTCTGCATGTTGCAAAGTTCACACATTTGAGTTATAGGAGAACCAAAGTGTCCCAAACTAATTAAATCCATTCCTCTCTGACTTTAAAGTTTCAAGCAAAATTGAAATTTATTTCAATTTATTTTTATTACTTATTTCATTTCTTTATATAGTTCTGCTGAGTGACCAAATGTCTGGATAATCCTGGATCTGCTAGTTGGGAAGGTTTTGGTGTTGCTGAGAGCTCTGTGCTTAAACAAAAAGAATCAGCATTCTCCAACAGGTTAAATCTTAAGACATGGATCCCACATGAATCCTACAAAAAACATGTCTATAAAATTATATTGGTAAGATTAGGTGCAGACTCCTAACTGAACCTGGCTCACAGTTTAGATTGCCTACCCCTTCCCCCCTTCAATGCTCCAGTTTTAAAGGAGCTGCAGCACCCACCAGAGAGAGGACTGCTGAAGATGACCTGGGGACCTGGACTTGGGCAACCAGGCTGTTAGAGAGCACCCCTGCCATGAGGCTAAATGGAAAGCACTGAAGGACAGAAACCCACAAGCTGCTGGGAGTGGTACTGGGTTCAGGAAAGAGCTGCTCAGAACTCTCACCTGATCCCAAGGTTTTCACAAGCAATGCATCATCCCTCCGGGTTTGGGAGGGCAGGCAGGGACTCTACAGCTTCACCCCTCTGAGGTGCTCCTGGGCTGCACACCCTTGGACCACTTGTGGTTTTCCAAGTTCTCCCTCTGGAACCAGGAGGCCAAGAGCCTGGGGAGCCAGTGCTCCATCCATTTCTGTGCTTGGATTAGAAAAACCAGTAAACCTTGAAACAATGGGCTGAATCCAGGACTCTTGGGGCTTCCCTGCTGCAGAGCTGGAAGCCTGGAAGTTCTGGGCTAGGTTCCCAGGTCCTGTAGCGCTTAGGCAGGCTGGATGGTAGAGCAGCCATGAGGCACAGATCCTGAGAGCCTTGCATCTGCTCAGGAAAATTGATATTTGGGTAAAAAACAGAGAAACCAAAACACACAAAAACTAATTTTACAGAGCAGCTGGGGTATAGAATAAGCACATATTGTTTGGAAGCATTCTATTTTATTTCCTGAATTTGGGGGGCGGGGTAGTTTTGTTGTTAGATTTTTTTAATTTTTTTTTTTTTTCAAAAGAAACAAATATCAAAATGCTTTGGGTTGGTTTCTGAGCAAACCATCCTTTTTTTTTTAAATACTCAAACCACACACACAAGATGAAAAAAATCCTAATGGCTCTGAGAAAGAACAAATGTGACAAAGTGGGTACAACAGTCACCAGATCAGCCCTCAAAAAAACGTCATGAGATTTGTGCTCCTTAAACTTACAGAACAGCTAAGCAGACAAGAAGACATTAGTACTACCTAGAAAAGTACTATAGGAATATGCCTCTCAGACTGAATTCTATGACCCACAGGTATTAATCATCTATGTTTGGACTTCAGCCACTGCACTGGGATGTAGGTCAAAAACCCTTCAGGACATTAAGAAAGCCCAAAGATGCAGCTACCTAAGCAATGATGACATTATTTTTCCTAAATTCTAAGTCAGACATACCAGAAATGATTACAACTGCACTCTACCCATCTCTCATTGCATTTAATTTGATGCCTGTACCCTCCATCCTCTGAATAACTTGAGAGAAAAAAGTAGATAGGTATATTTAAGCAAGAATGCACGATATTCCCAGACCTTTCTGTATTTTTTACCTGTTTGCTTTTGTGATGAGTAAGTCTTAATCACTATTTGGGACTACAGCCTTAATCACATTTCCCCCTGTTATGTAAATGCTGAATAACAAATAGGCAGAGGATTGAAACGTAGATCAGATCTGTTGAACTCTCTTCAGTAATGACAGCTGAAGATTGTCTTCTGTTGTGACAAATGAATTTTACAGCTGTGAGACTGACTTGACTATTATCATCTACTTAATCAATCAGGGAAATTCCAGGCAAATGAAGCTCCAACTCAAAGGTCAGAAGTGGTTATCACCAGTGTACTTCATGCTGCATAGCATTTTAATTAGTTAAATGGCTCTGTACATATGTATGGCTTTTATTTGTAATTTATTCATGATTTTACATTAATTACTGACATCCTGACACCTAATTAGTAAAGAGGACAAATACTCACAGGTAACGTGGGGTGAGAGCTCCCATACATATTTTAATAATCAAAGTTGAGAGCGCAAGCTAAAAAAATTTTAAAAATTAGGGCTTCAAAATTAAGAGTGACAGCCAGTATTTAATTAATTTCATCTGTACATACTCTATTCCATTTCACTACAGACAGTTCGGGCTCACCCCAAGTCAAACAAATTCAAGCAAAAAAAACTTCCAAAAATTCTTCATAGGCAATGCCACAAAATTTCATTAATATCTGAATACTATAATTTATTATCTATGCCTAGAAAATACTATAGAAATCTGTCAGCAAGTTCTCTGGAGAAATCACTAACATGATTTTTGACTGCAGAAGCATTGCTGCCCTGCACACACTGAGCCACAACCTGAGGATTAGAGTGCAAACATTCAGAAGATCTCTAAGAACAAGGGCCTCTCCCTCATTTAGAAGATTTTTCAGGGTAGAACTTACTTAATAGAAATTAATTTCATACCAAACATTTTTTTTTATTATTACTGACAAATCTGTCCCAGAGATTTTCCTGGAAAAATGCATTTCCTGTGTTTTGATGATGAGCTGATTTCTTTCTGCAATATTTCATTCTGACTTTAAAAAAAAATTATTTGAAATCAAATTTGAGCCAAACCATTTTTCTTTTTTTTATGTCAACTTCTCTACCCCTTTCCAGGCTTCAGGTCATATTAGATCGTTCCTGTTTTCTTTTCCTTCAGCTAAGGACCCAAAAGAATGAGTTATTCCCAGAGTTCTACTGCTCTGTATCTTACACCCAAGGCTTCATTTCCTCAGCGGAGTTATCAGCTTTTTAAAGAGTACTATGGGCTTTTCAGCTGGAGGGATCACTCAAATGCACTGAGCTGGGATCTTCTTCCAATCACTCAACATTATAGACTTCATCTACTGTTATACTGAGAACACATACATTGGAAGATAGCTACTTGATTGGTGTATTTCACGACACATAAAAACTGGTATCATGCAGTTAACTCCTCTTTTTTTGTTAGTGAATTTAATGGAAATTTGTTCTTTTACTGGTATCCCTTATAATAGCACTGCTCCTTAGCAACACCATGAGGTAGAAGACTAAGCCACAGAAGAAGCAGCAAACACCACGTTCAATAGGACAGTGGAAGCTAGAATGAAATAGATAATGAGATTTACTTCGTGTGACTGTTTCTCTCCCAGACAGACACACATATTGGTACTATGGGGGAAGCCACTAACCCTGAGACAGAGAACACCAGGTAAAACATCTCACTGCAAAGCAGGATGCAGCAGGGAAACTTCAAGTAGCTGAAGGGAAGGAGGAGAATGATGATAAAGAAACATTGTCCCATAATGACAAAAGAAATGGCAAGCCTGAAGCTTGCAGTTGTATTTTCATGAAATTAAAATGCTTCTCCTGAACACATATTGATACAGATAATTTTGATCCAGATCTAATCCTTGGACTAAACCGGTGAATTATACAAAAATATTCATAATAATGTCTCATCAGGGCTACTACTAAATAGTATGGCACTCCAGCCACAGGAAACAGATACAATTTTCCAAAAGTCACATACAAAATCATGGCTGGAGCCAGAAAGTCTAGGCTAAAGTCTGCTCTAAAACTTAATGTAAAGCCCAATTTTTTTCCCAATCAACTCACACACATCCTCAGGGCTTTCTCCACAAGAAGTACAGATTATAGGAGAAGTTGTGCTGCCCTGGAATAGAAATTTTTATTTTTCTATTTATGGTGACACCTAACCTAAAATAATTTCATGGTATTACTGAACATGTGATCACAAAAAATAATTTCTCCAAGCAGTTAAAAAAAAAAAAATAAAAAAACCCCACAAAACCATGACAAGAAAATAAACAAATTACATATCTTGAGACTGCTGTGATTGAATTACTTCAGTCTGTAGCAAGTTTGGAAAAAAACCCAACTTGTCAGTTGCACTAAATTATTCACAATGGTTATTTAAAGCAAGGTAAACTCCCTAAGTTGTACCACCTTCAGGTTGGCATTTTTGCATTTTAGACATCTGCTTTAGTAGATTTCTTTCTACCTGGAAAGCACCCTCACATCTGCCTTTTTTCCTATGACATTTATCCTCCTCCTTCTCAGCAGGTCATGGCAGACTCCAGTGGTGCAGAATGATTGGAATTTTTTTCTCCTTCTGTGAACAAGAAGTGAAGCATCCATCTTAAACAGCAAAGACTCCCCACTCCCCTCCAGCAGACCACAGCAGGTAGGCAGCAACTGAACAACTCCTGATCAAGATATTTAGTTCCAGATAAAAGGGAACATGCAAATGGCTGGATGGGAGTGTTTGTGGAGCAGTGCTGCCCCAACATTGTGTAAACTCAAGCTAATCTGAAGAGCCATATGATCCAGCTTTTCCTGCCCACAGGCCAAAAATCTAGGAAATATTTTTGCTTCATCAAACAAAGGTGTGCCCTGAAAGCACAGTTTCAAATGAAAGCCCTACCTAACTGTGCTGATAACAGGGAAAGATAACAAGTGACTTTTTTTGGAAATTCTTAAGGGACCAAAGAGATTTAAAGTGCCAGAGTCTACAACCACACTGAAATTCCAGCCACTTCAGTAGGTGGCAACCCTCCATACATGGTCCATTATACAAATATAGAAATTTTAATACATGCAATGTATATAAATATATAAGCACATATAAAGATATTTGAGGAAAATCGTAATATACAATTTTATTGATAGTTTATACTGTTGGCTATTAGGGGACTTAAAATACTCTCAGAACTACATAAGCTCTTGTACTAGAGAGCTCATATACTGAAGCAAGAGATAAGAGATACATAAAGGATGGAAGAATTAAAAATCAACCAAGGGATATAGCAAAGACAGTCAAAACTCTTGAGAACACTTTAGAAGATAAATCATCAATAAATGAGTGGACTGAATATCCTAAAGTATTCTCAGTTAAATTAAAGTCCTACCAAAACCTTTCCAATGAAAAAAAACCAACAAAACACAACCAAAAAACCAACACTGTTGCTATAGGAGCAGTAACTAATTGAACATGAACCCTGTAACTCTGAATTGATTTTTTGGTATTTCTAGAATGGCAACCACCACTCTGGTTCCAGACTAAACTCCTAGCAGAGTCCTGTTTTCAGGTTATTTCTGAAACACAAAAGGAAACCGAAAATCAAATAAAAACTGAAAAGAGTCAAATACAAAAGACTCCCATGTGGCTGAATAGCCACCAGTGAGTTACCAGTGGTCTTTAATTACCATTTTATATTTCTAAAACCTGCTTTAATCCAAAGGAAACCAAAATGTTTTCCTTGTATTGGTGTCAGTTCAGGCTTTGAAATGTGACCTTTAGAGGCCCCTTCCAACCCAAATTATTCTATGAGTCTACGAAATGCAGTTCCCTCAAGAAGAAAACACAGCAGAGATTTAATAAAAGCAGTTTAAAACAGGAAGTGCTCCACATTACAAAATGCAGGAAAACAAACATAGTTGAGCATGAAGTTGTGGAAGAATGATGGAACAGGACCTCTGGGAGCTCCCACGAATGCTGCATTCCCTGCCAGAGGACATGCCATGCAGCCTTGGTTCCAACTTCAGGTAAAATGCAAGATACAACTAATCAGCAATTGTTCATACATTACTAATTTCTCTTATGTCTGCACACTGGGCACTTAAGCTGGATAATACAGATGAAAACTACTTCATTCAAACTGCTTTAAGCTAGTATGAATACTGAAGCATTCTTACTTTACATTGCAAGTCAGGTTAAAGCCAGTTATTCCTCTGCTACTAGACTGAACAGTATTTGCCCTGAGGCAAATTCCTATGCTAAACTTCCGATTACATTATCCTTACAGCATCCCACTGCAATAGGCTTTCTCTGCTTAGTCCTGTCACTTTTGATAAAGCTTATTTTCTGTCTTTATTTCCCTATGTTATACTACACTATTGCACCTACCCACCTCACTTTCTTAAAAGCTCTTCATAGCAAACCTATCATTCTATTAGGAGCCATAATGAATTATTGCTAAGCAACCCCAAGCAACACACTTCTCACTGTGTTCACTGCTTCCTAGTTCAGACATTTGCTCATGTGCTTGGACACCACAAAGCAGATTTGGCTCTCCATGGGCTCTCCATGCTAACAGTGGCAGAGCACTATGATCTACACCCAGCACCTTGTTTAAAACATTGTGATGGGACAGTGAACAAATGAAATTATTATTTATTACCATTTTTACTACTGTGTTACTCGCCTTGTTCACGTATGGGCACTCTTCTCTCTCTATCCACCTAGCCCATGCACTCAAGCTGTAGATCCTGAAAACAGGATCTGCACATAGAGTTGGAATATGCTGTGCCCTGTCCCAAGAGCAGAGCTGAGGTACCAATCAGAAGCCTCAGCATCTCAGAATTCTGAATATGTTGCAGGGGTAAGAGATATATCTGATGGAATTCTTGTGACAAAAAAGGTAGTTTCTTTCAAACTACAAATGATGCACTCACGTGCCACAGATCACACATCCTAATAAAAATAGAGTTAAAAAAAAAATAAAAATTGAAGATTGATTAGAAATGAGGGAACCATTTTGAAAGCCTTTACATTGAAATAAATACTTTGATTCAACTGTTCTCTATTCTGTAAATAATATTAAAGTGTTACTTTAAAAGGTTCATTACACAAAAACCTCAAGCTAATAATAACCTCATGTACCCTTAATTCTTCATGATTTTTTTTTGCTACATTTTTTGGTGGTATTACTGCAGCTTTTAAACAGAGACAAACGAGCAGAATGAGAATGAGCAAGTAATGAAGAAATCATTAGAAGAGTCCCCCTGTGTGAGACCAAGATCAATCTGGCACATTATCCTGCTTCTTGGGGGACCAATAGAGCATTCCTCTATTGGATTAGAGGATAATTCACTAATCACTATTTTATACCAATCTTGATGTCATCATTGTCTCTACATCCATATCTTTTGTCCAGTCTTCCAAAGTCTGGTTTAGGTAGTAATTTCTAAAATAATTTTTCCTTGTAGCTTTTTCTGTTTTGAAGGTTCCCTCTTCCCTGATCTGATTCCCTTTGGCTCAGTCAGTTCTCACAGTCTGATGTTGTTTGAATGCTTAGAAATGAACCACAACTTCACAGGCCATGGGAGCAGTGTGTATGGGGTTAGGAATGAAAGCAGCTCCGACCCAGGTGGCAGCTCTACAGACAGAGGGTGTTAAATCACTCTGGGAAGTGGCTTGAGGACAGACAAAACCATGAGAATCCACCAGGCTCTGTCCCCAAACACATCAGGACATTTTCCTGGGGATTCACAGGCTTTTACAAAAGAGCTATTATAAAGAGCTGAGGTTGTTAAAGGTGTTCTATTACATAGAAACCATATTTCACAACTTTTCCCCTGTGATAATCCAGTTAACTAGGGCAACAAGTTTATTATTCAAAGGAATAAAACTTTAGTAGTTATTTCTCTCTACTGAACACCCGGCCTACTTGTAACACTTACTGCACTGGGTCGCTCACGACCACAGGTTAAAGTTTATATTTATGATATATAAAGCCTTATATTTTTCAAATATATTGATCTGTACATCAAGAACTCATGGGTTGTTTGGTTTTTGGTTTTTTTTGAAGTGTATTTATTTTTCTCCAAGGCACAGAACCAAGTTTACCATGTTATCATCTACACTGTGTTTTATTCAAAAGCATACAAAATAAATCAACTCTTTCTTGCTTTTGAGTTGTAACAGCATTGAGACTTATGGATGTTTTTATTCATTTCTTTTTTTTTTTTCTTTTAAATATATTGTTCTCTTGACAGGAATCATGAATTCATATCTGTTGGCAGAAACTCTATATAGGGTTCTCTTTTAAGAACAACCCATTGTGAGGCTTCACAGGCTGGGACTATTGTATATTTTTGCTCAGTATACAATGTAGTATGTTACTTTTTCTCCTTATTTGAAGAGACAGGGAAGAGAGTGAAATGTTTGATTACTGTCCAGCAGAGTGTTTTCTATTCCTGCCACCTAATCACAAAATAACCTGTGGATCTGGCTTCAACTAATACTTGAATGCAAGTATCTAGAAATACCTATTAAAATTTTACAATAAGCATAACTTATTCTGAAAATGATCTGATTATTAAGAGAAAAATTAATGCTAGATGTAAAGAATGGATAGATTTCCACAGAAATGTCTCAGAAATCATAGAGAACCAATGTACCATGCAAGAAAGGAAACTGGAAAATTAATAGAGAGTCTGAACAGTTGAAAAAAAGCCAGTCTCCAAGTTTCCTGGGTCAGATGATGGAGGAAGAGTGTATGTGATGCTGACTTCAGAGAGCCTAGCAAGAAACACTAGTATATATAGTATTTTAAGCTGGCAGATAAGTAATCTTTATGCTTACAATACCTTAATGTCTTGTTAAATTATGAAGACAAAGAACAAAGTTCTGCTGAGCAAGCAGGAGGCTGGGTTTTCTTTATACTTTTTTTTTTCTACTTTTGAAAAAATCTGTTCAACTGCTATAAACATTTCAGACAGAATTTCAGACCTTCCTAGGAAATGAATAGTGATGAGGGGTTGAAATTTGAGAAAATGGGATTTTGTTTGCTGATTCTCTTCCAAATATCAGGTGCATTCAACAAAGTACCAGTGAGGTTTTGCATCATTCTCTTTTTTTCCCAGTGATAAGTTGACCTAGCAGACCCTGAAAATCAGTACCAGCATCTCAGCAACAGAATGACAATAGTAGAAATGGTGTTATGAAAAGGCACTGCTACTTGTTTTATTGGTAGTTGTAATAAAACTGGTGGCCAGTGAAGTTGAATGTAAAATGTCCATGCTAATAATAAAATGTATTTGAGCTAAATGGAGTAGGCTTTTCAGAAAATGCCCAGCAGCATGGAACTCAGTGAAAGCCAATATTTTGGTAGACTTACTGGTGTGTGGACAATTGCAGTGCAGGAAAAGAAAACACTTGCAATTAGCAATGAAGTGGAAATTAGAGATAGCTAAATCACTAATTACAAAAAGAAAGACTTATTGCTTAAAACTTCCAGTGGCTAAGGGGAGAGCGTTGCACCTCCTGGTCTCAATATGTTACTTGCTCAATATGTTACCAGTGGTTTTGCCATTTGAAAACTATTGCTAAAAAAATTCACTGCTAAGTGAATATATGTCCAGATCTTTACACAAGGTGATTCTTCTCTTAAAGGCAGCTGGAGTGTTTCCTTTTAAAGACAGGCTGAATAAAAAACACGGAATTTGGGACAAACATTTTTCATTGAATTGATTTGAAAAGATTGTGCCTTGCTATCTTCACCAAGCATCCTGGAGAATTTCCCTCTTGATGAAGGAAGGAGAAATGCATATGCAGCCTGGGAAAGATACAACTGCATTAAGCACTATCTCTGTATTTGGAACCTCATGTAATTCCCATGAGCACTGATAAGAGTCAGTCTCAGAAACCTCTGAGGATTAAGTGCAAACTGATCTAGTGATGTGTAAAACCACATTGATTTACGCTATATAACAGACTCCATCCAGAGAGTAGGAGATTTTGATATTTTTAGTTTAAAAATGTCAGCGTAATTTCAAATACGTCAAAGCTGTAGAGCATAAATTCTGCACCTAATTTTTAGAGCACAACTCTATAGCTCTTCGTGGCTCAGGTCTCTTTAATGTTGAAGATTATTTTTTATAAGGCTATGGTCTACTTACAAGTTTTCACAGAAGACTACTGAATCTTTCCTGCCTCCTTCCTATTGTATTTACTCTAAATGTGGAAAATAGAGTACAGGGGGGGTCTTCAATCTGGACTGTTGGATCAACAGCAGGGGACCAATACTATAACAGAAACATTTTAAAAATGCTGAGTAGCTTCAGCCACTACAAGACTGAAAATAAATCGTCACCCTGGTGAATGAAATTATTTAAAGTCTAGTCCTCCATGATTAATAGAGATCATCTCCCATTGTGCTATAAAGCTTTCAAAACAGATTGCTACCATGTACCTGTTCAAAACCTATTATCAATGTCACATTATATGATCCTTAAAATACTTAAAAAGGGTGCATACAGTAAAGAATATCAAAGAGCAACCTGCAAACACTGAATAATTATCAAATAATGGTAATTATTAATTATTACACAGGAGTAATATATTGGGCTTGAAAATGAGCCAAGGGTGATAACGTAGTGTTCTAAAAGAAAGGTAAACGTTAAAAAAAAAAAACCCCAAACCTAACCAGAAACAAAATACCCTTTGACACACACAAAATCATCAGCAATTGTATCTAGATACTATATTGGTATAAGAAGAAGGGGGAGGGAAGCTATTGCTTCTAAAGATAAAGATATTGCTGTTTCTCTGCAAATTCTCATGTCATATGGGAATTTCAACAAGGTTTCAGCATATTATTTCTCATTTAGACCATATATACAAAGGAATCAAGTTTTTTAAACAAAAACTCAGGGGAGTGATCATCTAGATTAAAACACAACTGTCCACAACATTGTCTGGAAACTAAAATTTCTTCAGTCAATAAAGATAGAAAAAGAACACTGAACGCAAAATAAAACACATCTCATATTCATTAAGCTAAAACCACTCTTGGCAGAATAAAGTTTCTTTCACAGAATAAAGTCTCCTTACTTAGTTTCCCTCTCTGCCTACTTATACAAACATCTGACATCAGATTTTGACAGGAAATTTCACACACAATGGCCACTGCTGAAATACCAAAAAGTCACAGAAAAATACTTTGGAAGTATAATGTCTTTTGTATGAGAACCCAAATGATCTTTGAAACATTAGAGAAACACAATCTCATTTTGTGCATCTCATAAACTTGAGAAACATTCTCAGGTAATATTCCATTAAGCTGCTTATTCTAGGAAAGAACTTTATGAATCCATAAAACTCCTGCAACACAAAGAAATTCAAAGGTATTTTGCTTTAGTTCATGATGTCAGTGGAAGAGGTCAGGCTCCTTTCTCAGGAGTTGTGTGCTCTCCATGAGAATATAGCAAAAAAATTTCTAACTGTTGTATGTTTTATTTTTTTTTTTTTAAGCAGGAGTGTCATCTCATTAGCAGGTGATCAAGCTAGGTTTACTCTACTCTGTTCTGCCTTCCAGACACAAAGTGTAAAAGAGCTGATGATGTTTTGTAGTCAGGTACTGATCTGCAAATAAAACAATCATATTATCAAGCATCTTGGAACTAAAGATAATAAAGTTGTAAATCAGTACTCAGCTAAGCTAGGTAAAGCAACATGACCAGTCACAATTTTTATGACACATCTGGAGCCCTTCCCAACACCCAGTGTCTCTTGCAGTGTTCCCTTTCAGGAGTTTGGCAGCTGCAGAGCTTGGGGGAAACACTGCACTGGATTTTCCCATCATATGGGTTGCAAAGTGATAAATTAATCATAACTGTGATGGCATTACTTGGAGATCCAAGGGTTAATTTTTTTTCTTTGGTTTTTCTTCATTAAAATTGTGGTTCCAGTTTACAGACAAATGCAACCACTCTCTTGGAAGTTTGTCCACATTTTAGAGTAACTGTACAAGCAACTGTTCGATATCTCAGAAATTCTAAGGCTTCCTCCTATATGAGCACCTTTCTAGTCACCAGAGAATCAATTTATTCCTGAAATAATTGTCCATTTCTTCATGAAGGCTCTTATTCTATTTGTATGTGTACATTTCTTAATTAATAAATGTGAAAATGTCACAAGCTGAAGATCTGCTTGAAAATAAAACTAAGAGATCAATCACTGTGATAACCATGCTATGCCCTTCTTATAACTAGATGTTTGTACTTTTCAACAGTGGTTGAAAGAATTCCCTACAATGTTTTAAATTTCTCACTTATTAGAGAAAGAAAGAAATATATTGGCAAAAGGAAAAAACCTATCAAACCAGACACCATTAGTTTCACATTACATGCAGGACTCTTTCTAACGCCCTGAAGCCCCAACAGGTATTAAATACTGAACTAGGATTTGACAGTAAATATTTGCTATTACATCCTGCATTTTTATAGCAAGCAAGCAGTTTAATTGACCAATAAAAGTTATGCTATTTTTAAGAATCTATTCCAGAACAACTAATTGGACTACTGAAGAGAAAAACAATTCCCTCCAGACTCCCCACCATTGCCACATGCATAATTTTTTGAACATTATACCTGCTCCTACTAATCTGAACCTTATATTCAGCAGTTTCACCTGCACAGCCACGTTGCAGTACAAAATGCAAGATCTTCCAGCATTTTTCCTATAAAAAGCTTACAAAAGTAGGAACCCATAAGCCTGATTGCAGAATACTCCTCACAATCAGGCTCTATCCTAGGAATCATCTCAGCCACTCTTGGAAACCTGAATTAAAACATAGGTTCATTACCTGAGACACAATTGCTCTGTGATTTCCAGATTCCTGCAGTCTATTCTCTTTGTTTATACTGCTTCTTTGTCCAGTTCCTGACAAACATAACCAAACTGCATGAACTGGAGACAGAAACAGGGGTTTTTTTGCATAAATACAGGTGCTCAACATTTATCAAATCCTTCTCAACCAGGCTGTGAAAAACCTCAACTGAGATGATTAATTTGAGTATCAAATATTCACAATTTGGGAATAAGCTGGCAACTGTCTTCTTGAGAGGATAAAATCACACACATTTTATTATATTGCAAATAGAAAAAAAAAAAAAAAAGAACTGATCTTTTTGTCATGGCTACCTTCCCAAAATTCTGGGGGGTTTCAGCAGAATAAGCATTTGAAAATCTTAAGCTATTTGCTATCTTGTGCTGAAGAGACATTCTTCCTCTATCCTGACAGTGTGAAAACTGAACTTGAACACCTGTAAACTGAATGCCCATTTTCCTTTATCAGTCTCCAATTCAGTAGTCTGGATTGCATTCATGTGAAAAACAGATTTTACAAGACAAAAGGATTTGTTAAGAGAAAACTACACTTGGCTTTCCTGACTTTCATGGAAAATTGGCCATGGATGAAGAAAATAGTGGCAGATTTATCACAGGATATATCACATTAAACTCAAATACACATTTATCATTAAAAGAACATGTAGAAGTTTACAAACAGGAAATAATATATTCTGCTTTTTCTTCCCATCCTCTTTAACATGTTTTATATAATCAGTTGCCTGATTATTTGGGTCATTTAAACAGCTAAGCTTGCTTATAAATTCTACAATATAAACAAGATTCACAGCAGTTGCTGATACTGAACATGAAAGATGTGTAGGAAATGCAGCACTGGAACAAGCTGCAATGACACAATCAGGAACTGAATTTTAATTTTTTCTCAAGTAAGATCATTACATGCTTTTCATCAGGAACCTCTTCAAGTCATTTAAAAAAATATATTCTTTTTTTATTTTTATGCCCCTTCATATATATTTGAATATATGTGCTAGATAACACAGAAATAGATAGCACATTTTTATAATTTGTAAATGTATTTTAATTTTTCAGTTGTTTCACTGTCTTTCACTTCTAGTTCATTCTGCAAAAGAACCAAGACAGAAATCTGCCCTTAACTGCTTATTCCCAGATCCACACATGCCTACAGATGCTGGCTCTGTTCAGTGCTGCCACCTTCACTGTTCATCTCTTACCTTTGTCTGTTCAATGACTCAGGTCTCAAAGCTGGGAAAGAGAAATCAGCAACAGAGCCTTACTTGTAAACCTTACCAGCTGACTCAATGTTTCCCATCAATACCTTATTGTTGTCCAGCTCTCTGAGATCCATCTCTTATTTCCAAGCTGCTATTTGCTTTGCCCCTCTACACTGAAGACAGCCAGGAAAAAAAAGTGTTTGTTTCCATGTATTTAGAAAATAGTTAGCTCAGCACTGGAATTATAACCCTGAACCCACTGTTCCTTTTGTTTCTTATGTGGGTAACTGGTTGGACATAATTTAAGAAGTTGTTTTTATATGCACAGCAAATCTGTTTGCTGAAATTTCATTGTTTAACTCAAGGATAGCCTCTATAATAATATCATGAAAATAAGACATTTTTTGGCAGTACATTCTCAAAGTATACTTTTTTTCACTACAGAAACAATATTCAGAGCTATCCTATCCTTGCAGGACTGCAAAGAATTTGAATAGGTGACAATTTATACCTAGCCCAAAGATAGATCCCAAAAGGACTCAGAAATGTAGTAAACCTCAATTATAACTTGCTCACAAGCATTTATATATTTATAAAATATCCTGTAATTGACAATTTAAATTCATGGGGAATAGTGAAGAGATACATGCAGTTACCTTAACCAGCCTCATTTAAATTTACAGTGTGGATGGTGCTGAATAGCACAGCTCAAATAAATAAAGTGAACTTTAACTTTTATACAACTATAATATTTTTCAGTTGTTACTATACCTTGAAAAAAGAACTAAAATACAGACTTATATCACTCTGTAGCAAAGTGGCACAGTGAAATTGCTCAGCACCAACAGAACTTAATCCTAACCCTAAACTGTAATCCCGTATGCTATTACATTACTAATGGGTATATTAAATGGGTATTTATAAAAATACTAGCATAGGACCCCAGCTGATAATTGTCATTGTCCTACCCATAGTGGAGTGAAGACTCAGTACTTTAGAAATAAATTAGAACAGCACAAGAATAATTTTTAATTAAGGTCTGTAAATCAAAATATTTTGTACTGTTGCTTGAGACAATATCTATGCCCAGGTAGTTTATACACAAACAGAGAGTAAGTATTGATTAAAAAACACCTCACTCTTTATCTTCTCATGGTGTCTATGCTTAAAATTAAAATATAATTTCTAGAAGCTCTGCTCACTAGAACTGGCAGATGCTCCATGGAAAATTGCCATTAACGATTAACACATAATGAAGAATCAACCTGCTGGGGCACCTGGGATAATTTTTTTTTTCAATGCATTATTATTCCACTTGAGTGAGATAATAGATTATAATTTTAGTGAAAGTGACATATGGAACGTTTATGAGACTTTGCAAAAATCATTTGAAACCCTTTTCCTAAAACATTTATCACACACTCTTAATAAGGGAGGGGAAGGACAGTGAGATTTTGGTCAGCCAAGATTCTTAATGGAAAACTGAAAGACTTCTATCTCAAAGCAACTTCAGTTATAAAGCAAAAATTCAGTTTCCAGCCTGACAACACTGTTAGATTCCAGGAGCTACTCTTGATCTTCAATTTCAGCCCATGCTCACCCTGCCAGTTTAATCACCTCTTTCAGAATCTGTACCTAAATCTCTCCCCTGGTCTCGGCACACAGAGGGCACAAACGCAGCTCTTGTGAGAACCCTGCAGAAGCAGCAGACACCAGCACAAGTCAGACACCTGGATGTTACGGGTCATGAAGGGAGCTGCCATCTCTGCCTCAGAGAGGCCACATCTGAAGGAACCTAAATTTGACTCACTGACAAGACACAAAGGGGGTTTTTATGTTAGATGACACAAATTCTTCAAACACACATCCACAACATCTCTGTAGAGAGCTTCTAATTTCCTAGTGTCTTTCCTTTCCTTCAGTCACCCTTTCTTCCAGAGAATGGGTCTCTTCTATCAGTGCTGGCACCACATGAATCCTCTGGGCAAATAATTACACATTGCAACAGGCTGAGAAGCTCCTTCTGCTGCTGGACATCTTCCAGCAACTTAAACTTAAATGTTACTTTTTGAAGAGTCTGCTAGTTTACTACTTTTACTATTACTAAATGCTAGTTTCCTGTCTCCTTTGATTTCATGGGTAAGATTATGTTCCTATTAGCATTCTCTACTCTTATTAACCTAGTTAGCAATGGGTGCCATCACCACACAAGTGTGGTTAAAAAAAAAACCAAAAGGCCAGCCAAGGTCTCCTTATTTGCACTTGTGCTGATTTCTGACACAAACTCCTGCACACTTTGTGTTTGCTCTTGTTCAGGATTAGAATCAAAGCAATGTCTGATGTACTTCTGAAGCACACAAGTTAAGTACCCTGCTTTTGAAATAACACAGTTCCTTAAGTATTTACTTTTTAAAGGAAATTTCTCCTTCAGGTGTAAAGACTTCCTCCTGTAGCAGTCATCACACAATGTCTTATTGCTCACAAGCCACATATATGTATATTATTGCCTTTAATGCTGTACAGCCATCAGCACAGAGCTGTGTTCAGAGAGCAGGTCAGATTGTCTTTTGCAGGAGAACCTTTGTAGTGTGGAGGGGGCCAGAGGCCAGACAGTCAGTGTTCAATGCCCTAGCTTTGCTTTAGCACAGTCTGAATCACTGCCCATCTCAATTTCTGCTTCCATCAAAGACAACTCCTCCTGTCTTGCCTCCCTTCTGGTCAATTCTGAATCTCAATTCTTGTTCCTGCCTCCAGGTACAGCAGCCCAAATTCCTGCTTATATTACCTGTAAATGGGCAGATAAAGCAGCTCAAGAAATAGCTGTTGAAAAAACAAGCCTAGAGACAAATACTGTAACTGCATGAATAAAACAGATTTATTGCAAAATGGAGAGTATTTTAATATAATCCAAGTTCTAGATGTTATATTTAGATAGGCTCAAATATATTTCCATCTTTTGTTTTCCATCACTTCTGTAAGTAGTTATTCCATTAGGGCACAATGCCTATTTCTAGAGCAGGGAATCTTCCAATTTTACATGGTTTTAAGAATTTCATAATGAATTAATTGCAAAATGTCAAAAGAACACAGTTCCATCTCACCATTAAAAAAAAAAAATAAAAAATCAAAGCAGAAAAGAATTATTATTGCACAAACCAAACTGTTTCTATAGCTTTGCTGGAAATTCACATACATCCAAAATGCTCAAGTTTTTAGAAAACTTTATATATCATAGAAGTCTTGACCTCAACTAAAGAAGGATATAAACCCAAGTGAACACCTTCCACCAAACAACACTAAGCAGCTTTTTTATATGTTTTGTTGGGAAAGGAAGTAGATGCTGCATCCCATATTCAACCCCCCTCTGTTCCCATTCACTGTCACACAGTATATCCATAAGGATATGACTGTGTCTATGCTGTTATATTGGCTGATAGCAGTATGGCAGTTTTTAAGAAAAACCTTGGCTCTTCTGACTCCCTGTGTGTTATGCCAGACCACAGGGGCTTTTGGTGTGTGCCAACTGCTGCCCAAAGGGAGGTGACACGAACTCCCTGACACGTGGGCTCTGGGGGAAGATGGGCACCCCCAACAGTAACTGCTCTGCACAGCTTTGAACCACAGGAGTGTTGGGGCTGTTGTGCCAAGAGAACAAAGTGGAACCCCAAACTGCATTTAGAGTTGCTGCAAAGGCCTCAGTACCTACTGCTTTTACCTATTGATTTGGTCCTTTTGCACCACTTTACCAGCTGTGGTGATAAGCACAGGCTGTACCCAAGACCAAGAACGCCCTAATCTCTTTGAGACATTATTGTTCCACACAATTACAATTATTTTGAAAAATATTTGAAAGCAATAAACTATTAATTTCCAGAGAACTTCATATACAAACTTTTCCTCACTGTTCTGGTTCACAAAGAAGTTCTGACCAAGTCTTTGCTTCCTCTGAGATGAAGCCACACAGTTATCTACATAATGGTTCCAGGTACAAGCAGTCTGACCTACAGCAATCTACTCAGAGATTTCCATTTTCAAATTTCTTGTTACTTATAAATGACCGATTGAGCTGTTCCAAACTTGGCTACAGTACAAAAAAGCTTTCAGACATACTGGGATAAAGATTTAAAAGGAAACTCCAGACCACACTTTTAATTCTTTAATTACTAACCTGTGTTTTTAGGCTTTAGTATTTATTTGTAAGAGGTACAGCTCTCTGTATAATAATCTGTAAAAAAATGCACGGAGCACTGCAAAGCTTTGAAGGAAAAAAAACCTTTGCTAATGAAATAACAGCTGTGAGACTGAAAAGTATAAGCAGGCAATGAAAGCCACAGGAGATCACTGTGTGAGCAAGTGAAATCCAAGCACAGAGGGTTACATTCCTGGCTCTTGCTCTTCTGGCTCTGTATCCACATCCAGCTTAAGGTGCAAATGCACATCTGCTGGGTATTTAGTTACATTACCAGAACATAAAAAGGCAGAAAAACAATTTCAGTGTTCCAAATACCTGATGGGTGGTAAGAAAAATTATCTGGAAAATATTCCTGTTAAAATAAAATACAGTTAAATTTGTATATACTTCTTACATCTACTTAAAAGGTGGATATGTAAGGAAAATACAAAAGCAACATTTCAAATCAAGTTTAAATGTACTTATTTGAAAATCCTTGGAAGTATTTGAACATTTTTTTAACGGAATGCTGCAGCATATCTAATTTTTCTTAGTCCTCCCATTAAAAATGCCAAGGATAACTTGGAAATTGGCATGCAGGCCAGTAATACCCAGTTTGAGGCATTTCTTCTTCCATTTCAATGAAGCAAAACTGTTTCCCTGTGATCCACTTAGGCATTCAGAAACTGGGGGTTTTTGAGTAAATAAATGATATCATTTAAGCTAAAAGCAACTTTCCATATCAAAGAAATAAAATGGAGCCCCAGTCTACCAGACACATATTTACATATCAAACTGTGGGCCCCAGTGTTTTGTGAATGCTATTACAGATCAAAACCTCCAACTTCAGATTCTGAAGAGCAGTGTGATCCTTATGAACATTTTGTGAATACTCCAGTCATCTGCTGGGACAGAGGCTGTGACTTTGGTAAAATTATGGCAGAGGATTTGTGAAAATGCCACAGAAGCTCACCAGAACTGACCATTTCCCATACACAGGGAGGGTTTATCTAAATATTAAGTGAAGATTAATCTGTACAGTAACTAAAATGTTATGAAACTGGGGAGTGGTGCAGTCTAGATGTCCTTCAGCTAATCCTTTTAAATAAACCAGGCCAAAGCTGCTTTTTCCTCTGATTTTATACATGGAGAAGGACAGGGATAATTTTGTTTTACCTTCTAATAAAGCAGAGCTTTTTGAGTGCTCCTTATATGCCAGGTCATGTAAGAAGGTAAGGTTAAAAAACCAAGGTATGTTGCAAGAATGCTACCTAAGGGAGCAAGACTAGCTTTCTAAAGAATATTTTTCAAAGCATATTCCATCATGAACTGACATGTAATCTGTATTTGAAAGCTTCCTTTGCTAGGCCTGTATGCACGGCCACCTTGTCACTTTGCCCTTAAAAAAATGCAAGAAATTTTCATTTCTGAGAATGAGGTGAAATTTGGGGGAAAAAAAAAATAAAAAAAATTAAAAATTTCCTGACAATAGTGCTTGAAATGCTTAGTCTGAGGAACTGACTACCCAAGAAAAGTGTCTGCCTCCAGGAACGCTCACAGGCAGCCAGAAATAAGAACTATAATGAGGTACTGTCCAAATCCATACTGACAAAGAGTAAAGGTGGACAAAGAAAACCACTCATATCTCTCACTGGTTAGAAAGACGCAAAAATTGGCCCAGCTAAATTTCACTCACTTGTCAAAATGACAGAATTCAGTTAACATAAAAATCACACCCACAAGAAAGTCAGTGTTATTCTTTTTCAGAATACTGAAATAAAGATAGAACACACTTTGAATATGTTATGGAGTGAAATATCTACTTTTTTTTTCCATTTTGAAGCAATAACTTTCTTTTAATTTTACCTGTGGCTTTTGATTTTTTTTATATATAAAATAATAAGCCTAACTATCTGGAAATGTTTCTTTTTCATAAGTGAAAAGCCTGGTTAACGATTTTGTTTTTACAATAAATTAGAAAACTAGTAGTTCCATTTCTTCAGCATAGATGGTTTGGTTTCAAAACCCAGCATGTATTTGAGAGGGAGGACAGACTCAAGTTGGCTCAGGAATGTAAGGAAAAATGACACTTTGCACCTCAAAAGAATTGGAAGGAATCAGCTCTACTGCCTTTTACACAGCCCATTTTGAAAATGAATGTATTTGTATTGACATTTTTCACTTGCAAATTCCTTGCATATTTTTAATAGATGCTTGAGAGTTGATTTGTCCTTTAATATGTCCTACAGTAGTAAAACTCAATAAAGTAACAATCCAAGCACAATTTTCATTCCAGGAAACCACTGCTGCGGATGCTCTTTCTTTCCTTTCCTGTTTTTTCTATTGATTGCCCCTTCCACAGTAACTAGAAGCCACCACATATCTTGGTATGATACTGAAGCTTTGTTTTTGTGTCTTCTGGTTTTAATAGGCTAATTTGCTTTCTCAGAATGATTTTGTGAATTCTACAAAATCTGAGGTGGCTAAGAACAAACTGTAAAGATTAGACAGTTTGTAGATTCTCTCTCTGCTTACTAGGCACTGGGAGTTTGATCTAAATGAGTTCAGCATTCTCCCTTTATTTTTCTCCCTATAATCTCTCTTACTCGCATGTAATTCACACATGAAAAGAAAAGCTGAACAAAAGAAAAAATGTTAAATCATTGTTCTGCTTTAGATTCTCAATCCCTTGAGTGGTTCCCAGCCCACAAGTGCTTCTTTATTCCTTTCGTTCCAATTACCATTTAACCATCAAATGAAATAACAGGCAAAGGCAATAAGTTATGCAATATGTGGCATTCCCCTGGAAATATTCAGCAGTTTTTACAATAGGTTATTTGACAATGCTGAGAAACAGATAGAAGCAATTAACATCAAATTGTTACTTTCCTCCAAAGGAAAATATTTGTTTAATTCCACCATTCAAATGAAAAGAGAAATTTAATTACAACAGTGTTTTATAACTGCCTGTCCAGATTAACAAAAAGCATAGACTTATCTCTCTGGAGTCCAACTCAATGCTAATGTGGAAAGTAGGCAAACTGGTTGGAGAACATGACATAACATACTAACACCCTTACCTTCCTTACATTCTATAATCACACAAGATTTTAAGCTCTGTAAACTATATGCATCATTATTTTAAAATAAAGATGTAATTGTCTGGCAGCAGGCAGTTTCCATACTCTATTGCCAGACAGTCTGCAGTTTCCATACCCTACTGCCAGTTGTGAATTAAGATTGTATCAAATGCAATTAACACCAAGACAAATCCAGCAAATGACTATTACCAAAAATCCCTAAGAACCGTGGTAGCAGGAGTTAACCCTTGTCTAGTCTATAGTGAACAAGACAGCTCCACCAAATTCTGCTTCTCTCACAAAAAGTCATCTCTGATCACGCAGGGAGCATTTGCATAACACTGGACAAAACCTGTCATTATGGGAAGTAATTATGAACATGCACAGCAACTGACACCTCATTTCTTCACCACTGAGCAGGCCAAAAGTACATTCAACACAATCTTAAATGTGCTGAGGGGAATTTGTCATATACTGACAGTTTTGGTCATCTGTGATGAGTCAGTTATATTCTCTAAGGTCAAATTAGCTAAAGAGATGTTCACTGTCCTTGAAGCAGGACCTGATCCTTGCAGGAAACCACACCTCTGTTTTGGGCTCAGTGCATCTCTCAGGCACAACTCTGTGGGGTGAGACCTTGTCACAGGAAGAACAGCATCACTGACAATGGACCAGGAACTACAGTACCTTTCAAAATATCTTTTAAAATTAGGAACACTAGCACTACAGGTATGGTGGGAGCTAGTCCTCCCTTTTCTTGCTTTTCATGTTGTCTTTGCTGGCATTGATTTGTATTTACAGAAAACAGGTAATTAATTCAGACTGCACGTTTATTGTGGAGCTGCATTTTCTCACACACTGAATAACAAAATAGAGACAGGTGGAAAAACTACAAAGGGAGGAAAACCAAACAGAAATAGGATATGAATCTTAAAATTCTTCTGTACTGAGAGCCAAAAGACCGAAAGTTGATTTAATTTAAGGAATGGGATTTCTGCAGACAATTCAGAACTATTACAAAGGTCTCTTTCAGTGAGAGTACTGGAGTATTCATCCCCGGCCTTGATAAACTCAACTCTTACTGGATTAAAAAATTTGATTGAAGCCAGCAGCTTCTTGCCACTAGATAATACAGCACAGGAAAAAACAGCTACACATTAAAAGAGCTGGTTCAGTGACAACTGCAGCTGCTTCGTGTAAATTCCATCTTTTGAATAATAAAACTATGGAGCAATAAAAAGCAATTGCCACTTCTGTTTTCCTACTGATAAAACATTATAAAAACCCCTTAGAACCACTACTTTTCCCTTTTTATAGCAAAGCTCATCATCATCATCATCATTCAGCAAACTGGTTTCTGTAGGTCACACTGGATTTGCAATTAAGCTTAAAAGCAGAGCTGCAATCAAAGTGTTTGATTTCTGGTTACTTCTGAAGATCAAATAATCTGCACTGCTAAGCCATGCTATTACAAATATACTACCTTATTGTGCAAGTTTGCAATAAAACACTGCATGGCTTATGATTTTAGTGAAATCTATGGTCAGATGACAGTGCCAAATTCAGTACGTTTGAATGCATTTCACTGGAACTATGAAGCTGAACTCTATGCTTCTAGGCAAAACTTTCCCCTTCCAACAAAACAGGCACTATTTTATAATCTTGAGATACACTGCTCAGCTTACCTTGCCTGGATACACTGTACTGTAAGTACAGTATTGTCATTGCTAGTTAAAGGCCACAACTTTTATGCTGACTTTGTAAGGCATGGGCATTGAAAGGCTTTGTTTGAACTTCCCCTGCCCAACCTGGAGCTCTCTTGTAGTTTACTCAGTTGTACAGGAATTTTTCCCCAGTGACCAGTGGGCTGTGTGCTAGCAACTGGAGCTGGGCTGGGGGCCCTGGGGACTCATATGCCCCAGCACTGGGGACCAAGGGCCCAGGGCCAGCCACAGGCTACACCAAGGCCAGCAAATGAAAAGTTGTCTGATGTATACAAATAGATGTATATATATAATATTTGCATTCCCACTAACAGATATTCAGCCTGATCAGTCAGAGACAGGAACATGATGATCCAATCTGTGTCTACACAGTGCTAGGTGTTTCTGTCTCTGTTGAGCTCCTCTGTCTGTGTCTACCTACTGCAAACACATCTTCAGACTCACTACTCTGCTGGATTTGAGATCACAGTGCTGTGCCCACCTCATCATCACTGGGCTCCCATATCCAGTGGACAATATTCAGTGAATAAAGAATTTTAGCTTCTTCTTTTTTTATATTTACTTGTTCAGTAACAATTTCTACACTTAAATCTCTTTTACAGGGAAGTTCTGCAGTTCTGTCTTCTTCGACATATAAATTATTTGCTGCTCTGCTTTTTCAAAAGGTTTGTGCTGACATGGAACAGGTCAGGATTTTCACACACCAGCTAGCAATTGTATGACTTACCTGACAGAACACGAGCAAGATAATGGTCATCAGCTATCATCAGTTCAGTAACAAGACCTCTGCATCAGCCACAGGCTCTGTCTGAGTGTACATGATAAATTTTGTCACCTGCAGTGGGATGAAAGGTAATACAAAATTTATTAGTACTAGATAAAAATAGAAAATCTTTGGATAAAAGTTTCAGCATGTATGGCATAGAAAAGAAATACAAAGTAGTTGTGCAGAAGCTAGGGCTCTACTCCCAGTCACGGTAGGTTTTGTTTAACAACTGAGTGACTGATTAAGATAAATGGAGAGCAAAATCAAACTAAAAAGTATAAGGTGATAGTTAACAGATCACAATAAATTAAAATAAATAGCACGCTTTTGCAGAAGTGCTAATGGATTCCCACTGGCAACTGCTCATGTGTGGTGATCCACTGTGAAAATTTCAAAGATCTTTAACCTTCGCTCTCAATTACACAACATCAAACTTTGATGTTCTGTAAACGCAAATATAAATAAGATGAAAATTCAGACCTTAACAGAAAAGATGTGGGATTTTCTCTGTCTTACCAGTTAAAAATTTATAAAACACCTTGGATACTAAAAAGATATTATATGTGAAAAAGATGCCTCTTAGACACGTTATGAAGCAGATCCTTGTTCTGCACTTCCTTACATCTCAGCAGGAACCAATATTGTGACTTGGGAAGAGGATGGCACCCATCATGCACTCACTGAAGCTTTTTCTTTACCATGTCATCATAAGGAAAAGAGAGTCTGAAAACCTGTGCTCTCCCCAATATCCAAGATTACTTCTGCTTCATGCTTCTAACATGCTTAGGCAGCGAACTGTAACTCCTGTGTCAATGCAGGATTAAGGTGTATTTATTTGAAATATAAAAGACTCTGTACCCAAACTTCAGGTTTCAGATCAAACAGCCACAGAGGCACTAACACAGTTATCTGACTAATGTTAGAAAATAAGAAAAACAATAATGCTGGAGTGTAAAGTGCATACTGTGAGGATGGCCAGAGGCCACAGAAGTGACTTATTTCCATATACTGCAAATAAATGTACTTGCTACATTGCCCATTTCAAAGCAGCAGCTCTTATCTTCATTTACAGTTAATTTGCTAAAACAGACCACAAAGAAGTGTTGTAAAAGTGAAGACCACTGAATGTTACAGTCATTTTACAAGCAACATTTAATTTTATGATGTTAAGGTGTTGAGCTGAACAATGGAAGAAAACACAATCAACTACTCATTGTATTTAAAGAGCTTCAAAAAGATCAATTATCTTTATATGGATAAGAAGCCAGTATTGATTTCAAGAATGTTATTCAAATTCCATTTAAGCAACGAAATGCACTGCTTTTTTATCGGAGAGAATAATGCATTATACTGATGGAACCCAATACTTAACAGTCTCCAAGGGTATACAGTGAGCAGGGACTGCTGACTTCTCTGTGACAGGGAAATCTCTCTGACATTGATCTTTCTAACTGAATGGAGCTTAAATCAAATTTCTTTTTCACCACTCCTACAAAGAGACTGTGTAGAAACAGTGCATCTCTAAAAGATGGTAAGTAAAACCTACTTCTACAAGAAAGGCACTTTAATAGATTGATAGGCAATGCCAACTGCTTTCTAAGGAAATTCACTGGTGTCCAAAATATCTCAAAGAAGGAAAACTCCTTGCTGGACTCCTAATAAAGCCCAGCAAGTCTTTACATATTACCAAAATTATTTTCTTCATTACAGTAGTAAAGTCAAACAAAAGATTTTATGTAAAATCTGGCTTTTAAGCCATTCCAAATCTCTCCACAGCTTGATAAGGATTTAAAGCGAGAGAAAAGAAGCTATTCATGGTTTAAAAGAACAGAGCTAGGTCTAGAAAGAAAATCTGACACAAATGCAGGACTATTTGCTGCATTTCTTTAGTGTTCACTGACAGCCTGCTTGATTACAGCCCTTTTCTTCAGTCAGAACACAGCCACACTCCAAATAGTTGTGTGACTCTAATCAATCCACTTTGTGTTCACCAACAGAAAAGAAATGGGTGCAAAATTGGACTGTAGATTTTTATTAACCTCTACTATACAAAAGGGAAAAAAATATTGAAACTGGTAATACCTAATTCTGTGTAGATCACAGCATCAGCAACATCTTCAGAGAGAATCTAAGATTTCTAAGATTACCTTGGCAATCCTGATAAACAATTATCACAAAGGAAAAAATGTCCATTTTGCATAGAATACTTCTCTCTGGGAGATGAGCAACTAGGAAGCACAATTTAGAATTGGCTATTTGGACCCTGCTGTACTAAATTTAAACACAAATGTAGTTTTCGTGCCCACTTCCAAACTGTAGATAGAAGCCCGTGTGCCCCAAAAGCTCTGTTCAGATGGCCAGCTGGCACCTGAACCCTTCACTTCACAAGTGAAAATACATGTATAATGTTCTGTGGCACAGTGTTCTATAGCACAGACACACAGCTACTGATGACAGCATTAAGTTTGTTGTTAGGACTGTCTACACACTGCATCTGCCTTTTCAGGCTTACCTTTTACCTGTCCTCACAGCTAAGATGTATTGACAGAATTTTTTCTGTATGCAGAGAAAATGCACTATTGAATTTTAAATTATGAATAGTACGCATATACATTTTCTCCATCTACCTCCCAAGTCCCATGTCTTTGGGATTTAACTATTTTCACAGGTTTTCCAAATTTTTCAATATGAAGAACAATACAGTGACCCATCGTTTGACAAAATCAAATACTGCCTGCATAAGAACACTCATAACAGGGAAGCAGCATTGTGCCTCACTCATCATCACAGTTCCTTGGAAGACATTCACCTTCACCTGGAGAACACTTACACTGATGCTGAATGCTTTTCCAGAGTTCTCCATGCCCTCTGAATCCTTCATCTTGGGTAGTCAACTGCCACAAGTTACTATTTTCTTATTTGCTGTCTAATAAATCTATAGTATGGAGTTTGTAATTGTCCTGATATATGTTACACGCTGACTGAGTGGCTTTAAATAACCCAGCTGTCAATAGCAAACACAGCAACAACTATATGTATGCAGTTGGTTTGATGTGAAAAATGAAAAATCAATTTAATATGCCCCTACTGTAGACACCTGCAGATAACATCCAATAGAACTGATTAAGTCCTACACAATAGATAATAAAGCCAATTAAAAAAACAAATGGAATATGAGAGTACAGCTCCACATTTAAATACAATTTAAATGATGGTAAAGACATCAGAAGAGGAAATTAAAATAAAAGCTTAGATTTGACTAATGGAGGAGGACAGTAAACTGTATCTAGGTAAAGGTTTTTTATTTCCCCATAAATAGTAAGTGTAAAAAGACAGACACTGTGTATGTATTTTTATCCTAAACACTAATAATACAATCTTATACATTGCAGCATATCTTTGAGACATTTTTGAACTAAATAGTAATCCACATATTCATGTAATTCTACTGAGATATAATAATTTGCTATCATTCTGCTTCTAGATAATACTAAGTTTAGATTAAGGATTTAATCATTCTATAACCTTCAAGCAAATTACCTAAATGATATCTGAAATAAAATAAAAATACAGTAACATTAGCACAAGAGAATCTTTAATGTGACATTTTCTGCATTGTCTCCAATTCTGGCACTCCATTTTGGTGAAAGTTTCCATACTGACTATACATCCCTATAATTACAACTGCCACTTTATAAGGAAGAATGTGATGGAAGAATAAAAGGAAGAAAGCAAGGGGGGGAAAAAAACCCATTTCTTATTTTAATTGGGTCTTGCAGAAGAAACACTATCCTGAATACATCTCTAAAAACAACTAATTCTCAGTTTCATTTCTCTTGTCTGTTCCTACAAGCTCATTCCTTAAAAGCATGAACTGAAAAGAATCCCATCAGAATAATCTAGTTTGCATAGGAGATGAGACTGGTAACAACAAATGCCTCTCATTAGCTAGAAACACTTTCAAAAGAATAAAAAGGTCATGGGTTTTTTTGTAAACAATACAATTATACTTCTCCAAAACTATAAGATGTACAGATAAAGTTCAGAAATAATACTTTTCAGTTTGATATTATTGAGGAACACTTCAGGCAGGAATACAGTTTGGCACGTTTCAAAATAAACTTCAAAACAGCAGGAGCAGAAGACACACTTCAGTGTTCTGTAATTCTCACAGCAACTGTGTAAATCTGTGACATCCTGAGCAAACATGGCCTGCCCTCACTCATCTCTGCAGTGATTTACTGAACAAAGTGCTGCTGAATTAGAAGTGGCAATATCCAGCTCTGGTTTATCTTTTTTTACACATGGGTGCTCTTGGTTCTTACATGGAGCCACACCTGTTAGTTTGGACACACGAGGCACAGGCTGTTCCAGTGACATTTCTTGACTCAGATTTTTTTTTATTCAAGCTACATAGAAAGGGCAACCATGAGACTATTACTGATCAAAAGTGCACATGGTGATGTCCTGATAACAAAGTCATGGCAAAGACTGATGGCTTCAATTTACAGCCACTTAGTATCTTCCTTTCATCTACTTTGTATTTTCTATCATACATCTATTATGCATTTTTAATTGGGTGTTTTAGCTATAGTTTTAAGAGGAATAGGAAGCCAATTGAGTTTGTCTCTCCTTATTTTAAAGCACTGACATTTTATTTGTTTTCTAATTGTATCCTGCTTTGACCACCTCTATTCTACTACAGCCTTTTAGAGGTCAGAACAAAAGGTAGAAGACCTGGACTGGATATTGGTAATTGGGCCATAAAACTTCTGGCTGGCTGCTTGTTCTGTTGCTGTCTTGAGCAGCACAGGAATGAACTGCCCAGCTTTGACAAGTGACTCGGGTTCAGTCCTCCTGACCATGGCTTGTGTAACAGGAAACCATTTCTGTTTTTTTAATGGAGTGTTTTATAAGCAAAGATGAACCCTACCCCATGTCTGAGTGATGCTGGTATGGAGTGTAACACCAGGAAAACAGTGAAGTGCAAGTGCAATAGGGAAGTAAGCCTGGCACTGAAAAGTTAACCCTGCACTTTTGTTTTTAAGAGGCTGATGCATCCTATTATTCACAGATGTTGAGTAAAAGAGCCTTTAAATTCTAGTCAATCACTTTAAAACTTAGGTTAAAATAAATTCTTTTAAACAAAAATTCCAAATTGTCTATATTTTGGTTTTGTTCAGGAACTTCCTAAGGGAACAGATAAAATGCAATTCCATACAATAAATACCATCTCTTATGAAAAGACACTACAAATGACAATTCTCACATAGTCTTGGGGGCAAGCTGCCAAATGAATAACAAGAGCTCTTTAATGTTAATGAAAAAATCCTGTCTAACTCTTCTTCAGACACCATCTTTCTCTATGTGACTATCACCTTTTCAGATACAATTCCCTCATTTGAAAGAACAGCTGAGCTTGTCAGCAGCCAGGCTGCAATGTCAGAGATAAGCTGAACTGCTCCCATTAGAGTTCCTGGAGTTCCCTACCTCATCCCTTCAGGTTGGGTTGTCAAGTTTTTCTTAAGCAATAACATACATGCAAGCCTCCAGTTACCAAACATTTACAGTGAACAGTTTGTTAGGGTTTGGTGAGGTTTTTTTGTATTAAATAAAATGTCTTCCTTTTGATATTTTAAAAATCTCTGTATCTATTTCCAATAAAAAGAATTTTAGTGGCTATTGTGATGACTTTCAAACATTATATGAACAGATTACAGCTTTCAGTGATTTGATAGAGAATTTTACTAGTAAAACAACATGCTATACTGTGAGAAAATTTCTCTAACCCACCTGCACATATGTCAAATCTCACAGACATTTCAGGTATTACAAACAAAAGAAGAGAACAGCAAACTTCAGATGAATTAGCATGCTGTCTTCCTGATAAAGAAGAATAAGGAATCTTACATTCTTGTGGTATAGCTACAGAAATTGCACTTTTCCTACTTTAAATTTCTACTAACCATTTGTGTCAAGTCCATCCATTTTTACTAAACCTGACGATGAAATCTTTCTATGCATATCATAATTACATATTGATCTTGAATGTATTCTTGCATATACAAATATTTAACTGAAGCACCGTGGCACAGCCTTTTCATGGTAATTAGTGGTTTGAAGGGCTCTGAAAGTCATCTTATAATGGTGGCAAGGATAACAGACTTTTCTGAACATCCACAGGTTTTTTGGTTTTGTTTTCTGGGTTCTAGTAAAGGAGTTATCAAGTCAGTAAACAGAGAAAAGAATACGAAATTGTGTCTATGGCAACCATATTCTCTCTCTCTACTTTGTATGTCTATGGCTTTTCAACAGATTCTAGAATTCACACTCATTTTTCTGTAGATGGGTCAATTAAAACATATCTCTGAACTATGACATTGCTTCAGAATCGCTACCCGCTGCACAACTGGATCTGTAATTTCTCATCGAAAAAGGAAACAGTCATTTCAGCTAGGGAAGGAAAAAAAAAATCTCTACTCATATAATTACTTCCTAGAAAGTTTCTGCTATTGTTGCTATCTGGTTTCAGACTCCATTACTGATAGACAATTATTCTACAAGGAAGACCTAGGGGAAAAGAAGAAAAGCACAAAGAATGAAGTTGTTGATTTACCTACTGCAATTCACATGCTGGGGGCTGAGGTGGGTGTGGAATTTCATAGTGCAAGGCTTGGAGGATGAGCTTGAAAAGCTAAGAAACTTGCAATAAAGTATTTTGGTGTTGTGGGCTGAAAGTTTCTACTCTTGACATGACTTTTCCCAATTCTACTCTTCAACATTGGTATCTTCTAAGCCCTTCTTCAAAGCCATGAAGACAGGAATTTGCCACAGTCATCAGTCTCTATGGGCTCTCTGCATGTTCTCCTTCCTCCCACACTCAAGGTGAGCTACACAGGCTACAGGACATGAAATCACACGTGAAGTGCAGTGGACTTAATCTCTGCTGATTTTTGGATTAAAAACCCAAAGCATTTTCAATATACTAGACTGATGCTCACAGATCAACCATGCAGTGTGGTTCTCACAGATTCCAGAAAGGATACTGCTATAGGATTCATGGTTTTTATGGAGTGTCAATGTCTATGTTTCCTCCTACTAATATAAATCTTATTGCTCAATTTAATTTGAATAAAGCATGGGTTCTTTTTGAAGGTTTTTTTTTTTCATTAGCCAGAAAAGGGCTACCATTGCCATCTGAAATAAAACTGTTCTGAATTCCAGAGATGAAAAGCTGTCTTTAATGTCCAGATTTACTACCACAGATATAGTGAGCTGTTGCATTAGGGCAACATACAACAGGTATAAGGCAATTTTAAGCATAAAAATGTTAGTTCTTTTACAGATCATGCTTCATTCATACTTGTCACAAGAGATTTATAACACATATTTAGGATTATAAAATTAAGAATTTCATGTAATAAATAAGCCATATTTAAAAGGAGTGCCTGCAGGTTACAACAGGAATGAAAAAATGCATTATGTTCATGCAATAATTCAATGGCATAAGGCTGCCAACCTGCCATCAAAACTCTTTTAACTTGTCATAAATGTTTACAATCTATTTTCAGTGAGCTACTGATTTCTCAAAGTTGTTTTCTCCAAGTAATTTTCTAGAGACCTTACCAGCATTTTTCCCATGAGGGGAGCTCTGCACACACTGCCAGTTGAGCACGGCTGAACCCTAATCTCAATCTACCCTTATAAAAATATTAGAGCCTTTCTAGTGCTCTCACTTAATGATTGCTCACAGGGGGGATAGGGCAGGAATCAACAATTTTACTAGCTCTCAGAGACACCCTTTTATATTTTTCCAGAAATACAATGCAACTCTTTTTCACTCCAGTGTTTAAAAACAAATCCTCTCTCTTGGCCCCTAAACCATATAGAGAATTAAATCTTTGCTATTATAAAGTCTCCTCAGACTTCTCAATGCTTAATAAAAAATAATGACAGTTAAAACTGGTTTAATACTCACACTCCAATCCCCTGCCTACCTCTTTCCTCTCCTGGGTACTGTTTTAAAACATGTTCCTTATCCTAGGCTTCCTTTTACATTCCTTAATGAGCAGCAGACTAGTCTCTTAACTGTCCTCCACATAAATGGATTAAGTTTCACATGAAGAGAGATCCCTAGGTATGTGTTAGAAAAGCTGTAAGCAATTGTGTGAGATGGGATGAGAGTGGAAACGTAATTCACCTGCTCTGACAGCAAAAGCACCAACTCTCTGCAGCATTTATTTTGACTCCCAATGAAAAGACCCTTTTAAATTGTCGCATCTTTTATTCAGCAACTCATTTTCTGCTAAGTATTAAAAGTCAGTAGGGTGTGAGGATTTGTTCCAAAGCTTGCTGAGATATTACTTACACAAAGGAGATGCAGATCATTTCTGCTGAGTAAAGCCATTGGGGATGTTTGAAATTCAAATGCATCTTACTTGCACCCAGCACACAGAGGCCATCATGTTTCTTTCTCCTTCTCTTTTTTACTTCCTCCTCATCTGACTTTGCTATGTATTTCTTTCCACAACTTTTATTCTTTCCACTGTAACTTTTAAAAATAAAAACTTCTAGAAACATTTGTGATCATTTATCTGAATTATTGCTCCTACCTCCAAGAAAAAGATGTCATGTGTGCCCCTAGCCAATTGAAAACTGAACTTTCATCCTTTGCCTTCTAGGAATTTGTTCTGACTGGTACCTCAGAAGGTCCAACATCAGTTTTACTGGTGTACCACACAAGGTGTGTGGTACACACACTGTGCTTTGCTGGCTCCCTGCAGGATCTGCTGCTCTTGGGAACTGTAAGGATGTGAAAGAGAATTAAAGATGTAATTACATCATTGTTCTAATATTGCTGGTGGCTCCTTGCAGCACTGGAAGAACAACAATGACACAGCAGAAAAAGGATGAGCCAACATGAAAAGACTGGGGTGATTGAAAAGGCACTGGGTGTGGAGAGATTAAAAAAAATAATAAGAAAGAAACAGAGAGATCAGAGAAATACAAAATGCAGCTTTAATAGTAGTTCCACCAGCCTAAAACAAATTGGCAACTGCTGAACAATCACGAGACCCACCTGGAACCACCACAAGTATACCCAAGTATTCTGAGCAGAAAGAGCAGCATGGTTTTCTACAGGCTATGGGACACCATAAAATAAGTTGCAGACCTGAATTCATTCCTAGGTGTTCAAAAATTCTAATTTAAATCTAATTAAACAGCACACAATGGAATAACCCATTATTCTACAGAAATTCCAGCTTTTGTTTGGAAAGAGCACAACCACACTGGTGTTGCCACCAAGCTAGGAAATGTATGGGTTCTACAGCTCAGCTGACAATGCTTTCAGTAATGGAAGTCACTGACAACTTCAGGCTCTGGCCACCTGTGCTGCTTCAAGTGTCTCACCAGAGGCTGTGCAGGTGGTGAAGGAAATTCTGTGGTAAATGGTAGATGCCCAAGTTCCAGGGAGAAACAAGATCTCAAGTGTCTTTGTTTATTCTCAACTCCTCCTGTGTCTCTCCACTCAAAAGCACTGGCTACTGCACACTGCTTTCCTAAGCACCCAGGCAGGCTGGGAAAATATGCTGGGAACTTCATGCAAGAAGCCAAGCTCCTGAAGCATCTGTGAATCTGGGCCTTCATGTCAGGAAATTTCATGGAAACTGTCATGTGCCCCAAGCTTCTCTGAAACAGAGATTTTAGGGTAAAAAAAAAACCAGAGTATGATTCATTCCTTGTGCATGCTGATGACAGAATGTCAGTGTTCCTTAATGTATTATATTAGAAAGGATTTCAGTCTGAAGCAAACACATTAACACATAGATGAGCTTAAAAACAACCTTGAAAAATAATCACAAATTTTATTTTTCCTGTGTTGTCTGATCACTAAAAAGCATCTTTAAAAATTTATCTTGTATTGCTGAGATGAAGAAAACATGCCTTCAGTGATATTTGATTGCTCCTTGGTAGACAATTATTTGTTCAAACAAAATAAACCAAATTTACTTTCCAATCCTCTGCTGCCATCTGTTGGCAAACAGAAAACAGTGAAAAGAAGCCATTTGTTGACACGAAATAACAATAAAAGCAAAAATTAAAAGCGTTATTACTTTACATGAAATGCATAATTATATGTGATTATAGTTGGATAATTGGGTCTACTGCTCCTTTCATCTTGCTGCAACTTCAGCTTACAAAAAGGGTGAGATACATGCTGAAACTTAACATTGCCCAATTCCCAAATCTTATAACACTTAAAGAGATTTGCTCAATACAGGGGGAAAAACAGATAAAGGGAGGGGTCAAGTTTTCAAGAGACTTACGACACAGGCAACAATTTTTTGCTTTCTTCTTCTAAAGCTTCATGGAGAGCATGGATTTATTCCAGTGGGAGCGAGTTACTCTACCTTCCCACTTTTCAAGTTATCTATTGTTTTTTAAAGCCTAGATAATAGCCTTTAAAGCATAAAACCCAGCTAGACTCTAGCTAGGTAACCTACCAGGTGAATTATTATCAACATCATCATTACACTGAGGATGACAGGAACAGCTTTTTCAATCTTTCTTATCATGAATTATGAATCTGATCTAAATGAGCAAGCACCTAGACCTTTACAGCAAGTTAAGTCACACAGTTAAAAACTCTGGATAGAAGCAAGGCTGAAAGAGAACTCTAAAAAGGACTTAGGGGCTGGTGAAAATAATGATGCCAGTGCAGCAGATGTGACTTGTACTAACAGCAAGAAGATACACGGGATAAGCTGTGCAGTACTCATTATCTCCTTGACCTCAAGCAACTATAAATGATGTAAAGACAGTCAAAAAATTAAACAGAAATAGGTTTTGATCCAGTTTCAGACCACAGCATAAACACCTGTGCTTTATTTTTATGGATAACCTCCAGATTGAGCCCAGAGAAGCAAAAAAAAAAAACAGAAACAAAAAAACAAAAACCCCAAACAGTTAAACAGTTAATGTTAATGCTCTCTGAAAATGCTTCTGCTCTTTAGTGCTATTTTTTAAGTTTCTGAGTGATCAAAAAGAATGGCTATTTTCAGTTAATCAAGTTAGCTCAATCACAAATCTCAAAAGCATTAAGCAGCAGTCTAGATAACTTCCAAGTGTTAGCAGTTCAGAATTAGACATTTTCTAAGGCCCAGTTTGATGGATACATTAAGGGTAAATTGAAAGAGGCAAAGGATCGTGTCAATCACTTCAATTAAAATAATTTGCTTAGTAAGTTTTTACACTAACTTCTAGTGAGAGCTGCACTGAGATCAAGTTTTTGCAGATGTAGCAAGTCTTCATGTCCTCTAAAATACCATCTGTTAGATTCAGAATAAAGCAAAATCAAGACCTCACTTGTCAGCAAAGAACTATATATTTTGGTTTAGTTTTTATTAACTTCAAAAGAATTAATTCCTCTGAGACCACCAAAAACAGGAAGAGACTCACCAGGTAGGAATCCCAGATGATATTACTGCTGAAGTCCATAGATAGAGAGCAAATCAAATTTTTGCATTAATTTCAGTAGCAATCCGTCCCCCCAAAGAAACAACAAAAAAATCCAGTTACCAATATTCCAGTATTGCAAACCAGGAGGAGTTTCTAAAACATGTACTCACTTAAATTCATTTGGCTACCACCACAAAGTGATACAGCTTTCTTTAGCCAATGACAGCTAATAATTATCTACCCAGATCATGCATCACCACATCTTTACATTTAACCTAAATCTAAGAAAAAAATCTGGGATAGTAACAGTTGTCACAGGTGTGCTTTTCTTTATGAGAAATGTACTGCCAAAGGAACACATTAAATAATCCACTATGGTTACAAGATGTCTTCCCTCTTGCAAAAATTCAACTAGATATCAATATCTTATGCATAAATACACAAAATTCACAGACAACATAATACTGTAGTTTTGAATTAATAAATGATTGAAAGTGATACAAGTTTCTGTCTTTCACACAGAAAACTGTATTTTGTGGAAGGCAACAACTGAACCCATTAGTATAGTGCCATGAACCTATGTGCAAGCTAAGTTACCAATGAAATAAAAAATACCTTCTGTCTTCCACAAACTGGATTTCCCAGATTATTTCCTAATGAGTATCACAAAACAGGACTATCCACAAAAAATTCTAAAGAGTAACAAATGATAAATTGCCGTGATTCTGTTTTAAAATTCCTGCCCCCTTTTCAAAATACATGGCAAAGAAGCATAAAATTTAGGCTGGTTTTATACTGAACTTCAGTTGTATTTCTTCATTATCTTGTTTTTATTTTTCAGCTAGAATGTTTAGAAAGTAAGGGATTGCCTGTTCTTTTAACTGACACCAGATGGCACTGCAAAAGATAAAGACCATAAATACCAAGGCTTCAATACTCTGCTTTGAAGCCCAGCATACAACAAAGTATGGAATGCACCACAACCAGATTTAATACATTCAGAGCAGCTGCAAACAAACTTGACAAAGCAAAGGGACAAACTAAACCCAATGCTGTATTTGTGGAAAACCCCAAGCTGCAAAAAAGTAACCTTCAAATTCTGAAGATGTTCATATCTAATCTGATTGTTAAATTTCATTCCCAAAATGGTAATTCAATATTCCTTTTAATATTTTTCTAATTAGCTCTTCTGTTCTGATAATGTTGTCCAGAAATACCAGAAGATTTTTTCTTTTTAAAGTGTGCAAAAAACCAGAGTCATTGTTCACAGTGCAGACCTGAGCTATGAATCCCTGTCAGAAGTGACACCTCCTGTTTCAGGAGATTTGCTCTCCAGGACTACAGTTTTCATTGTATTGGCTAAATTAAACTTTCAACTTTTATCTGCGTGCCAGGAAAACAGCCAGAAGAAAGAGAGCTGGATTATTGTTTCTGCTCACACACCATAATTTGCCAAGTCTGTGTAAACTGCTACAATGAGAGAAAGGAAGCAAGGGAGATGGGGAGAAAGGAAAGGGAAAGAGGAAAAAGGAGAAAAAGGGAAAAGAGGAAAAGAAGAGACCGTGAACTTAGAATAGGTCTTAAGAACTGCAAAGTTATTGATACCTTTATAGTGCTCACCTTACCTCCACTAATATGCTATAAGCACAAACCCATACCTAAAATGATTATGGCCATTATCACTATCATTAAGAGGAGGATCTATCAAGGACCAGTATAGCTGGGAGGTATATTGGATGGATGGGGTAAAGTCATGTGGCCTTTTCAAGAAATTGACCAAAGAATTTTTGGCTTAAAATTGTAAACTACAGGAAATACTTAAAAATACTTGGTGGTGTTGAGATACAGAAGCATTTTTCTGACTGTATTCTTCACCTTTTTTTAAATCCTCCTGATGCATTGCAAAGCCTGGCTGTTGCAGCAGGTCCAAATGATGGCAGAATCTAAATGTCACAGCTGCTTAAGACTCAGTGAAACTCCTGCAAGTTGCATAAAATTCTAGTTCCGTTTATTTCTTCAAGACTACTCAAAATATAATCATTATGCCTCATATTGACATAGGTTAGCATTTAGGAATGTTTTAATTAAAGGTTGATATCTAATCTGTCACTGGGCTTTTTTTTTTTTTTTTTTTTTTTTCTGCATAGGGCTAAAGAAAAGTTTAATCCTTAATACATCTGGTAATTTGCTTTAAGGCCAGAATTGCATTACTGTCCACAATGAATTTCCAGTTTGCACAGTGGAACTAAAGTAAGAATGCTACAACTGAGTCTGGGTTAGGAACAGTTTAAAATTGTGCATCTTAACCCTTTTACTTCCCATTGACACAGTAGCTGCTCTCTCAAGGCACCTTTTTAATATTACAATACATATGAGAAAACTTCATTCTGTTACTGTGAAGCAGGTGCTTTGCATTTTTTATTCAACTATTCCATCACAACCCAATGGCAAGCAAAACAAGACTGACAGGACAAGAAACATTCAATTGCAGGTTTAGAAAGTCAATTTGCCCACTAGGAGGTATTATCCTCTCTAAACTTTTAGAGCTAGACTGTTAGACAGTTAATCAGAATCAGTAACATGGGGATAAATCATGAATTATTTTATTTCCTTGTCTTAAGGAACACTATAGGTGTGACTGACTGTTTCAGAAATTAGAGAAATACTTCTTCCTTAATATGATGGGGTTTAAGGGCTTAAGAAGCTTGGAATGTCCATGAGATATATTTATGATGCTTGTTCTTGAGATTGCCTAAAGTATGCTTTAAATACTGGTCAAAGGTGATTAACAGATTTTTGTAGGAGCTATGAACTGGATGAATAAAAACAGCTTGTAAATAGAAATATTTTGTTCTAGCTAGTGGTAAGCAAGATGCAATGAAACCCCCTATAATAGTGGGGGGCAAAAAAAGGAGAAGGAAAAAAAATGAAAACAAAACAAGGAGTTAGGCATTAAAAAAAAGAAAAAAAAGAAAAAGAAAAAAAAGAAGAAAAAAAGAAATGTTATTGTACCTAGCCTTGAAACATTTAATTATAATTAGGACCAGCTAACACAAAGACCACAGAGAAAAGATCACAATAAAATGTGCCACGGGCCTAATGATGAAGTGCGTGAGAAAAACCATTAAACTTTATCTCAATTAGACCCATTAATATCATGTCAGTCTACTATGCCCTACAGCCTCCCAGAAAATAAAAAATTAAAGAATCACAGGGTGAGCTTCAAAGCTTCAAAAATGCCAGGGAAGAAAGGAGAACTGATAGACGAGTTTAACTAGCTGTAAAAGAAAAACAGACATATATTGACCATTTCCTTACCATAAGAAATACTAGACCAGATGCTTGTCTCCTATAAACCAATTATTCTTTTCTTAATGAAAGGTTAAGACAGATTTTGACAGGCAGATACATGTCCTTGAAGCAACTGAAGTAGAAAAAAAAAGTGTGACAGCATTACAGCATTATTAGCACTTCTCATTGAAATGGAAAAAAATTAGAGAAAAATCCTAAATCTTTCTGTTCTACATGATACCAGTACACTATCACATACCTCAAATACGAGGCCACTGATTATAGCCCTGCAACCTCCTGATATTGCCATCTCCACAACCACAGAGGAATTCAATTCCTACTGCATGATTTTAGGTTATGGTTTTATTGAAGCAACCTAATTTTCCCATCAGAAATCTATAGATTGCTATAGACAGCAATCTATAAGTTACCTACCCTTATGGTATAGAGTAATTTAAACACAGCCCACAATACTATTCTCCCCATCTTTCTGTATCCTCCATATACAATGAAAACAAGCACAACAGACATCTAGTCACAACAAAATACTGAAAATGTCAAATAAAAGAGATGATATATTTCTGATAGGTAATAAATTATGCGAAGCAGAGCAGAATAAATTACAAATGTGAATCCCTTCCCTTAACACTGATTGCACGCAGAATATGCACTGGTACAACTGTAACAGTTGCTTAACCTGACAGGGAGATAAAATATATTTTTAACCAAAATCAGTTCCACTGAACTTAAAAGCTTCTGCAAATTTATGTGTTCCAAGAATCTCCCCAGAAGTTGCTTTCCATAGTGTCTTTCTAACATGCATGACACTAGCACACAACTCTGCAACACTTCTCCTTTGCTGCCTGGAGTTAAAATTTACCTACCTATTGTGGTCCAGCACAAGAGCTAAACCCCAAGGAGTGCAAGAGAAAGTGCAAAAGAGTTCAGCTAGGCTGACTTCAATAAACAAGACAAAATAATACAAGCTGTGATACACAAAACAAGTCACACTCTTATCACACATTTAACTATGGGTGTTCAATTGATTCACGCTTCATCAGAAGACGTTAAATAAAGTTAAAGCATTTCTGGTGCTTACTTGAAAGCAAGTGTAGTGAATTCTTGTAAGAAGTACATGCCAGCTGTAAATCTATTTGGAGACCTCATCCCTGTTGGTAAATCACCATGCAAGGTGTGTGTGGCAGATGGTAGTCAGAAGGCCTTGTAACAAGTCAACTTCCCAGTCTGTTAGCTTCTTACATTTCCAAACAATACAGGTGGCAAAATCTCCCCTTCTCTAAAATGTGCTCTGGCAGCCTTTTCCCCTGTCAGCAGAGCTACTTGTGAATGCTTCTCACCCGGTTTTGTACTTGTGAAACAAATCTGTTGAACTGGAAATACAGTCTGGTTGATTAGTCAAGCAATGGGAGACGTTAGAGTGCACATACAGTGAAAAAAGTTGGAACCACACGCTGGGCTCAAAAAACTTTTTTTCAAAAGCACAGATAGAAATAGGTTAATTTTTGACATTCCATGCTATGAAATGCAGCTGATGAACAGTGGAACTATAAAAAAGTGCAGTCCTCTTAACTCTGAGTTCATTTTGCTTTTTGGAACATCCAAGTTAAGAAATACAAAAGCAAATTAGTGTGCCTAAAGTGGCTTTTACCCTGCTCCCAACAAATGTCAAAGGTTGCTAGGAAATGAGGGTTGATCTCCTTAACATGATTTGCTTAATTTGCTCTAGCAGAACAAGTAAAAGACCCGGGAGCTGAAGTTATACATAACATAGTAAGCTATGATGGTGCAAAAAGGCTTCAGATAACCCCAGTTGTGTGATAAATGGAAGTAGTCACGTGGTGCTAGAGAGCAAATGCTCCTTTCAAACAGAGACAGACACTTTCTGCCTTCAAATTAGTTCCACACTGACAGCAAAAGATGACTGAACAGCAAATGCCCGCTTCTGATTCCTGAAGCACAAGACAGTTAATGGAGCAATGTAGATAAAACAGACCCCACATCCCTAAGTCTTCTACTTCCCTCCTGTTTCTTCACAGGAGCCTGCAAAATTTTTGTCCAGGAACTTTTCTTTCTCAGTAGTTTACAGAAATCCCAATTAAAGCATTTTCAGCACCACCTCAGCAGCCCTGGTGACAGCAAAAAGCAATTTGGAAGAACTGGTACAACCAAAAGGAATGAATTCCACAGCAGAGGGAGATGAGCTGCCATCTGCAGAGGATCTACAGGTACCATGACCAGACTATGGCACTTCCTCATTCTTGGTAAGGAAAAAAATAGTCTGAGAAAAGGTTATGTATCTGTCTCTTCATCAATCCCTTTTCACTTGTTTAATGTTCTTATAAACGGTGGCAATGTTTTACAGTACAACACATGTAATTTGCATACATAATGCATATATGTTTACTACCACACAATTTATTACTTCTATTGAAATAAAAAGCAACAATTGCACAGGGGCAAAAACCTTTGAGAAGCAGAACTTGTATGTTTCTTGTGCAAGTCTGAAAAAAGGCCTATCCTGAAATCCCTAGTATTGCCACATAAACAAATGATTATGTAGGAACAGGCTACAGTGCCTACACCAAACATGGCAGGAGCAAGTTTTCAATGTGCAAGCACCAACACGCTGACCTGACCTTGGCCTTACTTCGAGAGGTCTGGCATCAGGTAGTAAATGGAAGGTTACTGCTCGTGCAAATCCGTGGCCCTTTCACTTTAGGAGGTCACATAGAAAATTTGGAGCTCTGATTTACACCCCGTTACTTGGAGATAGAGTCTCACATCCTTCTCCCTTTTAGCTAAAAGACTGGAATGTTATTTCACTCAGTTAATACTTTCTTCATTCAGGGGGGCCTGCCTGTCTGAGAGCCAAGGGGTGAATCCTTTGGAGTTGTCAGAAGGCAGATAAAGGATCAAGAGAAGAGATGGCAGCGACGAGCTCAGGGCTAGGAAGGAGCGATACCAATTTTATATGGTTTTTAAAGTCATAGTTTGTTCTGTGCTAGAGAGAATATTGTGAGTCTAGTTCTTTTATTTTAAAATATGCAAGGAGTGGAAAGTAAACAGAGGGGGCAGGCAGACATCGATCGCCAGATAGCACTTTCCTGGATTTTGAGCTTACCAGGATGTGCCTGTACTGTCTGATGGGAGACTGCAAGCAGAAAGAAGGCAGGAGAATGACAATCTATAAACAATAGGATTAAAGTGCTCTGTGCAGTCAGGACTATAAAATATTTGAATAATCCTTTCAAAGTTGTAATGGAGACAGAAGTAATTAGATTTCCATGGGAATCAGAGTGTCTGGAAATACTATCACTTTCAAAAATGCTATTAAACTTAATGAACACACAGGTTTCCAGGGGAGGGGGAGAGGGTTATGTATTTCTTTTTCATTATCTCAAAAATACAATTATCTTAAAACAAGCAAACAAACATATTTATATAAAATTTAACTTTTTTTCAACTGCAAGTATGAAGCTAAACTTTATACACTCACTGCTGAAATGAGTAATTTACACTAGATTAATGCTTCCAGGTCCTGCTGTGCCAGACTTAACAACCCTTGAGAAACAATTCCAAGGAGAATGGTGCAGAAGTAGGATAGGGGAAGCTCAGTAGGTCAGTTTCAAGCAAGGAACAGAAACATTTTATTGTACCTGACTTCTTAGATTACAGCTCTATGAAATAATATAAGAATCAAAACAGGTTGAATTGGAATTTGTTGGTTTTTTTTTTTGCTTTTTACTAACAGAATTTCACCTCTTCCCTTGTAAGTTGATTTAAATCATTTATCTAACCCAGGAAAAAAAAAAAAAAAAGTTGCTCCTGCACTGGATTTGTGAAGGGTTTGACTAACACCAGAGTCAGTGAAAGAGAATGCAGGAATGCAGAGCCGGCAGCACACAGAGCAAAAGTAACAGAGGGAAAGGCAGACAGGGTCAGCTATAACTGTGCCTTCTTATGGCAGGGAGCTGTTAGGGAGCCTAAAACATAGTACATGACTCCAAACTCCATAAGGAGTACACATCACTACATGCAGGATCAATGATTACAAGTTGTTGAGGAACCTGGGCCATACCTTTCCCCCCCAAATGTCCTTTTAGTAAGTCCAAAGACAGGAAATAAGCCCAGCTTACTGTCATAGGGCTCCCCCTGAAATAAACCTTAGTGCACTTCTGCCTGCCCTGTTGCTGTGCTGAACTAAATAATGCACTAAAAATAACAGGGTTTTGGAGGGGAGGAAGGTTCCCCTTCACATTTTTTTGCTAATCCATTACATGCCAAGAAGTGTTGCTTTTCTACACGCTATTTTTACATGTACATAAACTGCTGCTATCACCCACACATCTTCCCAGTATCTGTTTCCAGGTACTGGCCAAGTCCCACAGTGCAGTGATTCCAATCAGGCTCAAATGCTTCAATTCCACTAGAACACATAACTTGATATTAACATTTGTAAAACTGTTAGCAGTAGAAATAAGCTTGGAATAACCTAACATCTGCCAGTTTTCTAATTGGTGTTCAAGCTCCACAGTGCCCTGAGACTTCAAAGGCTCAATTGTAAAGTCACTGTAATTTCAATCAGTGGAAGAACTTGCTAAAGAGAACTTGTAATTGAGACAGACAACAAAGAAGAAGCCAGGGAAAAAAAGACACAATGGAGGGAGCAATAGATGTGTGCAAACATCACGTTAACTAACATGTCAAATGAAGTTAGACATGCTCCTGAGATAGCTCACTCTGTTCAGACCTCTGAGTATCTCCAAGGATGGAGATTTAACCATTCTCTCTGAATAGACAGTACATGAGAAGGCAAATCTGTTGATTTAGTTTTTGATTACTAGTATTGTCAATCTTAGCCCTGGAAGATGTTAAGTAAATAGAAACCACATCCCATTCAGAAAGTCCCTAAAGCACAAATCCCTGACAGTTGAAAAAGTACCTGGAAGTCAGTAGTATCAAATCTGCTTATTCTGTTCCATAGGTTCCATAGGCAGCTACTGCTGACCACTGCTGAAGAGATGACACTAAATGCAAAGAGCTTTCCTCTAACCCCCTCAGATATTAAAATATGTGCCATTGCCTATAAGCTGAGTTTTATGTTTTAGAATTCTGTGGTTGCTGTAATTCTAATATTCCAGGTTTTTAATTTTGTTGGTTTGCCAGTAAATTCCAGAAAACAACAGCTATCATTGCTATGTAACAGTCAGAACATAACTGTATCATCTGTGCACTAAAGAGAAATTTCAGGTATATAAAATTGAAGTATTTGAGTCCTCATTAAGATGAACCATGAGATCCACACCTGAAAGAGTGACTAAATATAGAAGACTACATTCAATTAAGATCACAGCAGGAACCTTTAAAACAGTTCAGTGATGTTTTTATGAGATTTTGGAAAAGAATGCTAGTGATAAGAATCACTAGAAAAAAATTAAGCCCCAATCCTGCTCATTTCCTAAAATGCAGAATTAGATTTATGTATACTATTAAATGAATCTATTTATATAAAGTTGCATTTGTAACTATTCTCTACTAAACATTGGATAGTATCTTTCAGCATTTTCTTCTTATCCAATACATTCAATATACAAATTACTTCCAGATCAATGCTGGAGTTTTTTCATATTATGCATTTGACAGCATACCAAATTAGCCAATAAATCCATTTCTATGTTTAAATTCAATAGGGAAAGGGTGTTACTCTTCTTGCCATAAGAGACACATTATTTGCTTATATAAACAGGCAAACTTCATTCACACATAATGTGTTGTCAGGTATATATACCAAACTAAGTAATGCCTTTTGAAAAAATTAAATGCTTTCACTCAGAGCTTTAGAATATCCATTTTACTAATGCCTACGAACTGCTCAAAAATTAGTATCACTTTTTTAAAAAAAAGAAAAGTATATGACTGTACAGAAAGGGGGAAAAATAATTCAAGAGCCATTTCTCCTTGCTTTCAGAAGCCTGCTTGCCAAGGACAATAAAACTGGTCTCATGAAATAACCACGCATCGAATTTACATCTAGGCAAAAACCAGATTAATTTAAAAGAAAGAAGGCTGTTCTTCAAGAATGAACTCTTCCCCAGTTTCCCAGTCCTGTGGTGGGGAATTACCAGACACACTCTCTATTTTATAACGTGCTGAAGAAGCTTTGCCATGGTAAGTCCCTGTTTCTGCTGGAGGGCTGTCTCAACCCAATAGAGAAACAAAATACAACAGTTGTGCCCATCCAGCAGCTTCCATCTAACATCAGAAATTGTTACAGAAAGTAAATTCACTTTCTGATGTATAGCACCCTTTCACATGCTGGCTGTCTTCAGCAGAAGCATATGAAAACATGACCACACACAGACAAAAAGAAGCTGGGGAAGAAATAATGACTGCAATTTCTGCTAAAATAAACAAACACTCATGATGTTTTCTTTTTGTTTTCCATTTTCTTTTATTTTTAGATTGCTATGTGGTCATGACCTACTTTTAAAATAAGATTCTTAAAAAGAAAATCCCCCAAAACAATGCAATAAAGCCATCTAAACCAACATCTTAAGCATTCGGAAACTTCCAAAATGAAAAAATTATGCAAAGCTTCTTGGTTTTATAACAAAATAATGTTGCAGTAAAGACACAAATTATCTCATCTTTCAAAACATTTAGCTAAGACCAAGATCATCATTCCTTGTTGAACAATGATTATGATGATACCAAGCTGACAAGTTATAATTCAGATGACAGTGATAATCACCTAATGCAGTTAAACAACAACTAAACAAAGTGGTGGAGTAAAAAATATCTTGGCAAATGCAAGACTACATATAAACAGAATGATTAATTATTAGACTTTTAATGAACTATAATTTGAGTGAATCATTTTTATATTTCAAAATATTTATGAGTCAGAGGAAGCACTGTACCTCAAGACCACTCACAATACTTTATCAATCTGCATGAATGACCACAACTCAAATCAAACACACAAATAAGAAGTTCCATAAATACAGTTTTGTCATTTTGAAGTGGACTCAGAAAGTGTTCAGCCTAAAGCTTTTCTATCTCAGAAACACCACCAGAAAGTGAGCCAATTGTTACATGCCAATGGATTTTAAAGACAAACACAAAAAAATCCACAAGGAGGAAACAATGATTAAGATGATTTTTCTGTCAGAAGATGGAATGGATCATGGCAGGAAGTCAGATAAAACACAGCATGAAAAGTGTACGAGAAGCTAGCAGCCAAAACTCTGAAAGAAAACATTAAAATTTAAAAATGTAATTTAATTATGGAATCATCAGTATAATTCACCACGTCAGCTAAGTATTTGAGATTCATTTAAATAAAAATATTAGACTTGAATTTTTAAATTATTTTATTAGATACTTCAGTGAGTATATAGGATGTGCTCCTATATGCTTCAGACTGCAGCTCAGTTAACACTAAAAAAGAAAATCACTTGTAAATACTTTAGTCTGACATTTATTTCTCAAGAGTAGAGCTTAAGACTTTTTCTAAGCAGAAATGAGGGAAGTGGTTTTCATGGTGAAAGTCATGCCAAAACCAAGCAAACAAACTACAAAACACTGAAACAAAAAACCTCACCACCAAAACTTTGGATCAGCCAAGTACCTTCCTCTGAACTCCAACAGTCACATCTATATTGAGTGCTTCAAAACTGCCAACAAGAAAACAGGAATTTTCCTGACTATCATCTTAGATAGTTTAATATATAAAAATACTGCTCAGGTAAACCTTCTACTCACCAAGTTAATATACTGGTTCCTAGAAATTCTTTCTCACAATGTATACATTATCTATAACTTCTCTATCAGTATGTAATATTCTTAAGGATTATTTTGATGGCCTTTTGAAAGGAGACAAAACTTGCTTAACTGTTAGGGAAAAGACTGGAAAATGACTAGCATAAAAACAAGTTCCATAAATCACATTAAAAAACTGCAAATAATGAAAGCTACATCCACAGCCATACTTATCTAGTTTTAAATCAAGTAGCTCTAAAGGTTTTTATCCTGAGAAAATCAAAACAATAGAATTTTGACTTTACAGCTTTACACAGCAAAATAAATTATCACTGTTCTTCTGCATTGAAAGCCTCAAAGTAATAAAATAGTAGCTAATTAACCCATTTATCACAAATACCAAACAGGCCAATGGTTTTTGTAATTATCAAGACAATTCAATTTTTGCTTTAGTGTGTGAGCTTGTTTGCCCAACTCAATTGGAGATCATCAAAATTACTTACAATACACTGTCTACCAAAGCATGACAAAATTAGTCTGCTACAACCAATTAATTGAACTTAATAAAGCTTTTAAACTATTTTTGTTTATTACCATTCCTTCGGGGTTAATGATGTCGTTCTTTTTGGCTAGGAGGAATAATTAATATTTTTTAAAAGAAAATTAGATTTTCAGTGTGTTAAGACAGACCAACAACTCTCCCTAATGGGTAAATAGTAAATTATTCTTCAAAACCAATACATAAAACATTAATTTATTTCTCTAATAAAGCCTTCTGCCTACATACAGTTGAGTGTATATATACAGACAGCTTATGGGCAAGATCACACATTATTAAAGATGATTGCCAAATTAGTTCTCAACAAATATGTACTAATTAAAATCAATATTCATAAATAAATCCCTGCTGTCTTTTTAACAGAGAGCAATCTGACTCTTATTCTGTAAATATAGCTCTATAAAGTTTCATGCCACACTATTTTACTGCAGTTGATTAGCCATAGTCAAAAATAGCTGATAAGTTAATTGCTTTAATAACAATGTCAATGCAATTAACATTCAGATATTCAAATGAAGTCACGCCATGTTCATCCAAATGAATTAATGTTTAGAAATTCTAATTGCTCATCTCCTTTCTACTTTCTTAATATAAAGAAAACAATGTATTTACTGCTTTGAAAACTTTATCATTGTTGACAAATGTCAGAAAAACCCCCACCTCCTCTCTACACCTGAAAGTACAATTCATGGAGTTAAGAATGATTGTGTTAGGAGATGGTGTGTATCTATTCAGAAAGATTCTTCAGAAAGATGCTTCTTCAACAAGGGGTAAATGTTCAACAAAGTAAATGTTCAACAGCTTCTTCAATGGCAATCCAACAGGAATTGCTGATGGAGTCACTGGGTCAGTGCCCTCAAAGCATGATGTATTTGGGTGGTCACTGAAAATACTCTTCTAACTTTGTTAAACCATCACCTGCCAACTCAATCTCAAAAAAATCCTGCATGGTAGGAAAAATCCACTGCACTTCCCAATCCACTGCACTTGCTTTTATTTACTACTTTTCTGTGCTTAAGATAGACTGAAAAACACTAATAGGATCTACTTCCATAACAGACCACAGCCAGTCACTGAAGTTAAAGACAAAACCCTGTTTCTCCCTTAAGCCTACATTTTTGTGAGAGCTGAGCACAGAGTTTTACTCTGCCAGTCATCCCAGACTATCTAGAATGGAAATACCATGCCTTGACAGAGAGAAGAAGGATGTCAAAACTGTATTTATTCACCTATGACAATACTGCTGGATGCAGCAACCAATGAAATATGATAAGTTGTTATTTCTAATAAAAATCTTCCATAGAGTGGCTGTTTCTGAACAGTACTGAGACCTACACTCATGAGTATTCTCATTCAGCCCACCCTACATGTTCACTTTGCATAAACACCCACGTCCTACATCCAGGCAGCAAGCAGACACTGGTGCTTCACCTGCTAAACCTTGAGCTTGTGCACACAGAGCTGGAACCTGCCTGCAACACTACATGGCTGGGGCAGCCACACACTTCAATACCTGTTAGAGAAATCTCAGCTGAAGCTTTCACCACAATTCCAGTATCAATCAAATTTTGGTTTAAAAGTGGTTTTGAATCTATACTAATACACAGGATAAATGTAATTTGTACATCTTGAACTTGTGACACACTTCACAGCAGCAGTGGATCAGCAGACCAGTTATCAACCAGAGCTTCCCCTTGAGGGTGCTCTTTTCTTCCTTTGCTTTGACAAAATGGTTAAATTCAACATGCTGCATGAGGCAGTTTTTATGGACCCTGGTCTAGCCTTTGATTCATTGTAGTGAACAAACTACAGGATGTCACAGACTGGCTCAGTATTCCTTGAATGATGATGTTATCAATATAAGAACTGTACCAGAACGTTCTGTTGGAATGAGGAGCAGAATTATGCCCTAATTTTCTGTTCATACACAAGACTGGGGAGTTGGAATTCCATTACTGTGACTCTTTTTTTGTTCTATTGGCACTGAGTGGTTAATGAGCAATGTGGCAAATGGTCTTTTTATGGCATTTAGATCAATCCCATTCTGCTTCAAGAATTCCTGTTGTCTCAGTTCAGTGAAATGATACAAATGAAGACCGATGACAGGAAAAAAAGCACTGATTTAATTATTGGTCTAGACAAATCTAACCACTGACTTGACTAACTACTATGCTACTTCCAACTCTAGGTTACAATCACCTCCACATTAACCTCTCTGGCCAGGTTATCCATCCAATGCCAACACAAACTGCACAGGTGCAGAGATTCATTGGCCTCAGTGGTACAAACACGATAGATCAGCCCATGGGTATGAGAACATTTTAGCATTTTATTCTGTGCATGCACATCTTTTCATCTGTTTATCAAGATCAATACCAAGTTAGAAACAGTGTGTTGTGGGTATTTGAAAGCTATCCTAGCAGCTAAATCTCATTTTTGAGATACTCCAAGGTAACTCCATGACATCAACTTTGTTATGAAATGAAAGTCCCTTATGTTATGCACTATAAAGACAGAAAAAGAAAATGATACTCCTCAAATACAGAATGAAGATAAACACTATTTGAAAAAAACATCAGTAAGTGGCCTCTTCACCAAAAAACTATCAATATCTCTTACACAATGATCTTAGGAGGATAGACAGTTATCACAACTTCATGAACAGTTTTGATTAAAAAAAAAAATAGGTCTTTCCCAAGAAACTAAGTCTCTGCTGCTGCTTGCTGTGAATAATTTTTTAAATGTTAAATTTATAGGGAGCAATTCTCATATTCATCAAAATTATTAAGTAGAAATAACTGTATTTACAATATTCTCATATGAAAGTTAATAACCTAGAGTTAACTTCTTTGTTATCAAATCTTGAAAGCTTATCACCTTGCTTGAGTCCTCAAGATCAACTATTTCTTCTTTAATATTCAACCAATGCTGTGATGTTTCTTGTGCTGCAAAAAGTCATTGGCAAGCACAAGAAGCCATTCAGGCTGCCTATGAGAAGTGACAGGTATGTATTTTAGATAGAAAATTAACATTTGGCTTTGGGGGAAGAGGTGGGAGGAGAGTGTGACTTTAACACTTCAAATTATAATAATACACTAGAACAATTACTTACTCAGAGTGCCTCATAAGCAACTCAGCTGACTCTGGTGCAGTTTAGTTTTAGTTACAAACAGAACAGAAAGCAAACAAGAAACTGAGTTTCATCACCATTATACTAAGGATAAGTCAACCAGTTTGTTGCCTGTAATCTGGCTCACAGCAGTTTCTGTCCATTCAGTAAAAAAACCTGCAGAGCTTGGCAAGGTGACTGACAGAAAAATAACATTCATCCCCTGGTCCCAGTCAGCTAGTGTAGCTGTGGTACATAGCAAATTTCCCTGGGTTTGGTGTATTTTTTTGTGTACTGTTACATAACTTTAGTGACATTGTTTGTATAGAATAAATACATACAGGTGATTTACAGCTGTATAGCTGCTTTCCTGCATTCCTTTCACAGCGATTTTATTTCCTCTGTTTAGAAGCCACTGTTAAGTCTTCATATTAGGAAATGCTCTGCAGTATCTACTGAACAATAAATCTACCTATTAGAAACTGAACAACTTCCCTTCAGATAAATTTTCCATTCAGAGTGGATTCTAACACATAAATCCAGTATTGGTTATTTTTCACACTAAGATGGAGCCTTTCTGGCTCTAAACCACAATGTCCTGGCACCTGCTGAAAACCATGTCAGTGACAGAACTTAAAGAAACTAAGAGAAAGCAGAACTGATTTATTCCTGCTGGAGAAAATTCAAATATTTAAGGCTTCTATTCCCAATGCAATTCATAATTTAAAATGTAACTTCATTTAATTATACATTTATATCAGAAACATCTAGTTAAGATACCTAACTACTGCTTTATTTCTATACTATTAAATGTTATACTTTCTTGCTTGAAATATTAATTCCTGTTTACATTTTTCTCCAATAAATCCCATCTAGAATAACTTATCAGTTGCTGTCTGTTATCTTCCATAAAATAATTCTACTGTTTTCCACCAACTCAAAATCTTGTATTATGGGCTATTCCTTATCACTGAAATAACCTAAAATGATGCCTCACAGTATGGTTCATCAAGGGTAGAGTAGTAAACAGATCAACTTAAGAGTCTAGTTTTTAGATTCACAGAGTGTAAGAGAAGTGTGCCAAGAAACACTGATTTTAAAACTAAATACTTCTTCATTAAATGAGGGAGAAACCATTTGTAGGGAAACAAACTGTATTTCAGTTATATTTCCCATGCAATTTCACTGCAAAAAAAGACTTCATGTTGTTATTTTTCCAACATTTGACAAATGACTCCACACTCTTCATGGCACAAAACACCATGACAATTATTTAAACACTTTCCCAGGGAAGAACCATTTCACAAGTAAAATGCAGCACTGGTTTTGTGTTATAATGTCTCAAATTCTTCTTGAATCAGTCATATTATCTTAGCTTGATTGAAGTTTGTGTAATCTGTAAAAACATCAGTTGGCATTGTTATCACAGCCAATGCATTTTGCCAGAGCCCTGGTCAGACAGAATGACTCGAAAGAAAATTCTGTAATCAACCACAGTCCTGCTGTCTCAGCAGAGTTTCTTTCCAATAAACCTGATTCACACACTGGTCCCAGAATTTAAATTCAATGAAGAAGCAGAGAATCTGCTTGCTCTTTTTCCTCCCCATGAGGAGCAGTGAAGTAAAGGAGAATTTTATTGGCAGTAATTCCAGATATTTGAAAAGAAGCTCACCCTGGAACCAACTGGTTTATGCAAGTACACTGAAATATCTTCTACAAGATTCTCCACCTACGTTTCTTTTGTCTCTCTGTGGAACAGTCCAAGTGATTTCAATGGTCAAGACATGAAATAGCCCAAGTTCACAGATTTTTATTTACATTGTGAAAATTAGCAAAGCATATTAGCTTCTCCACAAAGCTTGAAATCCTTTTTCACACAGATTAAGTGCTGTTAGTTCCTCTTTTCCAAAGTTTCTCATGCATATAGTACTCTACAAAAGGAACTGTGAGCAAACAGGTAGCAATTATCTCTTCAACACTGTACCAGGCATATTAAAAAGAATGATTCGTGACCTTACTGGCACTCTGTGCAGAAGAGTGCACATGTAATCCCTCCTGGTGTTCTGGTGTTCAGGTTTGGGGGAGTGGTAGGTGAGCAGTTAACACAGAAGCAAAAAAATAATTTATTCTTTTATTTCTTTTTAAACTGAAAAGCAAAAAAAACCAAACCCCAAGGCTTTCATAGAAGTTGGGCTGATAAAGAATTTCTGTTAGAGCTGGATGTGGCTGTTATGTTCATAAAGCACAGGTAACTCTTTACCCTTTGTCCCATCACCTGCAACAAAGCCTCCAAAAGCCAAAGCTAACAAAGGAGCTCCTGCAATATTAACTCCCAGGTTTCTCTATATAGCAGCAGGATAAGATTAAATGCTTACGATAACAATTTTAAATGAAGACTTCCATAGTGATGACTGAGATGATGCTACCTATGTTTTGATTATCAGAGCACGACCAGACACATTTAGAACTTCCACTGTAACCCTTTATATCTGAGGGCATAAAACAGGATCTTAATGTTGGAAATCAAGCAGTTTATTCATATCACATTCAATGCTTTTCTTTAAAAACCATCTGTCAGTTCTTGGATTAGAGTGGAAACTGCCTGACTTCCTGGTGTATTTGAAGGGCCTCTAACAACAGATAAAATCTTAAGGGCCTAGCCATAAAGACTATGATACTCAGAACAATAAAAATCAATCCCTTTTTTATATGATAATAGAAATCTACCTCTACAGCTTTGAGTATTTGAGATAAATAACCCTGACAATTTCAATGATCACATTTAAACAAGGAAACCATGAGTACAAAGTATTTGGAAGGCTTATTTTACAACAGACCTATCAAAATTTTTGCAAAGTTTAAGAACAGTCACTGTGCAAGTGAGTTACTGGTTTGTACTAAGCATAATGAGATATAATTTAAATAATTTGTTTCTTCCATTACAATGATGTGTATCAATGACACACACTATAGGTTTAAATGTTTAAGTTCTCAATCAATACTGTGCTCTTATTTTATTGTCTTTCATTAGATATAAACAATCACCTGAGTTGTTATAAAGTAAGAAATTCCTCAGGCTTAAACCTGCAGCAACTTCAATTATCCCTTTATTTCAGGCATTTGAAGTGCTTAGTTATTCTTTCAGATTCTATATTTCAGATTCTATTCTAAGACATTATTGCTACTTTATTGCCAGTAAAACAGTCAGTTTCCCAGTCTTCATAATAAGATGTCAAAGGGACATTTGTATGTGGAACAAGCTGTTTGGTGCTTCCCCAGAGATTTGTCAGTTGTGCTGAGTTCAACAAGAATCAGACCTCTGTACAGAGAAATGTTTGTGCCAGTGCATACACTACACTGTCCTGTATTCATATTTCATATTCTAAATATTCACTTGGGAAATTTCCATGCAAATGTCATTAGCAGGGGTCTGTCTTCCGTAAATAAGCTTTCAAAGTACAAATCACATTTGGAGCATTATTACAGCTTCTAAAAGCAAAGACATCTCAAGGATTCTTTATGTCTTACAGCCAACAACATATTTAAACGCCAACATTCCCTGGTTAAAACCTCACTACTAGGTACACCTGCTTCAGGCTTTGATGGAGTCCAATCAGACAATCATTTCCTTACTTCACTTTTTTTCTGCTAGCCCAATACCTTCTTCTCCAAAATGCTCCAGGATAATGGCAAGAAATAATGAATCTGAACAGAGTATCCATCCTCAAATGATTTATGCAGTACTTTGGGCATTCCTATTCTGTAAACTAGACTCCAAGGATTAAGAAGTAATTTAATTCTTAATGAAATTAAGACAGACAGATGACAGAGATATGTTACTGGGTATTATAGAGACTCCAAGCCTGTTCTGCATATTCAGGGATGAGGAGCATGACTTATACAGCAGCTCCATAATGAATATAATGAACAAAGACAAAAGTCTCGTTGTCTTTATATTGATGCTTAATTTAATAGAATTTTAAAGTTGGCCTTTTAAGAAAGTTAATTTTCAACATGGATTCTGTGGTTCCTTGTTTATACTCAGCCAGTTATTCCAACTAAGCAAACTTCTTGAAAAAATGAGAGGTTTTGCTATAGTTTCCATAAACTGGTTGCTGCCCTGCCACAATGAAACCATTATTAATTCATCTCACATTTCTGACTGACACTGCTGTCTTATTACTTGATGTGTGAGATCAGTACCACAAACAATGAAGGTTGGTCCTGCACTCCCAGTCCCTTTTCTCCCTTTCTCTCCTCCCTTCACTTTTTCTGAAGCTCCCCCTTTGCCCTTTTCCAGAACTGTGCCACAGACAGAGCTACAATAACTTAATGACTGAATGAGTGAAACACTGAGTTTTTATAGTCTTGTCTTATGTATCTGACATTCAAGATTATTTTGCTCTGTGTGCACTCACAAAGTTGAATAAATATGAACCCAACTTCAACAAGAAAAATCACTGTGTTTTCTTTTAGCAGGTATCTTTATAGTGTGAATTCTTTTTTATCCTTGCACGTGTATAAAATAGAGACTTTCTAAAAGAACTTCCAGTATGTAACATATATAACAGAAGCCTTGCTGATGCCCTAACACTATAAATTTGATGAATGTCACCATTTGCTTTGTGTGTACTCAAGAGAAGTCTAATAAAGTAACCTTGGGGAAAAAAAATGAGAAAAAGTGCAGAGAAAGGGTATTTCAACATGGAAAAAGTACTAAAGAATCATAGCATAGACCTGCAATCCTGCTTTTCAAAGGTACCTAGGCAAGCTTAATGGAAAAATGCTTCCAGCGTACTTGAATAAAAATCCTATTTATTCTGTCTCAGAGATTTGTGGGTATTTGCTCACAATCGTTAAACAGAAGCATTAAGAAGGAAACAGGCCACTACATGCCAGAAAAATACAACTAGATTGTTATAATGGAAAGAGTCTTCTCTGCTCTTTGGTGGAAAAAAAAGTTACTATCAAGTTGCTTGTCACAGAAATTAAGAAAATACTAGCACTTTGGGGACTTCCTATTTTAATAAAACCCATGAGTTTCCTAAAAATATGGCCTGGGAACAAAACCATAAAAACCAACAAACAAACAGCCCAAAGGAAAAAAAAATATTTAAATATGAAAGAGGGATACAGATGTAAAACATAAGCACAAGGAACAAATGTATTAGTTTACTACTTGATGTTTAAAGTTTCTCTTGGCTCAGTTCATTTAATGATGCCATGAACCAGAAATCCAGAGCATCCTCAGACTTGGTATTAGGTGACCAACTAAGAGAAACCAAGAGTCATGGCATATTCACAGCTGTTTACTCAAGATGAGAATAAACAAGCTTTCTTCAGACAATATGACACTTATGTGGGGTTTATCCAAGAAGTTTTGTACCAGCAATATTTTGGTTTTATCTCCCCCCTCTTATATATGCAGAAGCAGTGAGATCCACAAACATACAGGGAAAAACTAGCATAGATTTGGCATGTTCCATTCACTTCTAGGCTGATTTTGCTGTTGGTTTTATTTACATAATTAACTACTTTGCAAACCAGTTCTAACATAATACTAAACCCTTGTTAATTCCAAATATTTGTCAAAAATAAAGTTGAATCATGCACGCAATGGCTTACTATATAGTCACCTTTCCTAAAAAAAGTGCAATGTCTGAGTCACTCTCACTTTGATTCTAATTGAGAAATAAAAGGACTGTGGCTCTTCTGCCTAATTGCTTATTTGAGTGATTGCCTTTAAGATCACATAATCACTCAGTGTCTGCTTATTTAAAAATATGTTTCCATAACAGAATCATTTCCACTAACAGACAGCAAACTTTGTGAATTATGAACATCTGTCCACATCTGTGCACAAATAAAAAAAAAAATATATATATCACTGTATGCTCTACCAGTGGAAAAAACAAAATCTCATCAGGTTAAGAAAGAAAACAGCACAACATGCTGCTGTGTTACAATAATAATAATTTTGGCTAGGATTACTTTTGAAATTTTTAAAATGATTGACTGGCTGTGGCAGTTCTGTCTGCCTTCTACTTCTGACTTGAATTGTTACCTAAAGAAATCTGTATTTATAGCCAGGATTTTCAAAACCAGCTAAGAAATACCACTAAATGGGAGAACTTCAAAGGAATCTTATTTGTGGAGAGGGGATGCTAATAAATTTCTAACACCCAAACCATATATATATTTTATAAAAACCAATAATAAAGTATAAAATATTTTAAATAGCCCACTGAAGTTTTCTGAAATATTCATTATGTATCAAAGTACCAAGACACAAGAGGACCTCATTATTCAAAGTAGTTCACTTAAAAATCCCTCATTTCTAGGCAGAGTTTACAGAGCTATATTTATGCCAATGCTTGATTATTTATTAGGTTAACTATTACATGAAACAGGACCACAGACTTGCCTCAAGCCTGAGTGACTGACCATGCTGTTCATCAGTTAGCACACTCCTTCAGGCACTTCACATTTTAGTCTCCCATGTTCCAGATGCATCCTCTGACCACCAAACTAATGACTATTGAATGACTTGTCTGTAGAAGCTGATCCATGCTATTTCATCCTACTTAGATAATAGTTCAGAGACAATAACTGAGCTCTCTGGCTGAAGAAAGCTCCATAGTCAATAGAAAAGGCCATAACAACTCACTTACTGACACTGAAGAAAACCAGAGTGGCAAAACTTTCAGTTCTTTACCACTTCATACAGAAGTGCATGATCTTGCCCACACTGCCTACTGTAGTCCTGTTACTACAGGTGGAAAAAGGGAAGACAGTCAGAAAACTGTGTGTAACAACTGCACACAAGCTTTTCTCTGTTAATTAAATAATTTGGGTTATTACACTTAAAAAGCATTATTTGGACCAACAACAAACTCAGCTCTCTGTATATGGGAGTGTTCCATTTTCCCCATTAAACTTCCAAGTTGAGACCATAGGAGTAGCCTCTTGACCACAGTTTTGCTCAATCCATCCTTTAAAATTTTCCCTACAAGCACAGGCAGGCAGAAGGACCCTCATGGCAAGCAACCTGCTGACAAGCAAGCAGTGTCATGGCCCAGCTTGAAGCTTGATTGCTTAGAATTAAAGCCTTAGGTTTAAAAATAATTTTTTGCGAGGAAACGTTTTTGAAAAGAAATTCATAAACAGTATTTTGTGGCAAAAAACTCCAAGACTAAAAACTCAGTAATTACACGACTCATCTTTCTGATCTAAAACCTAAGACACATTCTTTACATATTTTCATAGCCTCTTATGATTCAAAGCCTCCAATACTATATTACACCAATAAAAGAGTAGAGCATAAAATTGTTTTATAAGGTCAGACACTGATTTGTGCCCTAACATACCATAAACACTGTTATTGTAAACAAAAAAAAAAGGCAATTTTTCAAATATGGAAAGAATAATACAAAGTCAAAGTTGTATTTTGGTGCTGTTCTGAAATAATACAGAACTCATGCTTACATAAGCAATACTCAACCTTGGAAACCAGAATGGATCTTTTCCAGAAGAGTCACAGTTATTCAGGCATGGTCTGTACTTTCCACTGGACTTAAACCTACATGGCAGCAGTAGTATCAGTCTGAATCCAAAAGAGACAAGCAGAGGTTACGCAGCTGGCATTAAAAAACCTCCATAAAGCTACACTGCAGGTACAGTGCACAATTACAACAAAATCTGCAGTTCTACCATCACAGAAGTTACAAATACCAGAATCTGATGCAGACAAATCTCTGCCCTCTTGCCTGTTTACCAGTAGTTCATGCTGGCTCTCAGCTGCCTGCAAATGATTCTACAGGTTCTCTTCATGAAGATGAACTGAGAATTAGTGAAGCTCAGTGAAGACTCTTTAGTATAAAAGCCAACAGAAATGACTACAGTAAAGTCTTTACCAGAAGATACATAAACCCATTTTGTATGTTTTCATATTTAAAAAGCTGTGTCAATACACAGAGCCAGTTTCCATAAAATAACAACTAACAGCCCATGACATAAGTCTTAATCTCAGTATTTCTCATTTGGGAAACATTCACAAGTCAGTACTATTCATTCCATAGCAACCACCGTGCTAAACATAGACTAAAACTTTTCAGCATTACTGTGCTTCAGTTTGAGAACATTCTGCAGTGTTTTGGGGTTTTTCTTTTTTTGTGGTTCATTTCCATATCATATTTTGAGTTGACGTTACTAAAACAAGCAGACCTTACAACACAAGACATTGAAAAAGCATCACATAAAATTGGAAAAATTACCATCACAACTGAGTCACTTTTTGAAGAGTTGTAAAACACAGACAGATAGCACCGAGTCATTTGAAAACAGAAATAGACACGAGAAGGTCTGCAGGATACACAGAACAGATCATGCACTACAATTGACTCGAAAGTCTTCTGTTATTCCAACTGGGGTAAAATTTCACCAAAACACTGCCATTTGTATTTCTCTGTAATGAACACTCTGAAGATTGACCTTCACCTGACCACCCACGTAAAGTGGGCAACTGCTCGTGGTGAGAGACCAGGGAGTATAGAAGCAGAGAGACAGAAACAGTGAAGAAATAATCAGACGTGGATGAATGTTTCTCTTCTTACTCCAATTTGCATTTTCAAATAATTCTGCACAGCCCCTGCAGATTAGAATTTTATACTTAATGGACTAAGAATTTAGGGGACCCTGAGGGCTTATAATTAAGGTTAATGAGGTCTATGGTCTGCTCCAGCCCAGCTCCTTCAAGGTAAATAACTGCCTTCATACTGTTTTATGTTACATTTTCCATTTGTTACATATCCATTGATAAAATTAGCTTCTTACAATCTATGTAAACATCCCCTTATACCTGTGGGTTTTGCTACCCATGCCTGTATTACATCAAAATCTAGATTTCCACCAATGAAAACTGGTTAAGACTTTCAGACATGAATTTTAATGTGTCTTTGTTATAACAAAAGGATGGATGCTTTGAGCAGGGGAAGGTCTGTATTAATTTGTAAAGAGGGATTTAGGCTGACATGCTGATGCAAAATAAAGATGCAATTAATTTCAACCTTTGTTGAGTTTGTTCCTTATTATTAAGGGCCCCCTAAACTCTTACTATAAGGCAAGAAAACTTATTTCGGTGTCTGGAAGCTCATTTATTTTTCACAGTCACCACATGGACTGGTTTCTGCAATGGGGACTCTCTTTTAAAAGCAGGCTTTGACAGTCCCTGTTGAAGACAGATCCCTTCTCTCCCATCTCCTAGTGCACAACCCACGCTAGTTTCACTATTAATCCTCCTCTTTTTCAGATTGCTCTCACTCATCAAATCACCTGGTGCTTATTATTTCCAAAATCTCTTTACTAAAAGTTCAGACTAGTTCCAATCACTGTAATTTATACTAGGTCTTCCTAAGAATCTCCCCTCACAGCTCCAGTATGGGCTGCAAGGGCTCTGGACAAGATTATTCATCTGAATATTCACAAGAATATTCATTGCCTTGTGTAAGAGAGCATAACTCTTGAAGATTTTGAAAATTATACTAGAAAAGCTCACCAAGGCCTACAAGCCCTATCTTTATGATTTCTGCTCTTACAAGCCAAGGGCTCCTCACTGTCCAGATGGGCAGGGTAGGTAAAAGCCTCAAGCCTTGGCTTTGATAGGTTTGGTACTAAGACATACAGATACAAAGTGTTCCTTTTTCCCCCCAGCCCCCCATTACCCAAAAGGTAATGAAGTGAATGATCCAGCAAATTATAATTCATCTTTAGAAAGAATCTGATTGCAATCAAAATAATCTGGAAGCTCATTTCAACAGATTATCCTATTATTCAAGTAAAGCACAATTCTATCAATTTAGAATATATCATCAAAATTGTATTTGAAATGTATTTAAGCATTTGTGAAGGTGAAAGGTTAACTATGTTGTACTTACCAAACCTGTCAGTGTAATGAGCTGGCACCCTCTGAATATGCTCTATATTATGTTCTCCTCGGTTTGCAGCTTTTAAAGCACAATACTATTAGTAGATCTGTTAATCTAATAAGAACACCAGGGCTAATTATATGAAAAATGTTAAATTGCTGGGAAAAAAAAAAGTTACTGAAATCAGCAGTTGTTCTTTTTCACACTCGCAGCACATCCTAGAATGGTATCTCTTGAGGAGCAATTAGCTGTGTCAGGGCAGCTGAATTCCAACACACAAAGATGTCATTTTGCCATATTAAGAAACATTATTAATAAAGAAACTACAGCAAGTTGTCATAGACTACCCAATTATTGTAATAACAATCCATTTCTCCAAAAGCTCAGGAGAAGGTCTTCACAACATTAAGATGGCAGAAGAAAACACTCCTGTTCCTTAAAGAAAAAAGGGAGCCCAAAAGGCACTGCTGTTACTGACTGGCAGCATGGGAGAGTTCAGCACTGATACAAGGGTCACACAAAATGTATTCATATTGTACAAAAACTGGTGTCACATCCAAATGAGCTAGAGCTAAGGCTTTGTTTTATTCTTTATTCAAAGACACATTAATAGTAATGACTCGGGTGATAACAAAATGTCTGTCACAATGGGACACAGAAAAGCTTTCTATTGCAATTACAGAATATCAGTGGTGTCTCTTGGCAAGGAATAATGTCTTACCTAAGCAAAGTTTCTGTAAGATTTCTGATATGTTTGCTATCTCTTCATGCAAAGTGAGACTACACAGAGGCTTAAATGTGACAAGAATCTTTTTATCTGCCCAAGTGCTGATTACTGAGCTTGCATGCTGGTTACTGTGACACCCATCTGTCAGACACTAAATGTTGCCAAATACTTATTAAAACCACAATAATTAAAGCTATTAAAATTCCAATAAATAGTTAAGAAATTTTGTACAAATAAAAAGTTAAAATATTGAAAGCAATCTTCAAAAGCTCTATCTAGCAATAACTCCGTGTTAATAGCAGACTCCAAAATTGTTTAAAATAATAAACAGAGACTTTCTTGATACCAAGAACTCTACAAAACTAACTGTGAATATTGATCATATAGAAATTACTTCCTTTCCTTGTTTTCAAGGCTCCATAGCTTCTGACAGAAGTTATTTCCTATTTAACCACAGAGGTTTTGGGACAAGAGGTCACAACTAAATCAAAAGACAGTGAGTGAGGACAAAGGTCTTCAAAACCAGCCCTGCAAAGGCTGTATGTGATCATGTCAGCCATGTACATCTGGCTTTGAAACATTCAACAAGAAAAAGTTGTAGGCATATTTCTTCATAATGCTAAAAAAACACCCCAGTGGAATTAGAAAACATTAGAAAACAAATGAAATGTAATACTGTACTTAAATTGTGCAAGATATTTAAATAAAGTGCTTATTACTACAGAGTAGTAGCTAGACAGATCATTCACATCAGTATTGAATAAACTTTTAATAACTTCTTAAATGCATGCTTTGAGACACAATAAAATTACTTCCAGGCATTAGAAAGAGACTTGCCTGACATATAGATAATCAATAACTGCCTATTCCACAAAGACAGACAAAGCTACACTTGGTTCAGACTTAGGCCTTTTTTTCTCCCTTTAAGTATTACAAAATTTATTGTAGCCAAACCCAGTGAAAAGTATTTATCTGAAATATGAGTATACTTGTGAATAACTACACAGAAAAAAGCAGTAAGCTAGAAAGCAGCTCCCTTGCTAAGACTTTTCCATCTCAAATTCCCAAGTCCTTTTGAGAAGACACTTGTTCTTGCTGTATTCCAGGAATATCACTACCAATCTCCATGAACTTCAAAAATTAAAATTAAAAAATGGCATTTTATTTGAATGTCACTGGTAATACATTAGAAACTCCAACAACTTTCAAGAACTTTCCCTCTACTCTCTCCACAAATCTGGCTTTATTATTACCAAAGGACTGACTGAACTGAAAGTAAGTTTTTGTATTTTAGAACCTAAACTAATAGTCATAACTAATATAAACAGGTCAAAGAAAACAGAGCAAGAAGAGTCTTTGGGGTTTTTTGTTTGTTTGTTCATTTTCCTTTTTTTTTTTTTCTTTTATTCTTTTTTTTTTTTCCCCCTTGTTATTAGCCAGCACTGCACTGCAACATAATAGAAATCAATTCTTTGAAAGCATTGCTCTGAAATGTAACAATTAGCAGAAAAAAAAGTCCCTGACCTACTACCAGTTAAGGCAGTGAATGTCTCCAAAGATACTGAAAAAAGACACATCAAAGACTGAGCAGTCTTGAACACAAGGAGAAAATTCCAACCAGTAACTACGATGCAGATCCACGTTTGGTAATCTGTATCCAGGGCACAGAGACTTGGATTTGCTTCTACTCTCTCACTTTGTCTGACACAGCTATGAAAATGTATCACACATTCTCATGATAGCTCTGGCACTCTATTTGATGTGCCAGGGGAGCTGCTTCAGAAGCAGGAGCTCAAATAACTGCCTACCAATATCAGAAAGGAAGATTCCACTTCTTCCTGCTATGCAATTCCAATAATATACCTTGCTCCAGGCCCTTTGTGAGCAATTTAAGTCTCTAAAATGGCAGCAAACAAGCCCAGCAAAAAAAAATTGCAAGGGTTTATGCTATTAAAACAAGTTAAGTCATCCCACAGAGTGGCCTAGGAAGCACCAGTGCTGGGAAAATAAAGGATGCAACCTCTTAGCTGGCTGCAGAGAGAAATAACTTTCCAATTGTTAAGTTTTATGTATACACATTGGGAAAATAATTGGGGATAACAGTTTAATCTATCCTCAAATTATTACTTTTATTAGCAACTACTCTTCAAGGAAATGACAGGCAGTTGTCTTAGAATCTACAACTGTATATAAAATGCTTGAAGAATAATGAGAATTAGAAAAAATGGGAAAAAAAACAAGTTAGATAAAGGGAAGCAGCCTCTATTCGAGAATAATTTCCACTCATTAATGACCTCCTGCTTCCAGAGGCCACAGAGTGCTTTAAACTATTTTTCCTTATGAAGGAAGATTAACACTCATTTTTTAAAAGTGTAATAGAATATGATACAGAAAGTTATGTCTCTGAAGGCTCTCACGAAGTCTTTCAGAGTTTGTTAAGAACTTTCCATTTGTGCACTAGAAAACCAATGGACTTAGTACAATTCTACATCACCATTTAAGAGTCTGACCCCTGGTGCCCTGCAGTGCCACTTTTAACAAGTTCTGAGCAGATCCAGATGAAACCCTCAGGCTCATGGCAGCCTGAAACCTGTAAATGTAATCCAAAACACAATACAATCCTCTACTAAGTCAAGGGGTGGCAAAAGCACTATTGCACCTTATCATACAGTTAAAAGTAATGGATGTCTTCCATCCTAATAGCACCAAGCTGAAAATGTAATTCAGAACTACTTCTAGTAAAAAACTTCTCCATTAGCACTTCAAACGAATCTGTATGACAACTGCAGCTAGATGAGGGATATGGGTAAGGGGAAAAAAGCAGTCATTTGGACAAGTAGCATATTTTATACAAGCATCATTTTGTACGTCTCAGTGACATCATTCTAAAAACCTATTTGTACTACATGGATGCTCTAAAAAAGTTAAGACAGAAAATATAATTATTTTGTAAATTACATTAACTGTTTTATCTTGCTCAAGTTATGTTATTTGTAGCACTAGCACAGGTAATTCTACAAAGCTTCTGCCTGTATCATAAACCAGTACATTTATACTGGCCTAAGAAGTTGCCCACTGTAAAGTTTCATGAAGGAATGCTACCAACAGCTGCAATGTAATTTTCTACTAAGATTGTGACAATCAGGCTACTTATTTTTAATTTACATTTTAGTTCACCTCTTTAGAATATGCTGGTATTACTGTTGATTTCCAATCTCATCTACATAACAAGCATAAAAAAAACCGCCAAACCAAAACTCTTTAAAGTATTTATTGATGTATCATTTTCATTAATTCCTTAGCACTTATTATGCCAAGGAGGGTTCTAGAGGGTTGTCGAAATTCGAAAGGGAAGATGTTATTTTGAAAACATTGCTTGAAAGCGTGCAGGATATGCAGTTTTGATCTGCAAGCTAAAAAGTTAGCATTGGAAGAAGAAAAAAACCAAATAGAATACAATGTTACTGTAACATAAATTATTTTTTAAAATTTTTGAATGGGATGGTTGCAGGGGATAAGCCAGACCTGGAGTGAAACCAGATTATGTGATTTGAAGGGGTATCACTTATCTGTAGCTTTTACTTCTCCTCTGTCTCTTTTTTTCTCTCTCTTTTTTCCTTCCCCCCCCCTTCCCCCCCCTTTTTTTTTTTTTTTTTTCTTTTTTTTTTACAATATAGTCTAGCCTGTTTCCCTTTTCCTGTACTAATCATGGTGGCATTTCTGCAATGGAAATTTAAAAGCTAAGTGTTCCAACAAATTAATAGAACATACCCACCACTTAAAATACCAAAGAAAACCAAAACAATCCTACAGTGATTGTTTCACTATTTTCCTGCCCCAGGGTATAATCTTTTCCTTAATGTGTAATGTCTTCATTACATTCTGCAGTGGGGCTGCAGGTGGGAATGGTGCTTGCAGGGCGTGGAGGCTGGCACTAGGGATCCCCTGCAGTGTGCAAGAATGTTCACCAGCTGTAGGTCAGATAAATAGTTTATACAGTGTGGGTAAAGTGTTCACAGCTGAGCTTCTTTTACTGCCACTTCATAGTCTAACTGAGGACTGTACAGAGCATTTACCATCCTCAGTTGTAAGAGTTCTTCCAGAGAAGAAATGGGAGAAATAGCCCCTAAATGCTCATATGTCCCTACCAAGTTTCAACATTAAAGCTGCTATTTAAAGGTAATAAATGTACACACACATGGGAATTCTATAGAAAAATCTACAGAGAGGAAGCAAGAAAGTCTTGAACACCCTATAGTGCCATTGGGCATAGATTAAAAATATTCTTTTATCATGAAGTGCTTGAAACTCAGCTCACAACACTTTGCACGAGTGACTTCCAGTGACTTTGTACCTTTCCATATAGAATCATGACCTTAGATATCTAATGAATGAATAATTGAAATGGAATCAAAGTCGAGTCAAAAAATAGGTAGAATTTATGGGGCTCTCTGGGCAGAAGAACAATTTGTAGCATATTAAGTTAACCAGATTAAATTGGCTACAACTGTATAAGAATGGATGCAGGACATTATGGTAATGGCACAGTACAGCAGAACCTAGATAATTTGTTTTTCTCTCCTGTAGACACCACAAATGTCGACCCAAGATGATCATTCTAAAGTAAACCCATTATGAACTGGGACAGAATATCCCTGTATCACCTTTAAAGAAATTCTGATACTTCAGTCAACTGATACTGAGAAATACTGATACTTCAGTCAACTATACCTTTTAAACATGGGCTTTTGTAATGGACCCTGCAGTGAAGCTTTTTCATTTTACAGCTTACAAGCAAATCCAGCATTTTGAAACTGCAGAAAGATTTTACATCATATTTTGGTGCTGTTGCATTCAGTCTGTTTTAAGAAAGCTTCTAATGAACTTATGAATACTCTATGTATTTCAATATTTTAATTCAAAACTTAAATAAGATAAATAAGTCATATTTCTATCCACAGAAGAGACTGCCTTTGAGCATCAAGAGAAGCAAGATAGATGAGAAAGATGTGTGTTTGCTCACCCAAGTTACAAATCACAGCCAATGTCTATAGAATTATCTGATTTTTTAAATAGAGCAAGTCACATTAGCATTTATTTAAGATGTAGACAATACTTCTACACTGAATTAGTCTAGGATAATGTGACTTCAGAACTTAATGCCTGCTACATCCTATTACATAATACTTTGGACCTGTATTATTGTCTGTATTTAGCTAACTTCTGGCAGTCTTTGAGAAGCAGTTTCTAACTCCTGGAAGGACTTATTGAAGTTCATGTAGAAAAGGATATGTTCTCAGGACCTTTTGCTATTTTAAGGATCATTTTCTATAAATACATTAGCCTTTACTTAACCATAACCAGTTTTTAACAGACAATGTGTAATACATGTATTCAGAAACTGTGGCTACACATGGGCTATTAGCCAGTGACCTGACAAAAACATTTTTCTTAAGATACAGAAAAAAGTTAAAAAAAAATAGGATTCACCATGAAGTAACTTCATAAACTTAAACTTAGATAACTTATAATTATCTTATACCTAAGTTTTAGATGTATATGACCTCTGCCAATTGTAATTCCAGTAGTGCCTGCAATTTTCATAATAGCATAATTTTTTTCCCAAAGAAAATTTACATTCTAACCGAAATTAAGCAGCTCATGGCACTTGGAGTCCTGAAATGTGCAAGGATTTATAAATTAGATACCCACATCACTTACTGCCAAGCCTCTCCTCACAAGGTATTTCCAAGAAATAGCTTTTTTTGACAGCTTTCTTGGAATTAAAGTGTGCTTGAATTTCTCTTTATTTTGAATAAAAGGAGAACTCCCACTCTTCACTGGGCTACCAACAGCCTGTAATAGGTGTTCCTAAATTTGTCCTGCTGGTTAAAGCAGTCTCAGTTTTATCATTACTAAACATCAACTGTTTCATTTTATTTCTTGGCTGTAAACAAGCATTAATAAATTTATCTCCTAGTTTTAATGAACACAGAATGATCCCTGGCTTGAAAATATAAAGAGGCTTCAGCTGAGGTTGAAATACTCTGGATGAAGTGCTGAATAAACATACTGAAAGCTTGTTTGATGTTGAGCAAAGGCTTTTTCCTTTTTTTTTTTTTTTTTTTCTATCCGAACAGATTCAGCAGAGGTTAAAAGACGAAATTGAAATCTGGAGCTGAACTGACTTTATCAGGAACACCATACAGATACAGCAGGACACTCTACCTCTCAAACTGATGTTAAAATGCTGGATGATATAAGTAGCCCACAGTCTAAACGTATCAGTGGTTTAATAACAAGAAAATTGACTTCACTGGAGATCTAGAGCCCTCAGTCTCGCAGCACACACTTGGTGAACTGCTTTTTGCTTTTTAAAGGTCATCTGTTTCCCTCTCCTAGATTCTGATCCAGGAAGGTAAGAAGGTGTATAAAGAAAACAGCCCTGCCTGTTCTGAGATGAAGGAAGCAACATGCATTATGCAATGCACAAAAACCAAGGCAGCTCTGACTCTCATTTCTATAACGTTAGATATTATTCTCCACCCCCAGTTTGAACCATCAGGGACAGAGAATGGAAAAGTGTGCCAAGAGTTATTTCCCAGAGTTGATAAAATAGTTTCTTTATACAGGTGCTCTACTCAATGTGTCACATCCAGAACACAACCTCTTAGAAGTTTTTGGTGAAGAGATTCAAGATCATTCTGCATGGATTAGAAAACAAGGCAGGTCAGTAGGTAAAACAGGATACTGCCATCATGCTTCCTGCATTGCTACACATCACTGCTGTATTATTATTCTGAGATAGTTACCTTTCTTCAGTCCCCTAACCAAATTTTTATTTCTTGGCTGACTGTTAATAAAGCTTGAAATGTCCTTAAAGTCTTTAAAACTCTCATTTTCTTGGTACACAAAGTTTAGGCTTGCCTATAGATAGTGTAAGTTGCTCCCCAATCATCTTTCAAAAACTAAAAAATGCATTCCAGCATTCTTACTTTCCAGCATATGAAACTCATTTCATTCCACTTTATCTGGAATCTTTATTCTGTGAATTGCCCAAGTTTGTAAATCAGTTTTTCTGTTAGGGTTCTGAAAAAAAAAAACAAAAAAACCAAACCAAAACAAAACAAAAACACCCAACCAAACCAAAACAAAAACACCCTGATAACTTACTGATGGTAACTGCTGACATTTCGCACTGAGGAAGGATAAAACAAAAAACAAACCTTAACACCATGTATTATTATCAAGCCTCTAATAAAATCAGTTTCTCCCGATGGAAAAAAAAAAAAAAAGCAACTTATGGTTTTGCAGACATCAGGATCTGGACTTCAATAATACATAAAATGGATTAGCTGGCAGGCCTATGATATAAAAATTAATAGGTTTCATATAAAACACATGCTGCTAAGATGGTCTCATCAGCCATTTCACAGGCTCACTGTACCAGTGTGCTTTTTTCTCTCCATTAAAAAAAGAGAAATGAAAAAAAGACAAAATATGTTTAGCAATTCTAAACATTGCATCTCTAATGTCCTCTAAATCTAAAGTTTGCAAACATTAGCAATCAACTTACTCTGATATAATTTATTAAATACTGCCACCCAGTGGTGACTCTAATAACAATTAAGTGCCCCATAAAAACCAAGTTAACATGAAATTCTCACCATCCATGCAACTGCAGAAAATAAATATTTCAACAGGTTACATAAATCCTTATCTTACAAGCTAAGGTTTATAAGAATTCAAATTTGCTGATGATATTTTGGCCTGGTTTATGTTAGTTACAAGAGCAAGAATTAATTCTCTGCTATGTGAAAGGACAAATGAAATAAGCAGGGAAAGGTAAGAGCATCAGGCCCAAATCCTTTCAAATCCTTGATGGAACCTAACCAAAGGGCAAAGGGTGTTAAGTTTTACTGTCAGATTGTGGGTGTGCAGAAGGGTAAGCAAGACAGTGAAAGGGAGCAACCTGACTATTAACTTTATTTGTCCCAATTCACACATAACTGCATCCCCAGCAAGAGGTGAGAGAAACATGATTTTTTTATTTATTTATTTCTAATTTCCAAAGAGCCTTTCTTATTATTTGCTACTGATGGAAGAAAAATACTGAACAAATTTAAAACATATTAAACTAGAAGGGATTTAGAAAGATACCGAAATCTGCTTTCCAGACATACCTGTGTCTATTGATTGGTTTCAGATCTGCAGAATTTGATGCAAAAATAAAGTGCAGAATTATGTTTCTATGTAATAAGTAGAGCACTGAAGAACCATCAGCAACCTAAGAGCTCATTCCTCTCCTTTGCTTTATAATTCCCCATGAATTGCCAGCATGAATCACAATTCTCTTTAGATAATGAAGACTTAGAACTTTCATTATATGAAATATAAATCTATCCGGCCACGCCATTAGAAATGCCTATCAAGGAACCAAGTGTACTTCCTTCCTCCAATGCAAACACCTCTGCTTTTTTCTGCTTTTTTCTTGTTCATGACATCTCACTGAAAAAACTACAGATGATATATGTCATGTCTAACAGCCAGTATTACCCCACACAGTTCTATATGTGAAGCTTTTTAAGGAAAAGGTAGCACGTGTTCAGAAATGGGGGTTGACTCCTGTATGTAGAGAGTCCATGTCAGGAAAAGGAATGGGATTTAGAAATGGGTACATGCTCTAGGATTCAGATATCCATTAGGATTATGCCAGAAAAGGTGAAATTAACAGGTTTGCTGTAAACAAGGGTAGAAGGAAAAGTACCAAAGGACAGTATCAAAAGCTTTTTAAATTGTAAGACTAGATCGTATTTCTTTTATTATAATGACAAAAATAGAGTAATGAACAGTGTCCAGATATTAAGCTACTTGAGAAATTTACTTTTTTCAAGAAGAAAATATAATATTCTTCTTAGTTGACATACTTCATGAACAACAAAAGCTGTTGCCTCATATTTTAGTCCTGTATACTATGGATTCTAGTGAAACTCCATTCAGCTGGTCTAGTTTTTACCAGATGCGTTGAGGACAGCAAGGTTTTTATTTATATAGTAATATATACACAAAATAATCTATAGATACGTGAATATAATTAGAAAAAATAATAATTACATATACTTGTAAATATACCAAGAATATGAGTAAATTAAAAGTAGTTTTCCCATGAATAACAGCTAAATATGAAGACACAAAATCTTCATGGTTTTTTGTTCAAGTCCATTCATGGCTGTTCAGAAAAGACTTGAACAAGTAACCAAAACCAAATAAACCTCCCAAGACACCGACCACCAAGAAAACCCTGAAAACAACTCTCTTGACAGAATTTTGTACTAAATAAAATTTAACTAATGTTGGCAGAACATTACTCAGCCTACAGAAAACCATTCATAGTCATGGTGACTTCCAGTCACATAATCAAACAATCCCGTTTCTCTAAAAGGTAAAAAGCCATTAGTATTTCTATTGCCTCAGTTAGTAAAGCTCTTTAATCCCTATACCAACAAGAAAAGTCTCAGGAATGTTTTACTGATTAGCACTTACCACACAGATTGACAGATTTCTACCTAAGATCTACATTAGGAACCCCTTAAAATAAAAGCAGGATAAAATGCCACCCACGGCACACACCAAACACTCTGGAGATCCAGACAAGAATTTTAAACGTGGATAGAGCATTGAGACTGATGAATTTATAAATATCTATGGCACCCATTTTTGTGGACCAAAAAGACTTGAATTCAGCATCAGTCTCACAATGACACCCATGCCAGGGGTGACTCTTCCTGCTCATGACTTTGCAAACCTGTAGCTGCTGCCTGGTGTTTTCAGTAGCCACTTTCCAGAACTCAATATCCTGCAAAACTGAAATTCCATTTCCCTTTTTTTCTATTTCATAGAAAATGAGAGTGTAGAACCCCAAAAACAGAAGCCTGAAATTAAATATAAACCAGTAACAGGTAGAAATGGACCACACACAGCCATGCTAATGTACCTTGGTCTTAATCTGCACTTCCTTGCTTTTTCAAGGCTCTAAACTTAATAGAAGATCTAATCTTATAAATTGTGCTGAAACCTGTGGAGGCATTTATTTTTCATTTATGCGTGTGTGTGAATACACACACAGAAGTGCTTTTTGAATGAAGAATGAGGATTAACAAACTGATATTACCTGAGAAACTGCACCTGCACCCAAGTTTTGAGGAAGAGTTCAATGCATTAAACCACTACATTGGTACTGCAACTCCCTATCTGCTGAAATGCACGCTGCCTGATAAAGATAACACAACAAAGTGAGAAATGGCAAAGTTGTGTTATTTCACCTGCATCTGCTGATTTCAAGGCTAAAAATAGGAAACCTTAGAGGCTGACTGTATCACTTTGATATAGTGGCTAACAATCCTAGTGAGAATCCATTGACTCCTTCTCCAGTATAATTAAAGAATAAAATGGCAGTGTTACATGAAGACAGAACTATGTTGCCTTGCCTGTATTTCTCCCCTTGACAGAGTGGATCTAAAAAACACCCAGCAGCCTACTAATCATAAAGGTGCTCATTTATTTAAATGAGTGGGCACTGGGTGACTATCTAGGTTAAGTCCTTTCCAACATCAAGTACTCTGATTCTTTGAACTCAAGCAACACCTTCTCTTACACTGTCACACACCTAGTTCCTCAGAAAACTTATTTTCACTGTTTCTTTTGAGCTTAGAAACATTAAGGGAGAGAAAGAGAAGACTGCATGTATTTTACATGAATTTCTGGTAGTATTTTGTGAGCAGCATAACATCTCTACAAACAGATGAACTGAACATTCTTTTTGTGTGGTAGATCACAACAAACAGATCCTGAGATTTAATGGGGTATTCCCTGACATACCTAACAAACATCACACCATTTCCACTCCTACCATGTGGAAACTTCAAGCTGCCCAACAGGAGATGCTGCAGAAAGTCCTGGAGAAGGAAGAATGCCTTTCCCTCACTGAGGCTTTTCATCCTACACTCAATATCAAGTCAAGCTCAGTATCATCAAAACAGAGGTCCAAAAATTCTCTGCCTCTTTTCTCCACCATTGCAGGCACAATCCTGACTCTCTCTATGACCAGAAATTCAGGCATCCCAAGGCAGCTGAATCTCAGGCCACACATCTGTGTTTGCTTATATAAAATCTAGGATTTTACTCCTTTGCCTGTAATAACATTGGCATAATGACTCACAGATTAATATTATATCACCCAACCTCACAGTAATTGCCAGAAAGTACTTTGCATCTGAGTATGCATTAGCAACAAAAACTAACCAAACATAACAGAGCTGAAATATATAAATAATTAGAAGATAAACTAGGCAGTTTCTGAAGTTCCCATATACTCTTTTATCTGCTGGTATGTAATTCAACATAGTAATAAATGTCCAACAATAATTTTAACACTGAGAAGTCCTGCTTATAATTTTTACAGTAAAAGCCATACTGCCCAAAATTGCATATTGAAAATTGAAAAAATGCAAGTTTTTTTTTAATAAAACCAATAATAGAATAATCATTTATAACATACTTGCATTAAGCTATGTAATTTTTCTGTATGCTACTTCTTAGACAGTTTTTTTGTATTAGTTACCCAAAATCTGGTAAAAATTATTTTAATAGTAACCTTAATAAATTTCATATTTTTACAGACAGGAAAATAAGTAAATAGTTTCTCCTATCTGTGCCAATAGAATTAGCACTGTATTAATTATTGTATCATAAAAGGCAGAATAATAAAACTTACGAAACACTGGCCAGTCACTTTTTATGTCCCTTCTAGGAAGCTGCAAATAATACTGTTGCATTAGTAGCCAGCTATAACCTGTTAGGGATAGTATTTTTAAATATTTTAATAGTATTTAATACTAAATCTTGTTCTAATAGTATTAAAAATAGTAATTTTGGTACATGTACCACCAGGTCCTCCCAAGCAGAAGAGGTGTGAAACATCCTGATGTAGCTGCTGTTGAATTAAGGGATGGACTTCATTACACAGTCATTTTTTCCTCCAGATCTGACTCTTTGGTCAAAGTCTGAAGAATACAAGTAAGACAAGCATTACCTAGTACACCCTGTTGTAACCTGGTATCCTGCAACAGGATAAAAGTGGTTGCCAGGAGAAGCAAAAGGGCACAGTGCCAGCAAGCAGTGATCCATGAGATCGCAAAAGCTTTATGAGCCAGAGATGGCTCTCTTAGAAATTGTTGATGGGTTTTCCTTCTATGAATCCCCAACTCTTTGATCAATATTCAGTTCCAGTCTTTATCTCCTACATACTTTTCAAATCCATAGTTCAGATATGATCATGTCTCCTTTCCAATGGAAACTTCAGTCAATAGAGCAAGGCAGTCTGCACTGCTATAACAAAACACTTCTGGGAAAGCATGATCCAAATGAAACAGACTTTATAACACCAACAAGGTTATTCTTCATTTTATCCAACTTATTTTCATCACCAGTGACTACTGCAGAATGTTTGCTGTGAAAGAAGCCCAACTTCTGAAACCACCTAACAAAAGCCCAGAAGTCCAGACAACCTGAATTCTTTCAAGCATCACATTTTTATCACTAGAAATAGCATTCCTTCTGAAATTTTAAATGTGACAATATTTCTTTGCAATTCAATTTTGACATAGATAGTCCCTCCATGTAATCATGTCCTATGCACAAAAGCAGCAACTAGAAAAGTATTTATGTTACTCCCTTGTTTGGCTGCATGGCACTGTGAATTCTCATAGAAAAAGGAATCTATTGAAATTTTAGAAGATAAAGGTGTAGTTTGTGTCATATACATACAAGAATTCTACCTGTCAAGGCACCTCCTAGGTCCTGGCTTTGGTTTTGCTTTTTTATATATTACTCAAAAAAGCTTTCTTTAACTGCCATTTAGATACACTGGCTTAACCCTTTCATCTTAGTGCCAAACAGGGACAGATGTAGAAACACACTGGGAAAGAGGAAATGAAACAAAACACCACACAGCAAGAACACCAAATAAACACTAATGAATTCTGAATTTCTTCAACATTAGTTTTTCTTATGAGTGGAGACTGGCAAGAGACATTCCTCTTTTAAAGAAAAGGCAGTAAACTAAGAACACATTAACTTTATATGTAATGCACATATTCTTAATAAAAGGCAGATCAGTTTCCTGTGGGTATGTGGATCTATGAAAACAGGATATTGTGGAACACTCTTATGAAATTTACAGAAAACTAAACAAAAGGTAATCAGCTATGCTCCTACCTTCCTTAGAGGCAAGGCTGAAAATGCAGAGTTTTGAGGAAACAGTCCCACTACTGAAGGACCAAAATTGGACAACATGCAACTTTAATACAGTTTCAGGAGAACCTGGGGCACAACAGCCAGTACTGCCTGCCAGGATTTTGTCTTGGTATTTACTGCACAAGCTCAGGTCACTAATGCACCAGAAATTTGCCTCTTTCACCTTCTTTATTTCAACAAAAAGCTTTTATCCCACTGCTCATATCCAACAGACTGAGCACCAAGGTGTGATGGGCACTAACTGATCTGTATGTGTAAATGCACAAACTAATAAAGATTTGCTGTAAGATTTAAGAGTGGCACAGTCTGAAAGAAACAAACAGGATAAGGAGATAAAATGAGTATTCAGTGGCACCATAACCATAGGGGTTTTTAGCTTCACTTCTACCTAATAGAGATTACAAGGAATTAGTTGAGACATCAGACTGAGCAGGCCACCCAGATGTGATACCACGGCAGATTTACAAAGCCCAAAACCTGGAGGATACAGTCAAAGTTACCATGAACCATTTTGCTCTGAAAAGGATTCAAATCTAGGTCAGGTGCTCATAATAGCTTTTTTCTTTCTTCCTTTCATATAATTTTTATGTTCCTTTGTAGTTGAAAGAATAAAAATGCCAACATGTTACCAGCATAGCATACATGGTGTCAGACAAGAAACAGCTTGAAAGCTTTAGAGATTAAGAACCACCAAGCTGAGAGCTGGTGACAAAAGTGCCTGAGTAAGTTTCCTATGTCAGTTCAAATATGGAAGAAATCTACCCTTGATCCAGCAACTGAAACTTCCCAGTTTTATAAAATAGATTTGGTGATTTTTATATGTGGAGCACTACAGCCACTAAGTTGTTCTGATTTCTTTTAAGCTCTGTTTTAGTTTTTAAACTCCTTTTCCACTAAATGATCACATAATTAACACATACCTGTACTTGAGAAAATTCCTTGACTTATTTCTTACAAAGTAGCACTCTGTAGGTGGTTTTGACCTCTTATATACCAGAAGTTGATGTGACAACTTAACATGAAGATGTGACAGCTGAAATGGCTTTCTGAGCCCCACAAATGACAATGTGATTTCACGTGTTGGGAATTGTGCTGTTTCCCTTTTCCATTTCAGGACAAAGTAGAAAAATTTGCTTTCACCACTCTTTTCATGTTCCAAACACAGAGGAAGATGGAGCATTGCATGTTTGCATGTTTTATTTTTTGAAAAATGGGGATAATTTGCCGACCACATGCGAACATTTTTTTCCCAAAAAAAGCCATTTTCATTTCTTTTTTCTTTTCATATCATGTAGTATAATAAATATTTATACTACCCTGCAAGGTCCAGCTAAAGCATTTAATTGGAAATGGCAAAAGCTATACTCTGCTTTAGGAAGAAAAGTGATCTACTTAAACAGTACAGGAGGGGAAAAAATGGTGGTGGAAAGAAATCTATACAAAGTATTTATCATCCTCTCCAAAGTAGTACTGACCACTTCCTTGCATTAATGGCTTAAGGTTCAAGTGCTCACTCACCTTCAAGTCCTCAAAAAGAAGCCTCTCACTCTTCAATACTCATTATCAATATACAAATAATTCAGTCCTCTCTACAAATGCTTTCTTCAGTACCGTTTCTAGAAACATTTGGGTTTTTTGACAGTTCATGAGACTGCAAGGTCTGCTTCCTTACGTGAACATGAAATCATACCAGAGCAAAAATAGGAATTTCTACCTACCAGAGATAAGTACTCATTTTGTATAGCTTTCCTTAATAAGGAGAGCCTAGGACTGGCCTTTCCACTACTGGTCACTCTTATTTTATGAGAAAAATATAACATCAAAATGATTTATTCTAAAACTCAGTTTCATCAGACAAGCTGTGGGTTTTGTCTGGATGCCAACACTGCCACGAAGGCATGGTTCTGGGGATTCATTTCTGTACTACAGCTCTGAACTAGAGAGTAAGATAGTTACTAAGTAACATGATGCTCACCCAGTGGTACCAGCTTGGGGAAAATGTGCTAAATCCCATTTAATTAGCCCAGAAAAGCAGCAGAAAAAGGATGCTCCTTCTGCACCCAGAGTGCCCCGTGCTCCATCCTTGCTTCAGCAATCTCAGCATTGTGTATCACTTCATGGTGTGCATCACCTTTCAATTTGTATTTCAGCTTGTTGATGGTATGGATTCCCTAGCTTTGTCTCTCATCCTGTAAGAGGAAGAGGGAAGAATAAACTTTTTTCAAACACAACTGAAGTATTCAACCTACGCAAGCCACCGAATAGCAGAAAACCTTGAAACAGGGACAGTTTCCATTCCCACCAGATGCCAATTTCAGGCCTAACTATGCAGCAAGCATATGTTGTTTACCTACTTTGCTTGCTATTATCTCTTGATGCCAAGAAGGTCAAAGGCTACAGCTATTAGAGGAGATGTAGTGCAATTTTTATTACCATAATGCATCAGAAAATTCAGACTGAGCATTAAATGTAAACATGAGTACAAAAGGCCAGCAATTTTAAAGTGCTGCTTACCACTTAACAACTGTTTCTCATTTTGATTTGGCAGCACAAACTAAACCTCTGTAGTCTAAGTAACAGAAAATCTTTCTATATGATTTCAAGACAATTATTTTGGTAAATGGAAAAATCATGATAAATAAATTAATACACTATTCATTATTAAAGTCTAGTGCTCTAGCTATATTTTAAATTATATTACTGTCAACATATTTCTTGAAATTTTTTTTTTTTTTTTGCAACATAGTAATTGTAATGTAAGAAATAAATTATGTCAGAGCTTTGCTTCACTGTTTTGATCAAATCACAATTTCATTGGCATTTGGTTATCAAAGCAGAAACTTTAATTGGTCACAAAGTATTTAGTGACTACCACTTGAACCTAAAGGGGCAACTTCTAGCTAATGCTTTCATGAAGCTACTAATATAAGAACTGCCAGGGCCTGTAGTGAATTAATGAAAATATTCTTTAACCTTTTGACTACTGTGGTGTTCAAAATCCCCTAGTTAAAAAAAATACTAAACCAATAAACACCTAGGATGCTGGATATGAGTTTAATAGATAACTATTGGCTACAATATTTAGCTAACAAATTACAAAATTAACTATTGACATTAAGAATGACAACAATATTCCACATTGCATACACTCTGGGTTTTGTTAAAAAAATTGAGATTTCTTAAGCTTTCTTTTCAAGTCACACTAATGGCATGAAATGCAATACACGATCTTTTGTTAAAAGCACTGGAAAGCTACTAAGGTTTAGCTCTGGGTTTAAAAGGGGGAACCTTCTCGTTCCCCCTCAGCCCAGTTTTCAGTTTAAGAATAGAATATATGAATTGGGCTTCTCTGTCTTCCCACTTCAGCTGCTAAGCAAAAGGGGGTTGTGAAAGCAATGCATCTGTGTAAGGTGGTTCTCATAGACTCCAAAGACATTCCTGAAAGCTTCTTCCATGGGTTCATGGGAACCCACTTTGTACTTCAGGGTTGTCCAGCTACTTATGAGTTAACTGCAATGGTAAAACCACCTGGAGTTTTCACAGAACTGGGAAACAGGGGCTCATGTCAAGATGTAAATTTTCAAAATCTGTTCTGTTACAGAACTGTCTCTTCCTCAAGTTCTCTGAGGAATGTTAACCCTGAGACCTCCAAAAAGTACTATAATAGATGCCTCTTCTCCTTTATCCCCTACCGGAAATCTTTCAATATTTGAGGAGAAAAAATACCATTGTTGCCTCCTTCTTGCAGACACTTTCAAAACTTCAGCTGTTTTTTCAGATACTTTGTCTGGAATAAATAGCATTTAAACGAGAAAGAATTTGATTTGTGGACAGTTCTCTTCTTTACTCATTGTCTACTTACAATTTCTAGTGTGCTAGAATTGAATCTCACAGTCGAAAAAAGGAGCTCAATATTCTTCTTAGAGCATCCAGAGGGGTTTAAAGCAGACAATGTGGGATGATTGATGACATTCTACTTCTTCATCATTACCTTTGAGAACCACTGTTAGTAACCTGAAGAGGGTAATAAACCTCCCAAAAGTGGAGTTTTTAATCAGATGAAGTTTATCCTCTCTTAGAGAGCTTGACACTGGATTAAACAACTATATAGTATTATCTGATATTGTTTCCTCTTATGTTGTTGCACTGATTTCTTTGACTAATTTCTCTGGGGACACTACAGGATGAGATGACAGTCAGTAAAATTAAGTACAAAACACGTTTTTCCTTCTGCACACTGACATTCCAAAGCCATTTCATTTCACCACCACTTGCTTATGTGGTTACAGTGCCCATGTGTTAAAGCTGGTTTTGATTGTCTAGCATCATCTCTATTCACCATTAGATGAGACTGTTAACACCAAAAAGATTATGGAGAGTTGTCACACCATTCCTTTGATAGCCAAAATCTGTCTAGCCTACAATGATGCAGTAGGAAAAGGACCAGAAATGCAAACATCACAGCTCTCTGCCTTGCTCCTATGTCATGAAATTCTTATGATGTCCATGGAGGCTCAAAAAAAAAAAAAAAAAATTGTAATCTCACAAAGGATCTAACCCAGCCTATAAACCCTACAATCTTCCTCTGATTTTCAAATGGCAGTACAGAAACTTCTGATAATTTGAGCAAAGGTGATAATTTGTCCAAAGTCTGGACAAACTGCCTGGCAGGGAGAATAAGAAACACAGATGCAAGATCTACTTACACTTTTATGGCTCTTCTCCTACATCTAAAAGTAGTTACTTTTTTTTTTTCAATTTTTCAATAACAATTGTGATATGATTGGTGAAAAATGAGGTCAGGTGTTCTTTCTGTTACACTCTCAACATTAGCAAGGGGAAGTAAACAAGACAGAAACAACATTACTGTATTTTTTTGCACACAGTGAAAAAGATCTCACCGCCAACTCCCATTCCTCTTCTTTCAGGTGTATAATCTCAGACTTCAAACAAAAGCACAAAATCTAGAAATCGGTCTTTTTGGATTTTGCACTGATTGTGGTTTCTATCAGAGCACCTATTTCCAGGTTTCCTACCTCCTGAGCAGGCTGCTGACATTCCCTGTGGCACTCAGTATCAAGCACCTTTTGGAATACAAGAAAACAATCAAATCTGTGTCTTGTTTAGATGCTAAGCTCTGCCAGCAACTGAAAGACTGGTTTATGGAAGACCTGTTGGATATGGCTACATTTGCTAGAATACTCCTGAAAGAGGACACTATCATCCAGGAGAACATAGCTCACTGGAAATACATTAGGTTACAGCCCTCCCTACTCCTTATTTTTTCATCATTAATATTCTGGATCCTATATTCTGAAAAAATGTAATGTGAATTTTTTTCCTCTTGAAAGACAGAGTTTCTCCCCTTAGGTAGCCCTTGACAAGCTGGCCATAGCTAAATGGAAAGAAATGATCAGATGTGCCAAGGTATTATTAAACACAGTTATCCCCTGAATTTTCCTCCTGTTCTGCAGCCTAGAGCAAAGTCTGTGTGTGGTACTTTCATACACCATCCACTAATTGGTGGTAAGTCAACTGGAAAAAATGTGGCATTACTTCCCGAAGGACAAGAGCAGGTTGCTTTGATTTTCCAAGTAGGTCATTCACTCTTCAAATGAAAAATGACCGACATTCAGAAGTAGCACTAATACAGCAGTGGCAGCTGTTGTCAGGAATGTCAGCTTCTTCCAGCTTTGCAATACTGCAATGACATTTCCTACCAGCCTTGTTTTGATCTACTGCAGATTTAAAATGATTCGGCACATACCTTTACATGGAGGTACCTTCCCACTGGGATGTCAGCAGTCACCATCATTTACAGCTTTGTTACATCAATATCTGTCAGTATGCAGCAGCTTGAGAAAGTTCTTTTTTTCCCATTGCTGGATAGTGCTTTCTGTGTTTCCAACTTTTAACCAGTAACTTCTACACATTCATACAGAGAATGCTTTAGTGTGCTTTAGCATGTAAACCTCATGGACAAATAGTGACCCAGAGACATTCAGTGATTTCAGCATTGAGATATCTCAGCCTGTAACATCTACATACAAAAATAGCTGTTTCAAACCTTCTAAAGATTGAGCAGGATAATCTCCACCTCTTGATCAAAGGTTTTGCCAGAAAGCCTTGTACAACAAGGCTTCTAACAGTAGGGAAACAAACACAGTTTCTGTTAACTTTGTTTTCCACATCTCAGATATTTCAAAGGTGACATTTTGCAGAAAACAGCTCCCAAAGAAGAAGATGCCATAGAGCAAATATCATGCTTTTCCACTGATCTTCAGGAAAATTGGCACATTATCCAATGAACACCATAAATTAGTTTTCCAGTGCTCACTTTTTCATACTGTACAGAAAGGCTCACTTGACATAATTATGCAAAAACCATAATTTAATGGCATTAGCTTAGTTTTGAGGGAAGAGAGAGAGGGCTAGGTGAAGAGGGGAAGGGGGAAGCAATCCTCAGGGTTTCAAAGATCAGTGTAAAAATGTAGTCCTCAAATTGCTAAAGGCTAACAAAAAAAAAAAAAAAAAAAAAAAAAGGCACTGAAGTTACTTTTGAAAGAATCATTAAATCTTAATGGAATCTCATCAATTATGAATTGTCGAGGAAGGCAATCACTGCACACACATTCAAAACAGCACAGACATGCTGGTTTATACTGTCTTCCCACTTACCAGGAAAATATGCATAAAAGAAAGAAGGAACTTCATCCCTCCAATACCCAAGCCCCACCCAAACTCTAGCACCAGGGATTTATTTCTGCAGTTTTGAAATTTATCGTATTTATACTCCATTTGGATAACTGTCATTTTCTAAGTACATGGAAGTTCACAGTTTTTAATCTTACAGTTTAAAATTTACCCAGAGGCTGATTAATAACACTTTCTCTTCACTTCAGCTCTGGATTGAAGAGCAAAGACATTGGCACATAATTTATATAATTTTGCCCTGTTCTTTAACAAAACTGAACTGTTTTAGAAGATCTCTGCACTGAATTACTTTATAATAATTATTCTGATAGGCTTAAATTAAAATCCAGTGTTAATTACTAAGAAGAGGAGCACCTTGCTGAGAAGATCCTTAGCTTGAAACTTGTCTGGGTGAGGGGGAACAAAACGAGCATTTTCAGCTTTTCCACTTAGAGTTTATAAATCCTGCCATTTACAATACTGTTGAATACTAGAGTGAAACTGGATACACTAATTTTACTTAGGTGATCATATACTTACACAGGGAAGTCATCAATTGAAGCAAACACCTAATAGGATTACACACAAATTTAGTATCTCTTCTGCAGGTGACAGCAGGTCTACAGCAAAAGTGAATAAAAATAGCTTTTCCAAGCTCTGCATTGGATGTAGTGAAAAATTCTCTGTGCACATTGAAATCAGAAAAAATCCAAACTGAACAGAAAGGTCCTGCTTTTGTAAAATGGGTCACTGGTCTACTTAATCCCAGAAGAGCAAGCTGGTTCCTTTACATACGTTCAAAGTAATTAGATTTGATGGCAGGGAGCTATGAAAAGGTAAAAATGTCAAACTCCTAAACAGCTGATATTTGAGCTTATTGACTGGAACTAGTCTTTGCTATGTCCAGAGCTTATTAAGGAAAATTCTGTTACCCTGATATATGACAATCATCTTGACATGACCTGGGATTACTACATTTCCAAGATAGAAAACATGTTGGGATTTTATGGTAAAGAACACTAAATGGCATTCTCCTCCATTAAACTCCCCATGGAAAGGACCCTACAGAGCAAGCAGAGTTTGCCCTGTTCTCAGAAGTAGCACTTGGTCATAAGATGCTTTGCAAAAGTCCTGTTCCCTTTGCTCCCTGATACACTCTTGTAATGCTTTAATTTCTTTAATTACATCTTGCTAACACTAATCACTATTCTGCCACATGATGACAGTGTTTCAACATATTTTTTTGGAATAATGTTGCTGTGCCTTCAAAAATATTAAGCAGACATTAGCACTCAGACTTAATGCCCAAAGGACACTCACATTTGGAAGAATTCAAAGGCAATATTCTACAGGGCTAAGGTTTTGTCCAATATTATTGGCCAATCCCCACTAGCTAAGCAAGAGGTTATCTACCAGAGGATCTCATTAGCTATGGCTTTCAAATAATTCAGATTATTTTTTCCAGGGTGATGTATAAATAAGTTCACCCTTAGTTCTTCCTATGTCTATGTTCATAACTTGGAATCATTCAGAAATATCATGCTGTTCACCAAAGATTCTATAGTCATGCAAAGGGAAATCCTCTAAAATAAATCTATAAGCCGTTTTCATTAAAAAAACTATGTTCTGACTTTCTAGCAGCTTTAAAAACTATTATGACAACATTCTTACTTACTTAAGAATTGTAATAAGGTGTTAAAGCTCTCTGAAGGCTTCAAAATATATTTTATCTATGTGTACATGACTGGTTATTTCTTCGCCCCCAATAACAACGTGTGTAATTTGATTATTTTAAACCATGAAGGACAGTAACCTTTACTTCAACACACTTTAAAAAAAATTGGCAAAATAAATTCATAAATAATTAGGTCTCATATAGGCATAACTCCTGACGTACTACACTACTGATAATTGAACTTATGACTAATACTAAAAGAAATATGATGTGAATGATTTATGAAAAAGGCTAAAGAAGATATCTTCATGCAATTCGTTCATTTCCTGGTGGAAATAAAATTATTCCATATTTTAATAATACATTATTTCATTTCCTGTGAGATATTTCCTACTGATGCTGAATACCAGTAATGTTTATGTTTTTCCAGCACAATGTTTTTAAAGTGGTAATTCCAACTCAATAATTTCCTCCACTCTTTCACCAAGACCATTAATTCCCAATTGATTAATTATTCTAAGAAAATTCTAGGACTTGCTTCAGGATGAGGGAGTAGGGTGAGCATAAGTGAGGGGAAGGCCCTTAGGTTGCATTCAGGGGAAACTCCACGGCTCAGCTTCAGGATCAGCCTTGCAAGGGGCCACAGATCAGTCCTGCTGGGGTTTGGGCATCAGACTTCAGCTGTTAGCTTGGCAAGAGCTCTTTTGCATGCAGCACCATGTCAATCCTCACCACCACAGGGGTCTGCCAGTTTCACTTATTTTAGAAATTCTTCATGTGGTTGCAGTTAGGAAAATGGATTAACTAATGAAGCCTCTCAGCACTGTCTTTGGGTCACGTTACAGTCTCCCACTGCACAGAAATACTTGATCTCAATATTCACTCTTTGAAAGAACACAAACACTTTGCCAAGCTTACAGTGGGAGTTAAACCTAAAAATAGTCTGATATTACACGGCAATTAACTTACAGAACTCACTGAAGTTTCTCAAATAATGCATCAAAATTGGGTCTATGATTAACACACCTGCTTCAAGATTATTTCTGTTTTAATGAATATAGCAATAAATAAAGGTGGGGGAGCTATATAAGGCACTATTTTTACTAACTGCCATCTAGCAACTCATGACAAACCCACAGTGAGCCAGTGAAATTACAAACAATCAAAACTTGGAACATTTCTAAATTCAGAAACTAGGTAAGATCTTGCAGCTGTCTGTGCTCATTAGTCCCATTCTGACACAGCCTTTTTCTTTTTTAAGAAGTCTTCACTCTGGAGAAAATACACACCTTTCACTCAGATCTTTTCAATGAAAACAGCTCTTCAGTGCTACATTGCTTATCCTATACCTTTAAAATATACACTTTACACTACAAAACACTGACACTGAAAGCTAAGTACTGAACACAGGCTGGCTAGAAACTGATGTCAACAAGAAGAAAATGTGAGGCATCACTTACTGTATGAATACATTTTTAAGAGAAGCTCAAATATTACAATGAAAAATACAACAAGGAAATAAACACTAAGAGGAAAAAAGGGTGGTATTGCAAACTTGATTTAGGTGCATAAATATAAGCCTATATGCCTCCCCCACTTCAAATCCTCTTTTTTTTTTTTTTTTCCCCCCCAAAAAAAAGTTTGTCCACAGGACTAAGAGCCCAAAATTGCCCCTAAGCTGAAAAGGAGACTCCCTCAAAGCATTTCTTTTCATCCTTAAGAGGAGGCCAGTCCATTTTAGAAACTAAAATATCTGTATGATTTCTTATAAATATCCTGAGATTAATTCTTAAGACCTGGAATCATTTGGTTTGGTGTTCACAAAATAATTTCTTCCAAGCTATCAGAAGATACCAAAGAACTGAAGAGATGCACAACTGAAGCTGGTTTAAGGAACTTTAAAGAAGTACCACTTGCCATTCTACTGCAGTCTGTCAGTGGATAAATTTCAGCCTGTGTTACTTATCTGGGAAAAAAGTAGAATGAAAAGCAGCTGCTATGGATGCAGAGGGTTGAAATAAAGTTGTGGGTGTTACACTTAGAAAGCATCAGCTTATTCTACTGCACCATCACTGAAAGACCAACAGGTGGGGAAATAGCATTTGCTAAGAAATAAAAATACTTAACAAATACAGACCTCCAACAGTTCTGTCTAATGAGCACTACACCCTTTTGTCAACCGTAGTCTCTTTCTATAATTAATTTGCTAGTATCCTACAGAAAAATTCCCAGCCTACAGCTATAGGATGTCTAGCTTAGAAGTGCATTAATGCTGCTTTATTTTTTATATTAAACTTGGTAGAAAACACAGAACTTAACTGCACAGGGCAGGACAGGACTATAACTCAAACTAAATTGTTCAAAAAGTGTGGAAAACTACCAAAGGTCACTTGCAACAAGTGCTCTCTTGGTTTTTAAGGATGGCCCTGAATGTGAACAAATGCCTTTTTCATAATAATTATGCAGTACTTAAAGATCATGTGTAGCAAGTTTAGCAGTTTAGCAAGGCTATGGGAAACAGACAAACTCCAAAAAAGGACAAGAAAAACTAACTTTTACTTGAAATGCCTGGAGACCCTGGAAATAAGGGTAACTTTTAATTCATAAGGGTTTTTCAGTGTATACCAAAAAGAATGGGAAGATCCTTAATTTATTTCTTCTTACAGCTTAGTGTAAAGGTAAATAGACTATCCATTAGGTTTAAAATTGTACTTCACCAATTCCATTGAATATCCAAGACCTTATAATCACAATATTGGTTAAAGTATGGCAGCAGTAAATGTCATGCCTGTCAAGCTGTACTGTTCTCAGCCCATCCATGTTAGATTCACTCTGAGTAAATGTCAGTGCTATTGAGAGCTCCCTGAAAAAGCAGATTTTTCTTTACAGACAAGCATTTAACAATAAATTGTCTGGCTAGTACAACAGCAGCAAGCTAATTATTAGGTCTTGTTTCCTAGGATGATTTGAAAGCTGTTACACAACTGATTTTTCACCTCAAGGCAGTTTTCACACTGCTGGACAGGTACCTTACGACCACTCCAGGATGACATTCACCTACTGGCTGCAAATCCTGGCCTAGGTGTGCCCAGTCTTCCCTGGCCACTCCAATAAGCTCCTTGGAGGTGCACTTATGTACCATGCAGTACTGACACAGCCTGAATACATCAAACATGTGCAGTTACAGCAAGCTCTATGAAGAAGAAATCATTTACCAGTGAGGCTGATTGCTTAATGTACTTTGTGGAGGAAATATTTATTTCAGTTAATCAAAATAAATACTGAATAAAGAAATAAAAATTACTACTTGTATAACAGCCTTTTAAAGACTCATTCTAGATACAGGTTTCATTCACTGATTTCTACACAAGTTGGCTTTAACCACAAATGTATTAAAAAAAAAGAATGACTTCCATTTTATCCTGTTTCTTAGCTCCTTGGCATTGACAGAAGATGATCACAAAAAGACACATAAGTACAAGGCAGGACACAGGCAGGAACTTAAGCTTCACCAGCATCCCAAATACTGCCAGGTATCTCCACAGCAGGTTTAAAAAAAAAAATCTACATGAAGGCAAAACATCCAGCATTCACCTGCGTCCTACTTGCTTCTAAATTACCTGATATCAATGGAATCAAAAAACATTTTATATGCCTAGAATCTGGATGTGCAGACCTGTTTTATGAACAGCATGGTACATAGAGCAGGTCTGCCCCTCAGCCCCCAGTTCTTTAAAAGAGCACAAGACCTCTCAGTGCTACCACAGCAGGAGCAAAACTGCACGTAACTGACAGGATCAGAGCTGTCAAAGGCTGGGTTACAGCAAAAGTAAAACTAACACATTAACTCCATCCTTTCTTTTATGAAAGAATCCACCTGCAGACTGCACTTGAGGATTTGCACATTAGTTTCCATTGCTTCCATTTCCCGGACACTCAAAGGACTAAAAAAAGAACCTCTCCCTGAAAAGGTTCTCCCCACATATACCACCATCCCCCCTCAGCTTTGTGACTGTGTTCTTTGAGGGAGAGAACATCCAATATTCTGGGGTTTAGAGGACTGTGTGCTTTGAGGAAAAGACAGCCCACACCTCCGGGGTTTAGAGGAGTTGCAACAAAAAGTCCTCTTTCAGGTTAGCAGAGCTTATTCCATCTAAGACTTTGCTGAGAAGGATTCTTGTTAGCTCTGTCTCACAGGGAACAGTCAAGCAGAGAAGGAATTTCACTTGGAGCTCAAACAGCAGCTCTGTGCCTCATCTGGATGTTTGAACAGGAGTAGAAAGTGAGAACAAAGTCAAGTTGCACAGACTTATAATAGATAAAATTCCCTGCCTCTATGGGAAGATGCACCATAAAGCTCACATTCTCAGCAAAGCAGCCTGTCATCCTCTGAAACTTTACAATAGAAATCACTCAGGGCTCTAGAGCTGCTTCTTTCACCTTTGATTCTGTTAAAAACCAAATATATTGAATTTGTAATCAGAATAACACAAGGATTGTGGCATGAGGAAATCTAGAATCTTGTCACAGCTGCTGTGACACAGAATTTATCCATTTTCTCTGCCAGGGAAGTGAGTGCTGCCTGATGACAACCCCCCCTTTCTTGACTGCTGTCTGCACAGACACACCATACTGCAGTATCCTTTCCACACAAATTATTCTGGATGCAGTTTGGAGGAAGGATTTCTGCTCCCAGCTGTTAAAGATCTCCCAAAACAAAGCTATGCATTACTACACATCACTTTTCCACCTAGACCTGGCCTTTCCATACCCCTTCTGAGCACCAGATGTACTTCTGAATATAGATTAGAAATCCTCATGTCATTCTTCATGTGCCTCAGCCTGGACCACAGTGACTTGGAAAAGGTAACAGCATCTTTAATCCAGACAGCTGCTTTCAAGTGTGTGTTCTACTATATCCTGCTTCCTCTCTGAGGAAGATTTTTTTACTTTCACTGGTACAACTGGCACACAGATGACAACTTAATTTAGAAAAGAGAGTTGATGTTTTAACCACATGGTGATGCATAAATTGCAAATCTTTCAGCTGCATGGCAGAGAACATTATGGATGTCTACAAATTTAATCAACCAGATTGGACAGATTTCTTAATCCTAAAATATCTTTCCTTCAGGAGAATGGATAAATCTGTGGTGACTGTCATTGTAAGGTCACAGATCACCTGTTGTGTACATCCACTTCTTCAAGAAATGGGCTTCAGCAAGGAGAACTTATTCTTAAATCAAACGGCACTAAAAATATCAAGCTTGCAGTGTTTCCTTTTACATAGCATTCATTTTTCACATCACCTTTTACAGTAGGAACCCAGATAGCTGCCCCAACACATGGTCTTATTAATTTTCAGACTTTAGAACAAATCCTTCTATTCTTGCAAATTTTAGAGTTGTTTTAATAAAGTTTACTACCCTTGTTTATTAAAAATTTCAATGATGATGACCTTATGTTGTTAACATTTAAAGATGACACACAGAAATTAAAAGAATTTCCTATTTCCACTATAAACTGAAAAGATATTTTAGATAACATCCCTGCTGCTTGTCTATTATCTCATGAGATATATATAGGGTATTTTTTAGGGAGAAAAACATACTTCAAATATTTGCACACAAAGACAGTAATGTAACAAAGAACAATAATGTTACAAGTCTGTAAAATGTCAAGATTCAGGAGCTCAGAAACAACAGGCAGAAGACAGGTGTTTTTTGTTTGTATTTTTGTTGTTTTCATAGAGAAGGATGCACCTTATAGGAGATGTAAAGCTTCAGCTGATGGATGCTGTGGAAAAAATCCTAAAGACCCTGAGTAAATGTTTAAGCTTAATGGGTCTGGAGACAGCAAAGGTCTTATAATACTTTAAGCAAAAACACAGCTATTAGATGTCTAAATGTAAATTATTTATTATCTCAGTTAACTCCCAGAAGACTCTGAATTTATATGATTTCTGCACGGAAGAAAAGCAAAACCACAAGTTATAAATACAGATGGGAAGCCTAGCAACCTTTTAGATAATATTAGGTACCAAAGAAATTAAAATCAGCTACCTCTGGTAGCTGCCATGCATTTCTTAGTTTAAGTTATTAAGTTACAATTTCAAAATCAATTTTCTTTTATTTGTTGTATTTATTAACACATGGCTCAGGCATCTTTTTTCATGGACAAACACCAATTTGCATTAGATGTCTCCTCCCTCAACACCATGCTATGTTTTACTAGTAATGAAACAGTTTCTCTCCAAGTCAACATAATTAATTTTTTCCCATGTTGTCACATCCATCTGTGGTAACTATTTAAAGATTTTTTTACATTACCAATTTAAACTGACAGTTTCTGTTTGACTAATAGGAGATTTCCCAGAAAGAATTAATATAGTGTCTACTAGTTTGACTTCTGAAAATACTGAATACTAATATGTATTTAAAAGTTTTGGGGGGTTTTTTGCTTTGAACAGAATTTCAAGTTTTTTATTGTGGTTTTGTTTGGTTTTGTGTTTTTTTTCTTATAAGCTATTAACACTAAGCAATTTCTCAAAGAAATTTGGTATTTTTCTGTTTTGTCAGTCTCAGTATTGGCTACCACAAAGTTCAAACACCATGAGTTCCATTCAACACAATATCTTCTTAAAAACAGAACATTTTATTTGTTACCTGGCTAATTTTCTTTTTTAATTCTAGTATTCTCTTCTTACTATCTCTAAACAATGTCAAAGCTTCTGCTAAACTTTTCATCAAATCTTTAAATACTTTACTGTCATCAATAGGGACAGTGATTAATGTGCAGGTGATTAATGATTTTCTTGGGTGATAATAAAGAGTAAGTACTATTATCAAAGGAAAGATCAGCAGTGGATGACATATGGGGACAAGCACCTTATAGCTGGGGAGTTAGCTTGCTGTAGGAACCCTTTTTAAACAGATTACTTTCTAACACACAATTTAGCATCTCATGAAAATGACCAGGGCCAAAGTTAGTCCCTAGGAACTGACAGATTAAAAAGAAAAGGGGGACTGGGGGCAATTTTTGATTCAGATGACTGCAAGCTCTGTAGCTTAGGAATCGTTCCTTGAGTCTTTCTATTTCCCACCAGGTCATCTCTGGTAGTGATAAATCACAATCAGTGGAGGATGAGGCATTCTTTTCCAAAACAAAAAATAAATAAAAAATAAAAAGCATCCTTGATATCTCATCTATAAAAAGGACAAGTTCACTGGTCTGACTCAGCCAGCTCTGGGCCCAGTAAGTCCACTTATCCCTAATTCCAACTTGTTCTGAGATCCAAATCTACGATTACACTGGCTCAAATTTTTGCTTTCATATTTTAGGGCTCATTGATGCTCCCCAGAGGTTACACAAAGGCAGCTGCAACAATCTGAAGAGTGCACTTCACTTCTGTGCTGTGCTACTGTAGATTTGAATCTATCAAGCATCGATCTGCATAATAAGTGAGAAAAATGTGCTGTAAATAGAATGCTCACTCTTCAGCAAGACTGCGAGTGTCTGATTTAATTTCAAGGGAGAAGTAACTGGACAAATGTATGAGACATTACAGCATTCCAAACCCCACGTATCAGTACAAGACGTGTTGTTTTCAAACCTTCTCATGAATTTCTGCTGCTGAACACGAGGTGCAGACTCTTGGGACAGGATTACTTCTGCTCACCGAGAACAAAGATTTATTTCTGATGTTCTTCCTACTTATTCCAAAACTTGAATTGTAGAATTTAGTCTTTGTTTATAGATTTTAAAAACTTTTAATTTTTCTGGCCCACTTGAAGTAATTAGACAATTAGGTCACTTTTCATTTACAGCATATTGATATAGCCAGTTCACTTGTAGATTTTCACTGTGATATTTATTCCCTTTTTTCTTGTTTCTAAATAAAAATCTGTAATTATCCTTATCAGAATTTTGTCAATAACAATCATACCATATCAAGTTCCTTCATCCTATTATAACTCTTGCCCCATTATAATGTCTTACAAACACACAGTCATACAGCTATGCCAGCCAAAATTAATCCTTTTTTTAACACAGCTGATTCAAATTGTCAAGACTGTTCCAGACAACATGATATAAATATTTCCCTCTCAGAATATTTTTGTTGTTATCATCCACATTATACTGACAGCCCACAGTGATCAGATGAAGTCAGCAGCCTTCACATACATTATTACTGACAGTCTTCAGCCCTTACATACATGACCTTTATTACCTATGTACATGTTATATTATTGAATTTCCTTTGATTTCTTCTACCTGCAAGGTCAGAGAGGCTTCTCCACATGGCAGTCTGGCCATTTTCTGTCCTAATTAAATGTCTCAAATTTTAACTTTGATTTGGAGCAAGGAGTACTCAACTTAGTCTGAGAAATCTTCACGAGACAGCTTTCTTCTACCTATAGTGCATATTAGTTTTCAATCAGTAACAAAACCTGTTCATATCATAACCTACATCTCTGTTTTGTTACTCTTCAAGTCTTGAAGCATTTCTTTGTTCACATTTCTTCTGCTGCCTCCCAATAGAAGTGAAAATGTCAGCTGCTAGTTACTATTGACTGCTATTTCTTCTTTTGCTTCCAAATCTCTTTAAAATGCATGATAATCCAAAATTTATTAATTAGGTTTTCCTTGCTTGCTGTATATTAAAATTCTAATCCTTTCCATTCATTAAAGTAAAACCAGGCAGTTCAGTGGAAATGTTTCTTAAAACATAGGCTCTGTCAACAGTGTTTAGGTATACTGGTCAGGTAATATATTCCAACTCCTTTTAATGTTCATCAGATTACTTAAGGAATACATACAGCAAGAGACAGAAGCATAGAATGAAGCATTTGCCTGTAGTATGTAAAAAATATTCCAAGAGTCTGCAGCTTCTCATACATAACCACACATATGCATGCACATATACGGACTGTCCTTTTTGCTTCCTGTCACCATTTCTAGAAGACCATCAGCTTGTGGTGGTCAGAGTAGAGACACTTGTCTGTACCTTGTCTTAGGGCAAGACTCCATTATCTTAAGGGTCATTTTCAGCCAAAACAATTCTATGATCTGCGAAGATTTGCTTACTATGGACTGACTCTTTCATGTCAAAAACACAGTTTCCTGTGAGAGATGGAAGGAATGAAGCTCTACACAAGTTTGCTCCCCAGGAACAGAACACCAGTTCTAGTTCTATGCCACATCCTGACTGCATCTTCCCAGGACCTGATGGTCCTCAACAAAAAGTCTTCAGCATTTTCCAAACTTATGCCTTTGTCTCTACTGAGCTTTTTCTAAGAACACAGCCTTCAGAGACCATATTCAAAATCCCAGTTACTATCTTTTACTTCAATGATATTAACTGCTTAGTTTACCCAGAATAATTCCTTCTTTGGCTCTGTATCTTAATTATTAATGAATATTTTATCACAACTCATACCTCATAGCACAAAAGAAAAAGTGTTTAATTACAGAATATATTTTTGCTTGAACATTCAAGTATGACACTCACATTAAATACTATCTTCAAACTATTCAGACTGGCAATTAATGAAAACATGCTAAGCCATTACTTGTAACATTGTCTGTGGATATATTGTGACTTCAAGCATTGTAGACTTCTTTCCCTGAAAAGGTCATATCAATCTTCAGAAAAAAAAAGAACAAACCCCCTGAGATTCCTTTTATTTCTTTGTATATCACTATTCTAAAGCAGATCTGAAGTGAGAAACTAGCCAAGGTTTCAGAATTCCAGTGGAGACATCTTCCAGTTAATCTGACCTCTATCCAACAGTAATAACTCAAAAAAAAATTTAAGACTTCAGACATGCCCTTGATTTGTTTTAAAGGGCACATTCTGCTTTTGAAAACAACATCAGTTCAGATAACTCCTAAAGCTTCCTGCAATAACTGTGTGCAAAGCAAAAAAAATATCAGGAATTTTTTATCTATAGTATTAACTCTTCTGCTTCCCTGGCTCTTTTAAGAATCTTAATTTAATTACACTGGACATGTAAAATCAAGGCTGGCTAATTGACAGAATCTAAAGTGCACTACACTTCAATGTTGGTCAGAAAGAGCAGATACTTTTAACAGTGATATCAAATAGGCTCTCTGAGATTTCCAGCCAGTTAAATCTAGAAAACACAAAGGAAGGTAAAAACACAAATGAAAGATGACACCACCTCTCCTTCAAACCTAGTCTTTACAGTCCTACAGAGTCTTAGCAAAAGTGACTTTACAAAGGGATTTGCAATCTTTAGTAAGACAAAGATGCAGAATTCTTGCTGTACTTTATCTTATTTTTTAGATAACCTTCTATCCATACCCATACAGTACAAGGCATTAATCTTATTACATGCTTGTTGAAGCTCCAGATTATAAAATTATTCACTATATCCTTTTGGTACCTCCAACTAAGCTATTTAATATAACTGATCTCATCCTGCCCATGTCAACCCTTTGTGCCTGATTCTTCATCCTACTTTCAGTCTACCTCACTGTCCATTTATGTGATATATGCTTCATCTGTCTAGAAGTTACAGGAAACAGCACTGAAAGTATTGTTAAAGCCAAGATCAAAAACATCCACTGCTCTCTCCTTGTGCTCTGAGCTGGTAATTTTAATGCAGAAACCTGCTGTGAAGTATGATACCTGCTGTTTTTCTCTTTCATATCAGGGTATCCTGAGTCTTGCCTTCAAATCCTAAATGTATGAACCAGATGTAACACAAAACACATCCTTCTCTGGAGTCAGTTGGAAGAGTCCAAGAACTGAACTCTGTAATAGCAGTTACCTTTGTAAGAACAGCCTTGAGAATTCTACACTGAGAAAATTTCTAACTTCATATGCACAGCCCATACACATCTCATTCCAGCACATCTCCTGTCTGAAAGGATGTGTGCAGCTGTCACAGATAAAAAACTTTTCATAGTTTTGGGAGTCAACTAGAGAAATACTTTACTTACAGAGCTGGGTGGCAGTTCAACGTATCAGAAAAACTCTGTAGTCATTTGGAGCAGAGAGATGCATCTTTTCTGTACCTTAAAAAGAAGGGAAACCGAATCAGTTGTGAAAAGGATCTACATAGCTACCTTACCACTGACTTGATACACCTGAACAGAATAAAACAGCATTTCAGTGCTATGTGTTCTCAAATAAAAGGGCCTAAAACAACACCCCTAAGTACAAAGATTCAAGCAGAGAACAGTCAAACGTGAGCTTGTAGTTGAGAGACTGGCATGATGAATGCATGATGATAACAGAAGTGCTCATGCCTGAACCAGGGGTGAGAACACCAGAAAGAAAAATAAAGACGCTTAAACCAAAAAAAAAAAAAAAAACCAAAAAACTAATGGCAAGATGAGTAAAAAAAAGATGTAACCTCTGCTTTTTCTTTTGGAAAACCACCAACTCTTTACTTCCTCCAAAACCAAAAATCAGCACTCCACATGTATTTTTCATTCTCAACCACGTCCTTTGTTTTTCTGCAGAAAGCACCTGTCTTTGTGCTCTTTGCTAAAGTTTTCAACAATTGTTCAATATAACTACTGGCACACATGCAGTTGACTGTAGTCCTTGCTGGTAATCTTTCATCTAAAATAATCCTTTGATTATTTCAGTGACATCTGAGTACTGGATGAAAAATGCTATTTATTTGAAATTTGGCCATGAAAAATATAAAGAAGAAACTGACAAGTAAAAACATCACACTTTCTAGTCCTCCAGAAATGTAAATACAGTGCAAACCCCAACCCAGACATTTTAATGGAAGTATTTTTTAAAAGAGAGGAGAGAAAAATGATCTTATCTTGTAATCCTTGGTTAAGGATATTTTTTGGCAGATAGAGGTAGACCTTTCAGAAGAAAAAGTGATATACATTAATATGTAATCTGTACATTCTAAGCTTTTAATGTTTTCCCAATTCAACATCAGGATTTCCAAATGCTAAAAACAATCTTCCCTCTTTCATTCCTGATACGATTGTAACCATGTAAATAGGGTTTAAATGCCTGCCTATCTGAAGGATATCTGTGCTGATGAGATAAAACTAAAAGCTCTGCAGAATAATAAAGCTCCAATTTATTCACCTGCAAAAGCAATATGCTCAAAAAGTGCCTTATTTTAGGAACAAACCTGAAAATGACAGCTGTAAAAATGGCCTAATCTTAGCAAAATATGCTTCCCAGAGTAAAAGAATTCTCTGTTCTACTACAGAAATTCTGGTCAAATGAAAAAGAAAAAACATTAATCTGCCCCTTCATTCATCTGAGACACTTTCATACCTTTGCTTTTGGCCTGGAAAGCCAGGGAACTCTACCCCATGTTCCAAAGAGGTGATGTAACAATCACTTTGTGTTCAGTTTCTTAATCTGTCTTAACCTATATTTCCCATAGAATAACTCACTGGAGGAAAATATAATTCAGACATACACAGTTGTTTCAGGAGAAGAAAACATTACACACCATACATAAGGTTGCACAGAAACACACTTAACTCTCCCTTTGACATAAAAAGAGGAAGCAATTTCAAGGTATCTATAGAATGCAGTACATGGTAGGAAAACATCTTCCCTGATTCATCTTTATGTTCTATATATGGATATTATTAATATGTGACCATAAAATTGTCTACTCCCTTCCAAATTTAGCCACAGAAACTTTTTAGTAAGTGATGTGTCTAATGTGTTAAGTATTAAACTACACATTAGCTGCCAGATCTCACCAAGTTGTGCAAAATGATTTCAGGTACATATCAAAGTGCTGCAATCTTGTTTTTAAGACAGCACTGTAGAAAGCAAAAATCTCATGCAAAATGAATGGAAGGACTTTGTCCCTCTTCAAAAGGAAGCAAATAAATGCTGCCATAGAAATCCATCTCTTTCCTCTGATGTACATAAATAAAGAACTTCTGCTTCAATATAGATCTTTAGAAACCAAGGCTCCATTCTCTTACTGACACAAAATACTTAAAGTGACAAATACACACAATTAAACCTATCCCTGTCTTCCTTAGTTAATGTTGCATTTGCATCACTTACACACTACTAAACTCTGTTTCTCTGGAATAAAAAACCATAGATGCTGCCATACACGTTCTCAGGTTTTTTATCTTCAGTGCTCTTTATATTATTCTCGTACTTGCTGGGCTTATCTTTTGAAAAAGCAGTATGAATTTATCCTCTAAAGCAGCCAATAACTGTGTTCACTGAAAAAGTCTTCTATGGGTAAAAAAGAAACATGCTAAGGACATTGACAGTTACACACATCCCATAGCCCAGCTGGGGAAAAAAACAAACAAAAAACCCAAACCAAATGAAAAAAAAAAACACAAAAAACAACCAACCAACCAAAAAAACCCCGAAACAGAAAACAGAATAAACCTCTTTGCAACCTTTTTCTGAGTAAATCAAACATACACAATACATACCTAATTTGGCCCAAGAATCGATGTTACATCACATGGCAAAAGAGATGAGTTTAATTAATTGCCTGAATTAAAATGAAAATTCAGGATTTTTTTGGTGGTTTTTTTGGTTTTGTTTTTTTGTTAAAGACAAGTTCACAGTACTTCAAGCCAGATGTCTTGACAGGCCAGAAAAAAAACGTTTGAAAAAAAATGACAGTCCTCTGAAAGCTCTTATGCATCACAGGGAATGGTATTGCACGTTGCATATTAATTGTTTAGCAAAAAGCTCTTTGTCTGAATAAGACTGAAATGTGAAACATTTTTATTCAGTAAAACATTAGTGCGTGCTAATAAGAAAGGACTAATACATATTTGGCAGTGAAAAATTCATGTTTGGATTGAATTTTTATCCACTGCTGCTATTATTTCAAAATCCATCAACACTGTCAAATACTGGACAACTTGTATCAGCACTAGAAAAGTAAACCAATCCAAAGCAATAATTAAAACTTGAGGTAACTCCCAATCTGTTTCAGACAGCTTCTTATGTGGTTTTTTTCTGTATTTTCTCTTACTCTGGAACATTTCTAATGTTCCCTGCTGGATATCATTTATCAGTGTAATGAACACATCCAAGGAAGGCTAACCATGGGGGTGGAGGAGGGCTGATATGATTCCTTTGTTACACAGTAGAACCCATCTTTCAGTAAATCTGACAGACTCAAACCATTAAATTAACTGAAAGGAAAACCTCATTTTGGACTGTGCGTTCCCACACGTATCAAACAGCCTGTGAAATCCCTTAGATTTTATGTCCAAATCCAGTAAACACAGAAGAAATATAGAAAATGCCTGGCTGTATATATGCTCAGAGAAACAATCCATACTTTGTTCACTTCACAGCAGAGCTGATCCAAGGGATGCAAAGCAAAGCACTGAGCATACAAAATAGCACACCATAGCAAAAGTAGAAAAGAAAACCAAGTGAAACATGAATATTCAAAAGAAGCTAACCATGTACACCAGTTTTCTATCAAGTGTACAAGTGTGCTTGTACACTTGCTCAGTGTACAAGCAAGCACATGGATGTAGGCCAGTCAGCAAAGAATCTTCATGGAAAGCCAAGAGATATCAAAAGGAATGATGTTCCAGAGTAATCAAGAAACGTGATCATTGCCTTGATGTGTTTTGTAAGGGGTTGTGTCAGGGTGTGTCATAGGCTGGAACTGGTCTATCACCAAGTATTCAAATCTTGCAGTTGTGTAAGATATAGCAGGGTAACAGGCTTCAGCCTGAAACACAGAGCAGTTTAATTTGTGCTCTCTTGATAAAGTGCCACACACGACTCTGTAAAAGTCAGTAGAAGGAGGTTAATGGCAGTGAACTAGAATGAAACTAAATGTCACTACATCTTACTTTTCTGTAAAACCTTCTAAGTAGATAAGACGTGTTCAGGAAGCTGTAAAATGTGCCCTTTGCTTACAAGAAAAAGGTCAGTTCTGAGCTAACAAATTGTAATAGGTTAGTCATAAATGATCATATCAGCAGCTGAAATATGGTACCTTACACGTAATTTAAATATTATTACAACCACTTGCATCACAGAGCAGCCCACTTTGAGGAGTACAAACTCTTGCATGCATTAAAATGATGCAATTCATGAAAAGATGAATATGATACCATAAGAAAGAAGGAAAAATGACAAATTTCACAGCAATGAAACTTGCCTAAATAACCAATCCTAGTCCCTTTCTAAGAGGGTTCCAGTCATGGGGTGAAGCCAGGCTTTACTTTTAGACTCTGACATCTTCAGGCCCTGCTGTTAAGAAATGCCAAAGTTACTCTTCAGTTTAGAATATTCTCAGGGATTTTTCACAATGATTTCTTACACTGCTTACAGCACATAACACACCAACAGTAAAAAGCCAACAATTGAGATTATTTTAATTCATAATTATTAAGCCTGTTCAACAAGGTTGAGTTTTTTCCTTTGAACACTGCTGAGTCATGTATTTCAAAGCTGACAGAGCACTTTAAAGAACAGATTCGTACATAAAATGCTGAAGTTGCTGATGCAGTAACACATGCCAAGTCTGCTCTCACACACACACGTAGCACAGTAAAATTCATATTAGGACTCTGCAAAATGCAGGGAAGGGATATAACCAGTGAGCAGAAATACTACTACTATCAAAACAACTCCTCTCTCTACTCACTTTGCTTTTATATGATTCAAAAGGGTATTTGTAGAGCAGCTATTACACTGCTGCATCTTGCTATGGGAGCTGCTCAACCTGCATGGCAGCCTAAGCTTGTACCTACTACTCCCAGGTGTATCAAACCATTTATGTACTAATGGCTTTTAAAAGATGATACAAAAGGACTAAGGTAGTTATATTTCTAGTGTCCTTTTTGAAAAGTTAAATTCTTTATCAATTATGTCAAAGCCCATTGGGATTGTGCAGAAAATATTGGTGTGATCTTTACATTTACATAATAGGGATAAAGGAGGATAATTTATGACATTCTTTTGATTCATACCTAACACTTTATTTCACAAAATAAAGGAAACACAAATTTTAGAAAAAAAACATAAATTGTGTTCAAGTAAGAAAACAAATTAACACAGTTGGTGCCATTTTTAGTTCACTTGTAGGTTATCAGAGACTAAAGAAACAATACTCATGAAATTTCTGCTGATATTTAAGGTCACTTTTTAATTTTTATCTTTAGTTACATGAATAGTGACTTGCAGTGAGGCTAATGAAATGCTCGATTTCTCTTTAGCTAAACCACATTCTAAATGATTCTAAGATTCTAAGTACTGGCTCAAAATATCATAGCACTATATCTTTTATTTCATAAGATTCTATTTTCCTATTCTTTGGTCCAATAAATTAGTTTTCATACAGTAACATCACATAAAAACAATCCTAGATCTTACTTTCAGTGGTACTGTCTCATTTAAATTTGTAAGTTTTAAAGATACTTTTGCTATCCAGCCTGTAATTTTATAGTGAAACAGAGGAAGTTCTCCAATCCCCTCCTTTTGAAAACCATATTTAACTTGAAATGAATGTTTGGTTAAATATGTCTGTAGCATTCACCCCATAAGAAATGTCAGGCTACAAGTACTCCATTGGTACTTCACATCAGAATTTGTTCCAGAACTGTTTCACATTTGCTCAGGTGACAAGTTGCCTCCTCCGGGGAGCCATCCAAATTTTCTCAGGTTTCAGTACTGTGATTTGATAAATAAAACTTGTATTCTAGTACAGAGCACCGCATTCTGCAGGTTGCCTACAATTTGAAGGCAACAGGGAATATACATCTTTTTCTGAACCCTTCACAGAGCAGATGGCCCTGGAAATGAAACAGAGGCTACCTCAAGGTGGTTAGCTTTGAAAGGAACATTGCCCATTTCTTTTTTTACCTTAATCTTTTAATCCCACTAATCCCTATTATCTACTGTATTTTTTTTCTGTGAGTAAACTGATGTTTCTGCACCTGCCACGACACTGCCTGCCCTTCCTTTCTTATTGTTTATTCTGTAATTTTGAATAGAGTGTTAGAGCAATTCTACTATAAGATTCAGGGAATTTTGAAGGACCTTGAACTAATAGAGGCTGGAAATTAAAAGACATTTTCAATTCCGTAATGATGTTTTAGAATAATTTCCTTGTGACAGTGATAACTTTGTAATGGAATTTGAAAATTTGCTGATAGGAATACATGAAAGAATTTGCTATGATAATAGCAATGAATTGAAATGGGAGGAATTTCCATTAGCACCAATTTCCCTACGCAATGCTAGAAAAGGACTGCCTTATTTTTAATAACATCAAATATCTATGACTTTATAATTTACTTTGCAAAAAAGTGCTTTCCAATTACATCTAAATGGAGGCAGTGACACGAACTGAGGATGGCTTTTTCAGTTCAAGTTTGCATACACAAATTTATCCTCTGAGGTGACTGAAATCACAGAATCCAATACTTCACAATGGGATCAAATTAAGGGCTTCTTGTTCATCCTCCATTTCTGAACACACACAAATGAATTCACCAGATATAATGCCAAATGGCTGTAAAGCTTTCAAAGCTATCAAGACACATCCAAGACTTCCTAATGGATTTTCTTGCCATTAGACAATTCATCATATTTATAAACTTATTTTCTGTAGACAAAATTTAATTTGTTGCAGACGAGGTTAAAAGGTCATAAACAAAACACTGTCATTCAGTTTGCCCTTTAAAGTCATTTCAAAATATGATATATGACCTGCTTAATTATGTTAGAATTTGGTGTGACTGTATAACTTCTCCAAGATATGCCTGTTTAACACATTAAGCATCACTGATCAGCTCAAAACATGCATCACTGTCACACTGAAGACTCAACGCATGCAACTAACACAGCACTCTGGTAAATCCCTGTGGTTTATGTGATTTTAGCATCCCTAGGTATGCTAAACATTCCCATTAACTCTTCTGAGCAGTAAGACAAATATGAAGAATTAAGCAATGCAAGCATAAAATCTTACTGTCACAGAGCATAACAAAGTGTACAGAAAGGGATTAAGAAAAGACCTCTTCTTTCCTTCACATGACCTTTTTCTTACTCATCTGCCAGCAACATGTTGTGGATATTTTAAGTGTGTAGATAGATTCAAAAATCAAGTAAAAGAGTCCAGAGACAGAAATACTATTTCCTGAGCTGGGTGATTGAACAGAGGATGCAAACAAAGCAAAAAAAATAAGATTTTTCCACAAAATTTTTCCTCATCTAATACCCATTTGTACAAACAAAAAGTGTCCCACTATATTTTACCCATAGTCATGGTAGTATGGGGAGTGGGCTATCAGATAACCAGGATTTCAAGGACAAAAGAGATGGCTATACTGCAAGGAAAAATAACCAGTTCTTTTTAAAAACCCTTAACATTAAATGGAGACAAAAGTTTAGTTAATTCTCTGCACCTGCTGTCATTTATTTGCACATCAGCTAGATGTTTCAAAGATGTGTTTTTCCTGAAAATTATGAAAATAACTTGACTTATGGAATGAGTCAAATATCTCAGCTAGTGTCCTGTTTGGTATTCTAGGGCCAGGCATCTTGGCTCTGTAATACAGGAGCATCTGGATACCTCTCACAGTCTCATGTTGTAGATTCAGTGATCAGGAAGGGTCACATAACTATTGGAGATGAATAAAGTGCTAATTAACAAAATGCAGAAAATAGTCAAGGTGGCAAAGAAGTAGTTACAGGTTCCTTGCAAATACAAGTGTGTAGACAAATTTGTGAAACCAGGGAATCTATTGCATTTCTGTTTCTAATGAAAGCACATGGCCAAGCACATGCAGAAGTACCACTGGGTTGTGCTCATGTCTGATCTTTGGAAACAAATCTGAAGGTCTGTAAGTTTTGACCCTTTTTAAAAATATTTTTTCAGTCTACATAAATTGCTTGTTTAAGTGAACACCTCAAGAGTACTGAAGTCTATTTGAAATAGGTCTCTGATAGTCTATTTCACATTTACTCTTTACTTATAAAACGAGAGGGACAGTGTGTTTCAGTGCTTTATTGTATTATAATAAGCATTTTAATGAGGTCAGGTAGCAGTTTGTTGCAAAGTGGTTAGAAAAATGGTAAAAGTAATTGTCAAAAATGACCACTGTTTCTCACCATGTAATGGATTTTAAATATCCTCAACCTTTATTGTGCATAAAATCTTCATCTTTTCTTTGACATTTAAATAGCAGGAGGCACTTATTAATCTGAGATAATTTTCTGTTCTACTGACATTATCTGCTAAGCATATATTGTTATGAAAGACTGAATATTCACAAAATGAACTTGTTCATGTTGCCATTATGTGTATCCTTGTTCAAATCCAAAATTCTAGACTTTATTTTGTTGGTTTTTTACAGCTTGTGTAGCCTAGAGTAGAGACATAAGGGGGGGGAAGGGAAGAGGGAGGATGTATGGTTGGCTTCTTTTGTTGCTGTTGTTGTGAAGGTTGTTTTGTTTTAAGGGACATCATTATAGTATTTTAAGTCTTTCAAAATGAGTAGAAAAATGAGATAGAAAATCCATTAAATGTTTTTAAAAGTCAAAATTAGTAGCTTAAGTAGCTAAGCATCACACAAGGCCTTTGGAATTTCTTCAAATACTAACACGCTTTACAGTTAAAGTTTGACTTCAGCTTCTTTACAAGCCCAAATTACTGATTTTCCTGCTGAGGAGGTAGCTATGCTTCATGGAGACTCATGCTACAATGGCTTTGTAAGTGTTTATCATTCAAACTAAAAGTGTGTGCAATGCCATCTGCTCATTCATAATTGTCATAGACTTGAGAACCCACCAGAGTACTCACAAGCACAAATATGACTAAAAAGGATTTCGCTAAAGAGCAAAACGGGAAGGAACAAGGATGTGCATCAACCAGGGGGGGAAATTGCTTTGCATGGAAGAACAGGACAAGGTAACATTTACACAGAACACCTGCCCAAGTGCAGAACAATACGCACAGGGTTGCTTGCAACCTGTTCAGCTATTTTCTATAGCTCAGCACAGTGAAGGGAGAACTAGGATGGTGGTGATGCAGACGTTGGCTCGGAGCAGTCACACCCTGCAATCAATCAGCAGAGGATGGCTCTCTGCTCTCTCTGCCTGGTGTAGAGAGCTGATCTCAGCCATTTGAACACACATTTTCTGCAGAATCCAACCAAATTATTGTATTGCTGCTGTGCAAAGTGATATACCTGTAGTTTATTACAGAAAATACAATGATCATCATCTTATTCAGAAGATGCTGTAACGCAGATCAAAATCCCAAAGACTTCATCCTTCCATGAGGGATGTGAAAGAGCAAGCTGGCTGCACTGCAAAGGATAAACCATGCCTGATGTCTCTACAGTACTGCTACATGCCAAAGTGCTCACCTCTCATTTTTTAGTGCTCTTAATATTTGTGTATCCAGAAAGGCGGCCATTGTCAAAAGTAAGAATTTCTAAATTAAATAAATAAGCTTAATTCACTTATATGGCACACCAAACAAGGTATTTCAAACACTTTTTCTTGAACAGAGCTAAAATTTATTCAAATTCTTCTTTCACCAAGTTAACTTACAAGTTTACTATCTGATATTTGCCTAACCAAACTCATGGTACATGTTTTATTGAATTTGTGTAATTTTAAGTGCATTTCCACTTCTTTAACAGTAGCACTGTAATGTTATCTTTACATAATCCAAGACATAGATAACTACCTAACATCACTACATGCTAAAAATCATGTCAAGATTTATCTCATTTAAGTATCATAAATAATCTTTCTTTCTACTTATGAATACCATAGTTCAGCTCAATAAGTGGGAGCTTAATAATTGAAAGAGCAAAATACACACTGCTATATCTGACAAACCATTAGATAAACCTTTCACTTTCTATCGTGTCCTTAATAATCTAATTTTACTCAAACCAGACTCAGAGAATAGTCCTGTTCTCTCAGAGAATAGTTTCTCTGAGTCACAAAAATCAATACTTCAGAATGACCAAATTAATCTTAAAAATATTTCTGCAGACACATGTCAGTAATGAAAGAGATATGAAAACAGTATGTTTTCAAAGACCACTAATACTGGAAGTTATTCATAGTACTGCATGTATCTTATATCCCAAATTGTTCCTGCAGGACAGGATACTAAACAAGGTTCTCTTCTTGTATGGACAACACTTCTCTTAAATCCTTTCCTAAGCAAAAAAGCCTACTGTAGCATCAAGCAGACACAACTTACTGCCATCAGTAAGTAAGTTTATTCTGTTATATTAAAATTGGTGAAAGCAATTAAGTCTTTACAAAATTTTTTTCCAGTTGAGTTATGTTTGAAACTTTTTTTGTGACTGTAACAGATGCCTCACCACTGCTGTTTTGTGCCATGTGGTGTTCCTCACACAACCTGCTGAGAGACCAGTCAGCCAGACAGTACCAGCAGAAAAATGGAAACTTCATGAATAAACATTTGCTTAAAAATCCCATTATTTCATCATTTTCTCTTTCTACTGTGGTTACTCCACATCTGTAAATTGAACTAGCACCAAGCAAAGCCTACTGTAGTGCTTCAGTTTCCACTGGCACAGAGATTTATACAGTCCCACAGTAGACATTTATGTAACAGCAGTGTCTCCAAGCTCACAAACTTCCTGTCGAGATCATTATTTCATCCCTTTGGGTGTTCCAGTCATCCTCCATTTTTTACCAAGATAAAGCAAAGAGAAGAATCAATAAGAAACTGGGATAAAGAATAAGAAAAATACTTTTATTTTCAACACTTGGATTTGCTTCTTCTAGGGGGAACAGAATAATGGTAAAGGAGACCAGCATGTTTTTCATCATAGAAAGGTTAATCAAATTTCAGAAATTATTACTGATTGCAGATATCCAATTTGAAACAAATTTGATGAGTCACATTTTACTATGTGCAGAATATGACTTAAGAATTAAGTGCTCCTTTAATATTAAAATGGATATTCAAAAGTAGTAGGCACTTCAAAAGTATGGCCTAAAGCTTTAATAATCAGACAAAGAAGTAGTCACATCAAAACTTATAAAAAGGTCGCCTTCTCCAGCTCATCATCTTTTTCTTTTCTGTGGCTACTCCTAAACACTATGCATGCATCATACAGAAAAAAAATTCCAGGAAAAAAAACCAACAACAAAAACAATAGCAAAGTAGTTATCCTAGAACATTAAAAAAAATCCAAAGGTTACTCTGGTCTAATCATGAAAATAAAATGCCCATTTTTCTTTTGTTTTATTTTTATTTTTCTATACAATGCCTTCTTTCTTACCTCTTATAACCTGCTTCCCACATTACTTTTCTTGGAATTTTGAGATAAGGAATATTAAAAGCTAAACCAAACACTGATTCTGATTGAGATTGTTCTAAAACATGGTATGATTGTTACAAACCAACAGTCTACATCTAGTTCACTGTAAGAAATATCCGGCCATATTTTTTCAAAGAATAAACTGCAGATATAAACCACGATGTCCTCTGCCATTGTTTAATAAAAACCACATATTTATCCATCTAATGAATTAGTTTATGAAAAGCTACTAATACCATGCAGATCATGAAGCAAGATGGAAAGTAGAATACAGCACTGGAAATGACCACGTGCATACAGTAACTCTTAAAGTGATTATTTAACAATGAAAGAAATGACCAAACACTGAGAAATCAAGTCCAAAAAGTCTGATCTTCAAGTCTTACAGGCTAACACCTGGTTGAGATTTTTACAGGTTTGGGCTTTTTTTTTTCAAGCTTACTGTACTTAGTTTTCTAGCCCTTGAGTCAAAGTGTTCAAAATATTGTTTTCATAAAGGTTACCCCAAATCCATTTCCATGATCTTAATAACTAGAAATACTACAGTCAAATTCTGTCTCTCTGCTAGAACATAAAGCAAAGCCAGACTGATTTTACCAGGTTTTTTCTAGACATCTACACAATTTTGGACTCCCTCCAATAGAAAGGGCTAGGACAGAACAGTGGTACCACTGCAGTCACAAAGCTTTGCACTGTGAGATCTCATCACTGTTTGCTCTTGAGAAACGAGAGACTTTTCTAAAGAACTTGGTGCTCTTCCGCATTGCTCCTTAAACCCCTGATGTACAGTCTGTTAGACTGACTCCACTCATATCTTACCACTCAACAAAATTGATTGCCTGTCTGCCCTGGATCACTTCTGATCACACCTAGAAACTCCCAAGGAAAAGAATAAAAAAAAAATAAAAAAAAAAAAAAAAAAAAAAAAAAAAAAAATAGATGAAACAGCTTCCCCAGCAACAAATTCACTGCTTTATAAAGCAGCACCATTGATCCATTTGCAAGTGACAGTTTACTTAAGCCTCATTCTGAAAACCCATCACCTCACACAAAAGATGTCATGCTGCTCCCTAACAAAATATTTATCACTGTGCTTGCTCTGTATATTAATTTTAAGTTTTAAAGAAGCAATTTTCCTTCCACTACAAAACCCAGTCCTTGAACACAATAGTTGTTTCAGTAACTGCAAGTTCCAACAGCAGCTGCATAAACTTCTGTTTCACTTACTAACCTATCAGCATGACTGGTCCAGCAAACAGGTATTGCTACACATATCTGAAGCATTCAGTGAAGTATAACATCTCTCCCTGGGATGGGATTGCTGCATGGAGTGTGTTACACAGTGGTAGTACCTATCCTGAGGGCATAACGTTCTTGAGAGAATAAAAGAAAGTTAATTCCCAAGGAAAGCTTTAGAAGTACAGCTGCCAAGACCTAGTGTTCTGTTGAAATAGATACAATGATAGAAGGTCCCTGTGGTGGTTACTTTCTTTGCTTTTTTTATTACATTCTTTTAGGAATCTTCCTGTAGAATTCATTTTGGCAGACACACTGGAGCAAAATTCATAGTTTGGGAGTTCTGGGTTGAGAGGAAGGTTTTCAAATTGTCATTGATCAGTTTACTTGCTTATCTGCCTTTCCACTCCAAATTTTTCTTGTGCTGAGCAGCAGGGAAAGAACGGAATCAGAGGAGAAACCAGGAGATAGGGGCACCAACCCCATCAGTGAGTAGCAAAGGGAAACATTAGCTTCAGCAGCAGAAGAAATAGAGGTCACAAAAGAAGAGCAAAACAGGCACAACAGCAAGACAATCCCTTAGATCTCTAGCAGGAAAAAATTGCAATGAATGAGGGAAGAAGCTGAAGGGCAATGAGGTGAAACTCAGAGGAAGCGGAACAAACAGAGATGGATATCAGAGAGGTAAAGAATCGAGGGAGTTGGAAAGAGACACACATTTTACAATGTGTCTGTCTTTGCTGCAAGGATGTGACTTAAACTCAGGAGAACGTGCCTGTGTTCCTACAGACTGTCCATCTCAGGTATGGGAAGGCCACACTGAATACATATGCCTGAAACTAATCCATGCCATAGTACAATGCCACAGTAAATCAAGATTCAGAGATAGATTATGTCAACTCAATGACTGCAAGCACTAGCCTAAAAGCATTTCAAATTTGTTCAAAAATTGTGAAGACTAGCTTTATTACATCAGCTTTTCTATCACAGTCTGTCTCCTCCACTCAAATTCTATGCCTATTTATCTACCCTTCTACATCCAACACAGAAGTGATAAGCCATCAGGAATTCTAATCATACTTTCCAGCTAACTGAACAGAAATCATACCATGTAGTTGTATATAGTCTGGATCTAATCTGCCTGGGGGATTCAGGAGTGCACACTGAAGAGTTCTGGCCTAAGTTCAGTGCTACAGGAATGACAACTGTAGTAACAGTGTTGGCTTTTGCAGCTTTTGATAGAAAAAAAGAGGTGAGTGTGACACGCATGCTCTGAATCATTTTCCTATAGGCCAGATGTACATGAATGTGTAACTGAGGTTATCATATAAACAATTTTGGGGTTTTATATATATGTATGTGTAAGCATAGGAAAACTTGGTTACCAGTCTTGGTAAACCTCCTATTCTCCTCCCCAGTAAAAAAAAAAAAAAAAATAGAAAAAAATTAAATATTTGAACTACAAATGGAGGCAGGAAACTCTCAGGAGATCACCTTTAAAAAAATAAAGAAATCAAGCAAATTGATATCCTTTGCACATAATTGTCTGACTATTATTGGAGTTGGAAAGAGGCATAAACTGTGACAAGTAGACCTACTTTGACTTTGCAAGACACCAGTCTCCAAATAAAATTCCAAGCCAAAAATCAAAGCAGAAAATCTTTCCAAACTTAAACCCCCAGCAGCTTCCATGCACTGAGATATCCAAATATGAAAGACATGTACCTAGAGCTGAGTGTGCTTGAAGGCACCATCATGAGTTCTTCTATGTGGCTTCCAACTTATCATTTTCAGCTGCAGAAGCAGCTTTTATCTTTGACAGTTTAAAAGCAGTGGAATATCAACAACCATTTTAATAAATTTGCTGCTAAAAGAAGCAATTTCATCATTCAGTTGATCACTTCTTTGTGTCTGTAGAAGCATCCACACAGCGTGAACTGAAACAGCAAGGGATCTGAGTTTAATAATATTAACAAGTTAATTCAAACAAATTCACTGTAAGGATGTGTGTTTGTGCTGACAGGTGAGAAGATAGAGGGCTGGATCAATCTACTCAGTAGAAATGCAAGGGTTCAACAGCAGTGTAAGTCACAGATGCAGATTTCTTGTTGCACACTCACTCTCGGAATTGGTAGACTATTAAGAGAAGCAGCAAACAAATCATAAAGAACAGGCTAAAGTAAGAAGTGAAAACTGCAAGATTCATTTATCACTGCTTTTAACCAGCACAGTACTATTGTTAAGAAATTCAGACTGGAGGTATACACAAACACATTTTATTTTATGCTGTTAACCCATTGGAGTGGATACAGCTTTTATATATTTCTGTTATTTTTCAAAAACAATTTTCTGGTTTCTGCAATTTCTGATGCAGTATGAGGAATGATTTCATCAAACACAGGACCATTTAGTTCTTCAAACACTTCTGGACTGCTCTGCCCATTTAAAAACACAACAAAACAAAAAACTAAACCAAAACCAAACAAAAGCTACTGCCCCAGAAAAAAACATTAGCTTTTCATTTAGCTTTAGCAGTATAAGAAAACTTATAGACAAGTACATCATTCTATAAATCTTTTTTTAAATCTAAGTTCAAAATACAGAGGATGCAATAAAATCTTCCATGTTCTACAAGCTTCAATTCGACTTTGTAAAGTGACATTTCTTTGTGCATTCAGTATTCTGTACTATAATTATTAGACCACAAACTGCTTATAGCTCTATGTGGTAGCATGGAACACTCCATCATCCTGGCATCCCACAGGAAAAAATTGCAGCAACAGAGTCTTCTCCAGCTGACTCTCCAAAAGCTGCCATAATGCCTTCTGTTGTGAGCACAAGAGTAATTTAGTAGACTTGGCAGACATTCAGAGAAGTACCTGGGTTCTTAACACATCTGATGTTGAATGAAAGAAGGAAAGAAAAAACAAATATAGGAAGCGAAGGCAGGATCTCCCTAAAAACAATGAAAATAAATAAGGGGGATGGAAAGAGAGATCCTTCTCTTCTCTGAAATCCAGTTTTTCTTCTCCTAACAGCATCACTGATTCTTGCACTGTACTGCAAAAAAAATCATTAATAAACTGTAACAAACTTCTCAAGCACTTTGCAAACCAAAGCCTTATGCATGAGTCTCCTATGAGAAAGTAGACATGAAAGATTATGCAGGAAATGAAGGAAGAACTAAGAGACAACATATTCAAAGATTAAAAATATTTCTCTCTATAGACAAAATTTTCCCTACCTAAACCTTGAAGAATTTCAAAACAACAAAATTTTATTTAAGCATTAGATTCTAAAGGACTTGGTCACTGTTCAATTCTGAATTTTAGTAGAGACTAATGATACATGAAGGAGAATCAATAGGGTTTTTGTCCTCAATTTTCAATGGAACCTAAAAGAAATACTGCTGGTCACAAACACACTCCCCAAAATAAATAAAACTATCTGTTCACAAGACAGAGCATTCTACACTTCCACTATTGTATTATTTTCTCTGGAAAATTAGATTTCTCACACAATGCATGTATACCTTCACAAATGCAAGAGAATTTCAGGAACTTCAAGAATATCAAATAGCTAAAAAAAAAAATTACAAAAACTTATGAAAATAGGTACATCTTCCACAGAAATAACTTTTTTCAGGGCAAACCACTGTATCATTACCTGCAGCAAATTCTCTGCTGTGCTAAACTTACCTTTTCATGAAACTCACTGAAAGATAATTTATTCTTATGACAAAATGGAGCAAATCATTACCACTGACAGCCTGCAAAGATTGTTAAGCATTCTATCAGTGTACACTTTTACAGTAAGATGGATCACTGCAGCTACAAATGGTGAAATGTGAAAGAAATGCTGTTCTGTGTGAACAAAGGGACACACTAAAAAATAATTTCTCCAGGAAACAATAAACTATCTAGAGAGGCTAACTGATGCTAGCACCTAAAATAGTACATATACTCTCATCAGCTAAAAAACTGCCAGAGCTGATGCAGTAGCCTCCCTTAAGTGATCTTGAGCAATCCTTTAAAGGTACTCAAACCATAACAAATGTAATAACTGAAGCAAAACTACAAATTACTGTGGTTATAGAGTTTTTTCTTCTGTTCTTAGTAAATACTAAGGGACACGAATGCTGTCACACACAGCTTGCTTGGATGCTCTGCAGATGAACCACAGTACCAAGGCACTACAATACGTTTGGGACCAATACTCCTCAGTGGGACATTCTTCTGAGTTATACATTCAACAGCCCATACCTTGAAATCACAATGCTCTACAGAGCACACCAAAGCTGTGCTGGATATAAGCAGGAGCAAAGCTGACTTTTTCTTTCCTAGAGAAATGAGAAGGCTGACAAAAGATCCTCCCTATAACCAGCTTAGCAGCATTTTTCCATCCAGCTCATACTGCCAAAGGATTGCAGCAGCAGCCAGATGTTCCTCAGCTTCCTGCTTTCACCACAGTGAAAAGTACTGTGGAATGTCCATCCCTGGAAGGGCTCAAGGCCAGGCTGGATGGGGCTTGGAGAAACACTAGAGGGATATGTCCCTGCTCTTGCTAGAAGGGTTGGATCCACATGAGGTTTAAGGACGACTGATTCCATGATTTCTGCACAATGGTTCATTCTACACAGATACTCATGGAGACAATTACAATTTATTGTAGTTCTGCTTCTTCTGAGAGAAAGGTAGGATAACATTACTAGCAAAGTTTCTTGACATCTGTTTGGAAGCACAATGTTTTCTGCCACTGGACTTCCATTTTCCTGCTGTCACGGGCCATCAAAACATCCTTGGAATTTAACTTATACAGACAGCAATTTTATACAGTTTATAGTAGTCAGCAATATTGTGTGTCTTGCACAGTCAATAGAATACTTTTAAATTCATTTTGAATTTTCTCAGTGCTTTGGGTGTAGGTTCAAAGCACATTTTTTCACTTAATAGTTGTGGAAAAATGTTTACATCCTCAGAGTATGTACTAAAATAAACTTCAAGATGAGAGTATATATATACACATATATGCATATATATATACACATACATGAAGGGAGGGATTATATAGATTATATATAAACGTGTGTGCAAATACATATAAATATGTAGGATGCATGTAAATGAAAGCTGATATACCTGCTGTAAATCAGAGAACAATGAAGTTCTGGCATAATATAGGATGTTGAAGCCTTCACTGACAGAAGCCCTGGTAAATTTTCTTACTGTGCTAGACTGCTTTTCAAATCCTTCTGAAAACATTTGGAATTTTTCAGCCTATCCATTCACAGCAGTTGGCCCAGTTTCCCCTGTTGGCAACCCACTGGCATCCCAGCCAGCTGGGAGAACCTGAGAACAGAGACCAAGGGCTGGCAAGGAGCCCCCAGGCTGTGGTGTCTGAGCAGGGGCCTGGCAGCTGCCGCTGGGCTGCTGCAGAGGCTGCAGTGAGCAAAGAGAGATGTTCTGCTGCTGTTTCAGGAAAAGGGGAATTCCAGTTCTCATACAGAGCTTCCAAACCTGTGAAGTGATTGCTACATGATGTTAGCCACTGTCAGAACATCCTCCAAATGCTTTGCCATGTTACAGAGAAATATGATTATAGCCAAGTTACTGAAATCCCAGATTTCTGTATGAAATCCCAGATCTCTGTCAGAAAAGTTGATGCTAACATTTTAAGACATTCTGCTCTTCCAAAGCAGTAGGGAGAGAGCTTTAATATACAGTCTGAAAGCAAATAAAAAGAGGAAAATCGAGAAGCAGAGGGAAAAGTAAAGTGAAGAATGAGATTTATAAATACAAACAAAAGCTGGTGATGTGAAAGAGCCTTAGATAATACAAGATAGAGAGAATATGAGGAAATCCCTAATATTATAGTTCAAGATACTTTAGTCTATATCTTTTGGACTTACAGATACCATTTTATATTTAGATTTCTCAGTCTTTCAGACTTAGATAATGACAATTTCAAGTTATTACAATATACCAAATATGGAATATTGATACCCTAATAATTTAAGTTTTTTAACTTTAAAAAAAAAAAAACATCTATGGAAAGTACAAAGTTACTAATTGATAAGCTAGCCCCCTTATGAAGCTATTACTAAGAAATTTCTGAGTTCTTCAACAGTATTGCTCAAAATGGACAAGCAGTCATTATCTACATACATAAACCCTACAGAAATTAAGACTATCTACAACTTTTTTTTGTCCACTTGCTAAAACAACACGCTCTTTTTCCATCCTCCAACTTTATTATTTTCTCTACAAAGATTGTTTTAAGCTGTAAAACAAATGTTTATTAAATAAGGACATACGTAACCCTTTAGAAGTTAAAAACCCATAAATGTTCTTGTATACTTACACAATTAAGTGTAAAGAAAGGCATTATAAATGTTACCAATATTTTAAAACTAGATTTCATGAGATGTTGAAAACTTAGAAATCTAAAATTCATCTATAGGTCCTGAGTGTTAAAAAAATTACAAGTACCACATAACAAACAACTAACCACTCTCCAAAAAAAATTAACAAAAATCAAACTAAATACCCAACATGACCGACACGCAAAGGATAAAATAAACCAAACAATTAGGGTTTTTACTGTAATAGTGAAGAAGTCAGTAACTGACCTCAAGATCAGCTCAGGCTTTGAGAGCAATTACCAGTTTTTCTTCTCAAAATGAGTTGACACAAATGTTCTGGTTTGCTGATACTCAATGCCCATGAACATGGTGGGTTTTGATCCATAGACCGAATTCTGTACTCCCCAGCATTTTACATAATTTCTATTTCACATCCACTGCATATATTCATTAGAGAAAATGCCTGGTTAATATATCAATGAACTGGCATTTGATTTTTTTTTTTAGATTCTTTTGATCCAGATTTTCCAAAGTATTGTGCAATAAGGATTTGTTGGAATCTCCAACAAATGACACTTTTCAGGATGTGTCCACTTTCAAAGAAATAAAAGTGCAGCCCATAGAGGAAGAGAGGCTTCTTGTTAGGCTGAAATTTAATATTCTTTCCTTTTCTCCAAGGTATTTTACCATCTCTTGTTGCAGAAAATTAAACCATAAATCCTGAATTTATCAGATATAAGTAGAACAGTATCTGGAATTGCAAATGTGTTTCTATGAGCAACACAAAGATTTTAGACTGAAGCTGTCACAGCAAAGTACAAGAGCAGCAGGCTCGTTTCCATGCCTGGAGAGACACAGTTCTGTAATATTCTGGTGCTAGTAAAGTCAGCAGGATTAATCTATTTACAAGTAAACATCCAGTATCTCAGTTCAGGGATTTATTTCATACTCTTAGCAGTCAGGTTCACATGACAAAAACACTCCAACATTGACTTTTGACAAGTAGCTAGACAACCACTTCATTAAAAAATTAACCACATCACATTGTCCTATAAAATTGTTTTTCTTCCTTTTTTATATAAATTAGTTTCCTCCTGCAGATTCTGAGCAAAAGTCTGTTTATAATATGAAACTACATTGAATCCTCATTCCCATGTTTTTAGATACAGATATCATAATGAAACAGAGGATGTACCTTTCAAAGCAATATAAAACTTCAAAAATGTATCAAAGACAATCAGTCAGCTAAAGCCTTTATTTCCCATAGAAGAAATCTGAGTATCTGAACCACAGGAGGATTAAACTAGAAATGTATACATAAAAGGAGGATTTATGAACATACAAGTACACAGCAGTCTTAGAAAGATATTTAAGAGAAATTCCTCAAAGATTACTATTGCAAAACTTCTTTCAACCATATCTGCTGAACAGGAGACCCAAAAATTGTTCAATGTCCTATTTATACTGATGAAAACACCCCTGTCTTTATGCCTGTACAGTAGATGCAGATCAAGAAACAGACAATAATACAGAATGCATCAGGTTGTCTTCTGAAATAAATACGCAGTAGGTTTGGATGAGATTCCACCGAACTGCTTTGCTAGTGAAAAACAATGCAGTAATCTTAATAATGACATCTCTTCAGTTAACCAATCCTATTTAACAAACAGAAGAGCACATCCTTTTTGAAATAGGTTCTACCAAATCAGTAATAAAATACAGTAAGTGGTGTTTCCTGATTGCAAAAAGCAAAAGGCAAATTGAAGTGGCAGAGAGTAAAGTCTGAGATCTTTCAGAATAGAATACCAGGAGGCAATGTCAGGGACACAGAGTAGCATATGCACATTCAATTTTTTCTGTAACAGAATCAGATGATGAAATAAGCACCTAGGGTCAACTGTGGTGACAGACCATAAATACAAATTTTAAAAGACCCTACCTCCCCCCTCATTCCTAAGCCAGGAACTTCCTTCCAAAATATGACCTTGAGCACCAAGGGAAGAACTCTGCTCACAGCTCCTTAAGCACTGTGAGAAAATCTGTATTAACTAATCAGAAATACCGACGTCCTCCCAAATTTTTTTTTTTTTTTTTTTTTTTTTTTTGCTTGCTTGCTTCCTTAGTTTTGTGTGGGTTCTTGGGTTCTTTTTTGTTGGTTTTTGAAACAGCACTACTGGGCTGTACAAGTAGAGAAAAGTTCTTTTTCAGAACTGGCAATTACTACTGACATATAATCTTTACTCTCGGGAGAGCCCTTTTGTTTTGGTAATGTAGAGATGTAGTAATGCACTGTTGTAAGGAAAACATAACTTCTTGTTGTCCAGGTTAACATTACAGCACTAAGAAATCAGAATTTGAGCACAAGCAAAGAGCTAAATCCATATTCACAATTGACAATCGGTCCAAAGTAATAAATTAGCAGGGAAGCATCTTTAGAATCATAAATATATATCCAACATTAGAAGAAAACTGCAGGGATGCTGATTAGAGGACAAGGGTATGTAAGCACAGTACAAAATGTGATTAATTTCACAGTAGTTAACAGAATATGCAAGTTGATGCATCACAGAGAGATCACCAGCATATAAAAAATGTTGTTGCTGAAATCACATATGAATTAAAAAAAAAAAAAAAAACCCACAGAAATGCTGAGTGCTTTTAACTGAAACTTAGATTGCCTTTGTATCACAAGCCTGAGCCTACTTTTCTAGATGATCACTGCTCTCAAATGGTTTTAAATTGCTATCATATCAAAGGACAAATTATTTTGGAAGGTTAGAAGTCATCCTGTCACCCTGTAATTTCTTTAATTACAGCACTCTGAAGCAAAACAGAATCTGAAATAACTAAGTTAGCTCTATTAGAGAAGTTCTTGGATATTCTCTTCATAGTACACGAACTGAAAAAAATAAAAGCTAAGTTCTGCCTATCACTCACAGCTTGGGCTTTATAGGACAGCATTGCTGCCCATTACATCCTGTTCTAAAGTTATTTGGTACCTTCTAGCTGTTGAAACAGCTACTCCTTTACTTCATTCATGGAAGAGAAATTCGGGTCAAGGCTTGAGGATAAGTTTCAGAATTATCTGGAAAACAACTGAAGCCTGACAGGCCTTTGTCCAGCAAAGATGTATTTGCATCGTGCACCTGCAGAACATTCAGCTACTCAGCACTGAGAAACAAGCAGCTATGATGCAAGATTTATACAGCAGTAACAAGAGGATTTGTTCAAGTAGTTTTGATTATTCTGTAATGAAAGACTAATGAAACTAATAAGGCTTTATCACAACCTGCAGGGATCTTGCCAAGAGCCAGACAGAATATCTGAATTAGTTTGTGGGAGGACTTCAGAAAGTCAAGAGGAGCAGGTGCTAAATACAGACTTGGTAACATCCAGGCTAGGATATGTAATGACAGGTTGCAGTGGTAGTAAAGCAGAAAAAAAATTTTATGGTAGTGTTTTTTGCTACAGGGTACCTTGAGGTGCTGAAAATATCTCCCATATGTAAGTTTCTAAAAGACATTGACAAGTTTTAGATTAATTTAACAAAATGCCTCTGTATTTTTGACTATGGGCAATATTCTTTCTTTCCTCCAAAGTTGGATACGAACCATTAAAGATTTTTAATTCCTACCAAAGATTCACATTTATTACACTAGTATTAATGAATGAATGAATCTGAGGTCTCTAACCTGTCCATAATTTCTGTTATTTACCACTTATTTTGTATTAATCTCTCCTGGGTTCCGCCTGCCTCTGTGAGCACCACAGCCCATCCCTTTCAGCAACTGCAAAACAAGCACTACATAAGGAACAGTACTACAAATAAGCTTTTCATTATCCAGTCATTAAAAAGCTGTTACTTAACACTCAAGTGTTCTTAAGATGATACCATAGAGTGCTTTCTGAGAGATTCAAACCAATTTCATAACAACACTTCCTTTCTTTTACTCTCTTACACTTGAGATTTCTTACTGTGAGAAGAAGAACGCTTCCTGTTTTCAGGTCTCCAGAGAGTCAACAGCTTCCCTGTAACTCTGAAGTAACTGAGACTGACCACTGCTGTTAAAAAAACTACTTCAGAAAGGGAAGATTGATGTTTATGAGCCCACACAAAGTTACTGCAAATACAGTTTCTGCACTCCTCCCCCTTACAGAATTCACACTGGTTTCTGAGGAAACTCCTCAAGATGTTCTCTTGAGCTGATGGTCCCCTAGCTCACATCAAACTCTGCAGAGTGCTGCTGCCTTTATCTGATTTGTTCCCCTTTGTAGGGCCAGGGGAGTTGGAGTGCTGCTGCAACAAGCTGATCTCCTCCCTAGAACACAGCCTTAAAACACAGCTTCCCATTTTCAAGTGGCTAAAGCACCAGCTTACCCTTTGTTGACTCTGATCTATTTACCAACACTTCCCACCTCAAATTCCAGTTATTACCACCAGCAGAGAAAGACAACATACCCAACCAGGCTGTTTGCCCACAAATTAAGTTCCCAAATAAGCTTTCAGTGGCTTATAAATCCACTTAGTGTCTGTCACACCAAAGAACCATGTGAAAGCTACCCCAAGGGGTCACTCTACAGAACTGGAAGCAAGAAGTTTTTAATATATGTTGCTGCTGAGTCTTGTTTAAGGATGCAGGTATTATGAGATACTTAGTAAATAATAAATATTACACTTGTGTAGCCCATTTTCTGCTGTGTCCTAAAGCCACCAGAATGGGCCTCATTTCAACTACATTGGCCAGACAGGGAGTTGGTGCTCCTACCAACAGTAAGCAGGAAAGTTCTGTAAATAAGATGGTGTCATGGTCATTTATTAATGCTTTGTGTGCTGCTTGCAGAAACAGTATTTAGCAAAGCTGAAACACTGAAGTGATCTGAAAACAAATAATTTAAAGACACCTTTAAAGTTTAAGTAATGTAACTTATATTTAAAATTGTTTAATGATTAACTACTTATTAGGCAAATAATTCAGAAAGCATTAAAAAATTATGTACTGCATTCCACATCTCACATGCATTCTTATCATCTTATATGCATTCTTTTTTTGTACCACAAAACTATGCCCAACTTGAGTTATAAACAATATACTAGCATATTTTCCAAAACATTATTATACACCTTCTTTTCCTTATCAATATTTAGTTCTTCTAAGACATACTTGAAGAAGTACAAACAAGATGGGCCTTCCTTTCTTTGGCAGGGATAAACATACAGTTTTTTTAAAAATCCATGAGAAAACTAAAGCACAAATGAGTCCATTCTAACTTTACTTATTAGGTATACTTAGCATTTGCAACCTTCACATCATCCAAGGAGAAACAGCTCCATCTAAAGGTTAATTGGACACATTCTCCTCTCTTGTGTTTTCCTTTTTCACAGGAGCTATGTCACAAGTGTAATAAACAGCAGTAGCATGTTTATAAAGTCAGGCAGCAAAGGCCATGTTATAAAGCTGGGGGAGGAGTTGATTTCTCTACTTGAACAGAAACGGGAGAGCAGAAGACCCATTAACATTGTGTTCTTCCTTTGAAGAACCTCACACATGTTCATCTTCTCAGTATATTTATGTTTTTGTGGTCTCTGCTGTATCAAGTAACTTTTGGCTGCCAGCTTATGATCCAGTATCACAAAGTCATTCTTTATAAAGAAAAGAAGAACTCAAAACAGCTTTCAGAAACATTTTCAAAGATGAATGTCACTGCAACTAGAAAACTGTAGGTTAAGAATATCCCAGCATCATCAACCAGGGTATTTTTACAGATCCTTATACTGGCACCATGAAGTTGATTCTCAGGATAATTGCATTTCACAACACTGACCAGGAAAAGTTACCTTTACTGCTCATTTCACAGTGACTTAATCACAGCTAAGACCAAAATAAGGAGTTATTTTATATAACTTGACAAATATTCTAATTAAAGGTCTCTAAATTCTTTTTAGGCTCTGATGTCCCTGTAATCCTGAGCACACTTTGTGTACACTGCCCAAGCAATTGCATTATTTTAACAAAGGCATTCAGCAAAGATGAAATACTCTTAGACTGCCGACATAATTATAATCATAATGAGCATTAAAAACAATGATGAAACCCAAGCTTTTCAGAGCTGAAATCAAGAAGTGTTGATTATAATTATGCAGTGTTTATTGTAGTGCTATTATTAATCTAGATAGAGCTTTAGGAAGCAGAGAGAAGAACACAACTATATGCCAAGCAGGAAACTCTACTCAGTGGATGCACGAAGCTCAAAGCAAATTCAGCAATACAAGTTTTGATTCCTGTTTGGGATTTAGCCATATTTAAAGACTGCTTTGGATCTACTTCTGAATTACTCCAGAACAATTTTATTCCATAATTCAGATAATAATGTTGATAAAATGTATTTAATTTCTATAATTTATCCCACATCACTTAGAAAAGTGTAAACTGAGAAATCAGACAGTCAGTACTGAAAGTTCTACTGGACATGCATGGGATGAAAAGCTACCAACCAAATCATTTAGGGAGTGTATCTAAGCTATCAAGTTAGTAGATTTATTTTGCCCCTCCTTAATTTTTATGTCAGAGCACCAGATTCCTGCACTCTGATCCTATGCACCAAGCTTCATAACAATTCCTCTTCATTTCTTCTCCATGGGAAGACAGATGGCTTCCTTTCTAACACAAAGACTGAAATTTTGAATCTAATGAAGTCTATCTAAGTACAAATTTCATATTGATTAACCATAATAAGGCTAATAGCAGCACCCAGAGGCATCTGTAAGAGTCCAGTGGGACTAATACCCAGACCAAACAGAGTGAACAAGACAGTAATCCTTTTAAGATCATCCTGTATTTCCCATTACTGGCTTACTTAACCCTTTTGGAAGTTTATTCATGTAGCATTCAGAAGACACTGCATGTACATGATTTTGGACTGCTTCACAGATGTGAAGAGTTACATACTTTTGCACAGACACTCCCCAGCTTTACCACATCCACCTGAAGCACGGTGATGGCTTTAAATAGAATTTTAATTACAGGCTGTGGGTCATATTTCCAGGAAGAAAACCAGGAGTGAGAGGGTATCCCTCTAAGGGAATGTCTAAAGTCTCTCTTCTGACCAGAAGATGCAAATTTGTAGCAATTTTTAGGTGACAGAATTTCAAGATATATAACTGTTGCAAGACAAACCTCTCTTAGGCACCGTGCTCCAAGGTCCAACAGGTGCTCCAGCAGAAGTGCACAAACAGTGCCCCAAGTTGGCTGCCCTCAGGAATGGTCAGCCTGGCTCGCTGCTACTGCTCCACATTCAATTAACCTCTCTGCTGGCTTGCTCAGGAGTCAGCTGAGCCTGTGTTTGGAAGCTCACCTTTTATTGGCCCCCTAATCCTGCTCATGTGCAGTTGGGGCCCACCCTAATCAGGCACAGGTGGGCTTAACACAAGCTCATGCCCACTGCCTGGTAATTAGTGGCACCTGGTTGCCTCATTTCACTACATACAGCTGCAGATCATTTATCCAACAAAAAAAAAGAAATCTAACAAAAATAACAATTTGAAGAATCGTTGTTTTCTTAGTACACATAAAAAAATTTAGAAGCTTAGGGTTTTTTTTTCAGACTTTTCTTCAGTTTCTGTTCTATGACTGAAGACAAGCAGCACAGGAACTGTCCTTACAGGACTCCCCACATGGATTCAGCTTCCTGATGTTTACATTAACAACAGAACTGCCCTTGCTGGCTCAGACCAGTCACCCACAGAACTCAGTACTCTGCCTCCAACTAAAAACAGCACAGAAGAAAAAAATCGGGGTTGGACACCTGGCACTCAAATTCTCATCCAAAGCTTTTACCCTCTTCAAAAGTATCAACTACCTGCATATACTGATTTCTTAATAAAAGTGCCAGCAACTTTGCTTTCAGATTTCAGTATTTATCCAGATAAATCCAATGGACTTCAACACCAGCTAGCACTGCCTCCCTGTTTCGTCCCTTAAAAATAATACCTGCTTCACATCTTTTTTGCACAGAACTGAATCCCTTCAGCATCAGTTCTATACAACACTTGTGAATAAGTAATCCTCCTCAAGGGACTAACTTAGCCAGCCTAACCTTTGCATTACACAGTAATGGCATCAACTGAGACACAGACAATGAAAGTAGAACAGTTTGTTGATCTGATTTAATCTCTTCTATGTATCTACCACATAACACCCAAAACCATTTCTGGAAATGCCTCTTTCTTCTGTGATAGTTCTACCAGCCTGTTTTTCATTACAACCTTGCTGCTTCTTGGTGGAAGTGCAATTACGACAGAAGCAGGAGCGAAGTAGGGGGACAGTAACAAGACTGCGTGTGCTTTGTGGCCCTCTCTGTGCACCCCCAGTGGCTCTTGAAAGGGTGGCAAAAAATGCTAGTTCTCCTTTGTGTTAGCTGTTAAGCATTAAAAAGTACTTTATCCCTACATTTATCACCCTGGGAGAAAGTCCAGCCTGAATACCAAGAATTGACAAGACAGTATGGGAGACAGCATTGATCAAGATGACTCATGAAGATTCTTCCAAAAATAGAATTCTAACTTAAAATAAAATACTTGAAAGCATTTTTCTGTGTCTGTTTTTGTGCATTCAAAACAATCCATAAAACACGAGTCTTTCCGAGACAACGTGCCCTAGAGAGTTTTTCCAGAGACTCGCTTCTGTTTTTGTTCACCAATTCTGTAAAAATATTAGTAGCTAGGGTCACCATTTAAAGCGTGACCTTCAGTTTTTCTTCTGTCAGGGCTGGAAAACAATCTCAATGCCATACCAGCAGTAATAGGAAAGCCGGTGACTTAAATAAAGTTTCCACTCTCCCTCCACACCTTCAGTCATCAAAACTTGTCTGACTCACCACCAAACTGGGAGCTGCAGCTCCACATCCCCCTGATTCTGCCAGAACCTCACTAAATTAAGCTCCAGCAAGTGCATGGGAGTGCAAATCCTTGCTTAAATGTCTCTACTTTTGCTGGCAGCCTTGGGTAACCTCTGGAGGACAGTACACCCCATAGCTGAAGTCTCTTCCAGCCTTCTAAATGAACCAGGAGAAACTTGAAGGCTGCCCCATGAAGGAAAAGGCTCCTCTATCACATCTCTTTCCCTGCACAATTTAGTTTATATTTTACAGGATTCTAGGGTGGCAAGGGACTTTGTGCCATGGTTACCAATATGTACTGAAGGGTGCAAGAGGTGATGCCTTCTAACCAGAAATCAGTGCTCCAGGAGGGAGCACCACTTTTCTGCCTCCCTCATCATCCCTCATCTGGGCCAAGCCGAACTCCAGCATTACAAATAATTTTTGTTTATAACTTTTGTAACCCCCTGGCTCATGTGAGTCTGCAGTTTAATTTCCCAGCTATCTCAATAGGGTGCCGTGTAATCTAATCATCTTAAAAGTAAGCCCTAAGCCATTTAAAGCTTTTTGAATAAAAGCCATATTTTCGAGCTTCATAAATCAAAACCTGGTGATGTGTTCCAATGCTCTTAAAGTAGTTTGTGAAAGAAAATTAATTTTTTTTAAAATATGTACTTTTTTATTTCACAAGGAAAAGATTGTGAATGGCAAAGATACAATGTATACAATTACAAAGTGAGGCACTATAAAATTACAGGAATAAAAACTATGTAGCTTATTAGTAAACAGATCAAACAACTCTGATTTAATACAAATTCACAGTCTGACCCCACATACAGCTGTGTATTGACCACGTGATTTTTTTCCCTGTTTAGCCACATTTTTAAATCATATCAATTCCAGCATATAAATGCAATTCAACTGCTTTGAGGCAGTAATTTTCTACTTGTGTAAAAGCTGATGCAGAATTAAAGTTAATTACTGAAGAATGAAAGATGATGCAGAATTTCTCCCTCCTGCAAAAAAAACTCTGAAATGGGAGATTCATGTTACATGATTAGGATGACACACATCAGCTAGAAATGTAATAAAAAATTGGTAAATCAAGGTGCTGATCACCAGAGGTTATTCATCCAGTAGAGATTTAGACTCTGCATGGAACAAGTACTACAACTGGTCAACATAATTGTAGTCAGTAATAAGAACTGTCAGAGAAATGGTTATAAATCCTGAGTAAATACTGGTTTAGTATTTTTCAGTTCAAAGGAAGTCAGTCAACTGAGATGAATAATTTTCACCTAATGGTATTTTAACAGATTTTTATTTAATAGATTCTACTGTGAATTTACTATCCATTCCACAGATCACATTATTTTAAGATGATCTTTGAACAGCTTGCTCCTCTTTCGGAAACAGGAACAGATTTGCTTCTACAGAAAAATTGATCACTTCACTCTGTCAGTGGATTCATGATTCATTTTCTTATTCCTTCTTTAGGTCTCCTGCTGTCCCACACTGAGTTAAGGATCCATGATTTTTATAGACTATTCAGCTCCAGTGAACAGCTAGCCCACTGTGCACACAGTCTGCATAAAACATTCATACATCAGAATTAAAGTCTTCCGCTAAATCCTTTATTTGAGCTCAGGATGTCTCTTATCCTCAGAGAGATTCCACAAACATTAAAGATTTTCTTTGGAGTACCTCAAAAATTCCCACATGAAATCAGCTCAGTCTGCACACTGATTCATAATCAAGACAATATATGAGCTCATATTCCCTGTCCTCTTACTTGTAGGGCAATAGGAAGTAAGAATTACACTGCACATCACAAGTCTGTAGCTTTTGGTTTTCCCCTCCTCTTCAGAGCTTCAATTAAAAGTCAAAAAAAAAACCAAACCAAAAAAACAAAAAAAAAACAAAACAAAAAAAACAAAACAAAACAAAACAAAAAAAAAAAAACAACCAACCAAACAAAAAAAACCAAAACACCAAATGAGAATAACATAATTACTTTGAATATCTACATTAAAGCAGCAGAAAAAAAGTGATACTTGAGAAACGTGGAATCTTAACAGAAGGTATCATCCCCTGAGGAACAATACATCAAGACAGAGGAATGAAACACCTCCTAGATGTAGCATCCTACCCTTGAGCTGCTGCCTAGGCACTTGATCAACCCCTGGCTACATGTTAAATATAAGTACCACCTCCACTTAAAAGTGAATACTCAAAGAGATGTGTTAATCATTACTGTTCCCTCTGTTACACGTTAAGAGCCAATCATCATTACAGTATCAGAATACTTGAAAAGGTAGCTAGGATGTAACAATTAGATATAATTTCCTTCCTCCTATCAAGAAGAAAAACATCTCTTACACTTTCTTTTTTTATTATGTGCCACCGCAGTACTTCCAACTCTCTGGAAGCTACATAAACATTACTACACAAAGATTCATCTCAAAGTATACCAAACCATGCCAAATTAGCCCTGATCACACCTCTTACAGCTCTTTGAAACTTACTTTAAATATTGCTTCAGTGTTTTTCATCTGCAGACAGATCACAGATTCCTGCACAGAATCATCCCCTCATTGCACTTCGACATCATTTAAATACCTTTTCTCACAACAGCAACAATAACAAAAAAATACTAGTCCAACCACCAGACAAATCCTTTAATGTTTCCAATGTATAATTTGGGTAGAAAAATCCAAACACTGAGGGTTACTTAAACAATGAGTTTTACCTGATTCATTTGATAAAGCAGAGCCAAATGCAAAAGGAGTTAACTCCCCACAACATCATGTAGAAAGCAGATAGGATTAATGTGCTTCACCCACCTAAACTTTAGGCATTTAATCATAAAACCTGAGAAAACAACAGGGAGAAGCCTGACTTGAATAATTTCTTGTTTTACTAGTTTTTGTCCAGAAATCAGTCAAAGGGGGAAAAAAATAACATATAACATAACACATTTTTGGTTAATCTCCCTTCTGGGATAAATAAAAGAGAAAGACAAAGGCTGCATTACAAAAAGAAACAGCAAAGATTTCTGCTCTCTCTTTTCTCACAGGACTGACTTCCAATGGCATTGACACAATGGAACCAACAACTTTTTGAAGTACAAACCAACCAAACCAAGTTTAACTTGAAGTCTGGGTGCACCCAGACTATGCTAAATTCACTCCTTCAGACTATGCAGCTATGCTAAATTCACTCCTTCACTGGAACTGCATAGAAATAAACAAAATCAACATTCATTTTGTGGACAAAGGAAAGCAAGCTGGCTTAAGAGGCTCAGAGGAAGATGATGATTATTCCAGCAAGTTAATGCCATGTGCTTAAAGCTTTTTTCCTTGAATGAAACTTGCTTTCAATCTATTAACCTCAATTTTGGCAATATACTTGTATACATGGTTAAGTTAATTTCTGCCCAAATCTTCCCTGTGCCTGGGAGGTGGAGGAAGTAACCAGCTGCAGGTAAGACTACTAGAAGCTGGACATTTAGCATTACTATCAGTTAAACTTTTTTTCTTTCATTTAGTACACAAACATATGTTATGTTCAAGGTTATTTAACTAGATACTGCTCACCAGCAAACCATGAAATTGTATTTTGGGTTTCAAATGTACAGCAAATACTCTTAAGCAAAGCAAGCAAATAAATCTTTAAATCTTTCATTGAATACTAAAGAGAATTCTTCAGACATACAGGATCAAAAGCCTCATGTTTCTACTAGTACTAAGTGTTGTTCATTCAAATTTGATTCTTATTTTATAATAGAAGCAATCATTTTGCTCCATGCAGCAAACCGCCATTTCATTTTTAACTGGTCACCAACTGTACTTCATCTTGAGACTGATTCAAACTTTTCTTTATTGAACATCATCATTCAGAACAATGTAGAAAAAAGTCCTTGCCTTACTTCTAAAATGAAATGAAAATGGTTTCCCATGAACTCAAGTTGAGTTAGAGTCACAAGGTGAGATATTCAACCAACTTGATTTAATTCGTCCTTTGCAACTAAGGTGACAATCTACCTGAGACACTTAACCTCAGGGTATTTATGAAAGCATGCCTCCTTCTTTTGTAACTATACAGCTACAAACTACTGTCTTTTCAGCTTTTGAATTCTGACAGGCTCTATTTTAAGTACCCTTTGTTTTAAATATCAGTATGAATGTAAGTACTTTAATCGTTTGGTCATTACTATTTTCTTCACTCATTACCAGTAAAGCTAAAATTAAGATGTTCCATCTTTCACTACAGCAACATAACTCTTATTTTTAGAAACATTGTGGTTTGAAAGCAAATTATCCACTGAGATAGGTCTGTGAAAGTTGTACCTTTCTTGTAAAAACCAAGACAACCCATTTTCCCGGTACTATGTCACTGAAACTAATAGTCTGGCTCCAGAACACAACAGGAGCAACTGCAGAAAAGTCATGAACAAGGAAAGTTTCTATTTACTTGAGACAAAAAATTCAATCCATTTAAAGCCAGTATAATTCCTTTTCATCTCCTCTCCAATATTATGGCTTGGGAATGGTGGTGTCTTGCTCCCCTCACGGTTATACAGGATCTGCCACTGCCAGCTAAGAATATCAGTATAATCCTGAATCAGTCAATGCCTCTTAGAAACTACATCCTCTTCCAAAAATATGAAGGACTTACTGACAGACTGTAAAATATGAATCCTATTTCAATTTAATCAGTTCTAAGGGACCCAAAAGTCAGAATATGAGGGGTTGGAAATTGGTAACATGAATACTTTTCACAAATGTCATTAATTTAACATCATTGTCAAGTCAGTAACCACTACCAGTTGTCATAGCTTCTATCAGAGGATTAGCAATTGCCTATCACTGCTGATGAATCACATAACCTTCTCTACTTTTCTTTAAGACTATGAATTTCTACAAATGACTTTCCCACCTATGTACCAGTAAATACCTAAGGAAAGTAAAAAAACCATTAACTTTTGATCCTCAGGATTTACATGAGAATTATTTCAAGCAAAATTAAAGAGCCATCCCACTTTTCTGCAGTTTTTCCTTCCTTCCTTACAAACACTTTGATTGCACACATCTGCAGCATCTTTCTATGTATTACTTTAGACTTTCAGGAATCTTTGGACCTCTGAAGGAAACAAATTTTACCAAGCTTTGCTTCACTACTGAATGCATTTTTCTAATAGTCTGCTGCAAGATACAAACTACACTGCAATTCGCTTGGACTTTACCATCTTTGTCCTCAGCTGGCACATACAATTCTCACACAAACTGACTACCTGCTGTCTTATGTCACAGGAAACTTTCACAATGTCCTGGCTTCCATAAGGCTCATCCAAACTTGCTGATGAGCTGCATTATAAATGTTTAGCTAATACGAGAACAGTGAAAAGATGTAGAGACTGATGTCCTTTTGACCTTAGCTTTTTTCTCTACCTCCTCCCCTCTCCGATTCTCCACCAAACAAAAATTAATCACCTCAAGTTGAACAATTACTGACACTTTTGGATGTCTGTGGTATTTCATCTCCTGGCAAGGCTCTCCCTGATATATCAGCCTCATGCACTGCTAACACCAAGTTCCCATAAAAAATGACAGAATGTTGCAAAGATTCATTTTTCAGCCAAACATGCTGTCATACAATTTCTGTCTTCCTAAGACTACTTATAAAACTGCCAGTTTTTAAACAGTCAATAAAAAGAAAATCAATCAAAAAAAATTCACTTTAATAGTAAAACTTCAACAAAGACTCCACATCTGAAAATCTGGTCATCTAGTTTATTATCCTTGATACAGCTTTCAGTACTTCATATAGCACAGGCCATCAAATTTCGTTCTACAATTAGCAGGTCTAAAGCAGTTCAGCTCAGCATTAAAGAGCAAACTTGCACAAACTTTGTCCATGATTTTACTTATTTCACAAGCAAGCATCTGAGAAAAGCATATTTTTCTTCTGTACTAGTGAACTCCAGCAACAATACTTCAAGACCACACAGAAGTTTCCAAATGTTTCCAAATGTCAAATGACAAAAAGGAGCAAAGATCTATAGTTTTACAGCATCTCATCCACTGTCAAAGGTGCCATCTCAAGAAAACTCTCTACGAAAAAAAATGTATTTGGATGCACTTAGTCTTCATCAGAGAATCAGACATGACTTTTATCATGGTCAAAAACACCTACAGTAGCTTCATACATCAATTCTGATCACCAGTTTTATACAGGTTTCTATAATGAAAACAGAAAAAACATACTTCCAGCATGATAGCTAACATTATACCTCCAAAAGCCCAGTATTTATAACTTTTGTTGTGGAATCAGATAAAAATTACAGACAATTCAAGATCTTCTAAAGGTAATTTAACCTTTCATGTTCTTCAAAAGGAAGGGCACTAATAACCAGCATCATTACTGGACGGCTTTATTTCCATTCATAGTGGAAAGCAGGAGATTAATAGATCTTTTTTGCACTGAAGTAAATCAGTCTCTGAAGAATTCATTTAAAAAAAAAAAATTAAACACATCGTCAAATTAAGAAGTATTACAACCAACTGAGGTATGCACAAATTTCCTTGCAAAGTGGTACTTAACTAGAAAAAAAGGACTCAGAAGTGCAATTCATATCATCCTTGGTTTCCTAAGCACACAGCATTAGCTCCATATCTTCAGTCTTTGGAGGAAAATATCTGTATACTAGTTCAAATTTCAATTTGGGCACTGAAGTAGAAAGAAATGCACCTTCTAGAACTCAATTCCAAACACAGACTGAGTTTTAGACCTTAGGTTAGAAGTGCTGAAAGAAATCAAGTCTGCAGGATCTATAGCTTCATTTAAATGCAGTCTATATACACGTGTACCATTCTGCTCTATTTCTTTAAATGCCTATTAAAGCCTTGTGGCTGAAACCATAAAAATAAACGTGAAAAACAATACTGTCAAACCTGTCCACTACTTTGGTAATCAACATAGCAGCAATATTACACATTAAGTGGATTTAATCCTACAAATTGATTAACACTTCCTGTGTTAGAAATATTATTGTCAGAAAACAGGGATCCCACCTTCACCCCCATAAACGGCACAAAGACATTTTGGGTTGTTTTGTGAAAGCTTCTCTTAGTTTGGTATCTTTACCATAACAAGACTACATTACATCGTAACAGGAATCTCTGGGAAAAATATCAAAAGGACTTCAGAGAAGCTGGACTTATCTGTCTCCTGAACAACTGCTGGAGAAGATCCAGGTTCACAAATAGTCTGATAAAACCAGTATGACTTTCAGTATTTAAGACTGAAGATATATGAAATCACTACTTTGCTCAGAAACCACAGGGTAGCCAACATTTCCTAGACTTGTTGAAAGTTCTAAAGGAAAAATATCTTCCCAAGGAGATAAGTGAATTTTAAGAATCCCTTGATAACCTCTTCCCATGAAACTATCAGAAGATGAATGAGATTAACGTTGAGAGGTTTCTTCTGTTTTGTGTTTGGATTTTATTTTTCTGTTGTAGAACTGTGTTAACTGGAACTGAAGAGCTGCCATTGTGGGATATTTGTATAATATATTCTGTGTAAGAACTATCATTATACAGAGTATTTTTTGCTTCTGATATTTCTTCATGGCATACATTAGTTAGAAATATGCTATTTAGTTACCAATGAATCACAATATTTAATAAGAACTTGACTTTTTCTTCCACTGAATGTCAAGCATAAATCACAAAGTAGCCTGTTTAAAGAAGTTTTTTCCTTTTTATTTTGTTAGTTTCCCCTATCAAAATCATCTAAGGCATCCAGTATGCATCATACCAGGAGAATTTACAAACTTCAGAAATTATAAGCACCCCCCTGATTTTTGCAAGTGCTTTTTGCTTGGTTTAAAGAAACATTCATTTGGGAGAATTATTTCTTACTGTATATTGCTGGCTTATTTAACTTTCAAGCCCTGACAAACTGTCTAAGAACTCCTGGTGTAAGTTTACTACATTAGCCAGATGTGATTACTCTTTTTTCCAGAGCAATTACTTAGTGCTCTAAGTAACTCAGACTGGAAACTTACAATGCCAGCTGATGGCTTCCACCACTTTCTTTTCCATCTAATTTTCCAACAGAACCAATTAAAACAGGACTTCATCTGTACCTCTAAGCTGTCTGAGATATCCTAAGATATCTCTAAATTCTCAGTTTAGGAGGTTTTTCAGAACTATTTTATACTACTCTGCAATTAAGGGTATTCTTTGCATATTTAACTGGTGCAGTAGCTTTAACTTTTACATCAAAGTATTGCAAGATTGGTAATATCTCATCTCTATCAAACAAAATCCTCTGAGGATCTATTGCAGAGCTATGGAAAAACAACAGAGACAGAAAGCTCTGCTGTACTCAACAAAGCTATCAGTGAAACCCAACTTTACCAGTAGCATAAAAAACGGAAAAAACTCAGAGACCTAAAGCTTCTTTCCTAACCAACATGAAACTGTGCTACACTCATTCCATTTTTGAATGGATGAGAATGAAGATCTAGGGAAATACACTTTGTATCAGAAGTTGCCAAGATTATTTTAGTGTTATAGGAGCAGAGTGAGGGTCTGCAGATCTGCCAGGGTGAGTGATTTATAAAGTTTGGTGCTTGAAATGTTATTGTAAATTCACTTCAAAAAAAAAAAACCAAACAAAAAAACCAAACCCAAACAACGCACTCATCCATTAATACTTAAGAATACAGGCAGGGTCTGATGTTTGCTATGTTAAACAAACAGAAAGGATTTCAAAGCTAGGTAAACATTCTCAGAACTTTTTTCTTCTCCAGTAAAGGCTGAAGCTTGTTAGAGAGAAGAGAAAGGCTGCAAAGTAGTGGGGTACTGAGAAGGGAAGACTGACATCAAAGTTGCACAATACCTTTTAACAGTTGATTCTCTTTCCTCATTGCAAAATAGGATTTCTTAAAACTTCAAGCAGTACATACCATTTCTAAATGCTATTTTTATCTGCCAAATACACCTCAAGTATCTCCTTTCATACTTTTTTTACTTAAAGTCTTCAAAAAGATACAGTTCAAAGAACTACAGGATCAAAAAAACCCAAAACCCCTGTTACATACATAAAATCTGTAATAGATACAGATCTCTTTCTATATATGCATTGGCCCTCTTTTTTTTCCTATTTTTTGGTTACATGCAGAACTTATACACAGAAATTTAATTTGCAAATCCAGTACCATCAGGCTTACTTCTAAGCTTCACTTACAACACACCTTGCACTTAAAGATCTATATTGTAATACGAGTGCCAATAAAACCGTTTTCCATTAAAAAAAAAAAAAGAAAAAAAGAAAAAAAAAAGAAAAAAAACAAAACAAAAAACAAAACAAAAAAAAACAACAAAAAAACCAAAACAAACAAAAAAACCACACCAAAAAACAACAACAAAACAAAACAAAAAAAAAACAAAAAACAAAAAAAAACAAAAAACAATCAAAAAAACCCACAAACCACAAATAATTTTTAATAGAAAAGTGGGGTAATATTTAGAGTCACTCCTGACTGTCAGACAAACAAGTTTCATCCAGGAAGAGTACCTCAAGAAAAGCCTTTCTCCAAAAGGTACAGAAGTCCATGAAAGAGCCATACTTGTACAAGAGAAAAATCCTGGTCTTCTCTGCCACGCTAGGTACTTACACAGCCATGGAATACAACTCTCTGATAGTACTAAAGCTCTGACTCAATCAAGTACAATCTGCTGTAATTAACATTTGTCTGTTTAATTAGAAAACCAGGAAATTTGATCACTCAGTAGGAATTTATTTAAAAAACAGGCTAAAAAAAAAACCAAACACTTTATTACTCTAAGTAAAATTACAGTTCTTTGACACACACTCATTCTTTAAGATTCCTGTTAATGAGGGATTCACCACAACCCTGAATAAGCTGATCCAGCAGCTAAGTGACCTTTACTGTTGAAAGTACATTCCTCTGTATCTCACAATCTGTCTAGCTTCAGGTTCTACCAAAGAAAAAAAAAATAAAAATTATCATTATCTCTCTCTTAATTGAAACAGAGAGGACAAGGTATACACTTGAAGACCATTCTGATATTCTGAACATGTTCCTTTTGTTTCCCCCCACAGAAGCCGCAGAATTTCTCTTGCATGCACTCTGCACTGGAACACAACTTTACAACAAAACAACCAAACAAAAACACCCACCCAACCATCAGAGATAGATATGCACATTTCATGGTATTCCAAGAACTCAAAAAAATGAGGCTCTTTTCTTTAGAGAAAATCTACCTCCTTTCTGTCTCCTCCCTGAATTAGAAACTCGGATGGAAACAACTGTTTCTCAGCAATCGTAAATGTCTGACATTCATTTGTAACTTCAGTATTTTCAAGAATTTCAAAAGTTGATAATTTTGAAGCAATAATAACTAAGGGATCTGAGTGCAGATGTAGTCATTCCTACTTACAAATAGCAGTCAGTTCAAGTAGACTAATGCATCATCTCACAGGATGTGTACACACATGGATAAGGGGTAATGATTTTTAAAACCATATGATTTTTAAACCATATCTACCTGGATACAAGAAAAATGTTGCTCAGTCACCACTCCTGGAGTTTTTCAAGATTTAACTGGGCTAAGCTTGAAGCCACCACCCAGTTTGAAACAACTTTAAGGTGAAGATTGGTCTAAACACTTTCCAAGGGTCTTTCCAACCTGAAGAGTCTGTGATCCTGTGAAATACTATAATTTTCATTCATCCTTCTATAGATGAAGCATAAAATAATCTAAGAACAATGTGGTGACTTCTGTTTCAGCATCTGACAGCTGCTTCATTACAAATTAGCTCTCCCTCACTCTACCACACACACCACAAACATTCATTCCATCATGTTCCTCCTGACTTTATGTAATTGCCCAGAGAAAATAATGCACAAGGAAATAATATTGGAGCATCAGTTCCAAGAAATCTACCTCATCTTTTTTCTTGTGTACGTGTGCAAAGGAAATTAAATTATATTCTTGCAGTTAACTTACAAGTAAAAATAATCAGTCATACTTTTCTGGAACATGACACAGCTGTTAAATTTTCTTCATTAACTACAGCTTTATATAAATAGTAAAACCAAGATGAAATATTAAAAAAAAAACAAACCAAAACAGAATATGTATCATGATTAGGAATTAACTTGAAGGGAGATTTTGAGATGGAAGACCCTCCACACTCATGCGCTAGAATATCAGTGGAGTAACAGAAATAAAGGTACACTGACAAAATGGAATTATTTTTTTTTCCCTTCAGCACTGGAGGGAACTTCATTCATTTTTCCCTCCAGCACTTCATTTTTCCTTAATATTTTTAGACCTAACTTCCACAAAATTCCATGCAGAAGATGTTCTGAACACCTGCTGCTTCCAGTGTCTGTGAAAGAGGAGAAGTGATTTAAAAATAGGTTGCTAGACATACTTCAAACTCAACTTAATATAAAGTCATGTTGGAATTTAATTACTCCTATTTCAAGAAGCAGTTTCCCTACAATTTTGGCTGTATTTTGCATTATTATAGAAAATAACAACAGGGAGAAGTGTAACATAAAATTACTTCTGCTGTACTTTATGGCTAAACATAAACCTGCTCTAAGGTACAGTTAAATTTTACCCTAGGGAGAAAAATTCAAGTATTTAAAAAGGTCTTAAGATCATGTGCTCATTAACTTATGTCCTGATGGTAGCATTTATATTCTTAGTGTAGTTAAGCTGTATTGGAGATTCATGATATACATGTACTGGAAAACAGGCTACTGTAAAAAAAAAAAAAAAAAAATACAGTTTTAATAACATGATATTAAAAAAGAAATGCACTCCTGTATACCCTAAGATTGATCAGTGCATCTCCCAGGCTCTGGCCTCTCCCCAGTAGATGGCAATGCAGCTCCAGAGCTCCAGGGCCCCTCTGCTGCAGCCAGAGCAGGGGGAGGAACTGTACAGCTATTTTATTATACATTAGTTATTAGGTTGATAGCATAATAATGCCTCCTGAAAGACTGATATAATAGTTGCAGAAAAAAGATTCCCTGAGAGAAGACTTTTCATAATATATTTCTAATTAGGCTGGCTTCATCTGAAGTACAGCAAGAACTACCAAAAGTAATAAAAAAATCCAGAGGGTTCTTAGACATATCAGATGAAAACATGCTGTGTTGCAAGTAATACTCATTCAAAGTTACTTTTTTTTTCTCTACATGCCTGCATGCACATCCATAAACCTAATCACATGCATATATTTCTGTAACTGCCTGTAGATGAGGTAATCTTTTTAAACCAAACCATTTAATTTTTTTTTACTTTTTTTTTTTTTTTTAATCAGTAGAATTAGTAGGAAATCTCAAGTATATGTAATCTTTCTAAGTATTACCATCACTGTATCACTATTTTGGAAAGCACTCCCAAGTGGCTCTTGATGTTCCCTTTTCTCCTCAGCTACCAAAAACCCTGAAGACGAGGAAACACTGCCTTAGAGTTCCTTGTACTGTCACAAATTAATTCTGCTAAACAAAGCCCAATCCAGTAATACATTAATTGAGGTCAGGGTTGTGTCTGGCACTTGACACTAAGGAAATTCAGCAGAAGCAGTGGCTGCTGCAGGTATGAAATGCTCCCCAGGTGGCTGGGAGCAGGCAGGGAGCAACCAGAAGCTGTATTCTCACCCAAGCTGCTGCTAAAGCAGGAAAGAGACCCAGAAACACCAAACACAGTAAAACAATACAGATTTTCTCATGCAAATCCTGAATAGTTGCTTAGTTTCCCCCTTTGCCTTTCTTCTCCCAGAACAAAGAAAATTGACCTGGTAAGAGTCACCACTTTCTCCCTCCTCATCTCACCCCTCTTCCACCCTCAGATCATCCCTGCTGCAAGAGTTAGGGTGACAACACTACTGCAACCACACCAACATTTTAGCAACTTCCCCTACCCAGTCACATGATCCTCACACATCTACTGTGAACACTTCAAAGGATACCGTGGCACAATTTCTTTAAAATGCTGTGCAGGTTAGAGACAGACCCCACACTTACCTACAGGGAAGATTTTAATAAAGGCACTGACACATCTACTTGTCAAATGGGGTATTTTTTACCATCTTTCTTTTCAACAAGATAATTTACAGGTGGAATGTCAAGCTTAAGTATCAATTTCCTTCTTCCAAACTAAATATCCATTTGTTATTAAACCCTGACCACCACAACCAACTTCATTTTAAAATAGCTGACTCAATTAAATACATCCTCCCAGGACATTTACCAGGCATAAATATAAAGCATTCTTTATGCAAATCTACCGGGCACAGCCATTTCTCTACCTCAAAACAGCTGTGTGAGTAAGTACACATACTTTTCCATCTTCAGAGAAAATATTTTTTTACCAACCTTGCTTTATTTTAGCATCATCCTGCAGAAAAATATATGTATTGTACAGTTTATTCAGAAATTAGATTAGTACTACCTTTGATTGCACTCATTGTAGAAATCACTGTAATAGCAAATGCAGTATATAGAGAACTATATAAAAAAAGATTAAGTGATAATTTTCAACTAGGTAATTTTAAGCTAGTTTGTCTCATCTCAAACCATCAAAGTGACACGTTTTCACAGTCAAATCTTAATTACTGTATTTTGCACACCTGTTGATTAAGCCTACAGGAATTCTAATTAGCCATGCTCCTGCATTCCTGCTTCTGCTTTATGTTCCACTGCTCCCAGCATGTGCTCTCCTCTTGCAGCTTGCTCAGTCAAGGATGAATGCAACCACTGGATTCATACCTTTGAGCCAAGTTACAAAGCTTGAAGAATTTTTTTATTGTTTTAATCAACTATTTGTTCATCCTCTTTAATTTTCTACCTCCAGTCTTCTATATTTGGAGAGCAAAAGAGAAGCTTTGTTCATTAAAATCGGGAAACTTCTCCTTTGTAAATTTAATTATATAATAAAATATAGTAAAAATGAGTAATGGTAGTAAAGTGACAGTAAAACAGTTACAATAAAATAAAAAGGCATAAAAAGCAAAAGCCATTTAAAGTAATGATTCTTGATACTCAGGCTTAACACGAATAGGGAGAATTCTAATGAGATGTTAAAGAACTACTTTCATCTGCTTTTTGCAATGAATTAACTCCCAAGGAAAGAGGTTTTATTATACTGAAATTTGTATTTTCAATATCTCTATTTTTATACTGAAGTAATCAACAGCTTAACTTTGCTGAATGTCATACATGAAATGAAATTTCTTACTGCTTTGGGATGTACATTATGAGTTAGTGATGGACACTGGCTCAGCAGATAAAAAATGCAACATCCCTATTTAATTCTGCTTCCAAGACCTACAAAATTAACTTCTCCAAAAATTTTAACTGCAAAGAGAAGATATCAACTATTTATTTAAATTATAATAACAATAACAACAAAATCACAATAAAAACATTTATGAATGCTAAAAAATCCCCACACCTATCAATGACTTTTAACTTTAACCTTGAAGAACATGACTAACTTTAACCTTAGAGAACACGACTAAACCCTTATAATATAGATTCCTGTTCCAAGCACTTCATCACACATCTATGGATGAAAGAAGTACCTCAGAGGTAGATGACTGATCTCCTTATCATATTGTGTCTTGGAATTAGGCCCTTTGCTCTCCAGATGTGCCTTAATGTAGCATTAACTTAATTAGCAAAGGTTTCTAAAGCCTGATGGTTTAAAGAACTGGAAACCCACCAAGATGACAAAACCCAGCAAGTCATTTTGTTAAATTTGCAGCTTTTCAGATTATATTTGCACTTAGCACTCACAATTCAAGGTATTCCTAAATTCTGTGATATAGGGTATCTAGATTGAGATCTACTGAACTCCATCCTGAACAGCTGATGGGCTTTAAATCCTCATTTTTTCTGTAACCCTAGAGGAAGAAAAGCCATCAAAGGCAGGTAATGTGTAAATGGGAATTATGGTAGGCAAGCAGCTAAAAGACTATCATGCATAACACTTCTTACCTTAGAATCACAACCACTACACAGATGCTGAGTTACTACCTCACTTGCTGTCATGAGGAACAACAGCATGACTTCTCCTATGCATTAATATGCTCAAATTGCTAATTACCAAAAAAGCATTAGAAAAATTACAGCCTTCAAGTATATAAAAAAGTGGCCTTCCACAAAACTCAGAAAAAAAATGTTACCGTACTAAATTGTTCATCTCTCCTGCTATGGTACTTGTACACAGCAGAGCAATGATTTATAGTCCAGCTGTGTGACAGACAACTAAATCTTTATGTAAACTCTCTAGGATTCCTTTTTCATAAAAGTGAAGAGTGATTTAGCTGCATGAGTTCCATTAACATTAATGGGTGTCACATGGCTAAATCCCTGTGCTGCACTCTAAAATTTTATATCACTCTCTGTATAATTAGAAATAATTTTCTCTGCACTGACTTCCTTTCTAAGTGATTGTGTGAAGAGACAGCAGAAAAATATGGCAGTGCCAATCCACCATGACATCAGTGACACAGCTCTTACAGAACACCCAAGAAATTATTTCCCATGATTCTGATCATTTCTCCTTAGTTCTTAGTTTCTTCCTCCAAGGTATTTTGATTGCTGAAAATAGATTTCATGTTCTTTGTCCTGCACAAAAGGTACAAAGAAGTACCAATATTAAGCTTTCCTCTTAACAACTCAGTCGCAAAAGCCAGGAATTTTATGTGCTCTTGTTCCTTTGGGCTGCTCCATCACTTGTGACCCTGTCCTATGCAATGAACAGCTCCTAAGCACACCCCTTTCCTATGCTTAAGTAACTGCCTGGTGTAATCTTACAAAGCAACTCCTGCACATAGTTTTTCTGCACTAAGCCATAAAAATTCTCCCACCTCTGCTTCTCTGAGTCATGTGTAGCAATCTAGTCCTGTGCTATTTCTACCATGACACACAACCTAGTGAAATACTCATCTTGTGTTTGTGTAAGATGGAGAATGGAAAAAAAAAAAAAAAAAAAAAGACATACCCACATGGAGAAAGTCTTTAAAGGCCAAAAGAACCTGTTCAGAAAAGATTCAAATGTGCCAGAAAAGATGCACATCATCTGCATGCTCTCTGGAGTAGCAGCCCTCTCCAGGAAGGCACCATCAGAGCTTAGGGTACTACTGAGAGTTTTGCAGTTAGACATGGAAAAGAGTAAGAGTAAATAATCTGTAGGAAAGGAAAGGCAAAAATTAAACGATGTCATGGAGTGGATGAGAGGAGGGATTTATGAGAGCCTTTTGGTAAGCATGTCCTCTCTTCCCCCAAGATTTAAGCCATTTTAATTATGACTTTAATACAGGAGAGATGGGGCAAAAGACAGGTAAGGTGAAAAGTAAACACCAAAGTTAAAGTAAAAAGCAAATGAGGAAAGCCACATAGCCAATATAGAAAAAGACACAGCAAATAGACAAAAGAGAAGCAGCATGATAAAAAAAACATTTTAAAATGTCTGCAGTACTTATTTAGAGAAAACAATCACTAGAACTTCGGGCTGTGGGTTCACTCTACCCATTTACAAATGTGTACAACATATGCTTCATCTGCTGTTGCGAGCTCTATGTAACTGACACAGGTTTTGTATTGACCTATGAACTGGAAACTTCAAATGCAAGGGTTTCTGAACAGTCCAAGTATCTCTTACAACTTTGCCCATCACCAGAAACTTTGTCCCCCTCTGATGCTGGCTGTGTTTAATGCCAATACTATCCACTGCTCTGAGGCCAATTGTTTGGTTCATGCACTCAGGTCTACTGTAATCAAGAGCCATTTCCATCCAATAACTGCTTCCTCATGCATACAAATGGAGCTATTTATTTCAGTTAGCACCTTTATGAGCACCAAGCAAAATTTCACATTACTCTGATTGTTGCCATTTTTGTGTTCAAGCTGAACTGCAGTTACCTATTATACCTATACATTTTTTCATCTTCTTTTGGTAATAGCTCACTTTAGTGCTACATTTTGAATAAAAAAATCTTGATCTTTCTAGTTTCTGCTCTCAGTATTTATTTCTAAAGCACATTCCAATTTTGACAACATTTTGAATAGATGTGGAAAAAACCAAGCTATTAACACTTTCTTTTGATGACACTGGATTTCCCCTGTGGGGCTACTCTTTTCTTTTTAAAAGCCACACAAATGAAACCACAGCTTCCCATATGAATCCCCTGAGCAACTACATACATGAAGTTTGAAGCAGTTTTATATAGCTTTTACTCCCCTGAGGTTGTGACCAGTACCATGTAAATATACTCTAGAACCACTTAAACTGTGTGTGTACAGCACAGCAACAGCAAGTACAAAAGATTCCCACTATCTTTATTAACTCCAAGTTGCTATTCTCTGACAGGAAGACACAATTCTAATGGGCAGAGTTTGTTCTAAAGATATACAGATTTTTAAAAAATATATATTAAAAATGCTTTACCCTTATGAGCAGAACTGTGCTCTGTGCTAGGAACCTCATCAGTCTGGTAACCATCTCTGAGAAAAGCTCAGCACTGTGGAAACAATTTATGCCTCATCTATGACTAAAGCAGCAAGAAAATACTTGATTGCCCTGAACACTAAGCTACACCTTCCTTTTCTGGTTTTCTCTTTATTCTTTAGCAATCATATACATATTTTCTCTTTTAAAAATGCTGTAAAAAATGGCTTAGAGAACATCAAATTGTTCAGTGAAATCCCACCTACCGTGCATGGTGGTTCTTCCATTTGGCAGATACATGTCTTACAATAAAAATAAATGAATGCCACTGCCTGCTGAATGGTTGAAACCCAACATCCACAGTCACTTAAGCAGCAGCTCAGAACAACAGCTTTATAATGCATTAGTAAAATGCAGAAACATGTTACCCATCTTGCTACCTGTTGATATTTGATTACTACTCAGCAGATTACCAAAATGCCAGTGCAATGCAGCTTTATTTAAAAAGTATGAGGCGTATAGATACATATAACTAATCCTCATGAAGCCCTCTAATATGGATTAGAGAAGTATAAGACACTCTATATAATTTTTTCCTGGTGAAACAAGAATAATTAATCTTCTTCCATTATAAAAATAATCAGCTCAATTTAAACACATACAGACAAGATTCACAAATCAGATTTAAGACAGAATGAAAAGGTGATGATATACAGGAAAGGTTCTGTAAAAAAATAATAATGCAGGAGACTTTGCTGCCAATGTCTGTCTACTCTGGGCATATTCCTTCAGTAGAACAGAATAGTTCAGTTACAAGTGACCTACAATGACCACCCTGCCCAACTGCCTGACTACTTCAGGGCTAACCTGTCCAGAACAATATTCATACTACTACTATGGAACAGGAGAAGAAAAAGACAGGCTTGGAAAAAAAATAAAGGCAAATATTTATCTATTTGTCAATTGAGAAATATTTTTCTAGAAAGAACTGAATATGAACAACATCAATGAAAAACAGGTGATGCTGACAGCCTCCTCATACTTTTCCTGAGGCTTTTTTGCCTCAGAGATAATGGACAAACAGAGTTAAGTTTGCTTCATCCCATATGCAGAATGACTGAAGGAAGCACACCAAAGTTAATTATCACTTCAGTGTCTACAAGGCAGTCAACATTTTGCTTTCCACAAGAACAAGAATACAGATAATTTCCTCAAGGCTACCTCTATTTAATAGACAGAAAAAAATTAAATACCATTCAAAGCACAACACTTACCATCTGTGAAAGCAACCACCGTAACACAATGTTTATAAGTACTGGTGCTTTTATTTGGAAACAGGTTTTGGACTTCCTTTTCCTCCTCAGTTTACTAAATCTTTATTTCCAGTTTTTATCTTTCCTTGCAGCCTTCCCCTTCTTTCCCTGCCAGCTTCCATTGCTTTTATTGTTAAATTGATCTTATTCCTGAAACATTTCATCCTCTTCTCTTGTCATTTTGTACCATTTTTATTCCTAAATCCATACTATTACTTCAGACTTTTTTTTCTCAATCCTTTGCAGTTTTTATCTTTCTTCTATTTAATCCCTTTTATCTCTGTATCTGTCAATCTTTCAGAGATCTGCACTACAGGTAGGCTTCTCTTATGTCTTTAGCATTTAGGTTTCTCAGGAACTCTTGAAGTAGAAGACTTGCATATAAAGATACATTCTCACCCAAAGTGATTATTAAAGCCTTTTGCCTGAGAAGGTCATCACTCTAGATGAACAAGTGAGTTTTCATTTGTAAGCAAATTCGGCCCTGACTGATAGTAAATTAAAACTACCTAGAGACACACATAAAATAGACTTTGTGTCTAGGACTACTACTATACCTAACACTCAAATGTCAAAACTTTCACCACTCCCTCCCCTCCTTAGTAGGAAGGCCAGTTGGGACGGATTTTATTACATCTACCTGTAAACTGCAAAAACACAGGGATATTTTCAGTATATATTCAATGACCATAAAAAAAAAACCCAAAAACCACCAAAAACAAAACAAAACAAAACAAAACAAAACAAAACAAAACAAAACAAAAAAAACAAAAAAAAAAAAAAAAAAAAAAACCAAAAAAAAAAAAAACAACAGGTTGAAGCTAGATTTACTGATGACAGACTACACAAGTCATGGATTACATCTACCCCAGCTCACTTCTGTAGTTTACCTGCCAGTACCTTTTGGTAAAACAATAAATATACACATAGTTAGTTTAAAGCAAGTTCATGCAAGTAGCAGTGAATGTGTTTTCAAGTCAATCATCTGAGAGCAGTCATCGAGCTTGGACTATACCCAGTACACTGCTCACCTCCAGCCATTCCTCTCAAGCATTCTGTAATGAGAGGACTCATCACACTGCTCACAATCAGGGTCAAGTCACACCTCAAACTGAGTTTTAAAACTCACACTAACTTTAATACCTTCATGATTTCCTTGTAGATGTCAAACTGTGTAACTAGCTCTTGCAAAGAAAAAGCAAAAAAAAAAAAAAAATCTATTAAATAAGAGGTGTCCCTTACCTTATTTGTGTCCTGGAGATTTACAGTAAATTAGAGTTTCTACAACTCTGTATCACCAGCTGTAAAAATATTACCTATATTATCATACTCTCCATTCATCAGGGTTAAATAACTTGTTTTTGACATGCAAGGAAAATAGCACTCATTTTTCATTACCATTAGGTGAAATATGAGCAAATAGACTGTCTAAGCAGGTAAACCTCACGATTATTTCCAAGACTGTTTTGCAGTGAAGTCAAGATAATAAATAACTCCAGTTTTGTCACTGTGAAAGTAGAGAAGAGTGTGCCAATCTCAAGGAAATCTTTTTCACTGTGTAGTGCAGCAGCAGTTTGCTTTAAATCTGTTGATTCAAGATGATGTGGTATGATTATAATAGGTAAGCATCTCATGATTGTATCTTGCACACTGTCCCTCTGGGGATATTAATGTAACTTGTTACTCACTGTAAACTTACAATTTGATGCCTCCCTTAAAATAACTGATTAAAAAAACAAATGAAAAAACCAAAATTAGAGGTTCTACCTGCAAGCAGGTTTTACCATTCTGTATTATACATTTGATTGTTGTAATTATGCGTTTTACCTTCTTCTCCTATTTAACTCCCCCACACCAGCACCACCCACTTCACTAAGTTTCTCAGTACTGCATGTGAAAGAGAAAACTTGCTATTTTTGAAGTTGCCACTGCCTGCTGTGTGGTATAATAAATAAACCTTCAATGCAGTATGTGAAAACCTTTCCTTGATTCTGCTTAAGTAGGATGAGGACCTAAGGTACTCCAATAGATTCATGGAATGCCAGGTTGGAAGGGACTCCAGGGGTTGTCTGGTTCAACCCATCTAGGTAGGGAGAGGGTTTAGATATGATGGCCCAGCACCTTGGCAATCTGAGTCTTAGGTGTCCACTGTTGGGAAATCCCCCACTTCCCTAGGGAGAGGAGCCCAATGTCCAACTGTTCTCACAGTCAAAATTTTTCAATGTCCAGTCAAGATCTCCCTAGGAGTAACATGTACCCCTTGCCCCCTCATCTTTTCCATGTGACTCCTTGTTAAAAGGGAGTAGCCTTCTCAGTAGCCTCCCTTTAAGTACTAGAACACAGCAGTAACATCTCTGCTACCTAGTCTGACCTGCTAACATACAGACTGTTTTTATACTAGGGATTATGATGGAGATCCATGTCTCCTTGATCTTCACAACGATCAGTAAAATCCTTCCAAGTCTTATTTCCCTCTTATGCTAAACAGAGGTGATGCACATGCTAGCACCAGTCCTGGTAGCACAACACACCAAAAGGGGGAATATAGTGCACCTGCATATCACAGTGGGGGCCTCTCTGGGTACCCCCAAGCTCATGTAGATAGGCAGAGGACATGGCCAAGAAGCTGCCCTACAAGTCTTATTCATAATGGGAACAAGGGGGGAAACCTGAAGATGTCCATCATGCCAAGAAAGATACCAGGAAAAAGGGGCAACAGTAGCAGAGAACGGTAGGGGGAACCCACCATGATTTGAACTGGTCATTCTATTAAAACAGATTTTAACAGCAGTAATCAGTCCTAGCCTGATGACACAGCAGCAGCAAACCTCAGCTTTTGCTGTAACACTATGGAATGCTGGACAGAGTTTATTCAGGTATAGCTCTACAATGTGGGTGCTGACAAACCCCACTGTAGCAATGGCTGGCACAGCCTGGGGACACACTTATTCTCAGCTTAAAATTTTGATACCAATCTCCTGAGTGCTCTATTTTTCAAAGGAAAGGTTTATTTTCTCAGAAAATTTGATGACCAGTACCACTGAATATAATACCCTAGATAAAGGCAGAAAAATCGCAACATTTAGACACCAAAATATGCAGAAATAGAGTATTTTAGGAAAATAAACTAATCTAAGTATTCCATTTAAATGGGAACTCTTCCATCCAGTCATCATTCAGGTGATCACTGTATATATGTCTGTGTCTTAATATGAACTATCTCCTCACTATAAACCTGGTCTCCCCTGTAGGCTTGCCTTCTACTGAGACAGTCCACTTCCCTTATGAATTTATTTTCATGAGAAGAACTACACAGGGCATGAAGTAAGAAGTAAAATTTGGTAAAACCCCCATCAAGATAAAATCACTTGCATACAAGAAGGAAGCTCATCAGTGAATGACCTGAAGCAAGGATAAGGAAAATATGAAAGGATAACTCTGCAATTTGATTTCTATGCTATTCTAAACAATCCAATAAAGGGAGATATTTGCACTACCTGGCTCTTTCCTGCTGGCTTGCACAATACAGCAACTGCTCAGTGTTGAGGTGCTCAGTTGCTATCACATAGATGCATATTTTGAAGACAGACTGAGATGTTCTGGAAGATATGGAAGGATATGAATTTCTCTCTTGCTTTAGCAAAACTGGAATATTTTAGATAGTATTTAAGTAACTGAGCTAAGTCTAATTAAAATCACTGAGTTAACATGTCATCATCTTACAACCTTCTTTATTTACCACTCACATCCAGAGTTTGCCAGTCAATCACTCAAGAAAACTTTGAGTATTCTAAATGAGGAAATCTGAGTTAGTTAAGAGCTAATACTGAAAATTTAACAGCTGTCATACCTTTCCAGATGAGGGGAAGCACTTCAAGCCACTATCATTAGTAATGATTTAGAAACTATGTAAGAAAGATTCATAAGCAGGGTTAAAAGTTAGAAAGATCCTTCTTTGCCAGAGAAAAGAGCAGACATAGGTGAAAGAAAGTGGTGACAGAAATGTCATAGCAATTGCAGTAATGACAAGTACTACTGGCTCATAGTCTGTATGCAGGAAAAAATGACAGCAACCAACACCAGGTTATATCACTCAGCCAAAAACTAACCAGTGTATTTTTAGCAGAGATCCTTACACAAAACTCACTTCAATCCCACACCTAGAAACTTTTCCAGTCATGATTTCTAAGGCATTATCTTAAAAACTCCCCAAGCAGGCACTGAGGATCAACAGTTTTAACTGCTCAGGCAGCACAAGAGAGACAGAAAACTGCACAAAATTAGCAACTTCAGGAGTCCTTGGGTGGAATAAACCAATTCTCTCCTGCCTCCTAATTTCCATGCAAACAGTTCAGGGAATGCAGCTGGGATTCCTCTGATTCTCAATTACAAAGGGAGGGTAACAAAACCATGAGAATTTAGCAGAGGTGATTGCAGCTTTATGCAGCTCTGGTATGTACTGACAACTCCAAACCAGCCTCAGGACTGAAGTGATTTACACAACAGCCCAAATGCAGAAAATTCTGTGATGAAAACCATCATACCTACAAAAAAAAAAAAAAAAAGCCATGCTTAAGTTTTACTTCCTAAGAATTTTTTTAACAAATGGAAGCAAGGTAACCAACAGGAAGAGCAATCTCAGAGAAAAGGCAGGTTGGCTTTTTGGTTTTGCACTTCTATATAAAGTGCACTTCTATAAAATGTGAATGAATCACTAGTAACAGAAAATTTTTTCACCTTAAGTCACAAGTTAAAACCCAAACTACATCAGATTTTTTGTAGTTGTTTTGTTTTGCTTTTGGTTTGTTGGTTGGGTTTTGTTTGTTGTTGTTTTAGGTTATTTGTTTGCTGTTTTGGTTTTGTTAGGTTTTGGGTTTTTTTTTAATTTAAGAGGTCTTCATCTTTGGCTTATCACTGTGGATGATTTTGCCCAGTTGAATATTTTTTTTCTCATGACAGCCCTTGTTACACTGACTGCTATTTGTTGTCTCAAAAAAAGACTGTAAAAAACTGGACATCAAATAATCTTATGAGGAGAGGTTCTGCTCCACCAGAGGAATGAGATGACCTTTGACACCAATTCTGATCCGCTTGTCTTCAGTTCTGGCAGCAAAAAAATCAGTGACTTCAGTGTTGTTAAGGAACTAAATTCAATTATTAATTGCATCAGTGAATGGACAATTTAAAGTTAGTGAATTAAAGTTTCATGCATTATGTCCTGGATTTCCATCTTTTAGTCATAAAAATTATCTGTGGAATTATTCAGGAGGTACAAATGATCAAGACAAATCCAGGTACTGACCGATTTCATGGTCATATCACTTCAAAGATAACATCTGTACATGAGAAGATGATGAACCAGGAGCATGTTTAACAATATTCCATTGCTGCTCCAGCTGCTCCAATTATTTTTGTCTTTAGCACTTATTAATACTACCAGTTTAAGAATTTCAAAACTAAGAGTATTCCCTGACTAGGTACATGTATTAATTTCTAAATTAACAAATTGATTCCAGTGTATTCAGAGATTTGCTAATTAAAATGACTGATGGTGATACCAAAGCCATTTATAGTTCTTGTCAACATATTTATCTTGTTCCTTAATGTACTAGGCTCATTATGAGATATTAAAATGCATAAATGACAAACTTTGAGAAGATAATTGATTAAGCCTGTGTATTATTCACTGTATTTAGAAAAAAAGCAAAGACCCTGTATATCATTCAAGAGAACAAGGTCATCCAAGCATCTCAAAATGGAATTAATATTATAAACTAACCTGAAATCAAGCAAATAAATAGGACAGAAACAAACAATTAAGCAATGTGTCCAGAATAGCACAAAGCTGGTAGCACAGAGGTGCCAAGATTATTTAGGTATTTAAAGTATTAACTCTATCTGCAGTAAGAATCATTACCAAATTACATGCAGGACTGTCCTCTAAGCTGATAATTCATAATGATGTCCCACCTCAGGACTCCAGGAGTTAAACAGCATCAGTCATGAGGAGCCAATGAACAGAGTGAGCCTGTACATAGCCTCATGCCTTATGTCTTTCTCCAATATAGAGTTCTTTGTCTTACTACAGGTGGTTCTGAGGGAGAACTCAACTACTCATTATAGGGTTTTCTGAAGCAGTTAATTCCAGAAGAGCTACAAGAACTTATGTTGGCAAACCTGATCTGAACACAAAACATAATATTTTCATTGTTTTAGAAAAAAAGTACTTGGCCCAAGTATGCCAAAAGCTTAGGAAGGATCTGAGAAACCTGAATGTAAGAGAATGATTAGCAGCAATGTGACCAGCAACAAGGAAACAGAAGGGAAGGAACCCAGCAAGAGGAAGACAATTTTCTGTCACAGTATATGCTAAAAGCTAAGACCCAGGAAACTGTCCATTATATGCTCACAAAGTCTGAACCAACATTCCTGGAGTCTCTGAGGAGTGTTTAGCAAGGATCAGGAAGGAGTTTTAATATTTGAGATATTATAATATTCTACCACTATCACATACCACTCTTACTCTGGTCACAGAATTTACTTTATACATCCTGATTTTTGACTGGTTTTTGTTTCCCCTCCTTTTTACTCAGGTGCTTCATTAGAAAGAACCAGATTAAGAATCTCAGTAATAATGCTCAAGTTTACCACCATTTGGAACTTGAATTAGATGGAAATCTCTTGATTATACCTCAGTTATAAAGTCAGCCAGGTGACAATTGATATAAAATCAGAGATGATGACTACCTTCACAAACAGCATTTCAGCAGAAAGGCAAATTCTCTTGAGAAAAACTGAAGTTCTATTTAAGGTATTAATGGTCCATAGCTACTATCAATAATAATCTTGAATGTCTGACTGGACTGAGTAACACACTCCTCAACTATCACTGGCAATTTTTGCTGATCCTAACATGTTTGATGCATTCATAAGTTATAAAACAGTTGACTCATCAACTATAACCTAAAAAAAAAAAAAAAAAAAAAGTCAAACCCACACTACAGTTTTCTAAGTTATACGAAGCAAACTGAATTTGTCGTGCTCTTGTATATAGTTGGAATGTAGTACATGGAGTGTAACAGCATCAGAGAGAAACCTCCAAGTAGGTTTTCTATTAAGCTGTGGGAAAGAAATAAAAATTTAACAAAAATCTGGGCAAAGGGGGATGAAAAGACACAGAAAAGGAGACAGAAACAGCTGCTTTTAACAAAATCTTTAAGGTCACTTCCAATCCAAACCATTCTATGACAATTAGTATGACTATGATCTCTAGAGGTCCCTCCCAACCCTTAACATTCTACAATTGTTGGTGGAAGCACCAAATAATGATTTACTAAAAAAAAAAAAAGAAGTCACATGTATTTTATTAAAAATGTTTTAGCACTCTAACACTTGTAATTATATACTTTTCCATTGTAACATTAGAAAAATAACCTATGACAGCTATGCTGTTCTGATTAACATAAATAAAAGGAAGCAATGCTGCTGATCTGTATCTCAAAATCTGACAAAAGCAGGCTTTACAAAATCACAGTTAGAAAAATTACTATTTCATTTCCACAAACAAACTTTACTTGATAGAGCCTGGATTGAATTAATTTTATACTTCTGGGAAAATTAGCCAACAATCTTTTATGTAACAGACTGAAATAGGAACAACACTGTGCAGACTGCAACATGCCAATTACCATGTTGTAGTCTCTGGTGAACTATATTTCCAATTTTCAAAGTTGAAAGACCTTCAATAATGGTAATTAAAGATGCTCTAATGCTTAAAACCCTAAATACACCAGGGATGAAAAAAGGAGATTAAAGAATTTCTTGTGGCTTAGCATACAGCTGATGTTGCAAAAACATACTGGGACACCAGTGGAGAACACCACAGAGCCTCATTTGCAGGCACTCTCTGGAACAGCTGCCAAACCACAGCTGGGACTTGTTTTCATAGTTCACTGGTTGAAACATTCCCAAATCCTATCAGGGACCCTACGAACAGCCTGCCAGTGCAGAGAGTTGGTTCCCAGCATCCAAGACTTCTCCTAGGCACATGTGAACTGAGTATATATTCAGCCTTATTTGCAATTTACTCGTTTTGTCCTCAGTTGCCTCTGAGTTACTGAAAGCGTGCATTGTAAAGCCTTTTCCGTGTCTAAATTGGATAAATGAACTGATAGATATTAAATAATATTCTCAGTGGCACAACTAAATTTGATTTAAATCAGTTTTAAAAATCAGTAAGGTAGATCACCAATCACCATTAGTTCAAGTCTTCTCTTTTAATAGAATAAGCAGCCTCTAAATTGAGAAAAATTACAATGGAAGTAAAATGTGGTAATCGAGTTCATGTTGTAATCTTCTTCAATGCTCCCATATTTCAATGGATTCAAAAACAGAAAACACTAAGGAATGTTCAAATTCTCTTCCATATTCATTTTCTTTCACAACAGGCAAATAAAGAGTAACACAAATAAAGGCAAAGTATTCATATTTTACCTGCTGAGTGGTCACTTATTAGTAAGAAAAAAAATAATTAATATATTCACTTGTAATTTCTATTTTGACTGCGTCCATGCCCAAAGCCTGACCCTAGCTTAGTACTTATCTTTTCTTCACCAGACTTCAACCTCATTTTTATCCTTATCTTGATTTTTATCAAGACTTTCTATATAGATCTACAAAAGTACCCAGTATTCAGAGCTGATACCCAATCCTGGCACTGAACAAATACCTTTAAAGTTAGTTAACATTTTTTCACTTTTTCCCCCCATCCTCACCGATTACCCCTGCCTTTCCAAACCAGGACTTACTGGTTTCACCTTCCTCATCTTAACAACCCATGTTCCCCACTTCCACAAAGCCACAGATTCTGATCTTTAAATGCAAAACTTGATGAACACTGTTGAAGATGCCAATGAGTGAGCGACTTACTACATGCACAACATGAGCAAGTTTCTAATTGGCATCACCTGCTACTGCTGCCAAAACCCACGAGAAACTGTAAATACAGTCATATTGTAGTATAATTCTTCATATCTAATCCACTGGGTTGTCACTTAGTGTATAGTAGGAGAAAATTCAAAGAAGCAATAAAACTAAAAATTATCAGAGGAAAATTGTACATCCATGACTACAGAGCTGTGGTATCTGAAAGCATTTCTGTTTCCATATTGTTATTTGGTCTTAAACTGCAATAACTACAGCCCCACTAAAAAGCAGATGTATTTATAAAGATGATTCACATCTACCTAAACATAAAAATGCATGTCTTGACTTTTTAACAGTAAACCTAAAATTAAATATTGTAGTGAATATTTCAAATGTAAAATACATATTTTCCAGCTGTAACTCATACATCTGAGTCTTTTTCAAGCAATTAGGTCCATTTATCTTTTTTTTTCCTTCATATGAAGGTCTTGTTTATTTCTACAGCACTGCACTATCCACATTTTTGCATTACTAGCCTTTTTTTTTCAGAGCTCTGCAGGATTTTATTATTGACTACTTCTCTTTCTATGAGGTTTTATTGTTCCATCTGGTATTTTAATTACAGTCCTAGTATCAATTTCACATATTTGCTGAAGAGGAAAAAATTGATTTCCCTGCAAATTTATATCTTGACTCCTATTAAACAATTAATTTTTGCAACCCAAGTCCAGCATTAAGTATTTCTCCTTTTTAATATAGAAATAAATCTGACTACAGGTTGCCCAACATTGGAAAAAATAGATTAGATAAAGGCTAACATTTAAAAACTCTTCATTTTCAGTCTCACAGGAAAACACTTAAAACCCTAAAGTTGAGTTTCAAAAAATGAGTAAGAAACTTGGTCAAGATTAACAATGTGACCAGTTACACAAAGCCAGGTGTCTCTGAGAGCAAGCACAGTACTATCTGCCTACCTTTCACCAGTACTGTACCAGATATGTACCCAACACTGACTGGATGCACAGCCAGGGATGACAGAGTAACAGAAATCAGCTAGAAACCACTGTACTTCCTTTTATGACATTTTACTTGGAATTCAAGGCCTACTATGGAAAGGGTTAAGTCATTTGGTTTTAAAGTACATATGGCTGAAAAAAACTGCCATAAAACACATTACTCGGAAAAACACATCACTGCAATGTTATCTGGAGAGGTCAGAACTCCAGAAGGAAGAATAAATCCCAAACGTAACATCAGCAGACATTTACTGGGAACAAGCACAAAGCTTCTCAAAATCCTCATGGACTTAAGTAAGCATAAAAAAACTGTCCCACAGCATTGATACATAACTTCAGAAAAAGCACTGTACAACATGTCCTGCCATGCAGTACATCCAGCCACTTGGTTGTTACTTTTGACAAAGAAACATAGAATTGTTTTGGTTGGAAAAGACCTTTAGGATCATCAAGTACTGCAGCTGATAATTCATGTCATGTTGTTTGTTTCATGTAATGTCACATTATCCAGTATTATTTGACAGGTGTAATTTAACAAAATGTAAGGGACATGTTATGCAAGAAATGTAAAACCATGGGAGAAGGTGTATGTCCAAAAAAATTTTTCCCCCTCTAGAAGTGTCTTGAATCAGCTATTTTAAAGTGACATTAAAAAAAACCAAAAAAAAAAAAACAAAAAAACCCCACTGTAGTTGTGTAATTTTCATATCTACTATTGACATGAAAATTACACCTATGAAAATATAATAAATAACTCCAAATTTATTTTAGCACATTCTGCTCCTCAGTTGACTACTTCTATATTGTTTCCAGAAAAAGTGCACTGCTGTGCAATGTAAGTGACTTTGGAGTGGGAAAAATTGAATGAATTACAAGTGCAAGTATAGAGTCTTGCATCTGGGTAGGAACAACCCCAAGAACAGGCTGGGGACTGAGCTGCTGGAGAGCAGTGAAAAGGAAAAGGTCCTGGGGGTGTTGGTGGATGGAAGGGTGACCATGAGCCAGGAATGTGCCCTTGTGGCCAAGAAGGCCAATGGCATCCTGGGGTGCATTAGAAGGGGGGGGTGCAGAGAGGTTCTCCTCCCCCTCTACTCTACCCTGGTGAGGCCACATCTGGAATATTGTGTCCAGTTCTGGGCCCCTCAGTTCCAGAAGGACAGGGAACTGCTTGAAAGAGTCCAAGATGAAGAAGGGAGTGGAAAGGCTGAGGGAGCTGGGGCTCTGCAGCTTGGAGAAGAGGAGAATGAGGGGTGACCTCATTAATGTTTATAAATATGTGAAGGGAGAGAGACAGGAGGATGGTGCTCAGTAATGCCCAGTGATAAGACAAGAGGCAATGGATATAAACTTAAGCATAGGAGGTTCCATATAAAGACAAGGAGAAATTTTTTCACTGGGAGGGTGACAGCACTGGCACAGGCTGCCCAGGGGAGCTGTGGAGCCTCGTTCTCTGGAGACATTCCAGACCCACCTGGATGTGTTCCTGTGTGACCTTCTGTAGGTGACCCTGCTCTGGCAGGGGGGTTGGACTCAATGATCTTTTGAGGTCCCTTCCATCCCCTAACTTTCTGTGACTTTCTACTCAGCTTTTAATTTTTATTCCTAGATTGCTGTTTTGACCTGATGAGTGACAAAAAGCAAACGATGACATAAAATAAAAAGCATTAGGTTTGCTGAATTTTCTACACTGACTAAGCAGATTTATCAGTTCAAGGACAGGACAGGAGAAAGGGGGCAAGGACTTCAGCTCTCCTTAAATGTAAATAACTGACACAACTGAGATACTTATGGCAACATAAAGTTGAATTCAACAGGACCCACTGGAATTTTAAATCCTCTGTACAGTAATTCTATGCGTGTGCTTCCTTTCAAAATGTGCTTTATTTCAGGCAAACTGACAAAATAAAAACAAAAAATATGCAAGTAGAGATGTATTCACCTCACTGAACTACTCAGAAGATAAAATTTAACTATAATTTTCTTGTTTATGTTCTGTCCACAGGTTAACAATTTTTAAAACTGGAGCAAATGCACTATTTAAATCTCTTTCCATTATTACAAATTCTACTGAAGAGCATGAGGAACAAAACTAACAATATGAAATAATTTTAATTCTCTAAGAATAATTACTTTCAACTTTAAGTAAACTGCAGAAATAGTTTGCAATTTTGTGCTATGCCAGTCATTTAGTGGTACATTTCACAATAAAAATACATGCTGCAAAATGAAAAGGCTTCCTGATTAGTGTCTTGGCTCCTTTCAGTCATTCTATTCCATATCATAATAGTTACAGAAAGTTTAATTCATCACTAAGAAACTTATGAAAATCCCAAATCAAGTACCAGACAGAGGCTGGGAATATAAAAGCAATCATCCTGATGAGAGGTACAGGAATATAGGCCAGAGCAACCTACACCTTCATTTAGCCTAACAGGAAAGGAAGGGCAAATCTCAGACATCTAAGGGAACAAAAATAACTACCTCTTTCCAGTCTTACTCTAAAGTATATGACACATCTAGAACACAAAGATTTCCAAGAGGAAGGATACTGTTTCTTTAAAGAACTTGAAAAATCTCAAAACTGACCTTTTCTTATTGAAGCTATTCAATATACTGTGAATTTCAGAGCTGCCAGAACCGACTATCAATTTTATTTATTTATTTAAACACTAGGAGAAATGAGATTCAATCACATCTCAAAGGAGAGTCAGAGTATGGCAGAAGGCTGTTAATTTATTCCCCATTACCATCTGGAATCATTTTTTTAAAAAACACTATTCATAACAATTTATAATGTGTTCTGCTTAGTCCACACCTATCAAAGCACATTCATAAATATAAAACTGAAAAACATAATTATCTGATATACTATAGCTGTAAACTAGATCTGAGCAGTGGCCTAACAACAGCATTTTAAATTGGTGTCTCAATTATATTTAGATATAGCTAAATGCTCAGCATACAGTATGTTAGTTAAATAATCTCTTATAAGTGAAGTCCCTTTGTTTGGGTTACTCAGACTACCACCTGAGTAAGAAACTAATTACTCAGCTGTTCCTGCTCTTCCTAAAATCATTATCTGAACCTCCAATAATGGGCAGGGGAGGATGGCAGGGGTGGTGGAGGATGAAGTCATAAACCTTTAACATCCTAATCCTTCATTTTCAAGTATTCTAGCAGTGGAAAAGCATTCTTAGTTATATTTATTAGTAGTAAATAAAGCTAATCTGTAAAGCAGTGATGAGCACAACTCAGACACTAAACCATTCGGGGAGCACTGCCTCCTCTAAAAGTGATTCTGCCAGAACCCTTACCTGCACTGGTAACACATATTCTAGCACATTAAATCAGAACTTTCATTTCACCTTTCTAAGCATTCCAACTGCCGGCCTCTTTTTTAATAATCTTCCTTCAGTAGAACATTTCCTTTTCCCCAGATGAGCAATAAAGCTAAAGAAAAGCAGACAGTTTTTAAAGTGTAGAGCTAGGAGATGGCTTCCATGGTGACACTGAGGAAAGCTCTTACTTATTTACCAAAGGACTTGTCCCATCCTACTCACTTCCCACAGACATTACAACCCTAAAAGCCATTTACTGTGACAAGTTTTGTCCTGAAACTGTTTTACCAGTAGAACTTTTGACACATGAAAATAAGCACCACTGATTTAGCAAAAGCAGATACAGTAAAAAGTACAAAGAATATTATAATAAATAATACAAAGGCTATTTCAAGTGCATCATGTATTCCTGCAAATGGTTCATTAAAGCTATTTCATTATTTAAATTAGGTTATCATATAACTTCCAGCCTGAAATGCCTCTCACATTACACCAAATTGCTCCATATAGACATTCTAAGACCTCCCTCCTCAATACAAAACTAGCAGTTATTTAGCAGTAAGAACACAGCATTTCTGGACTGGAGACATCCTGGAGAGGTGTATCAACTGCTTTAAGTTACAACTTGCCATATTTCTCCAGTGATCATCAATTAAAAACAAACAGAAAACAGACAGAAAAGTCCGTCTTGTTTATTTGAGAAAAGATTCCTTTAAATTCAGCAACTTATTTTCACATATTGCCAATCACTGTGTTAAGTTTTTCAAGTTCTCTGTACTCAACTAGGTTTTAGTCTAATTCTGAATTTTGCTCCTAATGACTTATCCCAATTATCCATGATTGTCTAGAGTCACCTCCCTCATTTTCTCTCCATTCTAGAGAGATCTCCTTGTATATAAAATCATTTCTGTAGAAAATGTCCCAAGATACAGTCATCTTAAAGTGCAGTGGAATGCTGCAGTCTCCCTCAGGGAAAATAGAATAATAGAAAAGACAACAAAGGCAAGGAGTCTTGTAGCACTTTCTAGTAGTCCATAAGAAGGTGAGGAGAAGAGCAATTCACCCAGATCATCTTACCCTCTAGAGCCTTTGTAGAGCACTCCTAAAGCACAGTAGTCTTTGCTCAGATTTTGCTCCTTTGTGGGTTCCTTAAATTTATTTCTGAAACTATCTTGATATGCAGAGCACCATCTTTACAGCTTTTGGTCTGTTGGGTTTTTTTAACACATATTTAGCATTAAAAGTTTGGGATTAGGAAATGGCTGATGTTATCTCTGTAAAGACAGGGCAATACCTATTAAATAGGAAGTCACTTAACAATAGGTGCATGTTACAAAGACAGAAAACCCTTCAGTCAACAACAAATTTGAGACAGACATTAAAATGCAAGAGGAACTTGGGCTGCTCTCTACATTGAAACCATTCAGTAATACTGCACACACATATGTCTAACAAAATCCTCTTTTTTTAATTCTTCTTTTCTGAATACTTGTAGAACTTTTGCTGTTGCTGGTTTGTTTTTTTTTTCGAGTGGGTTTCATGAGCCCTACTCCATATGGTCCAAACTTACTTCCTATTTCTCCACCAGAGGGCGCCACAGGATTTTACAATCAGACGGACTAAGAGAAAGCAGGAAAGCTCAGCACTGCTATAAAATAAGAAGAAAAAAACAAGGTATCAGGAGGTGCTGTTTTATTTATTTATAAATTTGTCTCGACGCCCATACTCACCCACCGAGTACCTATAATTCATTTCGGAGACAGAAGAGAAAGCTTTCAAAATTAGAAGACCCAGTAATATAAATCTTGTACATTCTCAAGTCAGCAACACCCTAGGACGACCATAGGGATGATTTCACCTGTGCCTTGACTTAAATCATCTCTTTTGAAGTTCTACTGTTATGCTCAGGTTGGCACCACCAAGCAGCCCATCAATTTAAAACAGCTCATTACCAGGATTCAGTAATTTTACCTTAAAGCATTTTTTAGCTAAAAATAAGCCAATAACCTTCTTAGGAGAAGAAGATAGAAATCTAATAGAGTATGTACAGCCTACATATATGTTCAAACTGCTTTAATTTTCTCTTATAGAGCAAACAAGTCAGATGAAATTCTAGGATTCTTTTAGTTTGCACTATCTCCCAAGTTCCAGATTTGCAAGGACCCACCTAGGCTTCTCCTGCTCATTCCCTTTATTTTCCTGTCCAATTCCTTTGTTAATCTGCATTTTTCTCAAACAAGAATGGCCAAGTGAACTTATGCCTAACACCTACATTGTTCAGCAACACAAACTTGCTTCTGATTGAGCTCAAGACCATTTTTTATTTGATAAATTTGTCTCAATTTTTTTTTTAAATAAGGGAGTTCTGTAGAGCACTGAATCGATTTAGTTTCCAGTTCAACCTCTCCATATTCTGCCATTTCAAGTCAGTTCTAGAATTATACAAGCCAATGCACCTGGAGCACAGCCTGTTTAATTTCATATTTGGAAGCTCTTCTGCAGATGATGATATGTCTTAGAGATCACCTGTACCAGTTGTGCCTCCAGTTATTAAAACACTATCATTCACTCTTCCCTGAAAGTTTTAAGGTTGGTATCAAGATCACCAAAGCTAAGCAAACATTCTTACTAGCTCTTGTCCAGCTTTTTGGCAGTAGGTGATGGTTCTGGCTGCTGCAAAGTGGTCACAGATGATGTAATATCCCCCCAAAACACATGTGGAGTTTACTGATTGCATTATTCTTCTTTAACAAGCAACAGCAACAGCCTTCCAACTGCTGACCCCCAGTGAAACAGGACAGAGAAGCAGTGTTCTCCAACTTCAGCCTGGTATTGCATAAGCACAAACCACAACACTGACTGCTGACAGTTTTTTTGGCTTTTTTTATCCCCCCACCCGCAGGACAGGGGGTATGCCTATTGTTTATTTATTTATTTAAAAGAGAAAAAAAAAAAAAAAAAAGAAAAAAAAAGAAAAAGAAAGAAAAAAAAGAAAAAAACACAAACAAACAAATCAAAGAGCCAAAACAAAAGCAAGCCAACTCACAACTAATATGTTCTTACAAATGAATGGCCAGTGGCAGGTGCCTGGCAACATAAGTCCTCACTTCCAGCACATTTCCCATATCAAGAGAAGCACACGCACAAATGTGCGAAAAATTGAAATGGCAAAGACTGTTACAAAGAAAAAAAAGTGTGAAAAACTGAAATGACAAAGGCTGCATTAACAGCTTGTCTCACAGTAACAAACTGGAATAGCTGCTAGCTGTTGTAGAGTAAAAAAGAGGCAACATGGCTAAAGGACAGACTTCAGATCACCCTATTTTCTTCTTTGTTCACAGGCAGATTATCAGCACTTGAGGGCTGTACCACATTAAAACGTTTACAGTTAGCCAGATGTAAAGTTCAGAGAGATTCAACACATCCCCAGGAGATGATTCCCCCCAAAATAATCACAATAACAAATAAACACTAAAACAGCTAGGAATTGAGAAGTATCAGCTTTCACATTTAGCATTCTGAAAAGAAAAAACAGAAATAATTAAAAAAAACAAACAAAAAACACAATATTGCAGCAAAGCTGTCTAAAAGAGAAAGGTCACCATGAAATGGAGCACAAGAAGCACTGGTTTTGATGCTTTTATTTGAAGAGAGACAACATCGACCGTACCAGCACTCCCCAGACTTTTGTCAAGATGTTCCCAGATGTTCCTATGTCACTCAGTGCCACAGGACCTATGTCCTACACCACAAGTGACATTTCTTACTGATTTACAAAACTGACAACAGAACTGCCCAGAGAGCAGCATCTGCTCTGTAGCCTTCTCCTAGTGCCAGAGGGTGAGAGATCACATTCCTCAACCTGCAACTCAAAAGAACAAGGCAAGTTTGGGGAGCTTCCCAAGGGTCTAGGGGACAATTTTTGCCTTGTTTTCAAGCTCCAAAAGCTGGCATACATTTCCAGGTCCTTAAAACATCTACAAACCTCACACCAGAAAATACCTATAATTCTCCCATACAGATTTATGTCTGAAAACAGAATCTGGGAAATGCTTCCATTGTGATGCTCTCAACAGATTTCCAGAATTGATTGACTTCCAGATAGAGGAATGAAGCTGGATAAACCTCCAGTTTTATCCAACTGAACTAATTCTGGTTTTAGTTCCTTGCCTGATGCTCAGAAGGTGCAAACCATAACATTAAACAATAACAGCACAAAACACCTGTTGATAGGCCAATCTACTGATTCCATCAGTGATAAGATGGAAGAGAGCAGTCTTATCCCCTAGCTTTCTTATGACCTTATTGAATTTAATAATGAATTTCACAATTGCTAAAAGATATTAAATAGCTTTAATTTTAAAAATTAAAAGAGACACTCTCCAGTATCTTATGCATAATTCTTTGGCCTTAAAATATTTTTTACATTCATGTTGGATGTGTAATTTTTTTCCCAACAAATTAAGAATATTAAGCTCGTAGACCCTGATCAACTATAAAGAAAATAAATAAAAAGAAAACCTAAGAATTTGAAAAGGAGATAAATTGTTGTAAATATTCTAGCATCTAGATGTAAACTGAAACAATTACTGAAAAAACACAGATTCACCACTTACAGGTAAAGCAGCACTGGACAATAACTTTCAAACAGAAGATGGTGATGGTACTTCTTTGTGACACCTGGTAGGCTGCTAAGTGTGGCAATTTAAAACAAAGACAAAAAAAAGAACCCAAACCAAACACAAAACACTGAAAACGATAAAAGATTGCTGGGAAAATAGCCGAGGGTCTGAAATGTGCCAGATTGACTTCTGAAGTTGTCATACATGTCAAGATATGAAGTTCAAATGAAAGGCATCATTCTCATGGGTACTGCATATGAAATACTTGCATCAATGTCATCTTCAAGGAACACCAGATAAGCTTTAAAAACTGTTGGCATAAAGTCAGAAATATGCCTCTTCCACAAATATTAATGCAAGGCTGTATCTGCCCTATAACAGCTCACCAGTACAACACTGGGGGGGGAAAAAGTTGCTATTTATGTCTTTTCTATACTTCTACTAGACCTTACAATGTTTAAAACAGTTTGACCAAATCATAATTTAAGACAGAAATCAGTTATCCTGCCTGTACATTTATTACACTTACTTCTCTTATTCCAGCAGTATTCCAAATCACCACACTTGAAAACCTTTCTGTTGTATTTGGTTTTCAAATTAATACTGCCAAAAGTATAGGGTCTTTTCTAAGAATTTATATTAAAAATTTCCTGGAACTCAGTCCAATAAATTCTTTGATATTGTTAACTCAGCTGCTAATTAAATATTCTGCTATTGGAAACAAATGCATATGAACCACTAGATTCAGGACTTTAAAAAGCACCAGGCCAACAAGCAAAATAAGTTGCAACAAGGAATCCTCCCCAGCATTCCTATAACCACATGGAACACAGCACTATTGCAGAAATGGACACAGTAATTGTACAAAATCTGTTACCATAATGCACATCTCACACACACACACAGAACCAACTGAAATGGCAGCTTTACCCTAGAGGGGTTTAGCATTTAGACCAAGTTCTGCTGCTGAGAACAATCTGGGTCCCATTAACGGCAGAGCCACTGTTCAAGGTTCGAGAGTCCCAACTTCATGCTCTACCTACCCCACTTTTCATTTATTCCTCTCGTGCATTTGTGTAACAGCACTAGTTTAAAAGCAGTAAAAAAACAAACAAAGGTTTCTGTGATGCTAATGCAAAATTCTTTGCAGAGCACCCATTCTCTGCTCTGTTTAGCACCTGCTCTTTTCCAGTGCCTCGGGGTTGTTCCAACGCTGTACTCGGTTCCTTCCCAAAGTGGAAAGCGAGAGTGTGACAAAGCACACACAAGAGACACAGAATTACATCCGTTCCATTACTGTAACTGTCTGCACTCTCAGCCCGTCTTCCACCCGAGCAGAAAAATATTTTTTCTCCCAATATTTTCTTACATAGAGATTAATTCATTAAGTAGCTGCCACAATGTGGTCACCCCAGGAGGGAATGAGCACTAATGAAATATTTGAGTGGTTGGCTTCACCTTCACCTTTCCCACACAAGAGATGAAAGAACTGCAGCTGATTTTATAATAGGTTTGACTCAGGGAGCAAGCAAAACTCTTTCTCTTGACTTTTCCCTGACACTTGAACTCAGTGTTAATTTATGCAGCTAAGTCCATCCTGGTAAAACTCAACATAACAATTCCTCTCAGAAACAAACAAACAAACCAAAACCAACCAAACAAAAACCCCCAAGCCAACCAGAGAAAACAAACAAACAAACAAACAAAAAAAAAACTGAACAAAAAAAAACCCCACAAAGCAAAACAACACCAATCAAAAAATAACCAAACAGAAAACCAAACCACGAAACCCACACTGGCCCTTGCAGGCTTAAGGCTCAACTTACAAGAGATAAATTTCAATTCAGAATAGAGAATGAACTGTACACTAGTTTTGGTTTCCTTAAATAAATCTAGAAAACAAAACTTAAAAGTTTTCATTAGCACCAGTGACAACTCACTCAAAACAATAATAAATACCTCAGGGATCTAAAATTTTATTTAATATTTGAATTACCTTTCTACAATTCTATCAAATTCTATCTATTCTATATGATAGAATTCTACAATTCTATCATATATACTAAAAAAATAATTAAAAAGAGAGACATAAAAGCAACTACAGAAGGCTTGCCAAGCACAAGCATTATCTTCTATCAGTAGCATGAAACACTAGTAAGATTCACCCTTGTGATTGCTCTTTTTCTCTTAAAGCCCTGTTCCTGGTATCAGAAAGCTGGATTAAAAAATAGCTTCAGCTCTTCTGTTATCAAAGTCTGGAGGCATCACATAAAAATAAATTAAGGAGTTCAAAAACTAGAGGATGAACAAAGTAGCCCAAAATGCAATATACTTTCAAAATTTCTATATAGACTACAATCTTGTGATCTTCATTTTTGACATCACTTTTGAAGGACTGGCCTTTAAGATTAAATTAAGGCTATGATGTTCATTCTGACTTGGGGAGACAGGGTGTTTTATAGGAGATGGGTTACTTGAGAAACACATGTGCATACCTTGCAATCTGAAGTCAGAATTAGATTTTACGTTTGCAGAGTTCAAAAGAAACATAACCCTTAATTCTAAACTTGACATAGAATAATCTTGCCATCAGTATGAAATGCCACTGCTTTTAAGCTGCAAGGTTCTAATACATGATAGCAATATAATACAGAAGTAACTGCACAGTTAACTGCAACATAATCTATTTTAACCGATGATTTAATGTTTTCTTTCTAAAATGTATACTGAAAATAATATCACACCACAAGTCCCAAGTACATGAAATAAAAATGATCTATCTCACCTAGTCTTTCTTTGCCAATACAGCTATACAGCAGAGCTCTGTGTATATGATTTTTCACATATTCTCAGCTTAATAAAGAGGCCCTCATTAAAGCCACTCCAGAAAGATGTTTGTAATTTAGTCTTATGCAGTCTTTGCACATTTTAAAAATGACAAACTTCAATAACATAAACTCTGACATACTCCAAATGGAAACAAACATCCATCATGTCAAGAGGAAAAAGAAAAGAAATTTATACATCTGAACAACAAACTCTGGAAGCAAAACCAAAGGAGACAGCAGGAAAAAGATGTTCTCAATATTCTAGGGGGTTAAAACTATAGCTACAGAGAATAAAATTACACAAAAAATTGACAAATATTAACAAAATAGATGTCCCTGGTGTTCTGATATTGTCTTACTACAGACAGCTTAATAAACACCTACTGATATTAGAGCTACTGAATTCAACTTACTGGTCAATTCCTTTCATTACCATAGCAACCAACAGTCAGAACAACAGAAATAACATTTGCCTTCTGCATATGTAAAGACCATATTATCTTTTTCAAATTTAACTCGTCACCAAGACAACATTGCCTTCCATCTTCATCAGCCTCTTCCACACTACAAACACAGCCCCTCATCACACAAGAGTTTGTTTTCCCTTATTTTCATCCCACATTCTCCACTAGCTTTTCCAGTTCTCCCCTTTCATGATATATCTCTTTCCAGTCTCTGCAATAAAAAGTGAAAATGTACAGCACTAAATTCAGTAATTTCATTAATTGTAATGAAAACACATTTCACTTTCAATACTTTGCCAATATCATCAGTGAGACAGATTTCTGATATGTCACAGAGCAATCAGAAATTTGTTTAGAAGAGAATATAATAGTCTAACTATGCTGGTTAATAGGGTAGCACTGCTTTTTTTTACAAGGCTTTGAGAAGTCAAATCAAGATAGAACAGTAACTATTCACATATTCTCATCTGGCCTTTTGTAACCAAAGTGAAACTTCAGCTCCATTTGTGGAAAACCGATTGAACAAGTACAAAAATTTATCTTCTTCCTCCTAATGCTACTCATCTATTTTTGCTTTATCTTATCTGTTTGTCTGAAAGATAAATAGGAAAGCTTGAATTATCTTTGTATCATGCTGCAGTATAACATCACAAACTGTCATATCCCAGGTAGAAAATGCACATAATTTTAATGCTATTTTTATGACGTTCTCTCTGGACTAGTTAATGGCCAAAGTTTCAATCCTTTTGAATAAATACATACTCCCCCCCAAAAAAATAATTCCAAAACAACCAAACACAAAAGAAGTCCTTTAAATTAATTTTAAATCCTTCCACAAGGAAGGATTCATGATTTGAACATGGTAAAACATTTGCATCAATAGAATTGGAAATATTCTTAAGGTATCACAAATGACAAAGCAGTTCTGAGGCTAAGCATTAGATCATAGCAAGGATTGTTTCCCTTCTCTTTCAGGTAGAAGGGTTCATGATCTCAACAATAATTCTGTAAAACAGTATAAAAAGCTCAAAATACATTTTATGTTCTCAAGCTTGCTCTAAGTTTCATAACTTCCTGCTGAAATCTTTCCTCAAACAAAAAAAAATCATGGAGGTGAATGAATAACAGAGACCACACTTACCCATGACATTCTTCCTACAAGAATTATATTTAAGGGAAGCAATGCACCTCATGGTTAAGCCTACTGCATTCTGTCTTTCTACATTAGTAATTCAGCCCCATGCTGTGATAAAAGTTACACTAAGAATTTTATTGCAAACAGTTTTTCAGATGCACAGGAAGAGTTTTCTGCATTTCCTTGCAAATTTTCCTTTTTTAGTTTACTCATCACTCTTTATTCAAAGAATCCTATCTCTCCCATGAACTTGGCTGAAAAGCTGTTTCAAATACCAGAGAGCATCTATCCTATGTCAAGGAATCCACTGATGTGCAGCAATGAGGGGACACACTGCTACCACAAGCTAAGGGAAGAGGAACATGGATAACTTGGAGTTTTAACATACTGGGATACTCTGAAACTACACAGGCAGTGAAGTTTTCAGAAAAGCAAGTCAAAAAGTTAAAACATTCATTTCTGGGCAGCTTTATGTTGTCAAGCCTAATGTCAATTTTATAACAAGATCAATGTTTAACTTCCTTTCCTACCCACACACATGCATTTTTTTCTTTTTGTTATATTTAATGCACAAAGCCTTACTTTTCACATGCACTAGAGAGAAATATTCCTTCTGCAAATTCCTTCTTAACCTTCATGAACCAAGTTCTAATCAAAGTGCTAAAAGAGAAAAGTTTTCTTGGGTGATGTGCACACTGAGCAAAAATTATGAAGAAATTTTGAAGAAAATCATGAAAGCAAATTATGAAGAAAAATTACGGAAACCTGCACATCTAGTACTGAAATATCTTTGAGAACAAAACTCTACTACAAAGAGTAACCTTTAGTACACTGTTTTCAAGAGTTGAAACCCTCTGTAAAGTTACACAGCTGTACCCACACGACTACACTGAAAAGGGGAGGCTGCGTGTTCACCTGCAGAAGGACAAACATGCTCGTGACATAGGGCTCTTGGTCCTTGAGGTATCTGTTAGAGAAAATATATATAAGTTACAACTCATTGGTAAGCTGTCTTAAATTCTAACTTACCCCTGTGTTCTGCTTTTCCCCTTTCTGTCCTACTAAACTCTCTTGCTTCAAAGAAGAGATTTACCACACTTTACTACATCATTAAAGTCTCCTGCTGTTTCAGTTGTTACTTAAAATCTGGAAAATACCTTGGCATAGAAGTAAAGTCATGCCACTGCTCTGCTTAATTTTCCTTGTTTATGTTACTGTCCTGCTTATTATCCTTGCTCAATTGAAAAGTGCAGAAATAGCCTACAAACCACAGCTAGATCCTCAAAAACATTTAATTTTTCCTTTTCTTTCAAACTTTGATTAACAGCTTCAAGAAGTTCACTAATACAGGAATACCTTAGAACTTGCTGGGCTACCAAGCATTCTGCATTTTTTCATTTGATCCCACACAATTAAAACAGCAAGGTGGTATACTTATTAAATTTTTATGGGGATTGATTCCTGCAGAGACTTCAAAGACTCCCCACCCTTACAGACATATAATTATACAAAAAACCCCAACCTTTTCCTTGCTAGAAAGCCAAGCCTTCTACATAGTAACTTTTGCTTCTGTTCTGGGTAAAAATAACTATGTTCCAAAAATTGTCTTTATCCTCCAACTATAACTACCTTTTTAAAATAGTAAACCATACTATCACACCATTTTCAAAATAGCATGTCAGGAATACTCTGACAGAATTACCCATAGTATCCCTATAAACAAATTTGAGAGATATGGACTGGAAAAGTGGACTGTGACGGGGATAGAAAATTTGTTAACAACCTGGACTACAGGATACAATGCACTCAAATTCATGGCAATACATTGAAGGGCAGAATTTTTATTCAGAGGCAAATTGACAGCCTTGAGAACTGGGCTGACAAGAAGCTCATGAAGTTCACAAAAGGCAAATGTAGAGTCCTATATCTGGCATGGCATAACCCCACACAGCAGAAGAGGTGAGGCAGTAACTGGCTCAAGAACAGCTTTTAAAAGACTGAACATGATCAGTGCCCTGCAGTGAAGAAGACCAAATATGTGCCAGGCTGTATTAAGAGAAGTGTGGCTTCCAAAAAGGAAGGAGTGGCCACTTTCTCTATTGAGCACCCATGAGACCATATCTGGAGTATTGGCCACTTGGGACACCCTCCTGCTTTTTGAGACAGACACTGAAAAACTGCACTATGTTCAGTAAGGGAGACAAAGGCCTCTGGTCCATCAGAGGCCTGGAACATATGACCCAAGAAGAGCAAAACTCTGAAAAACTTTGATGAGCAAATGTAATGCTAAGTTAAAGCTGCATCTTATCAGTAAGATGTTTCCTATTAGAAAAGCTGTAAGCAAAGGAGTCACTCAAGGAAAATTCATCATACTCTGTGACCATAGCACCAAAAATGCATTTATGACACTGCTCTTTTACAAGCAAACCCCACGGTGATTCCATAGGTATAAAGTATATATGAATACTTCCCATTAAGGACTGCTGGAGAGCAGAAGAAATTGTACTCAACCAAAAATGTTGCTAAAATGTTAGGCTAATAAAAAAGGAAATATAACTGAAAGAAATACTTTAACTGTATATGTAAAAGTCCAATTACAGCTATAGAATCATCAAAACTGAGAGATAAAGCTATTAAGTACTAACACATTATTGTACTTAGCACAAACACTAGAGCAGCTCAATTAATTCATTGTAATTACTGCAAACCAGTACAAATTGTATCTATTTACCACATATTAACTCAATAGTCTAAAGTGCAGCTAAACACTGATGCACAAAAAAACCACAAGAGATTAGCGAGCAATGAAATTCTACTCTGAACAAATTAGCAAAGATTAATGCAGTAACTAACATTTCCAGATTGACAAAACTGAATCAGGTAAAACTAATGAAAAAAACTTGAATAAGTTTTTTTAAAAAAATTGATGCATTATGTAGAAATACAGAAGATACATGTGGGTATAATTTCAAAGTGTAAATCCCCAACTCTTAAAATTTGTAGTTGTCGTTTTTATTTGCTAAGACTGACAAACAGCTCCTATTGATTTTGTGGAGCAGAAGTCCTCTGAAGCAGCTGTAGAGAAACAATCAATATAGTTTGACTGCTATTCCCATAGCATCGTTGTCCACTCACACCCACTGCTGCTCCTTCCTCCCCCAAGTGGTTTGGAATGACAACTGCATTTTCACTCCAGCATATTACAGACTTCGTTCTCCCCAACTTTGCAAAGGACAGCAAAGTATTGATCTGATGTTACTTCATGATTTTCTTTATGCAAAAATACCTTACTCTTCCTTTTTTAAAGAAAAAAAAAAAAAAAAAAAAAAAGAAAACAAAAACTGGCATACAAATTTGCACCCCAGATGAAACTTGCCCATATTCCATTTAAAAAAAAAATTACTTCAATTGTTCAGTGAAATTCAAGACTTCGATTAAAAACTGTAAAACAAAACATGAAACTCAGTGTAAAACACTTACTGAAGCTGAAAGTGGATAATGGTGGTCACACATAGTAACAACATCATGCTACCTACAAAATTTCTAATAATCTGTTCACCAATGGAAATATAATAAAACAGACTTCTAGGTCACTGACCCACCTGAAAGCAAAAACTGTTTCAGAATCTGCTATTTTTTACAGTAAATATACAATTTTAAGCTCAAATTCAGAGAGAGTGTTATTAGACAAATCCTTTAATCCATGTTTAGGGAGGTACAAGAAAAAGCTGGAAGGCAAAGTCACTTTTTGTTGTACTCAGAGAAGCACAAAACAACCCCTGTGTCACTCTGCCACACTTGTTAAAAATCATGTATTTCCTCAGCACTGCAGAGCTTTAATTCAGTTGGACTGACTGCAGCATGAGCCGATTTGGTCTGACTTAAAGCATTCTTTGTAAGGTCAAAACTACATCTAAGCTCTTTATTAGCACAGCAAAGCTCAACCATGAACTCCAAGGACACAACAGCTGTGTTATGCTTAATGGTGCATGTGCATTCAGTGCCATTAATTCCTTCATGCTGTTTGTTAGTGTTATTTACTAGTGTCCGTGGCTAAGGAGGGGTTTGTCTGTCCTTTGTATGTTCCAGTTACCACCGTCAGAACTAAACCTCTTGGCTTAACCACTTGGCAACCACCAAATTACCACCTCCCCTAGTGCAACACCTGCCATGGCAAGAGACCCTCAGCAGCACACAGCCTGCCAGTCACAGCTTCTACCATCACCTCCAGTGACACAGCTCTGGTTACCACTGTTTCCTCTGACCAACAAGCACAACAAAACCTACACACACACAGACATGGCTCCAGTCCCCAGCTATTCTCATTTCCAGGGCTACAGCTGTTGATACCAACTACTGCCCACAAATTGTAACAAAAAATGGTGTTTGGTGCCACAGGACCTGGGTGTCTGTCAAGGATCAAAATCATAATTGATTATAAACAGGAATTCTTATAATTATCTTGATACGAGAAACCACATATAATGCTGACAAAGAAACAACTCAAGTGAGAAAGTAGAAAGACATCAGATGCTCAAACATTTTAGTGTATTCTACACAGTCGGTTTTCTGATCTAAGCTTTCTCCAAGCACATCTGACCCACTGCAGAACTCTACACACAGGAGATGACAATCACTTGACATTTACCTAGAATTATTCTGAATAGTTCCAGGAAAAACATTTGAGCTTTATTTAAAGCACCTCTCTGTTTCCTGAAGCACTGCAGCAGCACAAGAGAGGACTGGAGAGCTAAGCATCAGTTCCGAGTGTGCAAAGCCAAAGATGAAACATCCTGATCTAAGTGCAATAGTTACAGAGTTCCTTCTCAGTTAATTGATAAATAGCCATCTTCATAACAATTCAAAAGATACCGAAGGTCTAAATGCAGAAACAAAAATATATACACACAATACAATGGGAGAGAGGAAAAAAATAAAATCAATTTACTCTCTCAGCACAAGCTGCCTTTTTTTTTTCTTTCTGAACTATCATTAATGTTTTTTTCACTTTCGCAGAAGTAGGCAATCCAAAAGTTTTGTTATGCAAATTCTACATACAGTGTTACACCAATGGTATATATAAATATCTGAATTCCCAACATTATAAGTGACTTGTAAATATTTAATCTAAAAGTCATTTTATTAAAAATTATTCTACTAACCATTTAAAAAAAAACACATTTACAAGAAAAATTAGTTTCACTGCATATATTATCCACTGTAAAGTATTTATTCAGAATTATTCAGTATGTTTCATCACTTATTTTTTCTACCATGTTCAAGAACCTGTTTATTTCTGGCCAGTGGGAACTATTCTAGCAATACCATCTCCAGAATGCCCAAAGCATATCTGCTGGGTTTTTGTCTCTTCCCAGTAATCATTCCTACTGTCAGCATTTGGCCTACTGGTTCACATGAACTCTGCTTTTTTTAATGTCTTAGCTGCTGTTCTGAGATTTATTCTCATTCTCTAAAACCTTCAGCACAGAGGTGAAAAGAAGAATCAAAAGGTCTGACACACAGCATTTTGTTAGCAAATTACCTTGCTGAAGGCAAACAATGCAGTCTTGTCAACCTTGTTACTCCCTTGAAGCATGTCCACCAATTTATTTTTTTTAATTACCTGCTGATTGGCACTCATAAAGTGCTCCTATAATTGTACAGCTTCACAGATTTTTTTTTTTTTTTTTTTTTTTTTTTTTTTTGGTACAATATCAATCCTTAAAGTTATACTAGCCACAACACCTGTTATTAAAGATCCCACAAATAGGCTGCCTAGGAATTATTAAACCACATGGATTTAGAAGTACTGAGTTGAAGGAACCCTACAGCTAATAAGGCAGCAGTTTATTTTACAGGCTAAAGAAAATAAAACATTCACTCAACATGCTCTTGTCCCTTAAGTGAATTCTAAGTTAATCCTTCAAAACCACTATTTTATTTGCTTGACTAGAATGATTACTGATTATTTCAGGCAGTATCGTATTTAGTGAAGAAGACTGCAATGTTTTCAGAAGTGTAGTAAGTGTGTACACTACCAGACCTTTCCCAAAAAAAAAATTCTACAAAAGTAGTTATTATTCACCTGGTGGGATTTGCTAGCATGGATCAATAATACTCTCATACTGACATATAACATAGCCTGTTCTCAAATACTAGATAGAAACTAACACAAAAAGACATTTAAAAATTCGTCTTCTCATTATTAGAAATTACTCTTAAACAGGGAAGAAAAAAGAAGAATGGATTTGTTAACAAAACCTCTTTCATCTCAAGATATTTCCACACTTCCTGCCATAGGTGACTTCTCACTGGACTCTTGAAAATCCTAGACTACAAGCTAGGGCTGTTAACTAATGTGAGCTAGAAACTGACATTTTTTTCAGACGTTTCCAAATAATTCATTTTGGAACAAAAGGGTATGTATGTATGTGCTCCATGAAAATTTCATTGATACAAAGCAAATAAATGCAGTGTATGAATCTCAACTGTGTGATAATTTTCAAGTAATTTATATCACTTCAATTTAACTGTATCTTCTTAGAGATATTTATGATTAAGTATCAGCTGCAGTTAGTTTGTGCAAAAGTGGAAGAATGGCTGTGTTACTGAAAAACAGACATTGAATCACAGTGAATGGGAAGCAGGAGAGAACGAAGGATTTCTGCCTAAAACAGTATAATAAAGTTATGACAAAGCTTTGCCATTTTAATCCCACCAAACTGACTCACTAGAGGGCATAATTTAGCCAGAAATACTATATAGTCAGCAGGGTAAGGGCTGGGGGGATGGAGTAATACAAAAAAGCTCTTAAAATGCAACAGAAATGGCCAGCAAAATGTTATAGTCGATTTTTATCAGAACTATCCTTTTCATCATGCCTAAGACAGGATTACCACAATGGTTTTTAAAAAGATCTCTCTCTCTCTCTCTCTTCAATACCCTGAAGTGGAAGAAGACAAGGAAAGATACTTGATAAGCTATGGTTTAATGAAGGTGTGGCAAAGAAAAATTTCTCTAAAAACCATGGCACACACAACCATTTTCCAGGGAAAACAGGCTTTTCTGGAGGAATTTCTTGTAAAAGCCATGATACATTATTTTGTTTTTGCATTGCATTTGCCAGCTGCAGCGTCTAGTTTTCATAATGAGACTCTATAGCCAGCAGCCTGAAAGGTAGCACTCACTTTTCAAACAAAAGTATCCCCAAAGGAGTCTAAAATTAAACTAGGTAAATTGTGATACATCATTTCTGGTCTTCCTGCTGCATGAGCCTCCACACAGAGTCAGAAATGGAAACCACTACAATTTGGAAGAACACAATAGCTTCCTGGGAGCCAAATTCCACAGCAGTGCTGCATTAAAAAAAAAAAAAAAAACAAACAAAAAAACCAAAAACTAGTACTACCTGCAATGCTCTCACCTTATGTAGCTCTGTTCAAGTTGACTTGCAATACAGGGTATTACCCACCACTTAAAAGTACTACAATTTCCTACAGCATACATAATATTGGCAAAATCGCCCTGAGGTACTGCTGCAAATTCTGTGATGGGCAGAGATCAAGGGGAGAGCCTGAATTGCCCTTCAGGACTGAGTTTACCTTCATTCTGCTGGAGCTAACTGTTCAGTGCAAACTGCTGTAGTTATTTTAAAAACATTTCTGGTTTTCAGCAGGCAGATACTAACAAGAATGAAGAAAAATAATACAGTTTCTCTCCATGATATTCGGAAATGCTCAAGTTAAGGATGTTACCAGGCAAGTAGATCATATTTTCTCTATAAAGTAGTTTAACCTCTGACTTAACAGCTTTAAGGCAATTGTGCTACCTAATCAGCAACTCTATCTCTGGGTCTCCTTCCTGCAGTTGCTGAAATCATTAGTCAGGGAATTGGTGAGGAAGCTGCAGAAACTCGCACTAGCAGCAGGGAATAAAAGTCTTCAGTGATAATAACTCACACTAAAAATGACAATTTATGGCTTTTTACAGCATGTAATATAATTTATGGGATGTTACACATTGATGTGTATGCCTAATGAGTGTTGTAGAAAGCCATAGATCATCAGTGTTTCCAGCTTCCCATGAAGACCTCATTTATTATACTATTCCAGAAGTATATCCTCATGATAACCACACCCTTGTCTTGCTTTATTAAAAGATATGAAAAAGATAGAAAAGGTAGATATAAAAGCAGTCTGACGCAGTATTAAACTGAAAATTCACTCTAACGAATACAGCAGAATAAAAAAAGATAAGTCTTTGCTGAGAAATGCACCGACTTCCCTGATTTTATTTATTTTATTAACAACTAGGGGAATACACAAAGAAATATTTTACTACATTCATCCTCTGAAATGCAACATCTCATTTAAAGAGGCAATATAAAAAGGAAAAAAAGACAGGAAGCCTGTCTCCAGAGCAACACAGTTCTCTCCAGTGGTGACTACTGCCATACTGAATCTGGCCTTACAGGTTTCCAGTATTCATAAAATCAGAAGCCAGAGAATACAAATAGTTCAGTAGCCTGCCCTAAATAAGTGCCAGTTACCCTAAAAAGTCTTAACAAGAGGAACAAAAAAATACAGAGCCTTCTGAATCAAGTGAAATTTCCTAACAGTTTGAGAACAGATGATCCCAAATGTGATGCCCGGGATTCTATTAAGCATAGTTCTGTAAAAAAATTTCTCAGAGCCAGAATAGAACTTCTGATCAAACCAAAAGCAAAGGACATACACTCAGAACTATCCACAAGACTGAATGGGTGATTTAGTGAAAGTCCATCTTTTTGGTCATGGGTACTTTAATCATATGCAAAAAGAGGGTATTTTCTAGCAGAACAGACTGGAACTTCAACTCCCACGTATACATGCTGTAGGTATTTATATAACAGTTGGGAACAGGTGCATATTCCTGCTATGTAGCAGGCAGTCACATTTGGAGAGGGTAACCTAGCTACAGAGCTAGAAATTTAAGCACTGCTAAGTGCTTATCAAGGAAGAAATTCAAGTGCTTCCATTGCTTTCTGATGCTCAAAGAAAACAAGTCCCCCCTCTTCATCTTTGCAAATTGTAGCACTTCAGCACATAAACTGTCAGATAACCCAGGTATAGTTTGCAGGTCTTTAAACTTCTCATTTTGCAGCATAGACCCTGCAACAATAAACCTTGAAAGTAAAAAAATTCTGCAGATTTGCCACAGAACCTGTCTTTAGGCTCACTTCTTACAAAAGTGTGTTAAGCACAGGCAAGGTGTGCTTTAAATGAGCCACTGAGCATTCTCAGAAGAAGAAAATAAATGAGCAGTGCCTTGGGTAGAGTCCTACAACCACAGAGTTCCACAAGAAGTCTGCAAAGTTGTGTCACAATAAGATTCCTACACTTGCACCAGCACCACTCCTGAAAGCATCACCATGGGGCAACTCAGCGTGGTGCTGGGTCCATCCCCCAGCCCCACATCTCCCCTGGAATTCTAGGATCACTCCAAGACCATACTGTGGCGCTCTCAAACCTTCTCAGCACAGGAAACCTCACTGACTCACAAGGAGCTGCTCTGTCTCTGGCATTCCTGCTTCCAGCCAGTTTAATCCTTTCTCCAGCTGGGCCTTCTTGCCCTCCATGTCAGATCATTCCATTCCTTGGTCATAAATGCCCACTCCTGAGCAATTACAAATTCAATTTCCCCTCAGTCTGAACCAAGACTGGGAAAGGAAACACTTAAAACTGACAGTAGCCACTGCACAGTTCCTCCCCACATAAAAGTACTTGTCTTGAAATTCACCTGGCAATGTTTTCTCACATCATTATCTACAAAAAGCAAAGAAATTTAAAATGAATATGCCAATTTATTGGGCAAGATCATCCCTGCCTGAAACAATGCCATGAAAATTATTTGAAAAAACAAGGAAATTACCAATAAATCATCAACCTAAGATCAGCAATCTAGGTCTGAAACAGCACAAGAACACAGGTCTCCCAATATGAAGTGCACAGTGCAATTGATTAGACTAATGAAGTCTGATAGTAAAATTTTGGGAAATACAAACAAACATGAAAGAACCACCACTCATTTGCTCTTTATTCTACCTCTTTAACACTAGAGGTGACATTTCCACACGCAGTTTCTTCCACATACCATATTTAAATACCATATTTAATATAAATACCATATTTAAATACCAGATTTAAATAGATTTTTTAAATTACAACAATACTAACGAGGAGAAATATTTTTTTTTAAAAATTTAAACTCTCTCTCAATTCATTTCCCCTCTCTTGGAACTTACTTGTTCTGAAATTTAAAAAAAAAATAAAATGATGGAATCAATTTTGGTTTCTGTCATGAAAATGAATGAACGTATTTGATACTTATTTGCAAGAAAAAATAGGAATTATCTTTTCTCTGAGTGAAAAAAAAAATCACCAGCCTCCCAAAAACAGACTAAAGAAATAAACTATCAGGCATTGTAAACCTCTGAATCATATTCCAACTCTAAATCCTTACTGAATTTTCCCCAGCTCTTGTTGTGGGTTACCTATTTACACTGCATAATCAAAGCTGTTTTTCAGCACAGTAAGCTTTATTTATCCTGTTCCTTCTGTCTAACCAAATATATTTCAGCCACACACTTCAGTACATAGGTTTGGAATATAAAGGATGACATTGTGGCAAAGTGAACAATTGATTTTTAGTTTTCTCTGACCAGTTACCATTGCAGTTAGGAGGTGGCCCTGATCCTTCCATTCTGTAGTATTCAGCCTCATGTCTAAAATAAGCTATTTGCTGTTAAGATGATTACAAAATAAACAAAGCCCACCAAATTCCCACTGAAATCTTCCCGGCAAATCCAAAGCAATTTAGCACCAAAAAAGCTAAGAGTGAGCTAAAGAAACTGGTAGAATATATGTTATACATTTAAAAACCTGTGCTTGGGTAACTGTTCCACTTCCTCAAAATTATAACCCTTCCCCTGTGGAAAGTGCCTGTGCCTGTACATCTGTAGGTACTCCAAACAGCAAAGAATATAAAACTGATTTATAAATAAAATTAATATTTTCCTTATTTAAGTTTGTTGCTACACTTACAAATTCAGTGTAGAGATTTACAGGTCAGCAGAGCAGCAGCTGCAGCATTAGAGTAGACTAAATAACTGAGTTAGAATAGTTGATGGTTTAGCACAATTTGATGAGTTTAATTGATTTATAATGCAGATAAGCACCAATAAACAAAATTAATAGAATCTGTGGAAATTAACATGCCTTTCTTCCCAGAGCAATGGAGCTCTGTATATAGTAGTCTTTAATCATAACATCTTTACAATATTAGAAAAATGTTTTTAAATGAGTGTGAAATAAATGGTTATGCAGATTTATGCACAGGAAATTAAACTCATAATAGAAGTGGCTTTCTTCCCCAAACCAAGAAAGCCCTAATCAATTAGGGGTAGTTCTCATTTGCTTTGTGAAACCAGGTGCTACAGTCTCAGATGTAAGACAGCTGTACCTCTTAGTCTGAGTTATGCAGCATTTTCCAAACTAACCATGAAGATGCTCTTTGCTGCAGATACAGAAATCTACAATCTAGAATCATGGAAGGAAAGGCTACTGTCACAAGGAAACACCAAGTAAACACTTTTGGGTTGTTTTGTTATTTTTTGTTTTCAGTTAAACAGCTGGAGTAGCTGAGTGCTTATTTCACTGAAATGAATGTTGAAGCAGCAAGCTTCCCTTATTAAGTCTTTACTAAGAAATAGGGAAGCACAGTCTGTGATATTTAGCTTTCCTCTAGGTATAGTAGTGTATCAGTAAGACTTGCTGCAAAGCCTTATGGTTTGGTATATGTTTATTTTCTTAGGCAGCTTATTCAAGCCAGTTGCTGAAATCAAAGCTAATATTACAAAATAATGTGGTTAAGAAATCACTTTCTCTCCCTAACCACAACTGATTTATACTGTGTACCATTTAGAGCCTTAGACCACACAGTAATACAAGCTCAGTTAAAACTGGTGCTAGATAGGAGGTCTCCTCAATTTTCCTTCCCAATCTGCCAAATATAAGATGCAGACAATGACACTTCTCTTGGTTTTACTTACAAAATATTCCCAGCAAAAACAGAAATTCTCTGGTAGACTTAAGACTATTATTCCTCAAAAGTGCCTCAAGAAGAAGCAACTGTCCCCTTGCTTACTCATTTTGATTAATTTCTATGGTAAAATGTACAGTCAGATTTATATTCTTATATCCTCAGTAGCAACAGCTTTAATTAGTGACTGAAGCAGGAATCACAAGGTGGAGTTCATTTCAATTCCACTTGCATATTCTGCACCATCCTCATCAGTGTTTTTACTCTGTATTTTTTACTCTCATCTGGGGGCAGGCACTGGCAAAGAAATACTGATATCTATCATCTCTTTTACTTAGGAGAGTAGGAGAGACAGTGTCCCAAAGTGTAGGCAGTAATTGTGAAACTCTGTATAACTGACAGTCAACAGCACTCCCTCCCCTTCAGTACTTTATTTATTTTCCTAAGCCTTTTTATAAAGCTTAAAAACCAAGCCATGGACTATTTATAAACTTATCCCCCACCCACAGAAAAAAAAAAGTGTCCTAAAAAATCCAAGCAACCTGCTGTAAACTTTATGGTTCATATCAACCACCTCTAGACTGTGGAAGCTGCAGATAAGGACTTCTTTTCTCTTGCAAACATCCTGCCACTGAAAAAGAGCTCACCCTGCCTATACTCTAAATACATATTATGCTAGCTTTTAACACATTGTTCTTAACCTTTTCAGTTTTATTTCATTAAATAAGCCTTTACTGTAAATTACAATAAGCTGGAACTCATTAAATTCTGCAATATTGCAAAGAGGACTGTAGGTAAAATATATTGGTTAGCTCTACAATACCTCTGCTGCCTTTAGTACTTGCTTCTACAACTGAATACAAGTTAAAGATGGGTGGAGTTTGTTTGCACCTGCATGGGTTTAAACTGGAATTAAAGCTAAACTTCCTTGGGAAACTCCTGATCATATTTTAGTACTGCATTACTCTATGCAGCACACTAGAATATGCCCTTAGAAAATACACACACACCACTGTGCAAGCTCCTTGCTCTCCCATTATGTCACTTGGACATGAAAAGAAGGATAAGCTTCCTGGGACCAAATTGCTAGGAAGACAAATGTGCAATTCTGTGATGACAAACTGCAGTGCATTTGTAAACTCACAAATATATTATGCCAAACAGGCTCTACTTGGCAAATATTCTGGGCAACTTTTGGGGTTTGTTTCGCCTCTGTCTCTGCTGCAGAAAGAAATTTTGACCATTACATTTCTTTTTAATTTAAAAGACTCTAGACTGGTACCTAAAGGCAACTGAAGCTCGCAGAATTTATGACACTGAGAAGACACAACTTTTATTTGACTTCTGGTCAGCTACATCTCTACAGCAGGTAAAGTGTTACAGCCATGTAGAAGCATTCTAGATCTTCAAAAACAGCAGTCACGATCTTGGAATTATTTCACTTTGCATTGAACTAAGTGGTTTATGCTGGCCAATTAACTTTGGTACATAAGCTGGATGCCCAAACGAGGGTGTGATTCTCCTGCAGCATTTAATGGGAGACAACTCACAGGCTGAAACCCAAAGTTGAGCATTTACATTTTAAGATAGTTTATGGTCCAAAAAATAAAGTCCGATCCAAATTCCATACAAAACATACATAGATTTATGTAAGATGGAAGATAACGTCATGGTCTAAATGAAAATTCTAACCTGTTGGTCCAACAGATGTTTAATCAAATTGCATGTGGTGCTTCTTCATGTCTACTTCCATTACTGATGTGGGGAGTCAGAGGTAGTAATGCTGTTTCATTACACTTTTTTTTACTGAGCATTTTACCTAAGGGTCCTCTGTTTAAACAAACTAAAAACCCAACCGATACCACACCTTTATTCTGCCTTCACAGCTCTGTCACAGAATACACAGACTAATTTTGGTTTTACTGCTTCTTATTTTAAAAATAAGAGAATGGTTAATAGCTAGCATTCTCCTTGAACTGAACAATTCCTCATTGGAATTACGTACATTAAGGTGACCATACTCCAAACTACAGGGAAGACCTCTGAGGGAGATCATTGCTCAGTCCTGCAGCCAGTTTCAGTGTTATTTGTAGAACACAGTTTCAGTGACAAAACATTCCTAGTCTTCCAATCCAAACCGGTTTTATCTAGAGTTAGCTTTGTAGGCACTGCAGTGCATATGCAACTATTTTAGGTATAAAGCATAACATAATTGTACACAGCAGCTTTAGCTCTGCACCCTACTCACATATCATAGCATTTATTTCTGCATATTAAATTATTTCAGGCAAGCAAGTTTAATGCACTAAAAGCCAGGAATAGATGTCAGGGGGTGGCAGGGAGCACAAATCAGAATAATTCCCTGTATCACAGAAGAGGATTCCATAACCTGTTATCTTTACAGAGAGTAAGATGAGAGCTGTGTCAACTGGCATTATTAATTTATAAGACCAGTTATATGTACTACTTATCAACTGATACCATAGCTGCTGATAAGAAATGAACTCTAGTATTTAAATATAACATCTCTTGGGTTCTAATACCTGATTCTGACCTTAACACATCCTGAAGAGATTCTACACCCTGCCCCTGCTAGTAACCTTAACACCAGCTGTAATTTTACGTGTTCAACCTATTAAGTGAAAACAAGTTGAGAGAAGACACCAGTGGTCTTCAGGGTAACTCTCTGGGAGCTTCAATGAGCATGTGGTTTGCACTTAGTGTTGTATAAAACAAATAATGTAATGTAAATAAGAGGGAAATTGGAAAAAAAAATATACTATCAGTGGGCTGAAAAGTTCTCAAAGTTTGAAGTAGGAGTGTTTGTCCTACATAGTTTTCTTCAACCACTCTTCATTAATTTGACCTCGTCTAATGATTACCAAATGGAAAATCTACAAGGGACAGCAAATTCTGCTATTAAACTTAACCATTTCTTTCATGGGTGGCCAAAAGAGACTGAATACACTCCCAACACTGTACTTTCCAACCCCTCTTGAAAACTGCTGAGCGACAGTTGCCTCTGTTAACTTCCTAGGGCCCACAGGTACCACACAGAATTTAGGCCAGTATATGTTTATGTTCCACACAAAGCTGCATAAGTATCAAAATGCTTTGCTGAATTAAAACTGCTGTTAAAAGTCTTTATCACAAAGAAGTTAAATGTCTCATGTCCTTTTCAGATATTATACTCCTTTCACTAACTTGCCTTTAGAGCCTATAGTAACAATACACAAGTAATACACCTCAAACTTATTAGAATGAAATAAAAAGCAACTTCAGAAATGCGTGATCCAGGGTCTTAAGAGTTTAGTTAAAGTAATGCCAAAGGTCAATGAGATTTGTAAATCAGGACAATATCAAGACCAATACATGTATTAGCTGTTGTTTCTGTCAGCAAAGTGTTCACAAGTTCTTAAAAGGAAAGAAATACTATTTAAGATCTCAGACAGAAAAGAAGCTGCCTGTCAATTTCAGCAATTAAAATTTATTTTTTTTCCTTAGTGAATAGTTACATACTACCACATTACATCACCCTATTCATTACTCCAACACTCAGCTCAAAGTCAACGGTTTCTCTCTTGCTGCTTGTGAAGTTACATTTCTAAATGGCATGTGAATAAAAAATACAATGCCTCTCAAGAGTGAAGCAAGATATGTAGTTAACAGCACCCTCAAACAGATGGAGAGGAGCTTTACTAATGCAGTGCTGTCTCTTCACAAGGTAGCCCACAGGAAACATCACTTTTCAACATTGCCACTTTAAGAGTGAACCCTGCTGATAAACACAGAGCAGATAAAATTATGTGCACTAGTAACACCCCATAGTAGCAATTGGGACTTGACTTAATGGTGCTTAGAGAGTCAAATGAGTGTGCTGTTGATGCCTTGGGTACCAGGAAAGGAATAATCAGCATTTAACTGGGCTCATAAAATTCAGTCTTAGCTGGGACTTTTCTGTTTTAGGAAAATACGATGGAACACAGACAGATTTTTATTGCATTAATTGGGGTTTCTTTTTCCTTTCCTCATACAGGATGAGATATATATATATATATATATTCATACACTATGACACAAATTTTCAAAAATCACTGGAAAATCTGACTTCTACTTACTTGCTTTCTTGCAGTTAGAAATAACGGAAATAAGACTAAAAAGGTTTTTCAGAGTTAACAAGAATATCTTCAAGTAGAGGTTCACAAATATAATTCACCTTAATTTAAGAAAGAATTCTCTTCCTTTAAAAATATAACTCTGAAGACAAAGAATCAGTATTTACAATGACAAATAGGTTGTATTTTCAGTGTTTTTGCTGTAAAGTCACTTTTGAAGAAAGATGTTGCATTGCTTAAAACCAGAGGCAAGAATATTATCATCATAAGGTATGGATCCTATACAAGGATCTTCATTCCACAGTCACATTTACTTTGCAGTAAAGCACCATAGTCTCAGTCAACCTAAGGGAATAAGTAATAAAAGCCCCATACTTCTAGCTGCGTTAATTAAATACAGTCCTGAACAACTGATGGAAAAAAGTGTAGGTGGGGGAAAGGGGTGTTTGTTGTTTTTCCTATAAAATGGCAGGGCACATTAAACAGCATTCCTGGATGCTGTGCATCACATTAGTGCTCTCAGGCACTATTTAGTCTATTTGCAAGAAAATAAAGTTATCCAGAACACAACAGATTCCACTGCAGATGAGAAGGCAACAATTTGCTCAATAGCATCACTCTTAGACAGGACATTCTTAATGTCATTGTATCCTTTGGAATTAAACACATTTGGAACGGTAAGGTTTTGTCTAGAACTAAGATAATCTACAGATCAACATTTAACTTCAGTATTCTAGAATGAGTGAAAAATTACACAGTAGAATGTGGCTATTACAGAAGTTGCTTGCTGAATGCTCTTAATGCATACTGTGAGTACTGGTGACTGGCTGGCTGTTACAAAAGCTCTTTAGGAAATTCAGTTTTGACATTGTTTGACCTGAATCAGTTCAGTTTTGTTAATGCCTGTTTACAGATGTTTAAAAAAGCTTGGATCTTGGCAGTAAGCCAAGTGAAATTAAGCATACAATATGTGTGATGTTTTTTGAACCTACAGTTGGAGTTAATTTCATTGCTAGCTCAGGTATGGCATACTGACAAATTATGTCATAATTTACTTGGATGACTTGCTAGGACAGAGAGGAAACCTAATTCAGAGGCCAGCAACCTACTGAGAGTGTAGTAGTGAGCTACACTGGTGAGTTAGACAGTGTTATTCCTATTTATTCAATTACTTTCAGCACATTATTCATCTCATTCATACACTAGTAAGTGTAGCAGAAAGGTAACCATCCTCTGGAAGATGCTTTATTTGAATGCATATTTGACAGTGTACATCAGGCCCTTGTAGCACTGAGACACTGATAAACGTTAGACTTGGTTCCAATGTGTCTTATGGAGATACTGTAGTTGGATTGCTCATTTTAATGTCACCAAGTTACATCTTTCCTGCTTTATAGCCTCTTGCTTAAGTGAAGAGGTAGCAGACTAATATTTTTTACAAGTGAATGGGACATTTTTACACCAGAAGTATTTCTTGGGGAAACTTTTCTTGTAAATTTACCTGTCAATAAAATGGTGAATAGAAGATGGAAAACTATATGAAAAGAAGTGATATACTAAGTCCAAGTAGAACTTGTTTACAGCACTTGCTGATTTCAGAACTAATCTGCATGCTGGATATTAACATGTTAATTGCATTTACACAAAGAACAGACTGATGATGGATTTTATGATGCCTTGAGGGGGCAAGTAAGGGATAGTAGACCTCTGCATTTAAAACAATTTAATATAGGAAATGTGTCAGTTCAATTACTTTAGAAAAAGAAAATTTGAATTTAAAAGAATTGCTCAGTTCAGAATCTAAGTCTTCTCCCATTTAAGATGCACAGAAGGTTTTTTTAGCATTGACAACTGTATTGATTAATTTATAAAATTCTTGTTTCAGAACTAACAAATTGCCTTAGCCTGGAGCATTCAAAACATACAGTAAATTTTCTCAAGCAGTTTATCACACACATCCTATTGAGAAAATTCTAGGTTCCTTTTATTTGTACCCAAGTTTTTCACTTAGGTGCCCAGAATAATGATGATGTACATTGGGCATCAGTAAGTTACTCCAGAACAAAGCTTGAAATATGCAATTTAACAGAACGTTAATTGAGCACCTGGAATGCAAAACAAGATGTACATACAGAACATCATAAAATATTGTTATCTTCAGAGGAACAGTTGGAAACTCAAGGAAGGCAGATAGCTCCCAGCCATTCCTGATCTAGGGAAGTGCAAGGCACACCATATCCATTTTTTTTTTCATGGTACTTCCATCACAGAGCATGAAAGTACACCAGAGATATACCTGTGGCAAAATATTAACAAACATTTTATCTAAAAGGAGCAGGGAAGGAAATGCAAAGGTTTCAGGTCACGTAAAAGAAATCTTTCAGTGCTGTGTTTAATCATACTCAGATGCAGAAGTACCTCATATTAAAATGAGTCATCTGGCAGGTGCAACATGTGTACTGCCACTGCTTTTCATTACACTGCATTTTCAAATATAAACTCATTAGGAAACAAACAGCCTCCTTACACAGCTGCTCCATGAACAGAAGCAACACTGCTGCAATTTATGCCTTATGAATACAATTTGTTTTAAGACACTGATGCTGAATGGAATCACTACTTTGATACCATCATGAGTGGTCCAGTGTGATTCTTAGTAAGTGGAAAATCTTTGTCTATATGCACCCCATCAGAGAAAAAAGATTACTATTGTTACAATTACATTCAGTATTTTGTGCCTTGGCATTTGTTCTGCCCTCTGAAATCAAGAGTTCTGTTAACTGTGATAAGTGTTGTATTTTGTGGTGATTTCAAAATAGAAGTTTCCCATACAATTTGCACTAAAGACCAAATTTGTCACAAGCTTACAGACGCAAGAGGTTGAGGGCATAATTACTTCTGGAAAAAGCAATGGAGACAGAACCTTGGAAGGTCCTTTCAGCACCACCTGCTGTCACAAAGCACTGATATTCCTCAAACTTCATTTACTTCTTATAATCATTGCAAAAATTGCACATGAACTCCAAAAAACATCTCAGATCATCATAATACTTACAGATTTGCAGTTTTAAAAGTTAATTTTCCCAGTTAAATAACAGTAGTGAGGCTAACAAACAACACCTGCTCTGCTAGACACAAGGCGAAGGGCAGAGCCGGCTGAGCACAGCACTGCTGCAGCCCCAACCAAACAAAACCCCAAACAACAACACAAAACCCCAACAGAAACACACAAAACCCTAAATCAAACACACAAAACCCTAACAGAAACACACAAAACCCTAGCAGAAACACTGCAAAACCCCAACACAAGGAAACAAAACGCAACACAAACAAAAAAAAACCAACCATCCATCAACACACATTTTACACATTTTACAAAAGAATCACTTTACTTTTAGTCTGGACAAGGTCCTCACAGAACTTCCTCTCAAGATTCTTTGAAATATCTGCACCTACCTCTGAAGAGCAACACGGGCGCGCGCTACTTCACCTCATGCCAGGGACATGGAACTGAGGCACCTCCAACATTCTGTGACCAACAATGCTCGGAGACAACTGGGGAGAGGTCACAGCCCCTTCCTGATGCACTTTGGACGGAAATGTTGAGGAATAAACTCACTCCAAGGACGAGGCCTCACCTTCCCCCCCCCAGCTCCGTCCTGACAGACCCGAACGCCTCCCGCCTCCTCACGTGCTTTGCACACGGCCCCACCGCGCACCTGCAGCGCAGCCCCAACCTGGCAGAGCTGGGGTGGGATGGGGTGGGATGGATGGGATGGGATGGGATGGGATGGGATGGGATGGGATGAGGTGGGATGGATGGGATGGGATGGGATGGGATGGGATGGGATGGGATGGGATGAGGTGGGATGGGATGGGATGGGATGGGATGGGATGGGATGGGATGGGATGAGGTGGGATGGGATGGGATGGGATGGGATGGGATGGGATGGGATGGGATGGGATGGGATGGGGTGGGATGGGATGGGATGAGGTGGGATGGGGTGGGATGGGATGGGATGGGATGGGATGGGATGGGATGGGATGGGATGGATGGGGTGGGATGGGATGGGACGGGACGGGATGGGATGGGATGGGTTGCAAGATTTGGACACCCACAGGTTGAGGGGTGCAGCAGCCGCTCGGCTTCCCTCAGGTGCGTGAGGGAGTTCACACAGAGGCTCAGTTTCAGCGAAGTCAGAGCACGGCTACAGCATGGATTTTGTTTCATGGCTGAACTGTTTGGGGCATAAAGTTGCAATACAAAAATTAAATGTTTTTTCTGTGAATTTAGAGTTTTCACGAGATGCAGAAAGTTCCGTTGTTTTCAGGCTGCAGTAATTTACTTGGAAGGGGCCTGCAAGAAGGCTGGAGAGGGACTTCTTGTAAGGATATGTAGAAATAGGACAGTGGGGAATGGTTTTAACCTGGAAGAGGGCAGATTCAGATGAGGAATTGAGAAGAAATTCACTGTGAGGGTGGTGAAACACTGACATAAGTTGCCCAGGGAAACTGTAGATGCCCCATCCCTGGCAGTGTTCAAGACTAGATTGGATGGGGCTTGGATCAACCTGATCTTGAGGAAAGCGTCCCTGCCCATAGCAGGGAGTTAGAACTACATGATATTTAAGGTCCCTTACAACTGAAACCATTGTATGATTTTCTTTTTACATTTATTGTGAAAGCACCATGAGTGTTTTCCAAATCATCAGCCATTTCCCCAGTCAATAAATAGCACTGTGAAGCTTCCCTCCTTGTGCACCAAAACTGGTCCCATCTTCCCAGTTGTGCTACTCTAGGAACTATAATTAGCTGGAAGCAGTAATAAGTGGTAAACATTTCACCATTAGGACAAAAAGCTTATGCCAAATGGGTAACAACTATTTGTGCAATGACGTGGTGGGCTAAACTCTGGCAAATGTTGTTTCAGAGGCAGCTGTGAGAAGCAGAAGTTCACCCCTCTGAGCAGCTGGAATCAAGTGAGTATTGTTTTGCCTTAATTCTGGCACCAGTTACCAACCCAGCCATTTGGCTTGGGACCTGGAAGCACGTGCTCTTGTTGGGGTGTACTTGTACAAATGAGTGAATGGAGTTACTGGAGTATGTCAGAAACATTTAATGAATAAAGGGGCATATCCCTACACAAATGAACCAGCTGTTCTGTCCACATGGTTTAAATAATTGATCACAGTACAATCACTTGCATCATTTCTCTCATAAATTTTTGAGCAATAACTTCCAGACCCACTGCTGACATCAGGAGAAGTCCTGATATTAATTACTGGTTAAGAGACACTAGCTGTAGCAGGGCTATAAAGCATTATAAAAACACTAGAGCAAAAAGCAAGCTTCATGCTTTCTGAGAGACACTAAAATCTCTGGTGCCAGTTCAAACAGTCTGCAGAGATACTGACTGAAATAATCTGAAGAAAAGTTTCTAAAGCAGAGTTTACAGGGTTTTTTACCCTGTCATCATATAAAACTATCAAGGAAGGCTTTCAGAGTAATTACACCATGAAAATCTAGCATGTAAGTTTTAAGACTTGAACATAAGGGGCATCAAAGCATTCTAAAGAACAAGTAGGGCTAGAAATTCGATCTAGTGAAAAAGCAGCAGTCTGGTTATGCATGAGCTGAGGTTAATGTCAGCCTATAAAGCAATACAGGGGAGCTGAGGCAAGAGCCATAACAGATTTCAAGAGTATTTTTGTTTGTCTGTTTTTAACTACTAAAATAGGACTTCCAATAGGCCAATAGAAATAACACCTAGTTTATTGATAAAAATATAAAGTATCTTGGATCATGATAAACCCAGTGCTTACAGCAGAAGCATGATGAAGCTTTAATTTCAAATTAAAGTCAAGGAATAGTAATTTTCAAGGAAGATGTGTGTGGAATATCTCCCAAGTGTGAGCTGTAATGATGCTTTTGCCTCAGGCAAATGACCTAGACCATTACTGAAGAGCAACAGGCACATGAACTGAAGAAGTACAGAAGATTGGAGTGTACAACTGTAAGAATCATCATGTCTTACAAAACCTTACCAGACCGATGTACAGGAGTTCACTTAGGTGAATTGCTTGTCAGAAGACAGATATGGATCAAAGTGTTAGAAATCAGATGGCAAGTGCAGGTGCTTCAGAATAATGTGATAAGATAATCTAATAAAATTATGGGGAGGAAGGGGCATATAAGTCATGAGATAGTACATTATGTTAAGAAACTAATTGAGACAATGCATTCTTCCCCCCTGCTCCCCAACAGCCTTTGTAACCATTGCAGCTGAAAAATCCAACAAGAGTAAGGAAAAAATACCCATTCCACTCAAAATAAAAAAGAAAATGTGGAAAATTCTGTGCAGGATGGAGGCTACAGTATAACAAGTGCCTTATACAATTAAGGCTTAATAAAACCCAAGGATGAGCAGAGTAGACTACCATTTGAAACTAATATGAAAGCAATTTCTTATGGTTCAAACTACATTTTAGGCATTTAATGAAGTTAGGAGGCTGAGCATGAACTCTGAGAGTACCTTAAGTGTGATACTGTCAGGATGTTAAAATATTTCTGCCCCAAATGTATGAGATTATAACATAACTAACAGGATTGTAACTAATAATATCCAGTAACACCATTTTAGTTAGGCAGACTGTATTCTACTTACTGTCTTCCTTTTTCAATACATCCTATTTTAGTCTCCTTGAATAAAGACAGACTAACCTAACTCTACCATTTCACAAAAATGCAGTGATTGCCTCATGGTAAGGGCTCAGTGTGAGGTTTTTCTGTACAATTCATTGTCACTCAGGACTTGCAGCATCCTTTCTCTTCCAAGCTGCAGTCCTTGGCAGAAATAATGTTTTTCTCTATTGTTTAAAATGTCATAGGGACGGTGGGAAAGGGAACTGTGTGCTGAAGTGGAGCCAGTTCTTTAATACTGATGGTGGAAAGTAATATGTTTATATATAACTCATTCTACTAAAACTGAAACTGCGTAGGAAGGAAAGGTCATTTCATAGCTGCACTTCAATATGCCTTTTCTCTCTGTTGATCTAAATCCAAAATTCAGTGCAGGTTTTCCTTAATATTCAGTAGTCACTGTGAGTATGGATTTGGAACTTTGGGCTGCTGTCAGAATCAACTTGTGGATTTATCACATCTATGATGGGTGGAAAACAGAAAAATACAGATTTAATATAGATTTGTCCTCTAAGTGCATGTGACTGCAACTTTACTGTGCTCATCTGGAAAGTTATACAATGTTTCAATTTCAGTAGAAAATTATAAAACACACACAGAATATAATACTAACCCCAACTTTTTGAGAATATAATGGACAAAAATACTTTCAGAAGTTTCATCGAAAACTAGGTTATTAGCAGATTTGTAATATTTTGTAGTATTTTATTGAAGTTATTAGAAGTGTACTGTAAAGGTTCCTTTAAAAGTAGTTTATTCTTGTAAGAAACTTTTCTCCTAAAGTAGGAGAGATAACTTAAAGGGCACGGATGGCATTTGGTTTATTTTATTATTAGGTACAAGCTCTTTAACATAAGTAATTTCAGATTTTACATAATTTTGTGAAAGTCAGAGGGCTCTTCTTCAGTTTGTCTTTTATGCACATTATTCCTTTCTACAGTGGAGTTAGAGTCTGTATTTTATAATGTAACTGAAAATCACTCAATTTTATCCCAGTGAAAGGATGGGGAAAATCTAGATTACTCTGTGTTTTTCTAAACTGAACATATTAAGGATAGCAGACAGGCATCCAATATAAGGATGAGTCCAACAGTAATTTTTTTTACCTCTTGAATTAATGATTCCCTTAATAGTCACAGAAGTGCTTTGTGGAACAGAGGAAGTGAGAACAAACACTGGGGCAGGTTTAAGCTCAGTGGCTGTAACAAAAATGATGTCTTAAGTACATTTGTATGATAAAGCTGACAAGAAAACCCTCTAAGCAATAGTTTTACTGATGGCACTGAGGAATAATGAAATTAAAATTAGAAATAAAGATTTTCCTACTCACTTCACTAAAACAGTGCAGGAGTGAGAAAGGCCATAAAACAGATGACTTTATGAAAACATTCCAGCAAAGGATATTCTGGAGGTATAAGTCCATGTATTTGTTAGGTATAGGTATAGAAACTTGAATATATTGAAAGCATTTAAAAGAAAGAATAATATATATTAAAATTTATAGTATTTTTTTCATGCCATGCATCATCACTGGATGCTTTTCTTACTTTCAGTAATTAAACAAATGCTGCTAGTTCTAAACTATTGCTACATTTTTCATACAGACATTGTAGCCATACCTTTGAAGATAAATTTACAATAATAAGTTTGTTCTTCTAGTTTGTTCTTCTTCCTCCAGTATATTACATCACATCATGTCTCTCTATCTGAATAGGGCCATCTTGTGTCATTTCAAAGCCTGCTTAAAAGGCCAGAAAGAATTACCATTTGTATTTAAAGGAGAACTATGTGTGGGGTTTGTCATCCAAATAACTTTACTGCTGTCCACAGAAACTTTGCCTACTGCACTTCCTGTTATGATTCTTTATGGCTGACACACAGGCCACTGAGTTCATTGCTATGTCTTGCTTTGTCAAATAAGTTTGAGATCAAATAAGAGAGTATGTCCAGACTCAGCAGTGGTAAAATTCTCCCTAATCCCTGCAGACATTTTGGGCTTTGAAGCACAGAACTATCTTTTTCTCATCTATTTCTATGATCCTTTCCAAGATGTACTTGATCATGTAATATTTGTGATGTCTAACATGTTTTACTTCTACAGCCTGTATTTCTTGCCTGTCAACAGGAAAAACAGAAGTTGTAAAGTGTTACAGATGATGAACATTGAGAGTAAACACTTGAGGATAAGACAGTGAAGCAATCTAATGAGTTTCACTAGCAATTAAACCTTGTAAGAAGATTTAAAACATGGAATTCAATTTTTAATGCTATGCATAGATAGAAGATCCATAGAAAACTGGAACATCTAATACCTAGGGCAAATCAAGATGAATAAAGATACAGAAATGAACAGAATACTCTCATTTTCCAGGTAGGATTTTCTGAGCAGTGGAAGTTGGCATCAGCTGAACATCTGGTACACTGCAAAGTGAAAATTAATGTTATTTTGTTCCAACAACATCCTCAGCTCATGCAATTCTTTTTACAAAATAAGTAAAAGGTACAACTTCCAGAATTATGGAGGGAATATTCCAACTATCTATTTGCTTAGATTCCATCTTCTCATAGAGCTCCTTTGATTTAAAAAAAAAGACAAAAAAACAAAACAACAAAAAAACATCCATCTAACATTAAGATAACTGGTGTTATTTCTCTCTTTTGAGTTTCTAGTCCTCCCTACCATAATGGTTTTAATGTGAAATCAGACTTTTGGGGATTTTTTTAGTATGGTGGTCTTTGGCTTTTTTACCTGGATCATCCATTTGTCCAGACACATTCAGAACTCCTGTAAATGCAGTCTGTCTGAAAAGAAAACAGTCTTTAAGTGATTTATCACACACAAAATCCTTTCTACATAAGTAAATAAATTCCTTTTTTTTCATGGAATTTCTCATGCAACTGGCACACGGGCCATATGTGTGTGCATGTGGAGAGAAGCCTTGTAGAGCTGTCTGTAAAAGCTATTTTAAAAATGGCTTTAATTGCTCTTGTCTTGAGAGATTGTTAACAGCCATGTTAAGGGACCTTTTTCTAATTCCACTAAATCACAAACTTCCATACACAGTGCTCTTATGATCTATTTTTGTACATCTTAAATCTTTCTGAAGTGTTTCTTTCCTAGGCTATTACCACAAGCAGCTAGTGGGGGAGCAGCTTGTTGTGTGTCTTTTTTTGTGGTAGCTGCAAGAGGGAAAAAAATACAATTACTGTTTCTGTCTCTGTGTACTGATTACTGCTTAATGATCATTACCTCCTATGTACAGACCAAAACATTTGTCAGAAAAGGCAGTAGCTTTCACTGTTGCTTGTGCTCAGTAAATCTGGCACTCACTTACAAGTATTACACTGGAAATAAGAGTTTCTGACACTTGCAAACATCTGAAATATTGCAATTGCTTTTTCTGTGTCATTTGGCTGCAAGTGAAGAAAATGACAGACTGAGGGAGTACCAATTATGAAAATCTCTAACCTGGTTTTGATAAATGTGCATAGAATAGCATTCACCTACTCTTGGAAGATTTTGTTTAAAAAAATAATTAAAAAAAGAAAAGCCAGCATCTTAAGGAGCCATATTTGTGTGGGTAAAATAACTGTTACAATAATGCATGGATCAGCCTTCACAAGAATTCCATTGTGCTGTGTCTACAGCACACTTAGTATAAGATGCAGCTTATTCTTCTAAGATGCTCAGGGTTTCTTTCAGTTTCTTGTTGGCTGCTCAGTGTTACCTTTGCTTTTGTGAGAATCTCAGTTCAAGACTGAAAACGCAACATGACAAAGTATTGAAAGTCTGGTTGGGTTGTTTTTTGGGTTTTGTTTGGTTTTTTTTTTTTTATTTTTTTGGTGCCTTTTTTTTTTTTTTTTACAATTGATGTTCTTGTTACATGAGATTATATATTGAATATGGTTTTGCCCTGAGGTGATGACTGGACAGTATTCTAAAAGGGTTTCATAGCCTGTATTTTAGGAGATAGAGGTGTATCTAGAAGCAACTCTCTATAGAAGGAATACATGCAGTATATTCATTCAAAATAAATGGTATTCAATTTAGTTAACAGTCAACTCACTTGCTTGAATGAAAGCATGCAGTAAGTGACTAGTGTTAGTTTTTTGGCAGGGGAACTTTTGAAAGATGAAAAAAAAGATCCAAGCTGCAGTGGGAACTTAAAGAATTTATGTTCTGTGACCTATGTTAGATGTTGAGACTTAAAGAGAAAGGTCAATAACTAGATTATATATCTTTTCCATTAAGCTTTTGTGAGGTTTCATCAGTGTAAACAGTGTTTTGGCTTTCATGATACAATTAATGAGTGCAGGAAATCAGTGCTGCTTTGGTCATCTTTGCAAATCTTTGCAAGCAATGTAAGACTAAGAGCTATAAATCTTTTAGTTGCTGTGTCAGATTCTACCAGAATCACAATGGCTTGAGATTTTCAGAAAAGATGAAGTATAGCATATGTCTTTAACATTAGTCTGCTCTCTCTGTCCTGGGACTCAGTTTTGGCAGGAGGATGCTATGGGATACATAAATCAGGAAAGGAACCTGTATGTCTCCTGATTGCTATGCCAGAATACTGCTGTCTCTGTGGTAATATGTTCTTTAATGCTTCATTGAACCTGTTCTTACAGAAATGAAAATGCATGTGTTTGACACGCTTGTGTAGTTGGTCGGTTGATCAAAATAGATTTTTCTTAGCATTTTTCTCTCATCTTTTCATGGGCCTTTTTATCCATTACTTAAAATTATTCTGAGAACAATGTCTGGAGCTTCTTTCTGAAACTTATTTAAATATGCCTGTATAATCTACACAGAGCAGTGTCTTTTTGGACATGTGATAAAAAATTAATAAGGCTTCAAATTTTTTAACAGTTGGCTACAGCTGCTGCATTTCTTCCTGTACTAAAATCTCTTAAAATCTCTTTTCATTTCTGTTCAGAAGGCAAATTACCTAGGAAGGGTAGATAAAGTAAAACTGGCAGGTCTAGTATTTCTTGATGAGGTGTGTTTGTATTCAAATATTCCATTCTCTGAGGCAACATATAAAACATGCATAATTTATTATAATGAGATTCCAGGAAGTACCATTCACAAGGGCTGAAATGTTTGGAAGTGATATGAAGGAATGTGCAGTGCAGGGCTGGCTTCAGATGGAAGCCTGTAAAATTAGTGTGGGAGTAACCTGTGTAGTCCAGGACAAAATACACCTGTTAAAATTGACATATTGGTATTACAGCATGGGAACACTGTCTTTTTTTTAACTGAAAAAAGCTGAGCCCTCTTTTACTTAATATTACAGGTAAACACTGAAAAGTCTCTTTAGTAAAGACTTATTGTCATTTTATTTCCAATAAAATGTGGCAGAAGATAGCAGAAGGAAGAGTATATCACAAATATTTTAGTGAGGAGTGGAAGGCTGAAAGGTGTTAGCAGAACTTCTCTGGCATTAGGCAAATAGTATGAGAAGAAAACAAATCATTTTTTAAATCTCTGTTTTCACAGTTTAAGAGCAGCATAGTTTTATATTCTGCACACTTCAAAATTTTGAATAAGCTTTATGTTATAAGAGGAATAATTATTTAGCTTAGAATTGTACTTTTTCAAGAATAATTTCATTTCAAAACATTTGAAATTGGTACATGATGGGAAGAAGTACCATCTTGTTGCCTAACAGTTACTAATACATTACTAGCATTCTATTAATTTATCCATCTTTACTAATAGTCTGAATTTCTGAGCAACTTTTAAAGAGTACTTAGGACAAGATATTATGTGATGTGAACACAGAATTTCACATGCAAATCAAACAATACCAGGATATAATTATGCTGGACAATCAAGCAGTAGAATTCCAGCCCTGGACAAACTAGAAATTCAAGAATGCAAATGAGAGATTTGCTACATGGGACACCTGGGGCAGCAGATGACAGGTAAATGAAAGGAGATGTCTTGAAATATGACTCCTCTCTTGAATGGAGGTGTCCTGCAGCTTGTACTCCATGTCACTGTGTGGCTGGACTCAAGCCCAAAACACCTCTGTGGGCTGACATTTCCACCTCCACTTCAGGCACACAGTTGAAAAACAACTTCTCACATGGGTGACTGAGTAAAACAGAAAGCTCTCTGCCTTTTTGATTATTGTGTAATGGTTAGATTACACACTTAGGAAATCCAGGAGATTCCAAGACTGTTGCAGCCATCACCCAAGCAGTAGGTTGAAGCAGTTAATAGGTACAAATGAATCAATCTGCTGACATCAGTTGGCATGTTGCTTACTCATGATTTAATTCCAATTGATATGAACTGATTTACCAGGAATGGGGTGGCAGAAAATGTTGGTTCAGTTTACTAGATCTTATACTGGGGGAAAGAAGCTAAATCCTGTGTGGAATGAATTAGTAGTTGAGGAGAATACTCCTCCATACCCTTCAGATTAGCCATTTTACTGCTTCTTATGCTTCAGTGTCAAAACCTTATGAGGGCAAACCATAGCAAAATGCTGTGTTTTTATTTTTGATTTCTGCATCAAGCAGCAATTAAAATTTTGACAGCTTAATCAGACAGTATTATGTAAATGTGTGGAAAATTACAGTAGTTGAAGTTTGAAGAGGGCTGTCAGCAGTGAAAATGTTTATAATATTTGATAAAGTTATGGCTTTTTTTGCAAACAAGTAAAAATAACGCATGTATCACTACACCTTTCCATACATTTAAGTTTTGGATTCTCAGTGAAGCTCAAATTCATCTGAATAGATTTTGTCTAATGAGTGCAACTAAACTAGATGGCCTAGTGCTAGTGTAATATACTTTTGTATTGATTTTGTTCAGTCTTTTTGGTTGTTGTTAAACAATGAAGCAAATGAAGGAGAAAAAAAGTTGGCAAAAGGTAGAGGTAATCACCACCACCCGAGTATCTTCAGCACAATGATTACTTTGTAAGATGTGAGGTGCTGCCAGCAGCGTTCTCTTGGTGCAGGAAAATGCACAACAGCCCTTGTGATGGCAGTTCAGATTACTGCTGGTTGGAGGTGCCACAGGGGCAGGGATTGTCCAGCAGCCTGGGCAGCAAAAAACATTGGCCCAGTTCTGAGTGTGATGAAAAGGCTGACTATTGTACCAGTGCTCACAGGGAAATTCCCTCATGGGATATTGCTATTGGCAGGAGAGTAACAGTACCTTAGGAGATGCTCTGATGCATGAAGTCAAGTAGAAATGCAGATTTTTTTTACTGATGTCCCATACTAGCTTATTCTTCATGTTGATTTCACTGCCTGGCTGAGAACGCAATAATTCAAGCTTGTGCAGCAGCTTCATCTTGATGAGGGGGTTATTATGCTGAGCCTCACTTGTTTGATCTGAAACAGGCAGAAGCATATGAGAAAGGTAGGGATAATTCCTTAGGAAGTGCATTAGCTTTGGGGGGCCCAATTTGTGCTGAAGGGATAATGCATTCATTTGGAAGCAAGCAGAAAATACAGAACTACTTATCTGCCTCTAGACAGTGTAGCTGTGTGGTTGTGTTGACATCACTGTGTTGTTTTTAATAATTCTTTCTTTGACAGGCAACAGATAAATGCTCCTGAAAAATGAGAACAAGTGAGCTTTAACTGAGATTCAGAAATAGCACTTTCAGTCAAAGAACCCCCATTGTGGGTTTATCTAAGGTTTATACAATTCAATGAAAAACTTAGAAAGTAATCAGTGGATGGAAAATAGTTGCAGTATATCCATCACTGGGTGTTAAAACCAAAGAAAGACATATGAGATGAAATTTTTGCTAATTTCACTGCAAAAAAGTAAAAGAATATGAAGGTTTTCATAGCAAAAGACATCCATGTTGCACTTTGGAACATCTGCTTGCACACACCAAAAAAATGGGCTGACAGTATTAGAGAGATCCAGTACTGTGGCTCAGAACTGTTCAACATAGGTTCATTATTTGAATAGTTCTCCATCCTGTTGATTACACTTTTTTTGGCAGCTCTGAAAAAATACTAGTTCATGGATTCTTTAATTGCATTTCAGCCTAGAAGAAGTCTGTACAGTGTAATTCAATGAACTTTGATTTTTCATTATTCCAAAATTGGAAGCTGAAAAGTAGTGAGATCCAGAGTTGTATGTCAGAGTGTCTTAAATCTGCATTTCCTGCATGTTCATTTACTCACTGGTAGTGTAGGGTATCTTCATTGTTTTGAAAGAGAAAATAATTTTTTGGTAGTGAGCACTAAAAGCAAGTATTTTGTGTACTGAAGTGCTTAGGATAAGCTTTTTTTGGCACTACACAATTTTTATAACTAGCCAACAGCTCTGTTAGTTTTGCAGTGTTGACATATATCAACAAAAATAGATGCAGACAGTCAATTATTTGAATTATGTCCAGCAATTTTGTGAAAGAAGAAACTTCAATGGAGGGGAACCATCCCCGTGCCAATTACTACTAAGCAGAGCTGCTGAGAGGAAGGGGCAACTCAAGTCAGTGTGGTTTTTTAGCTTTTTTGTTTGGAGTTTGTCTGGTTTCTCACATTGCTGTCAAAATTCATATGTATTAGAACAATAGATTACTTTAGGGAGGAAAAAAGTGCATTCAGTTCAACCTATATATTTGAAGTGAGTCCTGCAAAAAGCAGTGTAAAAAAATACAGAAAATACTTCTGCTGATTTTAATTGGGAAAATAAAAAAATCTGGATAGTGAGCTTACAAGGTTTCTCTGTGGTTCCAATTTAAATTTTCAGTTATGCCCTTTCTTATATTTAGGACATTTTATAACAAACATACACAGTGCATGAAAATAGATTTTCCTGCTTTCTGGAGTAACCGATGTGTACTCCCTTCCATGGCATGAGGAGGCTTTCACTGCTGCTTCTGTATAAACAGACCTAGGACTGATCAGATCAGGTGGGCTGCCTGGCCCTGTTTAGGAATAAAGGAAACATATGTACTTTATGGATTTTGCTTTCTCAGGCTACTTACAGACATTTGTGGTGTAATTTTCATTTTGATAACACATTCCATTTCCTCCACTCTTATAAAGTTGACCATTTCAATACATCATAAAGCAATTTTGCATCTAAATGCCTTCTGACCTTACAGACATGTTTTAAGGTGTCTACATGCTTGATTTACTATCAGGCAATGGGACTTTCTCTTCTTCATTACCAGGATGTTTTAGTATGTTCATAATTAAAGTAGCTGCATATTTTCAATCTTTTCTGTTTGGTGTCTGGAAATTAACATGGCTTTATGCCTTTGGGAGAATATAAGAACCTGGAACACAGTGATAACAAATTCTAACTCTAAATTTTCAAGTATAAAAACTGAAGGGTGTGCTTTCTGTATTAATGATAAAATATATTCTAAGATAAGTGGAACGTGGATGTATATTAAAGAAAATGAGTCTAGCACTCCTCTACGGCCTTATAATGCCAACTTTTATAGTAATACTCATATTCATTACTTGAAAGCCTTGATTTTTTTCATCAGAATGTTCCCATCTTTCACTTTTTTGTGCAGGTGTGAATGCATGCTAAATTTTCAGCTTACTGAATGGAAGGAAAAAAGCTGTATTTCTTGGTGTGGCAGTGGAAAAAGCTGCAATAATGTTCTAAATAATAGCTCTTCTTTATCTGTTTTTCTTTATTAAACTGAGAAAATAACTGCTCTGTGAATATGCACATCTCCTGCTCCTGCATAGCTGTAATCAAAATTCATTAGACATAGATTTTTTTCTGAACTGCACATGCAGAAGAAACTTCTGTCAAAGAGATCAATTATATCATAATTGATGGTATCACATCTGTAAATAGGATATGTCTTTTAAAAAACCAAAACCATTTCATTTGCATAAAAATATGACCTATACAGCTCTAATACATCCTTAAGATAATTAAATGAGAGGTAAATAGAGACTCCTTATAAAATTAAAGGGGTTTTGACCTTATTCTTGGGATGAAAACTAATCCAAAACTTGTTTCTTATACACATTTTGCATAAATATGAAGTGCTTTTAATTATTAAAAATTACTCCTGGTTAGTTATGTGCTTGTGTTCAAACTGACTCTCAAATATTTGGCATCCAGATTATTATTCCTGTTTGAGTGCCACTGCAGAGATTATTATGGAAAAACATAAGCATTCAGAAATTCAGGCTTTTGACTGGAATTTCACATTAACATGTTAAAATAATATTGTTAATGTTATCAAAGCATACACTGAAGAAAAATAAAGATACACTAACATAGCTTCTTCTGGTGACCAATATCCTTGTTTGAAAATGCTGAAAATTGTTTTTCCAGATTATGGCAAAGGACAAAGTTGTAAAACTCTCAGGTGTTCTTTAGCTTGTTCCAAACCAGAGACAATTGCTGTTTGGCTTCTTTCCTGATTTTCAGATTCTTCACTATTATAATCTAGCAAAGCAATCTGAATCAGCGTTTTGATTATGGAAATTGTTCTAATAATAGTCTTTTTATACTGAGCAAAATAGCAACCAAAGTACTCTCAGAGCTTTTGTTTCTATGAGCCTTATCTTCCCAGATCACACGAATTTCCTTCTGCAGGATGAGGATAAAGGCATTCCATGGCAGTGGTGGTATTTAATATTGCCTTTAAGAACAGAAATGTCTAGCTAGAAGCCACCTGAAAAAACTTCTGCAATGAGGAGAATACTGTAGGCTTATAAAAGGAAGACCATTTATTTAGACAAACAAAAAAAAAAAAAACCAACAACAAAACTCCCCAAAAATCCCTGATTGATATGAACACAGAGGTGCACGAGGAGGCAAACTGGCAGTGTTGTGTATTTTATCCTCTTTCTCTGTGATTCATTGTTCACCTCAGTGTTTAAAAAAATATCTGAACAGAGTAAAGGAGGCTTTAAGAAAATTATTGGTAATAATATGATTTAGGGACATGCTATTAATGATTATCTCTACTCATTCATTCATTATCAAGAACCTTTAACAAGTCTACAGTCCAGGGTTAAGATAATTTTCTTTCTACGTTTTTTTTGGTTTTATAGTTTTTTGGGCATTAATGCTTCCAAATCTGGCATGTAAGTCTTTTCCAAAAAAAGATCTTTGCTGTTCTGCCAACTCTGTAGCTTAGGTGACTTAATATTAAGATAGGAAGGTCCTTGCTTATGTCCTTTAGCTGGAATGCCATTCTTGTGAACTTTAGGCCAAGCATTTGTGGCTGACTTAGAGATGTTTCTCTTGGCTTAGTCCACTGAGTGTTCCTCTGTTATCTCAGTCCTTGCAGTCCCTGTATGAGAGGGACTGCTTGAAGTGGCTTTTCTGCCAAACCTAATTGCTTCTTGTTTGGGATGGGAAGTTGGGACTGTGAGGTGTCATTCTAGCCTGGTCTACACTTCTAATTATTTTTCACCTGGGAAATAGGAGAGGCTATTTTGTTATCCTAACTTAAAAACAATCAATGAAATTAAAATGAACTGTCACCTAACAGAAATGCAAAAGTAATTTGCTTTAGTCAGCTCCCTGCCCTTGCTCTTCCACAGATAACCATTAAGAGCTCCCTGCCATACAAGACTCTTCTATTTATCTCTTTATTTCATCTCCTGGGAGTAGTGTTGCCTCCTGATTCTTTACAGACTCTGCCAGACTTACCTCAGTAATTTAAGATTATGCTCATGACTTTCACCCTCAAAAAACGCCTTAAATATTTCTGGCAGTCAGAGAAATAAGATATTGGGTAAAAAAAATCCCGACAAACTACTTTTCCTAAAAACAGGCTCCAAAGCTCCAAAGATAGAATAGAGAGATAATCCTATTTCAGGTTATTAATTATGCCTTGTAAGCAATGAATCAAATCACTTTGCTGTATAATACAATTACTGCTGTAATTTGTAGTCATTACAGTTTGCACTGAGGTGTAATTGTATAATTCATTTTATGCAGGTTATTGACAGAGAAGGTCTTAACAACTCCAGCCTGGAGACTTACTGTGGGTTTACTGCAGCTTAATTTGCAGGTGCAGCAAAGACCTAATAGCACAGTAAACCTAATAACTTTTTGTGTCTACCTCTCATAGAGACATTCAGATTTGAATCATGCACTAAAAAAAAGAAAAAAAAGAAGATAAAAAAGAAGAGATTCCAGGTAGAAGCATTACTTACCAGCTGCACTCTTCCCCTTATGGCCCATTAGGTTGTGTGGTACCAGTGCCACGTGGGTTGTGTGAATTCCTCATTCCCTGGTCAGCTGTATCTTCATAGCAGGTTGTCTGAAGACAGCAGGTGGCTTTTCTACATGGACTGAGTTATTTCAATGAAAACTTTAGTATTTTGACATAGCCTTCTGCATCTCACTAATGTTTATTAAACGAATTGTGATTTGACAGAAACAGATTTTTAAGTGTTAACTTTTACATCTAACACTGAGCACAATAACTGCTGGTATGAATTCAGGAGCTGTTGGTGAACAGAAGGGATGCTCACCTTGTCCTCTCTGCTTCCTCTGTTACTTTCCTGCTAGCTGACATCTGACATATAATAAAATACAACAGCAAATAAGTCATATTCCAGCTGTTGCTTCAGTTGGTTGTTGGGTTTTTTTCTAATTCTGTGCTGAATTTATATCCTGCATGTTATGCATGGTGGGTTTGGGGAGGGGGTTTTGCCTTTGATGTCCCTCTTTCTGTTAGCTCTATAGTATTCTAAGAATAATTACAGTTACTCCAGCTCCTTCACAAGTAATAGTGATGTTTTTCCTTGTGTAGTGTCTCTTCTTTTAAACTAAAGTGAAAGATAAAGTTAAATGAGCAACAACAAAAAAGATTACCTTTTCTGAATGCAGTGTTCTACATATTAAAACATACAGGCTACACAGACATCACTTTAGAAGATTTACATAGGTAGAAAACTGTTCCTATGGAAAAAAAAGTGAGGAGTTGACTCTGAAAATCTGTCATGTGCTGTGGAACTGATATCCTGACAGGTTTTGGCACTTATTCAGCTCTCAGTGGTAAATATTTATCACTTGGTTTAGATCACTTTAGTTATATAACATTCCTATAAATTTTATTTGAAATATGCTTTTTTGGAATATGCTTTTTTTCTTACCGGAGTTTTGGCTGCTTTGGGTTTCTTATGTAATCCAACAGTTTATGTTTCAAAATGTTCTAAAAGTGTAGACAGTTACTTCCAGAAGCTTATAAATAGGCCAGTCTTGGACCAATTTTTTTCAGTCAAATTAAGATTCTGAAGTTTGAAAACTCCCTGAGTTATTCAGACATTATTGAAATTTGTCATCATGGAAAATCAGCTGTCTTTATACTTACCCTAAATTTATCTAAAAAAAAAGTCAGATACACATGCATAATAGTGAAGTTTTAATTGTTAGAAAAGCAGGAAAAGAACTTACTAGTGAGATCCGTGCATGTTACTACTTGCCTACGTGTATAGCACAAATAAAATTGCACATCCACTCAGTAGGAAGCTGCAATATATTCAGAAAACCAGAAAGTTTTCAGTGATAATTATACTGTGAGATTCTCTCTTCTTGAATAAAACCTTAGAATTCCCTTTTCTATCATTCCTGGCAATAAGCCAAGAGTCTCACAAGTTGGAAAAAGAGGGGCTTTCCATTATGGAAAATCATTGGAGTAGGAAATGGGAGAAAATTATTTCCAGAAACTATCAGAATGGGTTAAGGATCTAAACCTTAGAAAAGGGAGATCTGATACAAATGAGCTGAGACCTGGTGAGCTTCTGATGGAAGTTGCCATTGTTGCAACTTGAAAGAGTGATTGCTCATCACCTCAAGGACATTATGCAGACAGAATGTCTTGGCTGAGAGCAGATGTAAGAGCCAGCACTTGTCAAAGAGACTGTACAAACATTTTGGTTACCAGCAAGGGAGAAGAGCTGAATCAGTGGCCATCAGCATCCTGCCTTGAAATACATTCTGTGCACAGGCCATTCTGTCATGGAGCAACACAACTGCCCTGTCAGAACAGTGCAGAGATGCTACTGGGAAAAGCACTGGAAGAGGTGGGGGGTTGAGGAAAGCTCTGATAGCAAAATCACAGAAAATCGCAGGCATGCGAGGGAGGACCATTTGCTTTTGGCCATCAGCAGTGTTTCCAGGGTTGTTGCCTCCCTGCTGAAAGCAAATCCTGTTAAGATACAAACACAGAGGGGCAGTGAATTCAGTCAGTGTGCTTGTCATTCTCTGGTTCAAACAGTTGCTGTAACCTTGCTGTTACTCATCATAACAACAAGATTACCACATGAAGTAGGATTTACATATGATAACATAGCAGAGGATTTCCAGAGGACCAGATAGCTTTATCTTCTGCAGAGGTTCCTCAAAACCTTAATTTCATCTTTGTTCTGTTTGCAGTGAGTGCTCACAAGGGAGCAGAGCAATGGATGAGTATCTTCCAGAGGTAATTGTGCAAGTAAAAAGGTTATCAGCTGCAGCTGCATGTGGCTGCCTTCCCTTTGGAGATTCCACTGTCACACACCAGCAATCTGCTGATTAAGCTGCTCGTGCCAATGCTATCTCATGCGTCTTGGACAGAACTGAACAGTTTCAATACTCACTTTTTGCCTGAAGTAAATTAGTGAGCTTTGAATTGAAACCCAGGAAAGTAAATCGAAAGGGATAGGAACCTCCTTTTACTGATGGAGCTGAAGCCTTAAAAGAGTCAATGGGCTCCTTGGGCCAGTGCTCACAGCAGCCACTTCGCCAAGCTCAGGATCCCAAAGTGAAATGCACTCTCTTTGCTTCCATAAGTGGCTGCACTATCCATGATTCTGCTCATCTGGAGTCAGATGCTCAGTTCACTTGAAACTGCAGGGATAAATAAACTGCATCAGATACTTACAGATTTTTATCATATATTCTTTTCTGATCTATTTGCATAACAATTGAAAAAGAAACTTCCCTCCTTTGGTGTGATGCATTAAAACGTGTTATATTGCAGGAGTTCTAGTTCTCTTGTTGCCAATATGACCTTCATGTAAATCCAAATAAATCCTGCTACATGTAGCATAAATTAGTCCTTAAAGGATACATAACTTCTTATGCATCCAGAAAAAAACCTGGTAGCTCAGTTTTACCTGAAGAATAGCTACCTCATGGGAGCTACCTACCATTTACATAAAACCCTAATGCTTTACCTTTATTAGCTAATAAATCACATAAATTTGACCACCTTAAGCCTGGAAGAGCAGTCCTAATTGAGAGCTCTGACAAGAAATATTAAAGAAAGAAAATAAAGAAAAAGCAAACGGGATGCAAGATTTTTATGATGATGATGCTCCTAGATGTAAGGATCTCTAGATAGTATTTGTCATGGCTTTATGATTGCCATTTTGGTGGCACTTGAGTGCCTTACTGACTCTAATGGAGGTGTCATTAATATATTTCACTTTGCCAACAGAAATCAAATATGTATTTAAAGTAACCTGAGCAAGGACTCCTGTATTTGCAGTTGAGCAGCTGCTGAACATGTCTTCTCATCACAGGCCACTGTCCTTTTCCTTCCACTACTCATTCTTGTGATAACTAGAACCTATTTTACTGAGGAAGTCTCTTCCTGATCCTTCTCTCTGTTCTACCTGTCAAGGTGCCATGAAGAGATCCAACACATCTCCTAGGACCCTGGAACTGTGACCTTGGCTTATCCCAGCTGTTTAGTTATACTGGAATATTGAAAGAATAAGCTCAAATTTCCTCACAAATTACAATATTTAGAATTTATGTATTTAACTTTCAATATTTTTAAGTACTTTGTGAGTTATGACAGTATCTTTATTTCCAAGTGTGGCTTTTCCTGAAAAATGAGCACCAGTGTAAGCTGTAAGGGTGGGAGTTACTGGTGTTACTGGTGAAAATGCTGGCTGTGCTTGTAACCTACTGTGAATACAAACTTTCACAATACATTTATGTTCAGAATGTATGTGCTCAGTAAGGGAAGGATGGCAGAAAGAAAACTTTTTCTATTTGGCCCAAGCAACTGTATTTAGGAAATTTATATTCAAGATAATGAAAAAATAACATTTTCTGCTTAAGCTGATACTATATGGAAACTATAATTCTTTTTTCACACTTCTGTCATTATTGAATATTTGTTAAAATTGACCATTTTAACTATGTTTCCATGCATTGATTATCTCCAAATGCTGCCTTCTGAGAGTTATATGCTGTGTCTTGTTTGCATGAGACCTCTTCTTTAAGCTACTCCTGCTCAGAAAAAAAAAATCTTTTAAAAAGTTGTCGTAACGACCTGCAAGAAAATAAAGTTACTCTGTTCTTTTCCTTGATGTAAACTTTGTCCCCAGAATACAGAATTCAAATTGCAGTGCCTCAGAAATTCTTTGGAAAAAAATAATGGCAAATGTTGCTATGGTTACAGAGCAGTCCCATTTGCTTTGCTTTTCTGCCTTAGTAATGAAAGTGGAAAGAGGGGTTTTTATTCCAACAATTTGTATGGTGCGTTGCAGGGGACATGCACCTTCCCCTAGTACTAATCAAACAGTTTTTTAAACTAGAATATTTTGGGGTTTGGTCTTTTCTGAAGTTTCTTTGCTTCCTTAATAAAGCTGACTAAAAAATTTGCTCTTAAAAAGCTGTAGTGAAAAGAAAATTTCATTCACAATTCAACTTGGATGAAGGACAGGTTCAATTTCCAGCCTTCCTTGGGTATAAATACTCAGGTATAAATACTCAGGTTGCCTTGAGTTACCTTAGTTTATTGAGTTGCCTGAGCCTCAGGAGTAACTGGCACTACAGACTTTCTTTTTCCCCCTAAAAAAGATCAAAGCACAAGATATTCCTAAGATTTCTTAAGTCCATGTGGAACAGAACAAAGTGGTGTTCTAGGATGTCCAGTTTTACCCCAGTCAGTTGCTTGTTTTTTCCTTCATAATTTTCTGAGCACCTTTCAGTTTCTTCTCCTTCCACTAACACAAACCTCTGCGAACCCAGAAAAAAGCCTTTGATGCTTTGTTTCTCAGAGACTTTCCTAGGCTGACAAGAAGTTACTAGCATGGCTGAATTTCATGTTTGGGAAAACTCTTCTGATTTTCTTATCAACAAAGCATCGTCATCAGCTCTTCCTGAGGATGAAAATACATTTGGGAGCAGCTGCTGCCAGGGTAGTGCTGCTGAAATGTTCTCCTGGGGACAATAAGCAGCCTCTTTTAAGGTAGCAATGATATGGCATAAATGTACTCTCTAAGGACAGAATAAGGGATGCTTTTCCCTCGAGGTTGTTAGGATTCTGCTACAGAAAGCTCACGATGAAAAGATAATGCAAATAAAAGCTGCTTGTCACAGAAACACACAAGATCATGTAGGGTTGTGGGGTTTTTTTCTCCAAAACCTCATTTAGGAATAAAAATAGGGTCCCATTTTACAAAAGCTGAAGACCTAGACTGTTTTACACAGCCCTATTAGGAAAAGATTTTTTTGCTGGCTGCCTTGATAGTGTATGCATTTTAGGTAGGGATGCCAGCACAGCTATCATTAAGGTTTTTTGATACTTTTTTTAGTAATATATAGTTCTCACTGGCTCATAACTTCCCCAAGCAGATACATTTATTTTTCTATTCTAAATGGCTTTTCTAGATTCTTATACATACACACAGAAAGATATTCCCTCTAATGTTTTGTTTTACTTCAGCAAAAGTTGTTGCAGATGTCCCTGAGAGTTAACCTGAGAAAGTGGTGTTCTCTTGTTCTAGTGAATTTCTTTTAATTTGGATCTTCATTCTTTTCAGCCTTTGCTTTTTGGAAGACTTTGGTGCAGAAACTTAATTTGATGGCCTTTAACACCACTATGCCTTCATTGACCCTATGAAAACCTATCCACATGTTCTAAATCACAAGACCTGTTAAATCTGTTAATTCTTAGAGAAGTAGATTGCCATTGTAGGAAAGGCCTCCACAACTTTTCTTGCCTGGGCTGACTGGATATTGTCTGTTCTCACACAGCATCTACATGACCAGACTCTTAATGAACTCTCTCTTCAGACTAACCAAGCCTGCACCAAGAGCCACAGCTTTGGGAAGTGAAAGGACTGGAAATCTGCCATCCAGGAGCCCAACAGCTGCTTCGTGGGGCTTAGAGCTGGAAGGAGGGGTGAAGAGAAAGGGCTTGTGGTTAAAACTGTGAGCTTGTGTTTGTACTAATCCCCTGCTGATATGATGGGAAAAAAGACTATGGATAAAATGAGCATGGCAGTAGGGCAGGATCTGCTACAGAAGCCTTAAAAAGCACCAGGTAGTGTGACTTTGGTCTGGGAACATGAGCTTTAGAGCTGAACAGCAGAAAAGGACATGAAGGAGGGAGTGATGGAGTTAGAAAGCTTGCACAGGTTTCATGGCATTTGCTGACACAACAGAAGTGGTGAGATCAGAGGACTTTCTGTGATGTGTAAACATGTGAGAGACTTTTGAGCAATGTAGGGGAAATTTTGCTTTTTTTTTTTTTTTTTTTTTTTTTTTTTGCAGTGGCAGTTAACTGAGAAATGGGGAGGAATTGAGGAGAATAACTGCAGAAATTTTAGAAATGGAAGTTAAAGGGTGAGAATTCAAGAGCACTGCATTTACGAAGGTGAGGAAAAAGGGCTGAGAGGAGGTTGAAGATTCAGGAGGGGAACGCGGGGGACCCTGGAGACTTTCAGACTGCAGTTGGCAGAATAAAGATTAGGAAGGGCAGAATAAAGATCAGGAAAGAACACAGCAGAAAGACTCAAGTTTCAGAAATAGGAAAAAAATTATCCACACTTCCCACTGGAGTCTGAATTTAAAGCTGGACAGTAGCAGACAGATTAGGTGCTAAATGCATCAGCCTGCCCACGTTGCCTGTCCAGAGGGCTGGTGACCAGTTTTATTATTTTGCTGCTAGAGGAAGAGTTGGATTATTAGCATCTCACGTCTGGATGTGTTTCTCCAGTGAGACTCAAACTATAAGTTCCTTAAACTTGTTCAAATTCCGAAGTAAGCCAAATGGAGTAGACATGATACTGCTTTGTGTTTATACTGACTGAACCCTCAAAAGCACAAAAATGGACATTGGAGCCTTGATAAACAACTGAGGACCTAAATACTTTATTGAAAAACAAATTAAAATAGTCTTTAAGAAAAACCTTTTCCATTTTTGTCCAAACACTACTGAGGGTGCTTTAAAAAATAGATGGTTTTGATTTATATCATCTTACCAAGTGACTCTGCCAAAGAATTTGGGCTCTATCTTAAGATTCATATTTTAAAGATTCTAAGTAATTTAGGAGCTTAAAGGTCCTTTGAGAGAAACAGTAACTGGTGCAAGTTTAATTTTTGTGTTTCTGTGAAATTTATCTTCAAATATTTGATTGAAGCCTTGAGAAGTATCTCTTGATTTCACAAGAAGTGACATATTTAATTAAATTGACTTAAAATCTAAAGACATATATGAAGAATTGTCTCAGATCATTTAAATATGGGATGGGGTAAGATTGTATCTATTTGCATACTGTATTACTGGATATAAAAAGCCATTTTTCAAATAAATGGTAGTTCTGAATCTTCTGCCCATTTATCTGTGTGAAGATCAAACAGAGACTGAGCAGTTTCCAGAATGCTTCGACTTCCTACGCTGTGTTAAAATATTTTAGTTCTGTCTGTCCAGTGTAAGTTACTAGAGAATGTTTTGTATTTTAATTGGTCTCTACTGGTTTTATGCTCAAAGGACAGTTTCTTCAAGATAGCAAGCAAAACTCTTCTAAGAGAAATTGCGATCAATATCTAAGATGAGTTTGTTAAAGGTTTGTTATCTTCTCTGTCCAGCTCAGTTTAAAGTTTCATACATTTTTTTTTCATGATAGTAATTGAAATAACATTTTTTTTATTAATACTGCACTATGATTTTATTTCCTTTGTTATTTACCATAGCTTACTTCTATATAGGATAGAAGTAACTGACTGAAATTCAAGTTGAAATCCTTTGCCAATTCTAAAAAATCCATGGAATTCCCACCCACCCCAAAGACTGAATTTAAAATTGTAAGAGCAGTGCCTATTATTGCTGCACACTGGATGCATCTACAGACAGCTATAAAAATAACATATTAATGCCTTAAAATATCTTCCATTCAAGACTTCACAGCTAATAAAACATGTGTCCTGCTAACAATATGCTACTGCTGTCCAAATACACAAGTTTATTAAGAACAAATAACTTTCCAAGTGGTTCTTTATTGCAGGTTTTGTTATTTGTATCTGCAGGTATCTAAAAACTGCCAGGAGTTTGTGCATGGCTGTCATTGCTCTTCATGTCATACCTCACAGCACCCATTCCCTGACAATGAGAACAATACATTTTTGAATTTTTAGATGTCCACTCACTAAAATAATGGGTGATTAGTGATTATTGATTCCTACTCAGAACAAAGGGCAATTATTCATTGATGTAGTTGATTCAGCCCACTATATAATTATGGAACATGTACTTTGAGTAAGTTTTTAAGAAGTGGAAATTAAGCTGTAGCAAGGGAAAGGGGGGAGTCTGCATGACTTCAGATTTTATTGGCAGGTGAAAACTCATTAAAACTACACATGCTTGAGGAGGTTGTGTGTGTATATATATATATATATATTCTGTACTACTATTAAGACAATTCTCATACAAATATCCCCATTTCATCTGTCCAATAAATGGTGGTCTTGGAAAATAATGTGGTTCTCCTCTAGGCAGCTGTACAATTCACTGTTTCATGCTTCCTTTCTCTTCATGCTATAAAGATGAAGTCTATTGCCTTAGACATTTACAAATCAAATCTTTTCATATGTCACTAACTGCTTTTAGAGAAAAGCACAGATGTAAAATCCCTGCTTGCTTCCAAAGGGTGGCCAGTAAATTGCCTACTGACAGCAGGGCTCAGTGCTCTTCAGTCAGAACCTGAGCAGTACTGCAGTGCTTTCCATGGACATGTTTGTTTTTTTTTTTCTTTTGACTATTAGAAAACAGCATCACACTTAAATAATGTAAAAGGGACAAAAACTGTGTATCTAACTTTTTACTTGAAGTCCTGCACTTCAGAGCAAAAAATACTGCTCCATCCTCTGCTCTCTATGCAGCTTTGTGGAACCTTTTTGGGGGGTGCTAGGGCCTCCTTTTGGGATTTTTTTTTTTAATTTATTTTTTTTTTTGCTATTTGTAGAACTATAAGTATTTTTTTCTGGTCCATACCAATAGGAGAAGGACTGTACATTTTGAGAAGTCCACTGGAAGAGGCAGGACAAGATAGTGCCTGAAGTTCAGTGGTTTTTCAGAACTTGTTGCTGAACATACACTTGCATAAGGGTTCAGCACATTAAAATCAGTTTCAGGTTTTTTAATTAGAAGTAAAATATAGAGATTCTGCCTCTATCTTCTCTTTGTGAGAGCAGATAGAAAGGAACACTACTTGAATGCTGGTTTTTTCTCAGGTCTGAAGTTTTAATGCTGCACAGCATGACTCCACTAGCAGAGCAGTTAAAACAAAAGCTACAATGTCCATTTGATTTTAGCTTAATTCTGAGGGATAGAGCTTAAACCTTATACAACACTTACAGTGATCTTTACTTTTATCTTCTGTTGTAACAGAACTCTTACACCAGTTTGAAGCATTCTAAAGCTTTAAACTGAAAAGGATGTCAATCCAACAATTGGTAAGCTAATTTTTGAGCCTTTCAGCACACCTGGAATTGCTTTCAAGAACTGACCTGTGGTGCAACATTTTTGAGATACAGAGATAGGAGGTGGCACAGAGATGTCAGTTTATAAAGTTCTTTCCTCCACAAAAGCACAAAATATTACAATTTCAAGTGATAAGAGTGGGTGGTTTGGAGTTTTTTTCAATATATCAGGAAACATTGAGTGACTCCAGCATGGGTTTCCTCTTCTCAACAAGATCATTTGAAGAAAAATAGTTGTGCTTCCAAAATAACACTCTCTCCTATCACAGAACTGCTGAATACTTCTTTCTGCTACAAGGATTTTTATGAGAGAGGCACAAGACTAATATACAAACATCAAGGACCAGGACATGATAAACCTGGCTCTGCTCAGATCTTTAGAGAATCTGCACTGTCAGTTCAGCTACAAATGTGCTGTGGCAGTCAGGAACACTTGCCAAACCTCACTGCAGCTCAAGTCCACTTTACTTTAAAAGGTTTTCATGGGTTTTTTTGAGAGGAAAGACGGTTCTAAAGTCTGATTTGATGTATTTTATGTCTCTATCATCTGGGTATTCAAAAAATATGAGTTGAGGCCCTTAAAATCCTTTACAGCTATTCAGTTACACAGATGGGAAGCATAAGCTTGTGTCTTTCATGTTGTACTTCAGTTTGGGAATTTGAAGACATACAGGAGAGGTGGAGGGAAATAATGAAGCAGTGCCAAAGGATTAAAATACTTCATAAGCTGATTTAAAAAAAAAAATGGCCTGTGGCCATTTTTTAAATCCTCAAAGTAGGTATCCAACACTTTTTGGATACTTTTTGCCTATAAATGTGTGTTGCCATTCACTTCAGTTTTTGTACTGATACATAATGTGACAAATCCATAATTATTCATACCATGGCTAGAGACTTACCTGAGTTTTGATACTGATGTTTTCACAAGGTTTGACAACTCTATGAGCATAGCTTTTACCTACTTGCCTTGCTTTGTATTCTAATTAAGTATGAAAAGAGCAACAAAGACTAATAATGTTTGCTCCTGGGTCTACTTTTTTAATGACATTTCTTTCTCCAGTTAAGAAGAAATATACATTATTATGGCCTCCTTGATATCTTTGTGAAAGCAGGATATTACAACTCTCTGCCTTCTAAATAAAAAGTATCTTGGATATTTTTTTGCCATCTCCATGTGGACTTTTTATTATTAAATAAGTAATATCCTAAGACCTAAGTATTTCCTATCAGCATTTTGTCCTTCTGATGCAAAGACTATATGGCATTTATACTGTACACTTGGTTTAATTTATTGCCTCTTCAGCAAGATAACTTTCTAATTTTTTTATAGAAGGACATCCTTATCCACTTTCTTGTCTCTAGTGAAAGATGCAGCACCATAAACTGTTCTGCATATAAATGAGATTGCAGTCTGTAATTGGAAAAGTAAGCACAGTGTAATTATGACCTGTGAATTAGATGTTATGTTTATTTGAACACATATGTATCCCAGCTAGAGACTTACAAATCAGTACTAATTCATACAAGTCAAAGCCTGTCTCTTTGACTTGAAACAGTTGCTAAGGGCAGAAATCAAATATATGGAGACACTTGACAAAAATTCAGATTCTGGCAAATTGTAGAAGGTGCTTTCAAACACCACCAGTTCTTTTATCAGTATTCTTGCTTTGACTTTTGTCAGTGTAAAGGCACTACGTGATTCCCTCTGAAAATAAAGATATCTAAGAAAGATGAAATAAGAGAAAAATCTATCTCTGAATCTAACATTTGCCTCTTGTCTAAAAGAATAGTTCATTGCTGCAGTGGTCTAATGAGCCTCTCTCTGTGCTGACACTCAGCTTTGACTGCATTCTTGATGAAATAGTTGCACTCTCTCCAGTCACAATTAGGATTTTTGTACTGAGGCACAGAGGCTGTGGATTTTACTTTTGATTCTGAAAAAATAAAAAAAAAGAAAACCTGAAAGCACTCAGAACTCAAAACATCAGCATGTAAAGAGCAAATCTGTTTGGGCAGACTGAACCAAGGCAGGGAAAGGAAAGGATTTCACAGTTAATATGAATAGACTACCAGTTAAGATGGATGTGTATGGTGATTTCAGGGTTCAGTGATCTTGGTCTTCACTGGGTACTTCACTCTTCATTCATAAAACTTTCACTGGTCAAGAGGCAATGTTGAAAATAAAAACTGCTGTAAAGTAACTGAAGTAGTGAGAAAAGTTAGGGAAATGCTGTTTGGAAGGATTATGCTCAAGTAAAACTATGACTGAAGCTAGAAAAATTGCTGCAAGGCATCTATGCAGAAATATATATATTTATTTCTTTCTGGGTTTCTGCTAACCTGAAGTGTTCTGAGAGAGAAGACAGGAACAGCCACTACATCAGACCTAAGATCTTGCTTCTCTCACCCCTTAATGAATGCCATAAAAACCAGCCCACTAGGTCTCTCATTATCAGGCATTCAAGATGGACTAGAAATAGCTTTCCTTTTGAAGCTTTATCAGAAACTGACCTTTTCTTAAGACCTTTAAATAAATTGTCACTTTCTTGTGAAACTAACTGCAAAAAATCTTGGCCAACTATAATTGCAAGAGGTTGCCTTTAAATTTTATTTCAGATATAAATGTATGAGTGTGTATGTGTTACACACACAATTATGTAGCTACAAACCCAAAAACCTTACAGTACTATTGATCAACCAATATTTCTTTGGAATCTTAGTTTTATTTTCAACATCAGCCTTTTTCCTCATCTTTTTGTTTAACTGAAAAGCTTTGGGAGCTATAGATGCAGGCATAATTAACTGAATTGTGCCTTTATGCTAGTATTTCATCCTTCTCAGTGGACCACCTAGATTTTGGGAGTAAATGTGCAAAAATCACCATCTCTTTACAGCAGCCTCACAACAAGTTCCTTTATGAGCCTGTCACTCCTTTCACCATCTTTTCACAACAGTTGTACCTCACCTGTATTTGCTTTTTTCTTCCTTGAACAATTATTTGGCAGACCTGGGGTCTGGATTGGTTTGGGTTGGTTTTTTTTTCTCATGTGTCAGGAATCAGAATCCAGCCATGATTATTGCCCATGAGGAGAGAAAGGAAAAAACAGAAGAGAACTCATCCAGTAATGTCTAATATGGTCCTTTCAGGGATGCCATTTGAGATATGCATCTGATATATCAGCCCTTCCTCAAGATCTTTATAAAGATATGGCCTAAAATTGATCTTAACCTGTTGGCTAAGAACTTCCTGCAAAGTTTCCTTAAAAGTACATCCAGGGGCTGCAGGCACATAAAGCTGAGCTTATGTATCCATTATTCAGACATATTTTGTCAGTCTGTACTCTTTGATACCTAAGAAAAACACTGAATTTGCATTCTTAACACTGTAGCTCACGTACAATATTGGAAAAATTGCATTTTTTCCATGTAAAAATACTCAAATTAAGTAACTTCATAAATGTTTCCATCTTATTAGTTCCAGAATTTGTGACAAAATTCTTCATCCAAGTCCTGTGTCAAAAATGTCATCTTTTCCATATGCCAAGGGTGTGTGTATATGTAATGTTCAAGCAACTCCTAGCACAGCAGAAATCAGAAAACAGTAAATTATATCTGGACCCCTTCTCTATTAGCATTTGGGACAAAACACTGGAAAATAAAACAGCAGCTGCAGTCCAAATCTATTAATATCCTCAAATTTGCACCAAGCCTTATACGGTTGAAGCCATGTGGATAAAAACTGCTACAGTCAAGCTCTTTTTCATTTCCTGTCTCTTGCAAGTTAAAGGAGTTTCTTGCCAACTGAGAAAACAAGAGAACATGCTCCAGACATTTGCCCTGTATTTGAATGCCACCTTTTTCCCACTGTAATGTGACATCCAGATCTCTCTGTGACAGCAGTGACCTCCCAGGGTTCAGCCTTAGCTACTGCACTAGATTTTCTTGGGAAAGGGGGGAAAGTGGGATCTGTACCACCAGCTCCTGGCAGTGACCCCCACTTGGGTTTAAGATCCATGTTATGCAGCTTGTATCACACACCATGGGAAAGTAAAAAGTACCAAGAAAATATATATCTAAATAGCTGAAAGATTTAACATTTGTAAAAGGATAAGCTCAGGATAGGTGACATTTCATATACCTGTAAGCATCACTAAAATAAACATAGCCTCCTTGGGATCCTGCTAGTACCTCATGTTTGTTAACTTACACTTTAGAAGGAATTGCAGCATAATTTTTACAAATACAGGGATGGAAAGGGTTTTCAGTGCTTCATTGCTGTAGGCAACTGTGTTGTAAACTCTTCATAAAACGACAAGTTGCATTTTAAATTAATGAATTTTTCTCTTACTCATCCTCAGAGGTAATTCTACTTCCTCCCTTGTCTAATAGTTAAGAAGCAGTTTCCAGTCTAAATTTATTCCAGTATATGTCACTCGTACCTGTTCTTTGCTAAAACCAAATAAAAACCCTCAAATAATAAAAAAGTAGTAAAAAACAAACCAAAAAACCCCCCAAAAACCAACTTTTATTTATATGTTCCCTCATGACATTTGTATAATGTCTGACTTACTAATAGACTGATTCATTGTGAGTTTTCAATTCCAATTCCATTATATTCTGATCTGATCTAATTTTTCCAAACAGAAGATTAAATATAATGACACCATCTCCTCCTGGGCACAACAGGCCTGGATATGAATTATACCTTACAAGACATGTTGATTCCTAAACACCCCTTGGATTACTTTTTTTTTTTTTGAGTGGGTTTAGAGTAGGACATAAATGACTGTGGATGCCTAAAGACACTAAAATGGAATGAGACAATGCTATTGCAATTTGCTATTTTAATTTGCTATTGCAAATTAAAAATACCTTCAAGAATTAAGGAAGAAAAACACTAACACACCTGGTGATAAATTGTAACAGTTTTCCTGTCTGTACATTTCTGGGGTTTTTTTATGATGTAGGAAGTATCTGGATTTCAACCAACATCTCAAATCCTGTTGAGATATTTTCCTCTTGAAACTTGTTACTGTTGCTGCACTTCAGAGGTGTGAGAGCATCCCAAGGCAAGAAATAATGTACCCATGGACTGGTCATGTCTGCTACCACCAGTAATTATGGTTATCAAAACAACCTCCCAGTTCTCATCCCTACCTGTCAACACACTCTATTATGATCCTGAGGAAAGCAAGCGCTGAGGAATTTTTAGAGCCCTCTTTGTCTATTAAACTGTGCTTTATCTGTTACTTTTCATCAATGCTTTGTGGGTGGTGAGAGCCATGTCCAGCTGCACCAGAGTGAATATTTTCTGTTTTGCTGTTCATCCCAGCTGTTTAATGTATCCATCAGAATGCCTTTGTCATCAGAATCTGCAGATACACTCCTACATGGGAAAGCTTTTTATAAAAAGTGCTTTATGTGGGTCATACAGTGCAACATGAGGTGTCTCAATTGCATTTAAGAAAGTCATAATTTTTGAGCAGTCTAAGCTATGACTATTTTTATCCCAGTCTGTTTATGAAGTGTCCTGTGGTGTAGTAACAGTGATTTTAAAATTACTTTTTCCACATACACTTTAGGTATTCAGGATGCTTTTCAACAGACTGCAAATTACTTTGCAGTTGTCTATCTCCACTTACAGATTGGCCTTCAGGGAGGGAACAGATAGAAAGTGAAAAGATGGCATTAATGAAACCTAGACAAGCTTTTCCACATTTTGTATTAGACTCTTAATCTATCCAGTCTCTGCCAAATCTTTTCCCCAAGTGTTTATGATGAAAGCTTTTCTATTCATTGTGCTTTAAACTAGGTGCTCTAAGTCTGTAAAAGGAAAAATAAATTTAGATGGTTTAAGTTATTTTAGTGAACCTATTTATTTTTGTGTAAATAAAGAGTGACACATTTGCAACTCTTTCTTTAACTTTAAAGTGTTCTTTGCAGAATTGTTAGAAAATAAAACCATAAGTTACTTGTTTGGTTTCTGAGCATTGGCTAAAAGGCAAAAAAAAACCAACACACTCCTAGGGGTTTACAGGTAGTGAAGGAAAATAAAATTGGGAACAAATTAAAAATAAAAGGATAATGGTTTTGAAATAAAGAACAAAGCTTTTTTTTTTTAAAAAAAAAATCATAATAGGCAATGTCCCCAATTAAAAAAATAGAATTAGCTCTTCCCAGATCTTGAGAACTAGGAAAGCTGAGAGGAACATGAAGAATCCTCCCAGAACCCTGTGCTCCCATATATCTGATACATTTCTATTGCTGTCTCTGCCAGTGAGTCCTTACTGCTCTCCCAGGCCTCCAGATTTCATATGTTTTGATTTCAGAAGAGATCATAAAATGGTGGCATAGGTAACATTTCATCTTTCATGGATTTTTTTATGTAATGAGAGATAGGTGAAATTAATTAGATTGAATACAGTGGTTTGGGTTTTTTTTTAAACAGAGCACAGTACCAACCAGCACAGTGTGCATAACCCAACTTGTACATTCTTCTGGTTTGTTCTGTAAGTAATGAGATTTCTAGAACAGCACAATTTGCTGCAACAACTCACAGGACTTGAAATTTATTCCTTACTCTACTACTGACCTGCTGTGTGACTTCTATAAAAATCACTTCACCACATTCTTTTTCATTGCCACCCTGTGCTGTGCCTCCTTTATCTAGGTAGTGACCTCCTAAGGCAGTAAAAGCAACTTCATAATTGGAAGTTGGGCTTTTTAACCTCCTCCCTGTAAACACTGTCACTCTCCCTCTCTAACAATCTCTGCATCCATTAAGCCCTATTAAAAGTATGACTGTAAGTAGTATTAAACAATTTAAAATGCCTTCACATTTTATCAATAGCAAAATTAAGTGACACTTACTGAACGATTTCACTGAATGTGAAATTGTGATTCTGAAGTGGCTCACTGTAAAACAGGTTTGATGGAGGTGTTTCACTTGTCCAGTCCACAGCTAGCATCAAAACCTCACCACTGCAACTGGGAATTTGCAGCACAGGAAACAAGAAATTAACAGGCAGACAGAAATTACAAACCAGTTCTTCATTTCCAAGTCTGGTCTTCCTTGGACAAGGCTGCAATCTTCTATGTCTTACTCATGCACCTACCCCCTCACCTTTATGGGGGGAGCAGGAGGATGAAGAGGAGAAAGACCCTTAGACCCAAGGGGTGTGAGGAGGAGAACCCAAACCCTCAGACCCAAGGCTTTCCTAAATAATAACCTCGTAGAAGAAAATTTAATTTTCCATTAGAGGTTTGTTAATATCTGATGTGATAAAATAGCTCTGTATTAAGAGTAATTAAACCTCTCATTTTGCCTTTCCTAATTTTAACTATCATTTTTTCACAACAACTTTAGTGCCCTTTAAGCCAGAAAAAGTAAAAACCAGAGAGAATGGCAGCAAGAAGAAAAGATGTGAAGTGATGAATTGTATTCAGCACCAAAAAATATGTAGGGAGAGGAGTCAGAATGGCTGTTAAAGAAATCATGTCAGGAAAGATAAGAAATCTCACAGAACATCAGTCATTCTTATTCTGCATGTTTGCTGGCAGAGTAAAGGCAATAAAACAAAACATAGGCTTTCCTTTGTGTAGCACACAAAGGCAGGATCTGAGGAAAAATAACTAAGCAGCTAGTGATGGTAGTCAGCTAAAATAAAATAGATTCCAGTGCTGCAGTTTGCAGTATCCTGCAGTGTTCACAGTTTTTTCTCAAGCATTACTAATGTTGGAACTTCAGACAGCTTCCTTGAGTCTTTGTGGAACATGTTGTGTTAATTCCTACAGTGTTAAAATAATGTTTTGGCCTGACAATAGTATGCAAAACTCCTAGGAAGGCTATGTTTAAAACATAAAAAGCTACAAGCAGTTCTTTCTAAATTGCTCCCTCCTGTTTTAAGATATACTGCACTTTCAGACATTGCCACATAACCTTCACTGCAGTGTGCACATAAGAAATGCAAAATCTTAAGGTCTAGCCAGCAGTGGAGCTCTATGGTAAGTTGCAGCAATTGAACACAACAAAATGAGCCTCTAATTTGTTACATGGGTCTCCAACTTCATCCTGTGGTTTGCTTCCCCTTTGCTACCCAGAGATCATTTCTTTAAATACTAACAACAACAACAGCAATAACAGTAATAATAATAATAATAACAATAATTTGGGCATATGTTGACACTTACATGGTGGAAATAAGTCTTTTCAGCAGGATGGTTGGCAGCTGGCTGGGGGGCAGCACAAGTCCATGGCAAGGATCCTTTGAAGCAGGAATTCCAGATGGGTTGGGTGAGACTTCCACAAGCAGGGCTTCTTCACACATCACGGTTCCTTGGGAAGAAAAATTCCATAACTCTGTGTGTACCCCCCAATTCCTCCTCTTGACCCATGTGGTGTTGGATATCCCTTTGGTCAGGGGGGTTCAGCTGTTTGGGCTGGGTCACCTCCCACCCTGTGCAGCCCCAGCCTATTTGCTGGTGGAGCAGCGTGAGGAACAGAGGCAGCCTTGAAGCTGTGTGAGCATCCCTGGGCAGGAGCTCCAGCATGCCTGGGTTATCAGAACTGCTCTGCTCACCAACTGCAAGCACAGCACCATGGAGACTGCTGCAAAGAATATGGACTCCATCCATATTCTGGATGGAGATCCCAGATACACACTCTGCATTTCCAAACATGTAGCCATGGGACCAGGTAACCAGGGACCCCATTCCTATGTCTGCAAGGTTTGCTTCTGTTTCCCTGTGGTTTATCTGTGAATGATTGGTCAGTTCTGCAGCAAGAACCACCTGCAAGAGTCCCTGTAAGGCTCAGACTATCTAATCAAGATCTTGATCAACACATTTAGGTATAAAAATTGGTTCAAGCACAAAAGCATGGAGGAAATCTTCAGGAACTTTCCAAGATTCCTACCTGGAGACTTCCTGCATGAGTTAGTGAAATATTTAGTGGTAAAGGTGGCTGCCATTAAAGTCTATAAAACCCTGGCATAAAGAGGAAAAAAAAAGAAAAAAAAAAAAAGTAATCTGAACTGAATATTGTTCCTACTCATCTTAAGTTCAGGAACATTCTGGTTTTGATAGCCTGGACTAGTCCAGGTTTTAAGATAAAAAGTCATTTATCTAAGCCTGAGATTTCTGCTTATCTCCTTTAAGCAGTCAGAAAGAGATGCAGACTTCACTGTGTTCCTGCAGATATGAGTGGGATTGATTGGTACCTTCAACCATGACCAAAACTTGAATCTGCCAAATTCATGATATTTTGGATCTGAGGGTTTCAGAAGGACAAAGTGTAGACCTTACTAAGTTCCATCTTAAAACTTCCATCTCTGTGGTCTTATTCTTTGAGGTGTAAAAACTGAAGCGCATCCAGAATTATTTACTGATGAAAACGTGGCAATTAGTTCTGCATGAGAGCAATTAATTCTGAGTTAAATTCAAGAAGATGGAAAAGCTCTTCTGTCTCAAATCTGTTGTCCCAGAACACCGGCTTTCCAGGAAGATGTTCAAGAAGACTGGGAAATATTTAATAACAAAGTTATTAATAGTTATTGTAGAAGCATAGCAGTGGTCCTCAAAACACTCATTTTTGGGGGCTAGGTGTTTAAAAACAAATAAACAAAAAACAAAACAAAAAAAAACCAAACAGAAAACCAAAACTTCTTAAGTGTTAGGTCTGGAAAAAATGGAAATGAGTTTGAATTTGTATTCTGAAGAAGGACTAATACAGAGCAAGAGAAGAAAACAGCTGCTTCAGGAATACAAATGCTAAATTTATTAATGCAAGAGAGGACAGTATGATTAAGTTGTTTAATGTACTCTGTAAAGCACCAGAACAGTTGGCTTAATATATTTAACCAAGAAGGCTAAAAAAGCCATAAGCCCGGGCTGGAGTAATTTAAAAAGTGGGTTATCTCCCAGTCTTTAGCTGAGATTGTTTTCAAATTTTATTGTTTGCCCCCTGGTACTCAATGTATGACAAAATGATGACAAAACTGTGTTGCAATGCAGAAGTAGTGCCAGTCAGTGCTGAGTCCCAGGTGACTGTGTCATTCCACAGGTATCCTGACATTCAGCTGCACAGCCCAGGCCAAGCTAAGGAAGCTTTCTCACCCCAACTGTTATCAGGCTATTTATTTATTTGACTGTATTCTTGTACAAGTAATCTCAGTAAAGGCTCCTTAAGCAAAAAGCAAAATAGAGCAGCAGATACCAACACTTTCCACAGGGGAAAGAATGCAATTTTTCTTCCAGGAGCAAAACAAAACCCAACAAACTTCAATTAAGGAATTAATGTCATCAGCTCACTCCAGTAATAAAGATATAAGGGATCTGGAGAGAGAGATACCCATATGGTTTCCATCAAATTTGATATCACTTGCTCATTGTATTTTTTTCTTCTTCATGTGAATTTAGTTGCTTTAATCATCCCCAGAGCAACAAAGTGCTTAGCAACTTTCTCTGGTTTTTATACATGTTGCCTGCTGCTTACCCTCAAGGCAGCTGCAGTGGAAGGGGAAGGGGAGCCTCTGCTGCTCTGCTTTTCTAGCCAGACTCTGCAGTCTGTACCAGAGGCAGGGGCTGGGCACAGCCAACTACCAGGAAGAGGCCACTGAAGCTTTTTATTCATGTAAGCACATACATGGGTAATACACACACACAACATCCAGTGGGAGAAATGTCAGAATGAAAACCAGATGAATTGAAAAGACATAAACAGGAACAATTTCCGTTCTCACAGCCACAGCACATTGATACAATCAATGTGTGAATGGGGATCACTGAGTATTGAAAGTGATCCATGTATGCCCTAAGGAATATATCGCTGGGGACCATTAGACTGCTTGTGACATAAGCCAATAACTGGTCCTCTCAAGAGAAAATGCTGTAGACAGCAAATGTCATTTCTCTGCGGGGAGTAAATGAGCAAAAGTCTGCTCACTGGGACTCTTTTTTCTTCCATCTGAAGTATTTAAGTTCACTGCAAACGCTGCCCTCCTCTGCATTATGTACACTTCAGTGAAAACAGGATAGAGGTCTTACTACTTCTGCTTTAAGGCCAGAATAACCTTAAAGTTACTCCAAGTGGAGTTAGACCTTGAAAGACCTTGTAAACATTTTAAACAATTAAACACAACAACAAAAAGCATCCTTCATGTAGAATGGATAAATAGAACACTGAACAGTGAAGTATGAACGTGCAGGCAATACACAAACCCAGCTTTTTTTCCACGGCCACACAATATGTTACAAAACAAAAAGATTCAGGGAAATGCTTTGTAAGAGTAGGTATGGTTCTTGGCTCTTTCCATCCTCAGTAGAGGCTAACAAATACAGAGTGCCATCCTCTTTCTATTGACTGGAGACAAAATCTTAAATTAAAATCAACTTTTGTGACTATGCTGAAAGAATCCACTTTATTCTGTCCCTAAAGTTATCCCAAAACATAAAAGAATTTACTGGGTGTGACATCAGTTCCACACTGCTTGCCAGTCTCAGCTATTTACTATGCTAAATTGTATAGCTGAAGTAAAACCCAAAAGTTGATCAAGATGAGGGAATTCATAAATGGTTAAAGTAGGGGTGGGAGAGATAAGCTACCACCACTAGTGGATACCCTTATTCAAAAGGGCAATTGGATGTGTTATTCAACAGGCAAGTAATTCAACATTCCATTTATTAGAAGATAATTTAGCAGACACCATCTTGACTGACAGCTTATGTCAAGCAAACTAATATTATTTTGTTGGTCTCATCGTAACTATTTGTATTTGTAGGACAAGTCCTAATTTCTATTACTACCATAAACTGCAAAAACCTCACATCTTATTTACTTTTATTTCGATTGTAACTGGAGGAAGTTGCTTTTATACTGTTTCCTATTATTTCTTAGCCTCTAACTTCCTTTATAACAAGCTACCTTAAGATTTTAAGTTAAAAATTAATCTTCTAAAAATATTAATTAGCTTTCCTTATATTCCCTTACCTTCTGTCCTTTTAGTTCCAGGATTTCAGTTGTAATGGCCTCCAGCCCTACTGCAGGCTTCCTAGTGGAGAAACAAATTTGTGCCAGCTTGCTGAATAACCTCAGCAATGTTCAGTCACTCAGAACTTCTCCATCTGTGTATCCATCCATCCAAAGAACCAGATGCTCTGAAAAACATCTCCCCCTTGCCTGATGTATCAATGTATGAAATACATTGCTACCATCACTGCTCTTTGCAGCTCTACAAGCCAAGGCAGCAACTCACACCTACCTGGAGCCCTCACTTGCTCAGCTGCAGAGCTGTCTTTACAAGTCAACTCTTTCTGCTGCTAAAGGGAAACCTACAAAAGGTTTACATGTGACTTTTTTTTTTTTTTCCTCCCATAGAAAATGAAACCCTTACTGGAAGCACTGTAACAACAATAGAAAGCAACCATTTCACCAAGGAAGAAGAGAAGTCCAGAGAACATGCATATTTCATCAGAATGAAAAGCCAAGATTTCTCCACATAATTACTGATCTACCAATTCCATTGGTTTTCCACAGACAGTAATTTAGACAGCTTACTTTATTATTGCAATTAGAGATGAGATAATGAGATAATTATATAAACTTCCTTTTTAAAATTGTCTACATTCCACTGAAACAGGTTGCAGAAATGTTTTTGTAAAGAACTTGATGATTAAACATGAACTTGCTCCAACAGTTATGGCTAAAAGTCCTTGATTCTTTGTTATACAGCCTGGCAGATTTTTTTTGTTTTTTTTAGTTCAACACAAAGATTAATACATAGGATCTGAAACAGCAGATAATAGTTTTCAAAACTATTGGGTTATAAACCTTAAATTTCTTCTGAAGATAATTTCCTCATGCAAGAAAGAAAATATATGATATATAAAAAGTTTTGGAAGAAAATTCTGTTTTATCATAAATCATTGCAGCTTTTCTGTTACACCCCTTGAGTGCACAATTACTTCTGATTAGAAGCTTTAGCAAAAATCTTGATTAAGCCATATTCTTAGAAACAAAAGAAAGATGCAAATGAATTTAAAGGCTCTGTTAAAGTACAAAATAAATGTCCTGATTTACACCTAGAATGCAAGTCTTCCTGATCATGTTACCTTCCAAAGCATTGCAAGAGAAATAAATGCTCGTTGGGTACCATTGCTGAAAGATGTCCAGTGATTAATCCTTCAGAGCTCAGCATCTTCAGTTTAAGTACTAGAGTTTTAAGAACAGTGTAGAATCAGTTTAAAAGTCACTTAAAAGTGAAAAGTTACTCAAACTCAGGATTTTGTTCAAAGTGCCTTTCCTTCTTTTGAAGTGCTTTGCTATGTACAGCAAATCAGTTGTTAAGAAAAACATAAATTATAGAGCTAAAAAATACATAAATCAATGAAATATATTAAAAAACACTTGGAAAAGGTGCCTATATATTTCAGTAGCTTAATTTCTAAGTTTTAGGATAAACATTCCATCATTTAAGTATCAAAGTTTCTGCCTTGGGCACGAACATCTGTGGTAGCTGAAGTTAGTGCCTCCCAACTGTTTGTTACCAATACTCTTTTGACAAAAATTACCAGCCCCATAGAAAATGCTGCTGCTCACCCAGCAAAATGGATGATAACAAGAAGGGCATCTGATTCAGTATGAAGTTAGCAAAGTTAGCTTGAGTCCCATGTTCATGAATTTTGGTGAATGAAAAGAAATTCTCAAAATTAAATGTTGCTAGGTATTAAATGTTGCTAGGTATCTCAAGATCTTTGTTGCTAGGTATTTACAGCTGCTGCAGTGAAACAGCAAACTCTACAAGAGTTATGGCAGCAAAAAAAAAACATTAAGTCTCATGGCTGTGAAAGTGCACAGCACTGGTCTGCAGATAAAAGCTTTTACTCTGTGTTGATATAAATAGGTACAGGGAACCTAGTGAAAATATTCAAACAGAAAATCTGCAGAAGCAAATACCAGGAGCTCATCTCATGTCTTCACTCAACCCTTCCTCAAGGTTCTCATCCAGAAGCTACAGCAGCAGTGGTTTGTATTCAGAACTGGGGAGGAGGCTGGAGCTGAACACTCAAGCCTGGATTCTCTTGGTCTACTAAAATAATTTGTCCCACTGCAAAAGGGCCACGTGAGGAAGGACATGTAAGAACTGTAACCATGCACTATATGCAGCCGGCACAACAATGCTTCCAGACACCTCACACTGATGGCCAAGAAGCCATATCAGCAACATAACTTGAGCAAAACTGAGCTATCAGGACCAGGAAAGAGTTAGAGCTGTACTGTCCCCAGTCCTCTCCATCTGGAAAGTCTCTGGTCAAAGGGTTATGGTTTGGCCCCATCTGTTGTAACCTCCACTGGGCTTAGAGGTCTGTGCATGACGAAAATGCATCTTCTTTCTGACATAATAATTCCCAATTACAGTCTCAAGTGCATTCAGTTCTGTCCCTCAGTATTAGAGGGACATAGAAGTCCTGGAGCATGTCCAGAAAAGGGCAACGAGGCTCATTCAGGGCCTGGAGCATAAGTCCTGTGGGGAATGGATGAGGGAGCTGGGGCTGGTTATTCTGAAGAAGAGGAGGCTGAGAGACCTTATGGCTCTCTTCAACTGCCTCAAGGGAGGTTGGAGTGAGGAGGGAAACCGCTTCTTCTCCTTGGTGGCATGTGACAGGACCAGAAGAAATGGATGTAAGCTGCACCAGGAGAGGTTTAGGCTGGACATTAGAAAAGATTTGTTCACTGAAAGGGTTGTCAAACATTGGAATTGTCTGCGCAGGGCAGCGGTGGAATCGCCATCTCTGGAAGTATTTAAATAGTGTGTGGACCATAGCCTTAGGGACACGGTTCAGTGGTGAGCTTAAGTGTTGGTCAAAGGCTTGAACACCTCTTCCAACGAAAGGCATCGTGAGATTCTGTAATTTAGCATTAAAATAATGGGAAGGGAAAAAACCCTCCTATTCAGAGAATATCCTTGACAAAGCAGCAGTGTGTTCTATGTGTCAATTAGTCTTAGAAAGATATGGGGTTTTTTTCATGTAAGACAGAACTATTGATTTTATTCTTACAGGTGGATTCATATATAATTGCTGACCCTGGCATATAATCTTCAATGAAAACTGTGCTTTTCTATCTAATTTCCATCTTTCAGCTGAGACATTAGTATTCCTTATTCAATGTTGTTCTCTCTCAAGCATTACCTCAGATTAATTGGCACTGTATAAAATAAGTTGCTGGGTGCACAATGGTAACCATGGTAGCCTTCATACTATCTTCACAATGCATATGTAATTCAGTCCTCAGGAAAACATAATTAGTACATAGCCTAATGCAGTCTCTCTGAACACAGCACCATGCTAGGAAATACAATCAAAGCAAACAGTGCCTACAACCTCCACTGAACTGGGCTACCATCACTGAGCAGCTACATTGCAAATAAATATACTATTAATAGTTCTGCTGCAGCATCTCTTCACTTCTGTAACACTGCTTCTTTAACTGTATTTTCTTTTTGACCAAAAGGTGGCAATGTTCTACTTGTTATAAGCCTTAAAAAGTCAATAGGACTGGATTGAGGCAGGAATAGTGAAGTACCTTTCCAGCCAAGCCAGAAAGCAATGCATCATTAACAAGTGTGCTTACCAGGTCACAATACTTCAGTGAGGACACCTGCACTTCAAGTGACACAAGTATTAAAATATCCTTCAGGCTGTAATCCAATGAGCTGTGTGAAAGTCCATTCATGTCTATCTTCTTGTGAGGAAAATTAAAAGCCATATGCAGCTTAAAAAAAAAGCAACTTCTCTGTTACTCAGCACATACAACAAGGCCTTATGCAGGATACTCCTGACGTGTCTGCAGAAGAAATTTACTGCTATGCAGTGAGTGAAAAGTTCCCCTGGCTTGGCTGCTTGGAAGATGCCACTTGAGACTGTTACAGCAGTTTATTTCAAAAAATGTAACTCATTTGAGATCACATCCAAAATTCACCTGGGGAGTTGCCAGCAGTGAATCCTGAAGTCATCTGAAACATCTGCCAGTGAAGCCTTAACACCACACCCTGATGGACTCAGAACAGCCAGCAGTGGGGAAGAGCAGCATGAAGCTCTTATTCTTCCAGTGAAGTGTCCCAACAATTGCATGACTTACTCCAATGGAACAAGTTAGGAATAATCCCAGGCTGCTGCCCTGTTGCTGGGCCCACTCCTGTGATGACCAAACATAGAGTGTCCCACACCCAAACATTCCAATGCTATTTCCATAAGACACTGAAGGAGAAAGCTAAGTGAGAAAAGAAAAATTCTTTACTGGTATTCAAAGGGAGTTGTTTCTCAGTATCAGCAGTAAAATGGAAACTGCAGCATTATTTTGTATAGCATACTCCGGCATCTAGGATGGCTGACTGCTTGCTATGGAGCTAAAGAAAAGGGTAGATAGAGAAGGAAAGCCAGGAAGAAGAGGAAAACAGTCTGTAAGGAGCAGACAGATACACTGAAGTAACTGTCAGGTTTCCAACCAAAAAAAAGATTGTGCTCCCCTAGAAGAGAAGAGCAACTTGGAAGAGCAAGGAGGCTGTGAAGGGATCCAGCACAAGTCCTGTGAGGAAGGGCTGAGGGAGCTGGGGGTGTTCAGTCTGGAGAAGAGGAGGCTCAGGGGAGACCTCATCACTCTCTACAACTCCCTGAAAGGAGGTTGGAGCCAGGGGGGGTCGGGCTCTTCTCCCAGGCAGATATCAGCGAGACAAGAGGGCATGGATTTAAGCTCTGCCAGGGGAGGTTTCGGTTGGATATTACGAAAAAATTCTTTACAGAGAGGGTGATAAGGCATTGGAATGGGATGCCCAGGGAGGTGGTGGATTCTCAGTCCCTGGATGTTTTTAAAAAGTGACTGATGTCAGAACTGATTCTCCACAAACAAAAATTACAAGTAAGGATATGTGCAAACATGTACAGGGTATGTCAGCACCTAGACATACAGACATGGAAGTCATTTCATTCTTCATGTGAGTAGGTATTGTTTACTGATATACTAGAAAAGCTACTTTCATTAAGTGTGGGACATCAGTGTGTCAGATGAAATGCAGACATCCACTGCACTTCTGGCAGAATTGCAGAGAATTTGTTTATCTAAATCAGCTACCCAAATACAGTATTAAATAATCACCTGGCAGCTAATCAATCTTAAGGCCTGGAATCCTCAGTAGTTTTCATGTTTACAAGATTTTTTTTAATTCTACCTCCTGTGTGTGAATGAATGGAAATCCTTCCCAACTCATGACAAAAAACTTGGAAATGTAAAATCTTGTTTTAAGTGTGGACTGTGTTTTATAACACTACTTGACCTTTCTTTTATATCAACAATGTGCAATGGACACTCTCTCCTGAAAAATCCTGGTGTTGTGGTAATGCTTTTACTATCCAATGTTTCCACTCAAATAGTCTGCTAGGATAACAGGCAGATCCCCATTTCAGATATTGATGGGAAAAAGCAATATTATGATCATAACATTCCAGTCACATACATGCTGCCAATGCAGGTACATCTGATTCTATCCCTTTTGCCTTCTAGATATGTGGGAAAATGGAAAAAAAACAGCATTTCTTTCAAGTTACAGCCCTATAAAACATTTGTTTCAGGAAGAAATATAATTGATTTCCATTAAATGGAGTAACAAGCAAATGCCCTCTGTTAATTAATACTGTAATGCCTAAGCAGACCTATAACACTTTCCATTTATGGCCATTATGAAGTTTATTTAGCAAATAATAGGGAAAACTGATAAAATAGTAGCACTTATATGGAAAAGCCTGCTCCTTCTGGAAAAGCGAATTGTCATCACCTACATCAAGTTAAATATTCCATGCATTTACTGATACTATGGTCAGCTATCATGAAATAACTAGGATATTACATTAAGTTTTTTCTCAAAAATATGCTGTATTTTCTTAGATGTTTTGTCATCTAAGTCTCATTCATGTCATCAATTCTGAAAAAAACCACTCTTAAAGCACTTCTAATTCTTGCTGGACTACTTTATCCCCAGTCTTGTATGAGCAGCTATGCCAGGACACTGGAAAAATGTGAACTGGTGATCAAACAAACCAAAACAATTCCTTCAGTTTTAGGAAACAGAATTTGGGAGCAAAAAGATCATAAATCCTATTTGCTATCCACTATATATATTCTGTTTCTATTATATAAACTTGGCTTTGGGTTATGTAAAACGCCCAAGCAATATTATCTGTGAGTGCAAAACGTTCTGAACCAACTCTACTGAAAAATGGATTTCTGAGCCTTCAGAATAACAGCTTTTATAACCCAGCACATGCAAAGTATATATAGCATGGGGATGGGGGGGGGGGGGGGAAATGAGGCAGTGGATCTTCAGAATGGTAATTAGGAAAAGTCACTGTCCCACAGTGGCTAGTACTGAATGTCTGGGGAAAATCTTATGGACATATAAATAAAAGAAATACAAGCTAGAATCCTATTATTATCCTAAGTAATGTAATTTAAGCACTAACATAGTAAAATAGTGGAATATTTTAAATTCCTTTCAACTGCTGAAAATAGATCGTCGTACTCATTAACTAATATTATAAATCTTGTTTGTTCATTAAGGTTTTATTCATTTAATGTTTTTGAAGTTAATTGCCAATCATTTCATTACTGGAAATTAAAAACCATCTTTTTTCAGAGAGACCTTCTTCAGCTACCAATATACCAAATATTTACCCCCATGGATATCTACATATAACCAATAAAACGTATAGATGTATACATTTTTTAGAAAGCAATGCTCCTTTCAATCTCTCTGGGGTTTGGGACCACATTTATATGGCTTGATTAATTACAAAACAGTTTCTTAGGTGCTGCAGGAATATTTCAAGAAAATCAATGGCCATATACATGAAGAACCTAAGTAATGTGAGCTGAAAGAAACGAGAAAAGAAACTTCTTCAGCTGTACTGCAATGAAAAGGCAAACCCATCAGAATTATCTAAACAAAGGAGAAGTTATAGAAGTTACCAGAACTTCACACCAAGACCATATGGAGAAGTTGGCCAGTTCCTTCAACCCCAAATGCCAAGTGTTCACATCAGTGTTGTGTAGCCACAAGTTCCAGGTGCAATTCCAAGTTATAATATAATGCAAGATCTCTACAGATACTAACTCAGAACCAGGCAACACAGTTAAAATAATGTAATAATCTGCAAGCCAGCAAGGTTTCATGAAGCACTTGAGATAATCTTTAGTGTTTATGTACTATATATATAGATATAGACTATATATACTATATATATAGATATATACTATATATATAGATATATATGTATACACTCAACAAAAATTAAATCATCACAAGAGCAGTATTCTCCTCTCATGTCTGTACCATACTTATGTTAAGACTTGTGCCTTACTACACCTTAAAGCTTTGACCATCTTGCAGACTTTCTGAAAATTTCAAAAGTGACAAAAACATTCACAGTGTTAGGAGTTATTTTTCTTATTTTTGTGGAAGGGATCACATTATTATTACACGTAGACTCATGTTCTGCAGCAATTCCCCTTGTCTGCAAGTACAAACAGGGGCTTTTCCTAGCTGTCATGCAAACATTCCATAGCCAATCCCTTGTCCCAAGGGCTGAAACTAAATGCAGTCAATGTATAGCAAGTTCAAACTCCAAAACTCATATTGAAAATACATAGCAAACTTTACAGTGATTTATATTCAATATTCTAGCTACATTCATGAGGATGAAATTCATCTGAGAGCTTCCCAGTCAGCTTTCAGTCCAAAACACCTTTCCTACGCTCATGAGTGTAAAAAACTTATTCCACTTTTTAGTTAAGCAAGATGCCATTAAAGAAACCTACGGATAAACAGAATAAAATTTCACATACCAATGGACAGTCAGGGAGAGAAGTCCTGACATATGCTACATGAAAAATAAGCCTCCATTAGAAAAAAGGCTGGTGACAGAAACTGCCCAAGTGACAGCAAAAGGCATGATAAAAAAGCCTGCTACTGAGGTGAATGTTCATTCCCAAAGTGACACCCAACACTGCTGACTTTTTCTCCAAGATGAAATTGTAGAATGTGTACAGTGTCTCAGCATCTATCTCCTACCAATAATATGTCAGTAGGTGCCAGTACAGCATTTTTTTTGCTCCAAGATGAAACATCATTACAAGTCCGTTTAAGCATGCCAGTTGGATCCATTTTAAAAGGATTTTAAACATTTAAGGTGTACTATTACATGCAGCAATGATTAATTGCAATGCCACTGAGAAATAAAGAGTCACTCAAGAACTGGCTTGTCTTTAAACAAACTTGGTTTACAAATCCTGTCATTTTTCACTGTAGCTCTGAACTGTCATTCAGCAGAAGCTGGCACAGGAGCTCCAGGGTAATTGTGCAGATTAGGAAACAAAATATTCATGTCCCACTTGAATGAATGGAAAAATCGTAAGGCAAATTTGTGTTTGGTTAACTTAATAACATAGTTTGTCTTTTGACTTGTTCCCATGGGAACTGGAAACCCAAAGGTATGTGTTGGATGAACTGACTTACTATGGATACTTCCCATGGTATCACTAATTCAGAAGAGAGATTTTTCACATGGAACTCACAGTGCTCTCCAGGGCTTTAATCACTCAGAATGCTTACTGCAGGTAAGTTCTGGAAACCAGAGGAGGGGATGGATGGATCAGGTAGCACAGTGCAGTACCTGGAAATGGAAACATACAGACATCAATTAAAAAACAGCAGAGATTATGAATAAAATAGAAGTGTTTAAGTACCTGTTAGGCTTTTTGCCTCCAGTTTCCTGAAGGTTTGAGAAGGTTTGGCAAACCAAATATTTTTATCAAAACCAAATAATATGAAAATCTCCCATAAGTACTCATTTTCCTGCAGTTTACTGAATCTTGAGTAAAAACAAACAATGATTGGACATCTGAATTTTCTGGCAAGGTAACAGTCTCTGTATAAGAGCTCCCAGCCTACCCAAAGAAATCCTGAAAAACATCAGAAAGCAGCTTATCTTGCTCTGCTAAAAGCTACTAGCAAGGGATTATTCTCTCTCTCTCCTTTTTCATTCACAATGGTGGTTTTGGGAACAGATTTAGTTTGTACTTACAGTGTCTAATAACAGCTGTTATGCATTTATTTTTCCCTACCCTGACACAGTAATGTTATCCTACTTAACTCTGCAACTCTTTGACATAAAAATGCATCCACTGTGACATTTCTTAATACTGTAACAAACTGGCAGTGACCTAGGACTTCATGGCTTTTGCCAGTGCACACTCCCATTGATTTAACTCCCTCATAGCACTAATGGGGAGAAATCATTACAGTATAATTGCTACCAGTAATATAAAACCTATAAAACATAAAATGCCAAATTTTAATGCCAAGATTGGCAGACAATTTACTCACAGAGACAAGTATTTAAAATACCCCTTAAGTAGAAAATTGGCTCTCTTTTTTCTCCCCCATTTTAGTATACTGATATTTTCATAAGCTTTCTCAGCTCCATTTCCATTTTATGTCAATTGTTGAGATGCAGACAATGTCTGAAAGAATTTTGGAAATGTTTGGAACTAACACCTCAATCAGAATTCCTTTATTATAAAAAATAATTGAATAAATTCAATAGTAGAAAAAATAAAAATGCATAAACTGAAGTTCAGAGTCCTGAATTAAATTTCTGGTGTCAGAATGCAACCTGTTTTCCATATGATTTGCACCTGAAGTCAAAAGACAATAAATTTTTCTCAACAAATTTAAATTAAATTGTATAAATTATGATGTCTGTCACAAAGGAAGTACAGATTCTAATAACAAAATGCTACCACTTTATCACTCTTTCATTGCAGTATGAAGTACAGCTTTACCCTTACCTTCTGCTCCTGTTTCCACTACGCTTCCATTTCTGAGTTGTTCTGTTTCACCCATCACATCTCCTTTCACACAGAGCACAAATGACTGAGAGATGTGTTTTTTAAGAGAACTTCTCAGCCATTATAAAGTTCCACAAAGTACACTCATCTCTAAATAGATGGGATTAAGGGGCAAAGGAGGGGAGACACTAAAAGAATAACAGCCTTTTCCACTGTTCCTATTTCCTTCTACAATCAAACAAGATTCATTTTAAATTACACTTCTTTTTAGTGATTATTTTCTAAAACAAATGCTACATGGAGCTAGAAATGTCCATGTTTGTTGCAAGAAAATTTTTAGCTTGGAGTTTAGGCATTTCTTCTCTCCCTAGTTACCCTTTAAGTGTTCTATATCATCTGGAGTTGCTACTATCACAAAAAGTGATATTGAGAGAAAGTTTACTTGTATTAAAAATTAAAAGCTTACATCTCTCTTATTTAGGCAAACAGTCTAGTAGGTAGGAAGTCATTAATGTATTTGTTTACTCAGTCTCATTACCTAGTCTGTATGGTTTTATGACCATCAAAAATGTAAAGTACAATATTGTAAAATAGCTTTTCCACTTTTCCCTCAAAAGCCTTTGCAAACACAAACTTAATTTCTTTAAACACCTCTCCAACATTCCCTTCATGCACTGACGCCATGGAATGTCTTCCAATAAAAAAAAATAAATACCATGCTGATTTTTTCTATTTTTCATTTCTCTTCAGCTGCAAGTCATGATTGTAAGTTAATGATTACTTCATGAATTATTAACCCATCATGTATTCAAGACACAAGTCATAAATTTTTAGTTGTTTATTCTGCATTTTCGTTGCCAAAACAGGATGGCTTGCTCTCTGCAATTTCATGCTGATTACATTCGGTACAAAACTAAAAATCTTAATCAGTGGAACTACCCTAAATATTCCTAAAGACATATGCCACAAAGGAATATGGCATCCTATTCTTTCCATTAAAAAAAAATAACAAATAAGGTTGAATAAGCATGTCATAAGTATTTTTCAGAGGACACACTCTTTGTACACTATTTTCATTCCTTACACAAATTGACTGATAGGCATAAAGTGGGTGAGCAGTGGGAAGCCCAGTCTGATTCCTTTTCGATTTTCTGAGATTATTTTGCTCTTACTGGAACAGCTGAAATGAACAATCAGGGATTTTTGTTTGCTTCACAAATGAAAGCTTGTATTTCCCTTGACTTTCTGTATGACAGAGTGTACAATCAAGCTCAAGCTGTGGACAGCACTTTTTCTCTGTGCTGCAATCATTACAGAACAGCAATAGAAGCCAGAACTCTATCTCCTGCCTAAACCCACATATGACTTTGTATTAGATATAATCTAGGGATAAAAGGCCATATTTGAAAAAAATGCCATCTGTACAAGTTCCTCATCCACATTTAAAGCCTAGCAAAAAGAAACCCAAGAGACAATTTAAAATAAAAAAGGGGCATTCAAATCGGGAACATCTCAACATTGTGTAGATTTACAATTGAAATCCATGCAAACTGCACTCAAAATGAGTGAGGCTTTTTGTAAATTGCTTGGAAAACCATCATTATGTCAACTGTGATTCTGTATAATTTCGGTACATACTGCTGAAAACTGCTACATGATGTAAAAATAAAAAACCTCCCATCTTATTAGATGAAGTTTTGCATTCACCAGAGGCTGGGGAAATGCTTTGTTGTGTAGAAAGTCTATTGCATGTGAGACTCCCCCTAATTCCTTCTTCATTTTCTGTATTTTATCTGTCCTGATGGTTTTAACAGGAACTACAAACTAGCGTATCACTTACTTGCAGGGACCCTAACTTGAAAAAACAAAGACAAAGTTATGTAAAGCCCCAGACAAACTGGGACAACATGAAGGCACTGGAATGTGGTGATTACAATAGGATGATCTCCAAACTATTTTAAACAAACCCTTACTCTTCAGAAGTATAACTAAGAGCAAAGGAAGCAAGGCACAAAGTAGAAAGTTACCCTCTCGTTCTACTTGCTTATTGCAGAAGTGTTTTATTCTCTAGCTTTGTATCACTATTCTGTTGGAAGAAGTGTTTGTTTTTTTCAAATCGACCATAGTCAAAGCTCCAGCAGGAATTAAAGATGCCCAGTGAATTCTGCTCAGAAGGAAACCTTTCTAGATAGAGTCCTGTTTAAGCACTACTGTCTCCTTCCCATTTTGCTTCTATTTGAACATGGAAAAAAAATACTGAGTGAATTTGAAACCACTTGGGATCTGTGGGATCAGAAAACATCCAGTCCTACTTAAGCAGAATTGGTCAGAGGAAAGCCCAGCCAAGGGTAAAGATGCAGAAGTTATAATACCTTGGGGAAAAATAAGAATACTGACCACATTTGTAGCATGGCTTAAGTCAGTGGCTCACAGAGACTTTAGGGAAGAGATTTGGTGGGAAGATTGTCAACTGATATCACTTCAAATGGCTCTAGCAAAGCTGACTCACCCAGGTTTACAATACCTTTTGATCTCTGATAATGAAGGATTTTCAGAATTCCTTTAAGTTTCAAAACTGTGAGGAAAGATCTTTATTTCTCATTCATAATGACAGGAAAGAGTGAGATGGAACAGAATCCACCCTCAGTAAAGGGAGAAAGGTAAACACAAAGTACCACAACATCACAAAAATGCAAAGTGACTGCAAAAGCAGCCTGTTAGCCACCAAATTCAAAACAGAATATTTTAGTTCAATCTCTCAGCTCTTCAGTACTAGTTAGTGTCCATTAACCTCTCAATCTAAACATCACACTGCAACTTCACTTCTATGTTTTTATTCAGTACATTTGTACTGTAATGTCAGGTTTTTTAAAACCTGAATAAATTAAATCCACAAAGAGTTTATCTTTACTGCTGCTAAATACGATTTCTAATCTTTTTGACAGGAAGTATCTAGAAAAAGAAATCATAATTATTTCATAAGGAATTCAAAGTAAGATGCAATCATTGTTCTCTTATAGCCTTTCTTCTCTCCATCTTTAAGAAAACTTTTAAAATCTGAAAAGGCAGTAAAATCAATTTGATAAGGATTAATTTCAATCAGTGAGCAGCATAAACTCAGGAAGGAAAAAACTCATTCCCACTCTCCTGGAGAACGAGCATAGAGAGAACAAATAGGAACTATACTTTTACATGGAGTCTCATTAAAAAATAATATTTTTTGTTTAAATGTTGTCAATAAGATAAAATTATTTTAAAATAAAAGCAAATAGATGATGCTATATAGAAAAATACTTTGAAATAATCGCAAACATGAACCAAAAAAACCATTCTCAATTCTTTGGTTCACTCCTGTATCCTGTATCCATGTCTTATTTTGACAGTTTTACAGTGTAGTAAAGGCACAGTGTGCCTTCATAACTGACATCTGACACAAAGGGCACCAGCTGCCTGGTAAAAAAGTCTTGGTTAAAAGAAATTATAATTTCAAATTATAACAAACAAAAAATATAATATCAAGAAGATTTTTTTCTATCAGTATGGAGAGGCAGACCGTTTACTAAAATTTTATTTATTTGTTTTACTGAATACTTCATTGCACATATTCCATTTTAATTATCTTTGATTTCTTTTGCATTCTCGGTGCTCCGTTTGAACACAAGAAGAGAACATGAAAGGCAGAGGATGTTTTTAATACATTTAAAAATCCCTGATGTGAAAGTTCTCTTTTTAAAAGTTTCAGAGCCCAAGGAAAACTAGTAATAAGCTCTCTCCTCCTTAGACAAGTTTACTACCACAAACTACTTCTGTACTTAACTGCTATTTGGTCATGCATGTATTTTACATTTTCATAGAAAATTAGAGTAAAATTCACACGGACAGTCTGAGGCCTTCAAATAATAGTGTTATGACTAGATTTGAAGATTGCTTTTATAAACTATACAAATAATTTCTGGTAGTACTGAAAAAATTCATCCAAATCAAGACATAAGGGCACCTGGTAGTTCAGATTCCTTAGCAGCATGGTACCTGACAACAACTCAAAGTTCATTTAATGTGTACCTAGGGAACAATATTTTTTAAGAAAGTCACTGAACTCCTGCTCCACTGGGGACCTAAGCCAAGCTATCAATTAGAGTGTTAATACAGCATTTAAAAGAAGTCCTAGTCCAGCTTCTACTGAGAGTTTTGTGACTATCAAATTTTCTTTCCCCATCAGCACCATCAGTTCACAGTGATTACAGCCTCCTTGCTCCCCCAGAGAAAAGCTTGAGGAGTTCAAGAAGCACAAAACCAACACCTCCTACATGGTGTTAACTTGCAGGAATGCAAGGTAAGGTAGAAAACTGTTGGAAGTGTAATACTGAAAAAGGTTTTGTGCTAGCTGATTTTGTTTAAGCCTTTTCTCCCTTAACTGAAATTCTATCATAAGTCAAAGTTACCCAAGTACCCTCCTTCTTTTCTGATCTAAGGACTACCACATGCACATACTACTGATTAAGTTATTTTTAAATTTTCTTTAAGAGATTTGGATGTGGAAATCTGTCAGAATTTTTTGATTAGGAAATGATTTTGCTTAGAGAACTTGTTCTCCAGCACTCAAATCTATCTGTGTGGCAGAGAAAGTGGCACATGGGAAAATCAAGGCTTTCCATGCTACTAAAGATCCTTAACCAACAATTTTGACAGTGCAAACAGGAGAATGTGTTCCAGCAGGACCAGATATATAATAGCAGGGCCAAAAGAGAGGACTCATCATTGTGGTGCTGCCACAGTATAGAATCCAACAGTCTCAGTATAACAGGCACAAACCACATTTTTGAGTTAAAAGACTGAAAATAGACAGAAAAACTAATAGTTACATACAATACGATTTCTGGAGGATTAATGAAGACTGATAATTAAAAGCATTTTACCCTTACTATGCATACACTATCCAGAATTGAGAGATTTTTGAGATTTCAGACTATTTTTACCATAATTATCTTCCTAAAGATGGCTCTTAATAGAGAAATAGAATGCTTAGCAGGACTTTGGGGGCTGCAAGTTCCCTGATGAAAAACGAAATAGCAAGTCATTCAGACTTTTAGATACTAAACTAATTTCATGGAAAAGAAAGCTTGCATATTTAGCAGGAAGCCATCAAAATTCAAAATAGAAGCCAGCTTGAAATAAATGATGTCTTATTTTAGTGAGCAAATTTTGTTTAATTGCACTTCTGAATGGAACTCAGCTTTTAATGGAAGATAAAGTTTTTGGTGAGCACTGCATAATAAAAAGGATAGCACAATCACAGCACAATACAGAGCATTCCCACTTTACATATAATCATTTTAGAGCATTATGATTCAAAGATAGCAGTGATCCTTACTAAATCAGGGGAATGTTTTGACATGAAATCTGAGCTGAATGCTTCTCTGATGGACATGCAAATCCTTCTGCAATACTTAAACTCAATTCACCATGATGCTATTCCCATTCTGTGCTTATACACTGAAACCAAACCACTGCTTTAATTATTACAGTATCAAAAAAGTATTTCAGAGAGCTGAGGCCCTTTGGGGTGGTATTCTACCAGTTAACAAATTCAACCAGAGGAACTCAATCCTCTCAGCTCTATAAAGTGCCACATAGAAGAAAACCAGAAGTTTTCATGCCTTCTTCTGGGAAAACTCTGGCTGCTCTCCCCTTCCCCAGCTCTCTCTCTGCTAAGAAACAATTGATCTGTCAGAACTTCCAGATGAGCTGATTGAGCAATCCCAGGGCAAGGATTACAGCACAGTATTTCTAGCCCACTTAAGCAACATTTCTTTCCCCACTTCCACATGAACCACTTCCCCTATTTTTTTGTTTGGTTTGAAGTTTGTCTTTCCTCATTAGAGACATTTGCATTCCCAGGGAACGTGCACCCAATTTGCATATTTGTTAAATCCAGGAATATAAACAGTCTTAAGCATTAGTACACTGACAGAACGTCATGATGTAAATAATGCAAAAGAGTCTCTTAACAATTTCAACACATATTTCTCAGGGTAATTTTTACAAGTGCTCTGTGTTGTGGCATTATTAAGAAAATTATTTTGATGCAAGCCAAAAAGAGACTTACGAATAAAAACATGTTAACATATAATTTTGTCCAACTTATTACAGAGAAAATAATTAAATGGGTGAGGGGAAAACATTAGAAGTCAAGTGAGAAATTTAAAGAAATAGATTTTAAATTCCTATTGCCTTCTGAGCACTGCTGTGCCAGATTTCCATAGATGCCTCTCGAGGGCATAACAATCTAACTGCAAGAAATCCCACCGAGGCACAACTTTCTGAAGAGCTGAGTGTACACTACTTGAATCCATCAAAGACTTCCTTTGAACTCTGCAGAGTTGGACACAATTGCCATGTAGTTCTCCTTTCAGTGGAGAAGAACACACTAAACATTAAAAGGAGCTTTTCACAACTTCTCAGCCCTTATTACCATCAGTTGTGCTGCAGAGTATTAGACACTCACAAGACTGAAAATAGACTTCTTGTAGTGATTTCAACTTAATGTTGTTCTGACACAAGTTCTAATAAGCATCAGTGATTTTATTATCCACCATGTAAGCTGCATAGAAAGGATGAAGTGACCTCAACTTTACAATAATACTCAATCCAAATATACAATAATACTCAGTTTCAAAGAGAGAATTGTCTGTGGCATCAACTGACCCAATATCTTTCCTTTTTACATATTTAATTCTGTTTCTGAAATGTTGGAGTCAAATCACAGCTTGATTTCCAGAGGTCTGTTAGCCAGCCCTTCCTACAGACAGTAAGCAGCTTTACAGATTGTTTTCTTAATGGAATAACAAAGAGTTTCTTTTTGTGCCTCCTCTGCTGTTCTCATTTGAATACAGGAATAGTGCTACTAAATAGTTCTTTGTGGATAAAGAAGCTGCAGAGTAGCATTTCATTCAGATAAGAGCAACAAGACAGATGGGTGACTTCAGATAGCTCTCAAGCATGCCTGCTGTTTTAGGGGACGTGTCACATATTCTCACAGGATAAAGGGTAATAAGTTCACTCCCTTTTTCCCCAGACCTGGAGGTTTCAGTCCTAGAACATTCACAGTGAGACAGCATTCACACAGCTGTAGTGCTGCTGAATGCAGACACAGCACAGAGATGGCCAAGGGCCCAGTGGTACAAGGTTTGACCTGTCTTCAACAAATGCAGGAAACTACTAATCAAAGAGTGCTAGGAACCAGACAGAATAAGACGAAATTAAATGTCTAGGTAATGCCTGCAGAGGGAAATGTTACAAAATGTTTCAGAAAACATATAAGCCTGTATCTATCTGTACCCGGTGATACTGTAAAATTGGTGGAGGAAATAAAATTATTGAAAAAAAAAAAAATCATGAATCGAAATATTTTTGCCCTCCAAAGCTTAAAAAATTTTCTTTAATATGCAGCCAACATTATTTGACCCTCAGAAGTTGAAATGGCAGAAGTGATATTACCAGAGTCCCTGTTTTGTCTGACCTCCACCTACTATAGCTTTCCTCTTCAGGAAAGAGAGATGTAAAAGTTAACTCTAAATATTATGACAAAATAATGCTTACTTTCTCACAATTTTATGTAGTATCTATTGATATAAAGCAGTACATAATCATTATTGCTAAATAAAGGACTCTTTATTCTTTAAAGAAAAAAATTCTTTATTTTATCTTTATTACCCTTAAAAAAATAGGGGTAATTTTAAAATAAGATATTGGTATAAGCATACTGGTAATACATTTATATTATAAACAATGATAATTCTGGTTTTGAAGTAACATCTCAGATTCAGAATTTAGAATAAAATGTATATAATAAAAAATAGAAGGTAGATGCTCAGAAGACTAATCAAAAAGAGAAGCCAACTGGAAAAAAGAAACACCAAACACCCAACCAGATATGGCTCAAAAGATTGGTTTGTCATCTAGTGTTTCCTCCAGAATCTTTGAATGAAGTTATATAAGAAATGTGACAGATGAAAAAACCTGGAGCTATCCAGAATGGATTATTTGCATTTCTACTGATACTTTAAACAACTTTACTACAACACTTAACCTTTGCTCATGAGATCTTCACTCTGATTTTGGAGAGCATGCTAACTTTAACTTTTTCTTTTCTTTTTCCTTTTTAAGTTAAAGGACATACTGGGAATCAGGGTGTCATGTAATTTGCTCAAATAGGAAAATTTCCACAAGAAAGGCAGAGAACCCAGCACAGACCTGTGTGAAATAAAAAGCTGATGGCTAAAGCTGGAAAACACCAAGGCTGGAGCACACACTTTATTCACACCCTCATCTCCCAATACCACTTGCTGAGTCTGCTCTGAGGTGGCTGTGGCACCAGCAAAGGAGCTGGCAAAGGAACAGACACCCACAGGGGCTGTAACAAGTTGGGTTGGATTAAATGGGCTACAGACTGAAAGTGGAAAAAACTGAAGTCCAGGACAACCAACAGAATACCTTCACCTTAAAACAGATCTTAAGAAATGGTGGAGAGGAACTCAAAGTACTGAATAACAGCTATATCCTCTCAGTAGGATGTCACACACTCTCAAGCTCAACTATATTTAGAAGTAGGAGTGAGACAATATATTAATGCTACCCCAACAACCACTTCCCTTCAGGTAATACACAACAAGGCTACTAAATTTTCTAGATGTCCATTACCTTCAAAACTACTGTGGATGAAAAAGCTCTCATGCCAAGGATAATTAATTACTTATTTCTGTCCTATTCATGACTAGGGATTTTTGGACTGGGGTTACTTATACACAAAAGCCATTCTCTTATGCTTCCAACCAGCCATTCTCATGTTTCCAACATCACCCAGACACCAAATCTGTATTTCAAATTATTAAGCACAACCCGAATACTTACAAAGTTGAAAGAAATCACTATTTTTCAATTGTCAGTCTTCATCATTTTGCTTATCTGGACAAAAAAAAAAATAATTTCTACCACTTAAAGTTATACTTCTTGACACACACAGGGAGCATAAACAGCTGCAAGCAAATCAGTCTCTCTGGATGCAATCTGCTTCATGAAACTTCTATTGCAAGCATATAATGAATAATTTCCATGTTGAGAGTGTATCATCTGTAAGAACACAGCTAACCTTCTTGTTCCTATTTAAGTGCTACCTCAGTTTATGTAAACACATGGATCTCATTTCCTCTCCCAACCTTCCTTCTTTGCGCTCCTTCCTCCTTTGTGCTCCAGCATTTTTTACTTTCCAGAAGGAATTTCAGCATTTTCAGTTGTGCTCAATATTTTATAAAGGCAGGGGGCATTTATACAGCAGATTTACAGAGCAAGCAGTCGGGTGGATTTCTGCTTGTGTGTCAGCTGAATCTATTTTCTTGGTATAGTGTCGATAGAGTTGATAGCTGCAGTCAGATAACAACAGAAAAGTAATAGCACTAGGAGGCATATGAGCAACCTAGGGAAGTTATGTCTATTTAATGGGGACAGATTGTCCTCCATGAAATTTTTAAAGCATAATATACAAAACAATAAGTCGTTGGTTGAGAAAGCAGCCAGTTCTATTACAGAACAGCTTCAGGAAAGCTGTTATCACCTCTGAAAGAGAGGTGAACCAGAAAGCTGGAACGTTGTCTCAGTAAATTAATGCATGAGCACATGTTGCCACAGATGCTGGAACTCTGAAGACTGATTTTCAGCTACCATTATGAAATACAGAATCTCAGATGTCTCACCTTGTGGGTTACAGAGAGCTAAAAGTAAATTATTGCTTACTAAAAAGCAAAAGTGGTTCCAGAGCTAGATTATCCAATGTCAATTTTCATTAAAAATAATCGACCTGAAAGTAATTTGAATGTTAATAAGAAAGTAAAGCAAGAAGTGAGTCCTCAGAATTGGTAGGAATTCTATTGTCCACTTGAGAAAGTAAATACTGCAGAAGTCAGTTACAGCATTCTCTGCCAAGATTTCAAACACTGCAAATGATGGTTGTGCCTTACATTACCCATGAAATCAGACATGATTAGATGAAGTCAGCATACTATGTTGTATGCAGAAAATGAAGAGTTAAGAATGGTTTACATTAATGTTTTGGTTTAATGTTTAGCCAGACACCAGCATCTGCTAATGTCTTTGCCACAAAAGAATCAATACACTTGGTTTCATGATTTACATGAAATCTTAAATCTTTTCCTTGTTTATTATACCACATGCAGGAATGTGCATGTATGATAGAAATGTTTCTAGAAATCCAGCCCCATCTCCCTTTTAGATACTGTGCTTTAATTCCTATCACTTTGCTTTGAATTCTTTCCTTACCCACGAAAATCTATTAGAAAGGAGATCAACAGTGCAAGCAACACGAACATCCATGGTTTACTGTGAAAATGGGCAAAAGCACTGCAGCAGTTCTTTATCATTGCTCATTCTTCCAAAATGACAACTTTATGTAACACTGAGAAGAGCTGACTGCTTTCTGTCCTGTTGTACTGACAGCTTTTGGCATAGGCAATTATGACTCAATTTAAGAAACCCAAGAGAGAGCATTTGTGCGTGAACACTAGAGATGGGCCAGCTCTGTTTTTTAATCAGCTATTAAGCATAACAAAGCAGCATTTGAGTTCTGGCTGGTCATCCTTTACTTTCCAGTTTATCTGAAAAAAAAAATAGGCAAACGAGGAAAGTTCAAAAAATGAAAATTGAGCAGAGAAGAGTGAGAAAGGCAGAGAAGAAGCAGTGATTTCACAGGGTAGTGGAGAATGGTTAATACTGTAAATCTTCTCACAACAGCATGCTTATTCCAGATGAAGCAGCACTTGCCTTCACTAGAAACAGCCATTTATTTTTCATGCATCTTTCCAAATAGATAAACTGGAGGAGGGAAGTTGGTAAATTGTTTCTGCATAATAATTCACGCATTGTGTGACAGAACATTTCTCACCAGCTTCCAAACCTATTCTACATCCCACAGACTAAACTGTTAGAAGACAGACATGTTAATAAAACCAGAAATACAAAGGTTGATCATCCCCAAATCAAATTATTTGTGACCAAACAAAGCAGAGTTGTAGCAATTATTTTTCTCAACAGGAATAAATTTTCGTTTTTTACTCCTCAAACACAATCATTAACTTCCAGGAGCAGAACTACATGTTAGCTGATTGGTGAATTGTTCAGTCCTGGGGTACACAGGCAGTCTAAGGGGGTGTGAGTGCTAATTGTCACCTGCTACTTGCATTTTCCTTACCAGCCATCTGGCTTTGTACTGAATAGCTAGTGGGGTTCCTGATGTCAGTTATCCCTCTAAAAAAAAAATAGAAAAGAAATAATTATTTCAATTCTTTTGTAGCAATATGTATCTGTAGTTACTGAAACCAATCTTCCACCATCTCCAGAACTGCAGCATGATTTGCTCAACTGCACTGCAGTGTTTTCTCAAGGAAAAACATGAAGATGATGTGATAAGAAACAAGACTTGTTCCCCTCAGCAAACATTTGCCAAGTCCTCCAACAGCCTTTCCTGGAAACAAAAAGTGTTCTTCTGCAATCAGCTAAAAGCAAAATCAGACAACCAAGCTTTTTTTCTGTCAAAGTCACAATTCAAACTTCCATCAGATGACAAAGATAGTCATAATAGCAACAAAGTTCCAGTCTGATGTCCTTCCTCACTTTAGGAAACGGCTGCAGCCAGAAAGCCACATTGCTTCTCAAATTTCACTGTCCCATTACCCATCCTCTATCTCCAGGTTGGGCCCCAGGCACAGCAGTGCTGAATACCAGTGAACGCTGGTACTAAAGCTGCTCTAGTTTTTGCTGCCACTGAAACTGTCATCACCAAGTGTCACTGGGATAAGAAGACATTTTGTATTCTGCCTTAGACAGGGGTGCTTTCAGCAGCTTTTTTATCTTTAGAAGGCAATAGCTGAAGAACAACACTGAAGAATTTACACTATTTAAAAAAAATGAAAAGTGTTTTAATTGACTACACAGACATTTGTGCTGCTGACATCAGTACATATTCGGGACAAGTTGCTTTGGAAATATGAAGAGAGCTGAAAATGCTTGGCATGCCACATCTCAATAGCTCAGACAGCACCTAATCTGAAAAATTTTGTGGTTTATATCAAAATGAACACAGATAGCACAACTGGTCATAACTGCTGTTATTAAGTCAACTTAATTTTGTTGCACTTTCCTTCTTCTGCCTCAGAAGTACATTAATCTTATTAGAATCCTTTACAAGTTAGTCCATTGTACATCCTGTGGCTCTAAACTTTCTTTTACAAATTTAGGCCTTGGCTCTACACTTCCTAGTTTACCCACTAACTTCTGTGACTTTCAACTAATTTTTCTAAACATTAAGAATATGCTTGCTGCCTTTTACCAGCTATAAACACAAACTTTTAAATGTTGATACATTCAATTAATATCATTACAAGATACTAAAAAAAAAAGTTTTTTAAATGCACCTAAATTACACATGCTTTAATGGAGGTAATTAAGAGTTAAATCTTCCTATACCAAATGCTTATGCTAGGTATTGCCATTGCTTGACTCCTTAATTAGGTTCCCCTGTTTGAATGACTATTTGGGTACATATGGGATGACCTCTGTTAAAGAAAAACCTAATTTGAAACTGTTAGCAGTAACCAGAAAAGGAACCAGGTAGCATCTCAGCTGCTGAAGTGTATCAGTGTCTTGCAGAATGTGATGTGTTTCAATCAGTATTTCTGAATGCATTTATTAGCCCTGGACTGGCAAAATCCACAGGATTCCCTTTTCCAGGATTCCTAAACATCTAGAGCAATAATTTTAGTTAAGCCCTCATTCCAACTTAATTCTATTGTTTTACTTCTAAGGCAAATTTTTCTCTGAAGTTAAATCAAAATCTCAAGACAAAAACCCAGTTCAGTCAGGGCTAAGCCAGAGAAAACAAATATGCTGGAAGTAGAGGATGGAAGTTTGCCCAGCAATTTCTTTCTCAAGGAGTCAGACAGTAAAACTCATTCCTCCTGGGCACAACTCTTTCCTGGTACCAGTTTATCACAGCTGTAACAGCTTATCAGAGAGAATCAGTACCCTAGAACTAGTAAAGATCTGGCCCAGACTGTCTCAGACAGTGCTTGGGGATGCTGTTTGTTTTCTTGCCTATCGTTTTTCAGGCTTGGCAGTTGAATTCTCCACACCCAGGTCTGAACTCAGAAATCTAGATTATCCTGAAATTATTTATGTTATGCTCCTTTAAGTATTACCTTCCTATGCAATTACTTTTTTAAAAGTTGGCAACTTCATAAGATATTAAAAATATCTTCTTTTAAAATATTGTAAATATTAATGTTAATCGGGAGTTGGTATTTTTTGTTGTGACTTGAAGATCATCCCATGATTTCCTCTGTTATTGACAAATGACAAGGGGATTCTTCTGAAGAAGTGAGGTGAGATATCATGTGATAGGGAAAAAGAATCCACCTCTGACTCTTCCAAAATCTGCCAGACATTTCTAAGCCCTCTTGAGAAGGGCTGAGGACATAACCATGTACTCTGAAGATGACAGATACATGGACAGAAGTGTTACTAACAGGCACAATAAAGCCATTTAAAAGATTATTTAAGAAGTAGTAAAATTTGTAATAGCAGTAAAGATGAAAAGTATAATTTCTTTGACATGTCTAACCAAACCTAGGCTTCCTAGCTCACTAAATGTCACCAAACAGCTCAGGAACTTGAGTATGCATTTTGCAGGGAGGTTATTAAAAAAATACTTTTAGAAGCACACAAAGCACATTCTGTCTGATCAGTGTGAGTGTTGTGTTAATAATAGCAGTTAAAGCATCTTTTATCTTCCAGCTCAGTAGAAATGCATCTAATAATAAACACTACTATCCACCTAGCTCAATACAAATTAAATATAAACATGAAAATGAAGAGCTTCACAGATTTATATGTGAAATCTTTACTTCCAGACAAAGCACTTACGGAGGATCCTGTTTTGCAATCTAAACCCCCAAAAGTAAGCATCATTGAATGCCCAGTCATACAGTTAGTCAATGAATACTTGGCTATTAGGATCAAGATTGATAAATATTTTACAACACACTGTAATCTATATTTTGGCAGCAAACCTCTGTCTTTGACATGCTAATTAGAAAAGATGGCGTTATCATTCTACAAACCACAGAGAAGAATGGAAGGAGTACTGAGATTAAAGAAATCTTCAAATAATATTTAAAAAAAAAAAACAAAACAGAAGTCCTTTGCTGAAACATGTTAGAATGAGAATGACCAGTACACATTGCAAAATTTAATAAATTTGTGTGTTCAAAATTTTTAAAAATCAAATCTTAGAACACAGTTTTCCCTGAGCGTGCAAGGAGAAGACATTTTGCATCATTGAAGATTATATAGTTAGCATTGGTCTATTTTTCCTTTTTTTCAGTTCACACTAAAGACATGGGAAAAAATGCCAGAACAGTAGATGCTGAAATGGCTTACCTTCCGTGCCATTTTCTTTGTCAGAAGTCTACAATTCTGTATTCTTGAAGCATTTTGTCTCCTTTTGCTCTGCCCTGCAAAGACATCTTTCTGAGAAATTAAGTCAGTTGCAATTAACAGACTTGAACAAAGTGAGCATTCTTCAGTCATTAGAAGCTGAAGTGATATAAGCAATAGAAATCTGTAAAAAAGGGGCAGCTCACAGTGATGAAGACAAGTCCCATGCTGACATACACCTCTGCAACTCCACTGAATCTTCTGCTCATTTGCACAATTCTTCTACATAAATGAAGAAAAACTCTTCTGACTAAATTATCTATAGTTAAAACTACTATTTCTATCCATGTACATTACTAATTGTACACATTACATAAATTATGTTTATATGCTATACATAAAAATGTATCACCATATCATAATGCAATTATAATCAAAACTGTAACTGTTAAATATAATTTTTAAACTATGTTCCATTAAAATTAAACTATCCTTTTTTTTCTGAGTTCTGTATTCCTGCATGTCAGTGAAAGGAAAGTTGATCATAGCACTTTATGTCTGTGATTGCTTAAATTAGAAATCAATTTTTTGACAGGAAAATGAGGTGATGGTGTCTAGTGCCCAAAAAAGGCAATCTGAAACCAAAACCATTTATCTGGTGGTGGCAAGAGGAAGAAAGGTGCAGTTCATTTCAAAGTGGGAAAAGTACATGACATTATGATTGGATCTTTTTATAAATCTCTTCTTAATATTTCTCCTTCAAGTGCTGATCAGCTTGAGCATTTGGGATTTTACCTGGAAAGTACCTTTATGAGCCTCATTGGGTAAAGACATACACACTTTGAGAAACTGCTGCTAGCATAGTTCCATGATGGCCAGAAAACAATGACAAAATATTTTAAATTATACAAAACTGTTCCATTAGGTATGTTGTGCCATCTTCCTTGATTTAAGGATCCACTCTTCAGAAAAGAAGTGAATGAATTCAGATTCAGATAGTCATTTCTGCAACAAATGTTCATGCTGTTGTCCTCAATCTTTTCTTCAGAAATTCATGTCTTACTCTCAGCAAGATAGTTTTGAGTGTGTCAGTGTAGTATTGTGCTGAGAACATGATTCTGTCACGTTTCACTCTCTCTCCACCAAAGAGAGAAGAAAAAAATTAAAAGCCCTCACACTAAACTGTACTTTGAGAATATACCAGTCACAGGAACCACAGTGGGCTCTGAAAAAGCATGCCAAGAGGGTGATAAGTAAGATTTTATTGGCTTCTTTTTCTTCACAATGCCATTTATTGGTTAGAGACTTACTGACAGATGAGGCATGAGCAAAAACTCTGCCCTCAGCCAGTATCTCAAATTTCTAAAGATATGTCAAGGAAGATTCATTTGGACAGATGCTCTGTAGGAACACGCAGGACACGATAAAGCATGACCCACAGGAGACACCCTACAGACTTCCTACAAGTTTTCAGAAGTGTTTCTGTCTGGTTGTATGGAATTTCTTCAAGTGAATGCACCTCCCACATCCCTGAAGCTACAGCTTTGCAAGCCTATAACCACAAGGCTGGTCACATAATGAGCTCCCTGCAGACTTCAGCCAAGCGCATGCAAAAGAATATGTAAAATATAAAGTAATATTGCTAATTAGGCAGGAAAAAAAGCCCTGTAAGTCCCCCAAGCGGCTGGGCTCTTCCCTTCCACTGAGGGCATCAGCATGACCTTGTCCCTGTAACACTTGGACCTACTGTGGAAAAACTGCAGTGCACAAATGCTTACAGGGCTTTCTGAAACTCAGATTTCAATGCTGCTGAGAGACTGAAGTCTTTTTACAGGAATATTCTCTGCTTGTAATGGAAGTAGCTTCCCAACAAGTGGCCAGCTCCTTTATTGAGAATTATATTCATGGCTTAATAACAGAAAAACAACAATTAACTATGTCACACATGTAGCTGTTTCCTTTGGCACATGGATTAGAGAAGGGTCATCAATGACAGTCAACCTACCAAGGCAAGTTACTACTACAGTCCCCAATGATCATCTCTTTCCTGAAACTCTGAGCATTTTTTCATTTAACCTACCTTGTGGTCTAAGGCTTACCTTCAATAAATGAGGCTTATTTCAAGCCATTTTAAGTCTTACAATGAAATCTGAATTGAGAAAGATTTATAAAAATCAGACTGTCCATCCATAATTGAATAACAATAAATGAAGAAAGTCTGGCCAGGAAATAACAACTTATAATAAATACAGCTTAATTTTTTTACCACATTGAGAGTTTACTGGAAGTTTTCAGGAAAAAACAGTTTCTCTGAAATGTTAATAACATGAAGCTCAAACTTCCCACAGAAACAGAAATATCTTAGATGTGCAATGCAGTAAAATCTTTTCAGTGTCTTTCTCTGGGTGAAACAGACCAGACTTCAACTTTTTTCTTGCCTGTGTGTGACAACTGATCTGAAATTAATTCTCCTGTATGAAATGGCAGAGTTCCTAACACCCTGCCTATTCTGGGCCAGGAATCTGTACATCTGTCCTACCTCAGCTATCTTCATTCATTAAGAAGGTATTGAGGTGAGCCAACCTTTAAAATCTTGGATTTAATATGACTTGGAATAGGGCATTTTTGAAATGTCAGCTTCTGCAGGCTTGAAATTATTTCTTGAAAATCAAGTCCAGTATGACTACCACTGTAATACATTTCTCTAAGTACAGACCCTAAAAAATCTTTGCTATTAAATACTTAGACTAAAAGTGCTACATTTATAACTTAAGAGTATTAAATTTTTTTAGTTCAATAATAAGATTTGACATTTTAGGCTTGATCAGAAATTTGAAAGCTTGTACTGCTTTCTTTCTGTTTCTTGGTGAGTATACTCAGTAGTGGAATATGAACTACTCAGTATGAGGCTGTAAGAAATAGAGACAGGACCAAATCTGACTGCATAGGAGGAGAAACTTTGAGAAAGAGGGAGCAGAAATTCTTTCCTAATGCAAATCCTGGTATCATCAGTTAGGCAAAGTTACACAGCTTCTGAAGCAGAAACAACAGAGAGAACCACAAGAAGAATAGCCCAGCTGAAGTCTGTTCTAAGCCTGAATATATCAATATATCTCCTTGGTAATTCCCTTTAAGAAATTTCTCTGTATATAACTTCTACTTTCACACATAATTAAGAGCTGTCATGATTCAGGTAAAGAGTTGCTGGAAGCTGGATAGTAACTGCAATCTTCCATCAGGAATAGATGTAATAAATAGTAAAGATATTTCACAAAACAGAACACTGCTGTCTCTGCCACCTTCCAAAAGCACCTGGAAATCTGCTATGGTAATTTAACTTAGAAACAAGTAGAAACTTTGCTGGATTGTGCTTTGCATACAAATGTCTATAAAAGAGAGAAACAGGATTACAAAACAGATTCAGATGAGCTTAACATTTTGGAGGGCCCTGAAGGTGTTCTTAAAACTGTTGGTACCTACCAAGAGAAGTCACTCTCCATCTATCATTTGCACCTCATTTTTCACTAGACTTTTAAAGGAACATAACTTGTAAATTCTTTGTAAAGAAGCAAGATTGTCCTTTTAAAAATCCAGAAATTATATGTACCATTTTCAATTACATCCCTTTCTTTTTCCATCTGAGACATCTTTTGTATATGTACTTCAGCCTGTGCATGATTTACCACTATAAAGTATGAGTTCTCTTCTCCTTTTCTACCCTGTAATAACATTCAGAGTTCAGATCCAACATCACAGAAACCCTCAGTGGGTAGTTTCATTGTTATTCTGAATATATGTGTTTGGAGTAATGTCTTTTTCCTCTGAGACCAATATCCCCAGTGGCATTTTTATCAAATCTGCTCAGTACAGATGTGAATGCATATGCATTATACCCTCTTTGCAACACGTGCTGCCATTCAGACTAAAACTCCTCACTGCTTTCTCCTGAAAATTGCTTGCAGCCTCAGACATTAAACAGTTGTACAGAACCTGATAAAGTTTTTCACTATTAGATGTGATTCTTTGAAAGATAACCAAGACTTTAGACATTATTTTTGCCTACTACAGCTAAACGGACATTTATCAAATGCTTACCAAATGGCTGTTGAACAGAAAGGAAAATGATGAATACTTCATGCAGAAGGACTCCATTTTTTTATCTTTGTAAAAAAAGTAGCATTCATCACTTTCTTCCTCCCTTGCTACATTCCCATATTTTCTTCAGGTGATGCTATTGGAGTTGGACATTCACCATTTTTTCTGTCAAAAAACTCAAAAGAAATCAGTATTCTTACCAGAGTTCACTAATGTTTATATCTATTTTCTTCTTTGTCTATACTTTCCTCTACTTCTACAGCCACAATAGCTTACAATGATTTCAAATTACTCCATTCTGTAAGGGATGCATCAACAGAAATCAAAATACTTATTTTACATTATCAGTTATGATATGAACTTAACTGAACAAAGTACATACCTTAAAAGAAGAATAAAAAGGACTTCTGAGGCTGCAGGAAATTCAGTCATTCAATGAACATGTTTCTTAGTTTTACTATGTGTAATCAAATTATGATCTATGTGCTAAAAAAGTCATAGTAGTGATTTAACCTGTAAACTAGTTTGATTTTGTGGCTTTCACGTAAAGTTTTTTGTCTTACACTTAGCCTTAGTATAAAAAACCCTTGAATTTTGATGTGTAATATCTTTTTTTGTATAACAGACTGCTTCCCAGTTTATTAAACAGCTCCTTATGGGAGGGCTGGAGGTGGTGAAAGCATCTCAAAGTATCTTTAATGTATCAGTAGAGATACAAGCTTTCAAAGAGCACATGAACAAACGCTTTTTATTCTAAAGCCACATCCACAACCTTCCTTGTTATGGTTCTTTTCTTGAGTGCATCTCTGCCTGCCTTCATTTTCTTTGGCACCAAAATGAAAATATCTCTCTCTCCAGTTCTTGTAGTTGCTAAATTACTTATCAAAAGAGTGTTTTAAAGGTCCAGTTACTGCGTATATCAGAGAAGCCAATAAGGACCTTTAGAAAAGCTGGATCCACTCTGACAAAAAAGTCAAAAGATGCTCAGAATTAAGCATTAATTATTAAAATAAGCTCAAGGAGCTTATTTCTCAATTGTTAAACTTGAACAGGATCCATTTAAAGGTGGCTCAAAGAGCTGACTGGCAAAATTACCCAGAAGAAGGTGGTCTTTTGCCTTATTTGAAAGAGCAACATTGCTTTGCAGGGTGGCAAATCTGTTTTCTTCAGTGGACGGAAGCTCCTCTTGACTGTGCCTGAAATAAAAAGTCTGAAAATGAACTTTAAGCAGCCCAGTTGGGAAATAACCTTCTCTGCCAGCAGGAGGCAAGAAGAGCCTGCAGTCTCATCACAGAGCAGGGGAGATGTCTCTCCAAGCAGTATCTTAAAACCACAGAAGCAGTCAGTAGTAACAAACAATCTCAATATTACAGGTAACACAGATCAGCTCAGCTAGATTAAGGCAATGCTGGCAAAAGGAATTAATGAAACAACATTCTTCTGGAACATGTAAGTTTCACAAAACACAAAGGTTTTTTCCCTTCCACTGATATAAATGTTAGTTACTTTCAGTCCACTTTTTGCACCATGTAACATTTTGGCATACATTCCCCTAGGTTCCTTTAAATGGTAAAATGTAAGAGTATAGGACAGCCACAAGATAAAGGTTCTTATAGGCCTTTTCTTCAGGGTGAAATTCCCATGGCTGATACTCTTTCAGTGATCTAAGATAGCCTTAAGTTATCACCATATGATTTTGCTGAGAAAAAGAAATTCTGCTGATCTTCCCCAAAGATCCAATTAATAGTTATGCAGAACTACTTTACATTTATAAGGAAAAAATGTCAAGAACATCAGTAAAGAGACTGGAACGAAGTTCTGAAATGTTACGTAGGGGGGGGTTTGCTTTCTAAGGAACTGTCAATGAAACATGTTTCAAAACCAACACAATACAAACTAGCACTATGAAATATTATAACAATTTTTCATATAACCTGTACACTACTGAAAGTTTTCTTGTCTGCAAATAAAAAAAAAGGACTTCTGAAAGACTGAAATAACAAGGAGCAGACAGCACTTACAAACAGTAAATGTGACCCCCAAACAAAGCACAGGATCACATTTCAGCAAATTATTGGTATCTTCAGCTCTGCAATTCTCCTGCCTTTCTGCAAAACAGATTCCTTGTCTGAAAGATGACTGTAAATAATTCCATATTTCTCCTCAATAAGTGTGTTCATAAAGAAAGCAAAGTACTGTATTAATCTATGCCATGAGCATACATGACTTGAGTAACAAAGTTTCAGATATATAACAAAAAATTCTTAGCAAGGCATTGCATATCAGCAGAGGGTTGACAAAAAAACCCTCACTTTTTAAAACTATCAGTGGTGTTAATGAAAAGTCTCTAATTTATTGCTTGCTGTTCAGGCTTTGTCTGGCATACACCTCAACTTATCAATAATTATGTTAAAGGTGACAATCTGTGCTGACCTGTGAGGATGTTTTCAAGGTTTTCAAGATATACCATTGGGCGTATCTTTTATTTCACAGCTGAGCATTTTAAAAAACCACCTAGATTTAGCAATAACAGAATGGTTAGAATGGTAGATTTACAAGCAAGGTCCATAATATCATTTCTAAGTGTAGTGATTCTGAAAGCTGAGTTGTTCAGCAGGCATTGAAAGTGAAGTTCGCAGCAGTTTCAGTGCTTAATTTAGGCAAAATTTTGCCTCTTCTACTTAACCTCAATGCTTGCCTGTTCTCTGTTTTTCATAATACAGAAGTACAAGATTTTAATTTGGATAAATTTAACTGGAAAGTGAGTCCTTTTAGAATTTTTGAAGGGCCTCAATATATTTTAATAGCCTTAAAATACTTAGTACTATTTTTTAGGAGTACAGCTTTAGAGAAAATCTTATTGCCTATTCTTGTACATCAGCATATTATTTTTCAACTGACTGTAGCATTCTTTCCCCCACATTACACCCTGAAACTACACTTTGACCAAAGGTGATTTGAAGTATGAAGAAGTTAGGTTGGAGGAAATAAGTTCCACAGAGAAGCCATGAACGTAAATACAGAAAGAATTAAATTTTACACTAAATTTAGTTGGGCAGGAGTATAGGCAAGGAGCTGTTATTTGAGCTGCAGACTGTTCATTCATTAACAGTTTGTTTTCTTATTAGAAGGTCTGGGAGTTGTCTTTGGTCTCTATCTGCAGCCCAGAGGGATTATATTCACCTCTACATGCCAAAAAATCTTGCATAGAAGCAGCTACTATTTATTAATAAACATAAAGGGAAGCACTGATGTGCAGAGCAGTTCTGCCACAGAAAACACGGGTTAAATGATGTAGAAAATTAAAGCAGGGAGGTAAGGAATAGATCCTGCAATGCATCTTGACAGATCTCTTTTGGGAGAAGTCAACATGCTTTCCATCCAGCTGATGTTTCAAGTGCTGCACTTATTCTCTCAGTATTTATCCCACCACCCTGCCTGAGTTAGACATGTCCTGACTTTCTGGTCAGTTAGAGCCAGTAGAGGTCAACCAAAATAATCCCTCAGGAAAAATAATCCCTGGAGTGGTACCACTAATGCCTTTCAGTAGGGAACCCTAAAGAAACAGAAGTCTGCTTTTCCTGTTCTACTACTGAAAATCCTTTGTTGGAGGAAGGTCTGGCTGGGAACTTTTAAGTTGTGAGTAAAAGGTAACTTGTATTGATTTTTCTCTTACAAATCTTACCAGGTTTATGCAGTTTTTGAAAGGAGTGTTGACAGAATCCTCAAATGGATTACAATGCCAAAGAACAAAAAGGGAACTGTGATCATTTATTGAAGAACTGAAAGCCTAAATTCAGACACTTCCAGCTTTAAAGAACCTTAATGCAGGAGGCACAATTTTTACTTGTCAAGGTGTATTTCTTTTTTTTGAAGTCCTGTTCAGTTTATCCTATCTGACTGCAGAGCAGAACACAGAGGCTGATGTTCAGCACATGGACTCCATAATCAATGCATCATGAAGTGGCATCTGGGATCCAGGCAACACATGAACCAAATAATTTGCTGGATCTAGTCAATAAATGTATGTCTGGAGTGTTTGAAATCCTGACCTTTACTTAGCTGGGTACCTCTTTCAGATGGAATAGCTGGTTTAGAAAATCACGATCCTGTAACAGCCATAAAGGAGACAAATATAGATATGTGAGGAACATCTATATAGATTTTTATATCTAGGGGTCTGGTTTAAGATTTAAAATGGAGACAATTTGTTCCTATAGAGAGCAATGCCAAGAGCGATTTTCATGACCTCTTTTAAAAAAGAAGCTAGACAAGTAAGAACAAATTCAATACTTGAAGTAAAAACAGGGCTGCATAGGGAAAAAAAAAGTGACATATTTCTGTTTGGAGAGACATCTGTACTTTCCTTCCAGAACTCCTGTGGATTCTTAATAGATAAATTTCCATACCGTAGTTCAAAATCAACATGTTCATAAATCAATAGTTAGAGACTTTATGACTGAAAGTCATAAATGCTGGCTTAGACATATGTCTCTTAGAGTTATCTTCCTTGGGATTTTGATATTTGGATTTGAATATTACCACCACTATCCCAAATGACTCTGATCAGCATAAAGCTAATTATGGCTGCTATTAAAGGACATTACATAAGACACTGACAGTTGGAAAGGCCTAATGACCAGCTGGATAGAATTTAAAAAAAAAAAAACAAACAAAACACAACAACACAACCCATGTCGGTTAGTAATAAATTTTCCAGACTTTTATAGGCATCTTGTATCAGCTTCATTATTTCATTCTACCATCAAAAAATCCTATTAAAAACCCCTCCAAACAATGAAAAATCCCACAAAACACAGAACAAACACAGCACGTAACACAACTGAAAAGAATTTGAGACTGAGACTTGCTTGATTATACTCACAGAACAGCACATCCTAAGTCGTGCAGGTCAGTATTGTGCAAATGATGAACATTTTTCTGAAGATCTAACATCAGTTTTTGTAACAGCAGCCTTTGATTCTCTGTAAACCATCCATAGGTATGCAGTGGTACTCTGAAGGAACAGAGGCAAACCAACATAGATCCATTGCACACGTGTAAATCCTCAGAGAGAGTTTGCTGAGACTCGAGTTATTCTCACCATGGAGAAGCATTTATTTCCTCAAAGTGCTGCAGGATGCAGATAACAAAGATGAATAAGTGACAGTCATGAGAAGACAGCATGATGGAGCAGCTCATGTTTACAAAGAGTTGGAAGTGTCAGTGAAAGAAAGCCCTCCAAAAGGGAATGAGAAGTAAATATTAGCCCACCACTCTCATCAGTTGCACCAAAGCTTTTTAAAGGCTAACGTACAAAATCTTTTTTATTCCACATCAAATCATTGAGTCCTAGATTAAGATAAGGTGAAAAGGACTTCTGGAAAGCATTTGGTCCAAGCTCCAGACTCAAAGCAGGGGCTGGTGCTCAGGGCCTTCAGTGATTCTGCTTTTTATAAAGTTGGATTTCAGTAAAACAGTTATATTTGAACCATGTAATAGAAGTTAAAAATGGCAAAGGGGAAAAAAAAAAAAAAAAAAAAAGGCTCAGACAGCAGCAAGCCTTTTTTGCTATTTTAACTTTGGGGGTTTGCCCCTGTATTTAGAAATTAAAACACCACCTATAGGATTTATGGGGAAAAATACTCACTGCTTCTGCAATTTCATAGCCCCAGGCATAGAGTGCCAAATAGGAGTTATAAATATATCTTCCACATAACTTGAAAAAGCACAAAACTTGAAAGCCTAGGCTGGCCCAAAGTTCAGATAAACTTAGGTATAAGTAAGCAATACCACCAGTTATTCCTGCAAAGGATGGATCAGCCCAAAGCATGTTTCCAAAGGGCAGCAAGTTCTTTTTTCTAGCCAAGATCTTCCAGGTTTTAGTCCTTATACTTCACATTCTTTCTCTGTCAAGTCAATGAGACTTCCTACTGCCTGTTTGTGCATCAGAGATCAAAATGACTGAGATTTGTGTAAACTCAGCCTTTAGACCCCCTTTTACAGCTCTGCAACTTGACATTGAAGTCTGTATCAACAGAAAGCCTGTCCAAAAAAACCCCCACTTCAGCTCAGCTTTTTTCACATCCTGAAAAGGTCTCCCCCTTCCTTTCCCTTAATATCACTGTCATCACTCTCCCTAATCTCCACTACTTTGTATTATACTCACAATAAGCTGTTTTAAAGATTGATTAATAATCGAAGCAGAGCCAAGGCATTTAATCAATCTGAACAACAGATTATTGCTTTGTGTACCACAAAGAAAGACAGATTATCCTTTTATTATTGATTAGGCTGGCTACACTCCTGCCAGTTCCACTGCCTTTATTTCTAAATATTTTTGCTCAGCAAGTTTTTCTTGGAGCTTTATACATATTGATCAGCTTTCTAATGTAATCCCCTGACCTTTCTTGGATGATATAATAGCGTTACAATACATTTTAGCCTATTTACAGTGCTTTCTTCCCTCATATAAAATACTCTGAGAATACTTGTACATTTCATAGTCTTTTTCACTTTTCCTTTGTTCAAATGCAATACATTCAGTCTTTAATCTTGACACTTCCAGAGAAGTGGTTACAATTTTAAGGTAAGTACCAAGGTTGCATCGTTTCACAAATAATGGGTCTTGGCACTGGGCTGCAGGAATAGAAGTGCTGCAGGAGTAGACTACTTCAAAAATTGGATAGGGAAGTACACTTCAGTGAGAATAATAAAAAAATTACTAATTCAGAATGAGAACTAGTTTGAGCTGAGCAAAAAGAAATACACAACATTACTAATAAAAATTAATTTAAAATGTTCAAATACCAGCAGATATAAAGAGGAACATTGTATGCAAAGCATGAAGCAATTTTTCTACCTTCTCCAGTTATTTCAGTATCCTCATATACATTAGATTCTCACAAGCACAGCAGCAAAATCAAAATCTTTAGAAAACATGTTGGGAGACGTGGAAAGAAAAAAAAGTCTTTATATGGAAAATGCATGTTCATAAACTTGATAGTTAAAAAGCTACCAGAAAGATAAAAAGAGACCATAAGTTCCACATCTACTGAATAGTAGAAGAATGGTGCCTTTTCTCTGCTGCCAGGGAAACAGATCAGAAGCAATCAGTTCTTTTCACTGTTAGTGAAGAACTGGATCATGCCACTTAATACAATTCTGGAAACTATTTCACTAGAGATTTTAAAGCAGAGATAAAGATTTATGAGACAGTTCAATAGATTCCATGACCTCTCAAGTTTCCTTCAGCCCTGTTTTTTGATTTTGTGAATGCTTTCCAACAAAAAATGTACAGGCATTGCTAGCACTAGAATTTGTTTATTCTCAGATTTACCAGAATGAACCAAGTCAACTTTATGTGAAACAGTTGTGTTAAGAATTTGCTCTCTAACCTTGACTTCAACTATTGAAGCAGAAGGCTATTATTCTCTGCTCAAAGTATCAGCATCATGTACCAAGATCTGAAGCAAAATGGAGACAAGAGCACAAATGCAATTCTTCAGTGTTGTTACTTCAGGACATTTGCTATGTTAACATCACTATACAAATATTGTGTGCTCTAAAACTGGAATTCCTACTTCCCCAAGCGAGTTCCCACTTAGCAGTATAAGATCATAATTCCTTATTATGCTGTGGAGAGTTGAAAAAATACACTCTTCTAATTAATCTTGCTTATTTACCAATGCATCCATTTGTTTTCAGAGATCTATGATCTTCTTGAGCGATCTGCATGGATTCATCCCTTCTGAGACTCAGCTTAAGTAACCTGAGGCCCTGCTGACAGATCTGACTCTCCCTCTTTAATTGCAGGCCCCAGAAGTAATTTAAAAGACTACAACATTTATTGATTAAGAAACACACTACTGAAAAACTAATAAATCAATTAAACAAGCTAGCTAACAAATACACAGCTATCATTAATTTAGAATTCTGTCATTTTGTGCACTAACACACACACAGCCATTACGTGTCACTCTTAAATGTTACAAATCACACCCAACTACCATGGAATTAAATCCTGTGCCTCCTTAGGTGCTGTTCACAGCTGTGAATCGTTGAGCACTTTTCCACTGAGCCTTCCTAATAGAGAACTGACAAGTGTTAGTGATGAAGCAGGAAACCAGAATAAAGTACCTGATTTAGTTGCTTAATAAACTTGAGACTCTGGCCAAGACTCCATCCTTCCAGAGGCCAAGATGAAACCCCTGGGCAGAGCAATGATATTAAAGGGCCCGGGCACAGACTGCTGCTGGGTAGCAAAAGAGCAATGGGCTCCTTTTCCAGACCAGAACACTGGAGTGTCAGGCTGGATGCTGCTGCTACCTGGCAAGGTTCAGTGTGCTGTAAGGGCTGCACTACTGCTAGAAGAAGATGACTCAGAAGATGACTCTTCTAGAAGCAGCAACCAGCACTCAGGCTGTGCACAGCAGCAAACCAGAAATTCTGCTCTGTAGCTTTTTTTCCTTCCCTTGCAGTTCCCTGCTTTGCCATTTCTCACCCTTACACTTTCACAGGAACATTTTTATCCACCTGACCCTCTCCTCCCAGAATGACCAAATTCTGCCTGTGCTGCTGAAAAGCCTTGCAGCTAGCATCACACCAAACCAGAATAAATCAGCTTTGAGAGAAGTCTAACAAGACAGAAGCAGAAGCATGTCCCTTGCCAAGAACATCCTAGCTTCTAGATTATGTATTAAGTTGGCAAAAAAAAAAAAAGCTAAGATCACTTCAAAGCATTTGTAACAGGAAAAAGCATTCCCACCCAGTACTTCTTTATTTATTTCATAATTCTGCCACAGCACACCCTGAGGAATTTGTTTCTTCTTTCCATTCTGGTTCAACCTACTATGCAGTGAGACCAAGGTCTCCCTGTAGACAGTATCTTTTCTCTTAAAAGAAAAAATGATTCATCTTACTTTGCTGTTTGTCTAACATGTCTAGTTAGTTTCAAAAAAATTTTTTTTTCATTTAAAAAGCCTCTCCAATATCTGATCACTGTCATCCATTACACACTGATAGACAGTGCTTATTTTTGAAAAGTAGATGGATGTCAAAATTAAAATGGACTAAGCCAGTTCTGATTATCCTGAACATCTGTGTTAGTTCCAAAAAGAGGAGGAGAGAGAGGCAGGCCTCTGGGGTTAAGAAGCTGTTCCTGGGGAGCAACTGAATGATACCAGAAACTTTGTTATGTACTGGGGAAGAAACCACAGTGTGATGCTGACAATCTTGGGCTTGAGAAGAGATCATGCCTTCCCCTTCCTGGGAAAAGTAGGGAAAAAACACAATTCTCAGCAAGGACAAGAAAAACTTCCCCATGATAAGACAAGGGTGTGTGATGTTCCCCACTATTCCTAAAATGAACAAGTTGACTGAGAGCAAGGACCTGTCCCAAAAGGATGCAGGAGAGGACAGAGATTTAGAAATCTTTTCCATATATCACCAAAATATTTGAGGAGCTGGGTAATTCAGTGTTCACTCTAATAAAGCTGGGTTTTTTTTTTCCTTTAAAAACCTTTGGATTTGCTAAGAGCTTCTTATCAAGCAAGACCTGAGTGGACTCATCTCAAAGTTCTGGCCACATCAGATTACGTGGGCATTACGAAGACTGAATGGTGACACCAACAGTGTCTTTGTGCTTTTAATCCAAGGCTAGAAATATAGATTGGTCTTATTTCAGCCTTACATCCAACTATGGAGAAATTGATAAAGTGTTCACAGCAAAGGACTATATTTTCAATACTCTCCCACTGGATTTATTGCAATGACATATACTGAAATGTCATCTGTCACTAGTCCAATTGAACAGAACATTTTATCAATGACCACCATTGCATCTGTTTGGTCCCTAGCTGCAAAGACAAAAAGGCTTGGCTTGCACATTTTTCTGCTCTTCTCTCTACATATTTGTAACAATTCCTGTTGTGATAATGCTTACACGTTATTCAATAAGAGTAAGCTATGCAAAATAGCAGTTCTCATATTGCTAAAGCAATTACACAGTGAAATGGAAATTTTTAATAGGTATATTAAGAACTAAGGCCACCAAAAACATACTTTCCACATATATTTTTTCTAAGCAATGAACAATAATATTCCTGCCAGATAGTTATATACTAATGATGCTGTTAATTCTGTGTGCTGCCTGAAATAATAGCATGAATCTGTGGGTCAGAAGTAAATTTTTTTTAGTAATCCTGTAAATTCCCTGCTCAGTTCATTAATTATTACATTACTTTTCCTCTTCAAAGAGGAAACAAAAAGGCTTATGTAGGGTCATGCTCTGGGTACAGAAAATTTTCATTCAGTTATCATGGTAAGCTGAGGCACACAGTCTATTGCTGGGATGTCTGTCTTGAGGTGGTCCTGAAACACTGTCAATAATACTGAAGAAAGATAAATTTCATAAATAATGCTTGCAGAAAGCTTTCAGCCCCCATATTAGCTCAGAAATGCTCTACATTCACTAACAGGAATAACAAAATTTTAGAAACAATGGACTGTTCTGCTCCCAGCATTCACATCAGCCAAGACATCTCACTATGTAACTGTAAAACTAATGGCATCCTTTCATAAACTGGAATTAGTTATTTTCTCACAATACTGGTTTAATTACACTTTCAAACTGGTGTGGGTTTTTCTTTTCTCCAAGGTTCCAAACCTCTACTAATGGCCCTTTCACCTACTGTTTTCATTCAGCAGTCACATTTTTCACCTGTGGTTCTGTTTATTGGCAGGTTTAGCAATGTGTCTGGAAAGCTTTTTGCAGACAAAAGCAGTCTTCACTCCAAATCTACTGGAAGCTGCATGGATTAAGTTAGCACAATACAGAAATCAAGTCAATAAACTTAGTGAAAGGCATGCTAAAATTAACTTAATTTCTGTTTCATATTGCCCATATTGCCACAGCTTCTGGTTGGCTCAGTGCTGACTTGGCAGACATTTCTCTTTGCCTGAAAAATGCAGACCAGATTTATCTACTGTTGAGTATCTTTAATCATCTCCAGAAGCTATTATAACAGACTTGTGAGACAAAAAAAATTAAAAATGGACAAAAAATATTTTTAAAACAGTTACTTAAAATACATTTTATTCTTCATAGTGCAGGTGTGCTCACATTACCATTTTAATTTGCATGAGGAGCACATTTCAGAAGTAAATCTGATTAGGCTACAGCTTGTTGGCAGCACACAGTCCTCAGCATCATGTCCTAGCCTACATATTTATTCTTACTGCTTGTTAATCAAGACACTCATTTGTTCTCAGGAGGCTGAACACTCATCTCTGGTAGAGCACCCAAAAAGAAATCTGCTTTACTGTGTGTTCCAGAGTTTGGCAATTTGTTTCTATTATATATTTGGACAAAGATCTTTCAGCAGCAGTACTGGGGGAGGCTAGAGGGGAAAAAAAAGTTTTTGTTCATCCCAGTGAATTTTTTCTTATTTACAAGCTAAACTGGACACCTTCAGATAGAGGAGTTGAACTACTGGTGGAAAGCAACCTCAACATCTCATCTGTGGGTGCAGATCTTGGGTCTAAATCTCTGCAACACCAAAACCATCAAACATTACAATCCTCACATCCCTGATGAGTGTCAAGCATTTGCTTACATGGAATTAGTCCCTTCTGTCAAGCAACCAAAAGTATTTTTGGAAGAATGCAAGGCTGTCAAAAAAAAAATTCTCTAAGCAATGACCTCACTGAACCAGTAAATAAAGTGTTCACTAACTTAACCAGTTCATTCTTCACTTATCTAAAAGCAGTTCCCCAATACAAAAATTTCTCAAGTTTTTATTTTGTTTGTATTTATTTATTACAATACTTTTAAAGTTCCAAGGAGGGATCAATACTCAGGTAATAAAACATTCCTCAAGTTCTCCACTAAGTTACCTAAACATCTCCTTTTTCCTCTTGGTGTTATCACCACCCTGTCACCCTCAGTGGCCATGTGGTGGTTGTGTTGATTTTGAGCCTTTGTTTAACAGTTGAAGATTCAAAGCCACAGCTATTAAAGCAAAGAGAAATATTGTCTAATTTCCATTATATGAATTTTGTTATTTACTACTGCTGTACTGACAAAAGGGCAGAATTATTCATGATAATGGAGTACATTAGGCAAAGTCATCTTTCAATTGGTTAAACTAATTTAAGATTAATTCATTTCCTTGCAATAGTTTGTACAGACTCCTAGAAAACATTAACTGTGAATTTCCCATTTAAGCTTTCTTTCTGTCATTCTTCAGGAATTGGTGCATTCCTGTGAAAAGGCTGATCCCAGATTCTTGCAGCCCATCTCAAATATGATTCTGTTGTATATGATCTGCTTCTTGCTCACTCTGAAGAGCAACCACATGGTCTTGTTTGAAAAAGAATTAATGCATAACATCTCAAATATCTAAGATTGAAAACAATATTACTATATACTAATATTATGTAAATATTGTTTACAAAGTCAAAATATTGCATAAAAGCTCACTGGGGTCTCAGAGCTTCATTCCTGCTCTAGTTCCCTAGCAACACAATGGTGCTTCTCTGTCAGACCTTGCAAGCCAGAGATAGTCGTAGAAAGAGTGGCACAAAAAAGCAAAAGTATTCCAGAGGTGAAGACCAGACTACTGACCCATAAAACCTGCATGGACATCAACAGAAATAAAGGGGTCTGGATATTAATCCAAGTGATGCCTGTGCACATATGTGGGATTTTTTTGATGTCCTATTACATCATCTCTCTACAATGCAGCACAGGTACTCACTCACCTGTCAAAACCATGTGGAGACATGGGAATAGATTTCCCTAAATACCAGGCCTGGATGCAGACCTGTTCCATTGCTCATTGCACTATTTCTGAACCCCTTAGCTACAGCAAATCTTGATGAAATATCAAATATAGCATGTGTGGTGGTGGTAAGAAGGTCTTTCACAACACATTTTTTTTCTCCTCTCAACAAAATTCAGTGCCTGCCTATCATAACACCAGTATAAAAAAGAATAAACTTTTCACACTAGGCTTTGGAATATTTTTCACTTTGGCAACACATCAAATGTTTCATGTCTCACAGTTTCAAAAAGTCAAGTGTTGTGGGATGCATAGGTTACAGTTCCACCAACATTGCCAGCTCTGGAAAGGAATTTAAAAGCTCCAGGCAAATAGATCCAACACAGCAAGACAGAACTGGCAGCATTTTACAAACTGTTTGTGTGCCAAAATGACAACGTCAGCCAGTGAGTCAGCTGTATGCCTCTATGTTCCCTGGCACACTAGAAAAAACCCATTATCAGTGGTACTACACAGGGACCAATAATGATATTACTGATACTGCTTTCATGCTCAGTCACAGCAGTAGTATCTGAAGCCTTCTATTATCTTCCTTGTGTTTTCTAACTTCACCCACTGCTGCACAAGGCAGAGACAAAGGAAGTTGCAACACAAATTATATATTCATCCCAGCTAGTACAGCCTAATACAATGAAGTCAGTGCCACAGTGTCACTTGTCACTTTCAGAGCCTGAGATGAAGTGATGCCATCTGCGAGAGAAAATAAAATGAAGAAGTGACTCACAGCATACTCTGATAAAATAGCACAACCAGTCTGAAGCTGGAGAGAAAATGATGGAGAAAGGGCAATCTGAAAGCCACAGCACTAGTCATTACCTCTTAACTCGTATAAAGACACAGTTCACTGTAATCTATAAAAGTGTCACTTGATAAACCTGCTATGCACACCTGTACTTTTATCATAGTTTTATTATACCTGGCAAAAACACCTGCTTTTTTATGACTTTGTTTTTCTGAAGGCCCCATAAGTAGTAGGACCAAGGATATATTTCAAAAATTATAATCTCATTAAGTAAATACAAATTCATATGAGCAACCAATAGATCACTAATAAGAACTTATTTAAAAAATATATGATTGTATAGGCAATGAAACTAATCAAGTACTTCCAACTATCAAGCATTTCCTTTTAGAAAGATATCTGTCCAAAGTGAGAAATCCATATTGTCTCTATTCAAGACAGGTGTTCAAGGAAAAAAAAAAGTAAAAAAATTACACACACAAAAGTAAAAAAAGAAGTGTTGGAATTCTACTTATTCTGCTTTTCTAACAGTTCTATTTATACAATTCTACAATAATTCTGGACATAATACAAGTAATTAAGCTTAAAATGTAGGTACACATTAGCTTTTAAAAGAGTGGAAGAACTGCATTTTTCCATGGCATTAGGTCTTTTTAAATGCTGTAAGCAAATGTTCTGAGATATTCAACAACATCTGGTATAAAACATGCTTTGTGACTATGGAGTAAAATGGGGTTTGTCTTTATTAACCCACCAAAACCCATGCTGCAATACAGGCTTCATCTTGACCACCCCTGGCAAGTTGTTATTCTTATCTTTCTTTAAAACCAACAGATGGCAGCAACTTTGACCTTCATCAACCACATATTCCCCCTCTTTGAAGACAATTTCTCAGAGTTTTTCACTGCTGTGCACACCACTGGAAGAATTCCTCACCAGCATAGTGCCAATAGAAGATAAAATGCACAGCTTTTTAAGGATACTACTGGTATAGTAACAGAGTCCTTTGGTTAGCTCCCCTTGTCCTAGAAAACAGTAATTTGGATCATACTTTGTTAGGCTGCTAAGGGACACATCAGTGCTCTGTTTTGTAACAGATGGTTATTTCTGAGGGTTTAAATTCCTACATCATTCATCACCAACAAATTGCAAAAAATTACTTCATAAGCCACAGCACATTTTTATAAAATCTTAGCAGCTACCAGCAACTCCGAGTTTGCATGAATGCCACTCAACCATATTATACATACACATTCATGTCAGGTGGTCAGAAACTGTAAAATAAATTACTGCTTCTTGCACAGATATTTGATGAGCCATTCAATACCATCAACATGGATCAGATTGCTACATTTTTGCTTGATGTTGTAAAGATATTTCTTTTATCTTTGCTGTAATATGGCATTATTGATTTAGCTTACTAATTTCTCACAGAAACACTGAAAAAGTGTTTCCATTCACCTATGCCAGATGAAGCTACAGGTGTGCAATTATAGATCTCTAAAAGATGCACATTAATGTTTCTACCAGAAAAATGAACAGATGACTGAAAAAAATGGATAAACTGTCTGTTTCCTTTAACAAGATTGAATGGTATACATTTAACTTTTATGTCTGCTTATAGGGAACTTAACAGAATAATTATTTTTCTTTTCTTTCTTTTTTCTTAATTTCTCAAATAATGAAATTACAGATTCTACCCATCTACCACTAGGATGACTTAATCTGGTCACCCATGGTAAAGTTACCTCAATCAAAAATGCTGCAGGTCCTCAGCTGAGCCTTTTACCAGTGCCAGGTGTGTTCCATGTGTGAAATGGAGGGCACTGGCTGAGGCCCCCCCACAGGGGAGAGCATTAACCCCATGCAGTGACAGCAACTTAACTGATGGGTCATGGTGGTTACTATTGAGATCAAACCTTTTTCAACTTCCATAAAATCCAGCTACTGATAACCCAGTAACAGTGACCTTCAGCAAGATCAGCCTTCAAATTTGCCAAAACCTACCAGTTCAACCAAGTTATCTGAATTTCCTGCAACATGTGGCAGGGAAAAAGACCCTTAACAGAATTCAGAACACTGAAACCCTAATGCAATTCCAACTTCCATGCCCTAGTGGGTTTGTTGGAAGGCAGTACCTCAGTGAAATGTCATTTTTATATGTATGCAAAGAACTAGGTTGTCTACCAACGCTGAACATAGAAAAGAGAATCAGAAACACCATGCCTGCTGTCCCTCCACAGGACAAGCCTCTCTTCTAGTCCCTGCTCCTGCCTTGCTGCCCAAGTCTGAGTTAATGACTTACCAAGCAGATGGCTGCTGCTGGTAAATAGATAAATTCCAGCCAGCAGAAAGCATGAAGCTTGGGATCACTGCCATGGTAAAAAATTGAATCCTCAGGAAACAATATTATATAGAGCTTGACACTGCATCTCAAAAAATAAAACCTAAATTTTGAGAGCCCAGTATGCTTCACAAAAAAGCTGATGGTTTTCTTTCTTATGCCTGAAGCCTTGCAATCACTGGGTTTCTGAACTGTAGTTTTTTCATTAGTCTTATGCTTCCAAATATAATCTATTATTTGGCAGCAAAAGCAGCAAAACATTTGTTGCCTCTCAGTACAGCTGCAACCAATTGGATTTTAAAAAATGATATTAAGATCCAACAGTACTCTATCATCTTGATTCTTCCATGGTAACAGGGTTGTATATTTTTTCCTTGGGGGGTGGGGGTTGTAACAGGATGAAGAAATGCATTTCCTGTGTTATCTGCTTTTCCCATTCTCATCCCTCCACACACTGAGAGAAGGGATTAGACTACACTCTACAACTGCATACTCTGAATTTTTAAAAAAATTTGTATGTGCATAAAGCAATCTTTTGTTGTCTTCCTTCTCAACCATGCAGCTAAAAAGAAATTTCAAATTCTGTCATATCTGAACATGATGACAACACTGGAGACTTAACTGTGGCCTTTTTCCTAGAAACTCTGCAAGGAAAACAAGCAAAAATTCTCCCCTTTCATATATCTATGAAAGAGGGTACTGCATGGAGGTTTAAAGTAGTATTTGATTGAGATAAACAAACGAAAAAAAAAAAACCCACAACATTATATAAATTACATAAAAACTAGTATTAGTCCTAGGCTAGAATGCTGTCCTTGCAAAAACAGTGGTCATGTAATTATATGGTCAAATAGACTCAATTTCAAACAAAAAGTATTTTTGTACCATGTATAAAATACCAGCAAAATACAAAGATTAATACAGAAATATGGCATAGTAAGTGCATAACCTAATACATTGAAGTTCTGCCAGAAAACAATAGGAAAAAAATTTCTTTTTTTTTTAGGAACAAATTTTTTTCCTTTCTCAGAGATTGCTAGTGCCAGACCTAGCCCACACTTGTCTCAGACCAACAGTTCCCCTGTTGCACTGCCACCAGCCTCAGCATCCCAAGACCTGGTAAAGGATTCTTCACTTCACTTCCTTACTCTGCCTACAGTGAGGGTTTTTCAGTCAGTCTGATTCTGTCTGAAAAAGAGTTAAATAAAACCACAGAATGTCCCAACCATGCAGTGGCTATAGTCTTAACATTATAGCCCTAAAACATACTGAAATACCTGCAATAGCAAAATCATGCCTTATTTAAAAATTTTTGCATCAGATCCTTCCTATTCAGTAAAAAAAAAAAAAAAAAAAAAAAGGGTAGGTCCCAGATGAGTTGACAAGCCCCAGATTAGGCAATTCCTCCATTTCTGAACTGCAATTTACCTCTGCAAAGCATTCAAGAAAAAAATGCAATTTGAGATTACCAAAGACAAGGACACTCATTGGAGCCAAGTGTTCCAAAGCAATAGGGCTCATTTGTCAAATAAGCCCAATTAACTTCTTGTTTTATGTAATATTAAACGTGAAAAAAGAAATGCCCCACCCATGCAGAACCACAAGAAGCCCAAGTGACAACATAATCACCTTTGTTTGATAACACTTCAGATAAGGACCAGAAGGTGTAGAGTTTACCTTACAAGTGGAGAACAAACCAGGAATGCTGCAATACCCCATCTTTGGCCTCTAGGACAAATATAGTTTGATAAGATGAAGTTGCTCAACATGTTTCTGTCAACTTTGTGGTTTACTAGACATACGTTTGGAGCTCAATATATTGGAATCAGGTAAATGATTTATATACAGAGTGGGAGAGAAATTATAATAGTAAATGAAGTTATATTCTGCTGCTTTAAATTCATCCCAGCATCTAACATTGATTCTTCTGGTTTACTTGATCAATATTTAAGCTAGTCAACTTGGACATATATTTCATAGTTCCTGGCAATTGTTATTCTTATTTGTAGTAATTTTCCCATGGATTACAGCTTTATTAGCTGCTCAGAGTATCCTACCAATTGGAAATACTAAGATAAGGAGGATTTGATACCAAAATAAGCGAAGCCAAAATAAAATTTTCTGCCTTCATCTTCGGTTCACACTACAAGTCAGAGACTCTTTTCTTGTGAAATTGGACCAGTTTCCTAAATTTTAAACAGTTGGGCCAGGACAAATATATTGAAGGCATTAATGGAATGACAACTTCACTTTCAGTGCTTGACAAGACTGTGGATCAGTCATTTGTTGAGTGACTTTTCAGGGAAGGCAGCTGAAAGAGTATTTAAAAATACAAATCAAACAAAACTCAGCACAGGAGATAAAGTTTTTTTCATCCACTGTATCATGTACATAGAAGCCTATAACAGCATTTTTAAAGTCACTTTGAGAAGCACCAGCTGATGGCAAACAGGGTCACATTTCATATGTACTAGAGCAAGGGTGATTCACAGCAGATGTCTCAAAACAGAGTTTTGGCAAAAGACTTCTGGATCCATATGTGCCCCATTAGTGTGTTAAGGGTTCTGAATTATCAAACACCACAAGGTAGAAGTAGGCATGTTGGCAGCCTCTGATCAATACTGTTATGACACATACTCCCTGTACCAGCCCAGTTATAACTGCTAACTTCAATGTGCACAACAGATTTCTTTGCCTGGTGTTTCTGTTCACCATTTATTCTGCAAAAGAACATCGGATAAACTGAATTGCAGCCATAACTGAACTTCAATATCACTGCATTTTTTTTAATAACAAGCTCTCAGAGCCATCCAAGCACACGCTTATACTCCTGTGAAGTAAAAGCTAAGGTATAAGAAAATGTATGTTTGCAGAAGATGTGGCACTTATTCACAGGCATCACTGTTAAGGTACTTTTTTTCAGCTATAAGTAACTATTACAGGTTTTTTCAAACTTATATGAAACAATAGATACAATGCCACTCAGATCTCCTGAGGAAATATGTACAGATACTGGATCATGGATTTAGAATGTCTTAGTATAATGCACCATCATGTGAAGCATCTCAATTTTTTGGTAACTATTACAAATATGAATTCTTTTGAAGGAAATGTTGAAGAACAATACTTGAAATATACCTATTTTTAAAAAAATATCAAGCAAGGACACAAATTTTTAATAACTTGTTCCTAATCTTTTTTAAGTTTGTATTGGCTTTTTTTTTTTTTTTTAAATGGACTTCAACTTTAAGCTATATAGTTTTGATTCTTTTAGAACAACTTTTGGAAACAGAGACTACTCTGAAGAAAAAAATGTTTTGAGACAAAATCCAGAGCTGATCAAAATAAAGAAAAAAATGCCTAAAACAACAAAGGGGCAATTCTGAGCACTTTTTGAATCTGACTGAATCATTCAGTTGCAGCTGTGAGACAAAAATGAAGATTAAATTGTAATGTGGGACATAACTGACTTCTGACTGAAAGGCAATCTTAGAAGTGGTGCATCAATATAAATGGGAAAACTATTGACATTGCTACCTTCTGTTTTATTGCTAGAGAAACACCCTAATTAAATTATGCATAGCTTCCCATATTTGTAAATAAATGCTTCATTGGTAATTTATTGCATCCAATCTGAAAAGAGTTCACTTAATATGGCAGTAATTTCACAAATATTATAAAGCTTTACTTTTGAGGCACCAGTGAATTACAGAGCTTAATTCCCTCTTCACAAGTACATCATAGCAGCAGATATATTAAAAAAGACCTAAAACCCAATTTAACTGAAATTAATTCCCCATCCACTTTTCTTCAAAATCTGTAATTCAGGATATTATCTCATATGTACTATATAAGTGTATATATAATATATAGATATATTAGTATATATAGCCAAAGGGTAACTGGATATAATTCACCTTATTTTTTCCCCTATTCTTTTGCTTGGGGTCTTCCTGGCAAGACACACAGATCACAAACTTGAATTTGACATGTCAAAGGAGTTTTGCATGATTAGCACACAGGTACTTCGATTAGCACCATGGATTTTCACTGGTTTTCATATTTAATGAATGTAACTGTTTTATGTTAAATGTAAGGCATTTTGGTTTTTTCACATCCTACATTGTAATAAAATTTCAATGTTTGAAGAGCTTGCTTTACCTTAGACAGCACAGAAGTCTGAGAGTACCAAAGTACAGGGAATGGATCACCTTCCCATCTCCAAGTGGATTAGCCCTACAGTTAAGAGGCCATACTTCAAGGATTTGCATTTGAACCACATTTTAAGTAAGAGCTACAAAATTTAGACCTCATATGTGCTGCTGGTAACACTGCATTCCTGCTCTGCAAAGTCACAGCATCATTACTGTACTCCAGGACATAAAGGCATTGCTGCTAATGCATATCATGTCTTACACAGAAACAAATGAAATCCAACTTTACATCAAGGTCTGCAACTATTAAAACCTTATTAAACTGACATTATTTACTTGACTGTTCATCACCCTCTGCAGTCTCATTGTTTCATTAAAATTATGTTATGCTACTGTTTGGCAACTTACTACAGTTATAACCTTTTCCTGGTTTCCCCTTCAGTTACCATTTCTGATAGCTCCAGTCACAATGTATTGCTCAAAATCATCATCCAATTTGCAGAATTCAAATTGCTCTGCTTTTTTTTGCCCTTGCTCTGTGGTCAGAACACACTTCAGTTCTCAGTAATCATGCCATGTTTATATTCTGAAGTGACAGAACTTAAACATACACAAATGGCAATCAAATCCTTACAGAGTCTTTGAAACTCCTATTTTCTGATTTTTGTCCCTTCTTTGGGACACTTTGGTTACACTCCCCAGGCTTCACCATCCCCTGCTCCCCAGCAGCTCACGTGTTCCTATGACCCCATCTCCCAGCACAGTATTAGCTGCCTGATGAGGAGGCAGGGGCAATGCTCATGCCATTTTCCTTCCCCTAACATGTCAGCACAATCAGAAGTGTTACCAAACAAGTAAGCAAGCACTTCTTCGTTGTTCCAGGCCCTCAAAAATGAATTTAGTCCATCACATAAGCCATTTTTACAGGAAACCCACATGGCCCCAGTAACAGCCTACTGCAGTTTCTCATGGTTGCTTGTCTGCAATCTCAGCTGTGTCTCTTAAGTAACATTCTCTTATTTCCTAACACTTTTACTTTATATCCTCAGTATTGACTTGACAGAAGCAAATCTGAAGTATGAGTTTCTACCTCCTGCACAAGTTTGCATGTCATCAGGGACCAGATGTATTGAAACATGATATATTTTTGTACTGAAAAATCAACAACGTATTTCCAAGTATCATGCTACAATTTCTATACTACAGTTAACATATCCACAACTCATATTTCCCACTTACAAGCAGTGAAACCAAAGTATCTATTATTTGCACAGGTATGGGGTACTTCCCAAGAAAAGTTCTTTTGGAAACAGTTAACTTTCATAAGGCTCCATTCAAATAAGAATTAAAATTCTGTTAGAACAGTTGAAGGACCAGCTTAACCTGTTAATTCATAAACTTCCATACAACATTTGAGTTAAAATAACAGTAGTTTAAATAATTCCAGTAGGGGACAAAAAAATAAGATTAGTACTGTTACTTTTCTTATAAGGCACAACTTGATAAATTTAAGGTACTCATGGCTGCAAGAAATCACAGGAATATATTCAAGCACAGGATCAGTCTTTGTTGTATAACAAGCTCCAAAGAGATTGTTATTAGTCACAGACCCTAATTCCCACTCATACAGAAATCTGTGCTCAAAATAATACCTCCAAAGGAAGTACATGTTCTTGTACAAGAAGCTACTGCAGGGTGAAATTACCGATGTATCACATAAAAGCCAGGATATTTACCATTTTTTGTTAATTCAACTATGTTTTAAACCCAGAGTCTTCATGTGCTCTAGATTTTGGCCATAACATGCTAGAAATTAATTTTATAGCTTAAATTTACTAAAACTTGAGCAGGATACATTTCCAGAAGAACAAGCAGCACATTAGACAGCAGGTTCATCACTTCCCAGCAAGCAGAACAACTTTAAATGTGTAATCTAAGCTGAACTGTGCTTTTATCAGTATGCTTTAACGTGTGAAATCTCATTAGCAGGGAAGAACTACATGCTTCCCAGGGAGAAATTTAATATTTGCAAATTTAGTACTTGCTACAGAACAAGAATATTTCATTGCTGATAATTCTTAACTTGCTTAAGTCAAGCATAGGGGTACAGAAAGGTTGATGGAGCCATCATCATAAGGACAAATGTTACTTTATTAGAGAACATACAGGGGCATCTCAGCTCTCAGTTTCCAAGAAAGGTTAAGACCAAAGACCTGAGACTACCCACACTGATAACTAGTAAAAAGAAACTTTAAAAAGGAATACAGGTTCATTTATAAGTTTTGTTTCTTTAAAGCCAACGAAATTATGTAGATATGTAATAAGGACATAAACCAAAAGAACAAGCTGTTCTCAACAGAAAAGTAAATATCTGCTACTTAAATAGAATTAACCTGTATCTATGACCAACTCACTGTCCTAGAGCTCCACATGGTCCATTAAGAAACACTCCTCCATCAGAAAGAGCAAGTAACCACATAGCAAGCTAAACAAGCCAAGAGACTGGCTGGTAAACCCATTTACTTGCATGACTAGAACGATTTCTGAAATGTGATCATGAGTACATGATTATTCAGCAGGGCTCAATTAAATAGTGCTTGATTAAGCAGGATCACTTCAGGAATACATATTGCCCATAACATTTATCAAAACAAATATACCTAGAACAAGCGATGTTTTTACTTGAACTATTATGACAGGAGGTGCAGCATTAATAAAAAAATAAGAAAAAAACCAAAAAAAACAAAGCTAAATGACTGAAATCCAGAGCTGTTGTCACAGCATAGCATGGGCACAAAGTGAACAACTGCATTAAACATTCGTGTCTTTAACCACAGAAAGAAATGTCTCAAGCACCAGAGATATTGTAGGTTCACTAGACTGGTGCATCCAAATTCCCATTTAGTTCACAGAAGTGAGAACTGTACCTCCTTATCACTCCCACTAGTGAACACACAACAGTTCACATCTTGAAATAAGTATGTTAACCTGGATTCCTTTTGGACAAAATCAAACTACAGGCTGTTTTCAAGTAACACACTCGATGTATCCTCATCACTATCAAGTTTTTGAGCCTACAGAACCAGATTAGAACTAGTTTTAAATACACATTCCTTTTTCCACCCCAACTGCAGGGCTATCATCTGCACTGACTTACTGCACAAGCTACGCCCACTTCACCACAATAGTTGCTAATGGACACACAGTTGAAGTTTGATTGTCTTCTGGAACATCTCCAGAACTGAATTTGCTTGCTGAGAGTCTTGGCAGAGTTTCTACAAAAAGCAAGGCTGCTTCAGCAGAACACTAAGCACAAGATTCAGCCATCTGGGGGGACTGCAGCAGTGTATTGACAATTGATGGTAATATAGTTAAAAGTAACTAAAAATGCTTCAAATTGATCTGCTTCATTCACTAATCTTGTGTTTCTAAGAAAAGTTCTTGTATTGTTCCACACTTCCAGCATAAAATACTATTTACAAGCAGGTCACTGAAAGAAGAGGAACTGTTTTGCACCTGTGTGCTAATATACACTTCCTTTGCAAGCACAGCTTTTCACAGTTAAGTGCCTCACACTGTCATGGTTCTTTTAATTACAAAACCACCTTCAGCTTTCTGAAATAAGCACTTTTCCCATTGCTTTCAGGAAATGAATATATTTACTTTGAATGTACTTTACTTGAATTAAATTAGGTCAGTTAGCAAAATGCTTCTCTGTTGCGACCAAAAAGATTCAATGTTGAAATTTTGATCCAATTTTAAGATAACGGTTTTATCTGAGACTAAGGAGCTAGCCATAAGCCCCAAGCAGCTTACATGTCAGATTCAAGTATAAATCCTCATAATTCACAGTTATAAACTGACCCTTCCACCAAAATACCCCAGTAAATAAGCAACTCTCCTATCACCAGAAGAAAAACAGACTCAAAAAAGCTTTTCAATATACTTTCAATTGGGAAGCATTTTTATCAGTTCAAAAGCTGAGCCTCAGTTATCAAGATCTTGATATTTTTCTGGGATTTTGAATTGTTACCTCCATAACAAAACAAGTAGTTTCTTGCCAGTTGAAAAAAAAACCCACATTGTTAGCTCTTATCAGTAATGTAGGATTATTTGTTCCTTTGACTTCAGTGTATTTCTTATGAATTATATCAAAAGAACTTTTCTGAGATCTATCATATGAATTTTTCTTGTTTACCTTTACCAAAAGAGTTTAGTTCATAGCAAGGTACTCGCTGCTGAAAGGCTGATTTTTCAACTTAACAGGTCCATCAGTTCTAAACATGAAAACAAAAATATCAGAAAATAACTTCAAGATTCATATTTTTTAACTTATTTCCTTTGTGTATGATTTTACAACTTGAAAACAAGTGCAGCAGTTGGAGCATGGTTTCTGTATTCATTAGTGAACACCTATAAAAATTTTTTTTTAAAAAAAGGACTATATAACTGTTTGGTGTTTTTTTTTTTTTCTGAAGGAATTCAGAATACCTCTTCCACCTTAGCCTTGTTAAGTATCTTGGGTATTATCACTTTAATCATGGGCAAAAATAAATTCCAATTACCTCTATCCACACATGAACACTTCATTGTCAGTCGTGCTAAAGACAGTTTTAGAGAATAATTTCAGTATTTGTGGCATGAAAGCTTAGTGAAAAAATAGACTGTAACTGCCCTTGTGAGTGCAATAATCAATGAACATGATAATCATGAATTTTCATGTAGAGCTTGATCTCATGTCCTCGTTTTCTCACTACTCCTACCTGGCAAAATTACTTTCACTCTCTTTGCAGTTAACTCATTTGCCCTCACTGCCTGTTCTCCTTTACTTTTTAAGTAAAAAAAAAAAACAACTAATTGCAAGATATCACGTTGTTTGCAGCTGAAAAGATGAACAATTTCTTGATAAATCTGAAATACCATGCACATGATCATATGCTCATACACCAGATACCTAGAGCATCATAGCTTTACCTATGGCATCTTTAATCTGTACTTATGTAAACACAAAAAGCCCCGGGCCCAAAACACACTGGACACCATTAGACAATTTTAAAAAAATGTATAACCTATTTTAAAATTATATCATCATACAACTGGGACCCATTTATCCTGCCTCAGTCCTTCAGCCTGCTGGCAGCACTGGTGTCACTGGGAGTGAGGCTCTATATTCCCTGAGTGCAGTTCCCTTGCAGTTCATGTCATTTAGATGATAACTTAAAAGCCTCATTATGTTAGAAGTAAATGCTTGAAGTTTTCATTTACTCCTCATTCTCAGAGGAAAACTTGCTACAGAGTAAGAAGGAAAAAAAAAAAGGGGGGGGGGGGGGAGAGACTTGTCATCTGAGTGTGTATTAATAGCCATTTGCAATTTATGTATAAATTTGATTCCTCCAATTTCTCAGTAAACAACAGCAAGCACTGCAAGTACCTACAAATGACAGAAAATATGACTTTCTATGAAGAGAAAGGAAGTGGCAAAGTGGCAATATGCTGGTGGAACTAACATGTTTTAGAGCTCCTCATCATAAATTTCTTTTGGGGGGAAAAAAAAAAGCTGCCTCCAGTTGAAAATATAATCTTTGTATTCTGACAGAAATGCCTATATATCAATCAAATGCTTTATTGCTCTAGTTAATATTTTTTAAAGGCTTCCTCAAACATTGTATCCAGACTGAGCCATCTCCCTATAATGTGTATACCTGCCTGATTATAATTTACAATTTTATATACATCTAGCTTTACAACTTCACTTCTTAAGTGCAAATGTGAAGAAATGGCTTTGATTTTATGTAGCTTTTGAAAGCAGCATCCAATCTCAGCCAAGATAGAATTTCTGTATTGCAGTTTTATTTCATTTTGCTCTTCATTTGCTCTATTTGCAGCATTGTTCAGTACTTTTCCAGGTGGTTTAGTAGCTTGCCTCTGCTGAGTTCTATTTTGTGTGTTTGGAAGAGTTACAAGACCCAAGAAATGTGTAGGCTTAGGAATATTTTAAGTTTCGTCATTCTGAATTAGTCTTTTTTCCACTAATCTTTTTTAAACAGAAAAACATTGCACAAGAGAGGTAAGGAAAGTAAATTCATTAAAAACATACACATTAAAGTGTATGTTTTGTGTCTGTTACTTAATGCTTCAAACCATTTAAAATAGCTAAATTCAGTGTATATAATGGAGAAAAACTATTTCCTTCATTTTGCTACTTTACTCTCCATAAAATAAGTATTTTTATTCGTGTGCTGAAGGTGTCCCTTACATGTAAATTAAGTTCAATGAAGCCAATGTTTATTAATTGCTCATTATTTTTAATATTGCTAGCATCAGATGTTTTCTGATTTGTTCTTGTCAAGTTTTTTTTGATATTAGACTAATTCTAAGCATGTTTTCTCTTCCTTCCTTTATCAATCTTTGTATCCCCCAAAACACAAAAAAAAAATGCAGACTACAGGACTTGGTAATTCAGTCTCATATATTTGATGCATAAAACCACCAAACAAATACAACCAAATATGTTCAACTTCTTCCACTTTTCCCACCTAGCAATACGATGCTTACCCTAAGTAATCTCTGAAACTTTCCTTATCCTACTTTCATAATCCCACAGGAGGTATTTCAAGGAATACCTTGGTATTTCAAGGAAGCTGTAAGAAGTTTTAATGCATTTAGTCTATCAGTACATGGTAGGAAAAGTCTCAAGTTTCCCAACACCCACAGCAGTCACACAAGCATCAAGCAACATGGAAGTACAGTGAACTTCTTTGGAATATTTCTCCTATAAAAATGCTTGGAAGGCACATATGATTATTAATGTCATGTTCATTTCTTTTGCAAGAAAGAGAAGTCAATAAATGGAAGTACATTATAACTCCCTAAATACAAAAGAAATTGCTGCAAAAAATAAAGTATGTTAATTTTTGTGCATTATAGATAGCAACACCTTAAACTGCAGCAGGGGATTTTCTACTGAGACATTGGGAAACACCTTCCCTTGCTAAGGATAATTCAGCCCTACAGAACATAGAAATGCTGAGACTTGTATAGGTTATGGGCTTAGGCCCTAAAAGGAAAGAATGGTATTTTGAGGACTGTTAATTGAATCCACTTTGGAGGTGCACTGCATTGTTCTAAGAGCAGTAGCCTGAAATTTACCCACAAATACATGATCAGTAATTGATGTGTCTTTTTAGAGGGATATTAAAATGCAAAAGACAAAACAAATGTATAACGTGAGCACCTCATCTCAATATAATAATGAAAACAAGAAAATCAATTAACTTTCAGTCCAAGCACAGATAACTGGCCAGGGATGAGTCCATCATTAGGAAAAGAAAAGCACTGTGTCCTGAAGTAAAAGTCTTTTACAATCTGTAACAAATGGTTTAATTCTGCTATCTTGCTTGTCATGTATACTCTCCAATCACATTAACTATAATAAATACCACTTGTGACAATTGGGGTTTTATTAAACTTGTTTTCTAACTGCAATTCACTATTTCAAACTAAAATGCTAAGCACTAACAAAACCAAAGACAGCAAAGGAATTTGCAGTAAGAACACTTAAGTACAAAATGCACTTAAAATAGAGAGCGATTTACTAGGCTCACTGCAACAGCCATAGCTGTAAGTACAAGAAATTATTTGAAAGGATTCTTTTTGGTAAATGCATTTTTTAAGAGTATATCCTTTATCATTTGATGAAAAACCTGGAAGGGGAAAATAAGACTGTGTAGCCTATTGTCTAGTTACAGTTGATGATTTAATTTTTTTTCTTTAACTGTATGGATAAAAATATGAACATTAAATTACGAGCAGAACCATTTAGCAAAGACTGCTCAAGCAGCACACAGGAATAAGAACCCACATTTAGAATTTTATTTGGTCTCAGGATTTCAAATTGTGGCAGATAATCTATTAGCTCCTGAATCTGTAGGTACTCTGCTGCTAAGTGCCTCATTTAATGCCCCTTCCACAGAAAATCCCCATGTTCAGATTTCCATTTAACAGTTTAAAGAAAATTAAGCTCTACAGGTTCTTGGCAGATGACTTTAAATCCTAGACAGAACCAGCTTCTGCATCAAGCATGTGGTCGTTTATTATAAGTCCACAGAGAAAAAACAAATCTCTGCAGTTTTCTACTATTGCCCTCATTCTATCACTGAAACACAAATCCACTTCAGGGCTTACACCAAACAGGAACAGTGATAATTTAAAAGTAGGAAAGAGAAAAATGAAACCACTTCACCTTAAGAAAAAATAACAACACCATTTTAAGTGCTTCAAGGATACTAAAGCAATTATCCTGAATGTAGATGTACTGGGTGGCAGTGCAGGTTTTCCACATTGTGTCATGAGGCTCCTCAAAAACACTGAAATAACAAGATTGTCTCCTCTCCTTTGAATACAGTAGCAGAATGTGAGTCACCTTACAACAAATGAAAAATGGTTCATCTTCAATAGGACTTTGAGCAGCTGTTCACTAACAAAACTCAAAACTCCGCTTCTTGAACACCACTACAGGAAAGCTGTGACAGTGCCAACACCACAATATAACCCAGATGAAAGTACAGACTGGTAAAACCACTCTCAGCCATGAAGTGCTAATTGGTTAAGTAAAAAACAGACTTTGCTGTAAGCATAAAATCTGGAAAGGTAACCTAGCTGTCCATCCAGAGGTGTTAGAGACAATGGCAGCTCTACGGGATGCTCTCTCCTTAAAAATACTAAAAGGGAGGAGAAACTAAGAGTATTCATTCAGCAAGAGAAAAGAGTTTCCATTTCAAATCTTTGCAGCAAAGGTTGAGGAAAACATATAAAGATTTGAAGACTTTTTTTCAAAAATCAAGCAGAACATTATGGTTGTACAAATTCAGTGGCAATTCATTTAATAGTAAACAGTTTTAAATGGTTATTACAGATGTTAAGACAGCAGAGCTCTTCTATTCATACCCTGTCAGGGGTTGTTACAGTAATGCTATAACGAGCCCTGTGCAAAGTTTCTGAAACTTTCCCTTTTCTAGATGTACTTATGGGCCCTATTAACTCCAAGGAACCTGAAATCTGTAAATTTCAGAAAGATAACAATCACAGAGCTTCTCACTTCTACAAAACTAGCTGTATGTCACATGATCACTAGAAATTACAGGAGGTCATTATTATGAAGGCAGGATGTTTCATTGATTTCTATGAAGCCCCTTTGGTGGTCTCAGTCTTGCTGCTTGCATCATCTCTAACACTAATTGGCTCCTGTCTTGGCAGAATCAAATGTATAAAAGTAATGGAGACTGAATTGCATTTCTCATTTCACAGGCAGAACACTTAAACCTTTACAGCTAGCTCTGAAAATTCTTTTACAGTCTCCAATTTATAGAACAAATCTGAAAAACCTAATGTTGATGAATCATACAAATTCACCTTATCAGCTCTGGCCTAAATTGATACAGAGAATTTTACTTTGTGATTTTTTCCCCTTTTCCTTTATTAGGTGAATAATTTGGAAGCCTAATTGGAATACCCCAAACTATCCCTGTGTCTGAAAAGAAATGATGGGTTGGGTACTTTAAGAGCAACCAGAAAAAGGCTTTGTTCATGTACGGAGAAAGGATGATTCAGGATGGGCTTTTCTGCTTTGAGAGGAAAAAAAAAAGAGGAAGTCAGTCCACAGCAGCCCAAAGTAGTGAGTTACCTAATAGTCTTGGTAGGAGATAAGGAAAAAAAAATGCCACCTAAGAAGGCATGTAAGTCAGTTTGATGTCATCATTATGTCATTCTATCACAAACAAGGTTACAATAGTTTTACCTAGATTTTAAAAATAAAACCATTTTGAATGGCCTTGCAAGGTGTTTTGATAAGCAACCCAAGTAATGTTTAACTTCCTCAGCTCTAGAAGGATGACTGAGGCAGGGATGGGATATATCAATACTAAAAAAGAATAAAAAAATTGCCACTTGCTTTTAAATAAGTTTGTCCAAAAGGTTCAGCTTATGGTTCCTACACTTCTATATGTAACAACACTGAAACAAATACATTACAACAGTCCAGCTTCTAAAGCAAATGTAATACCAAGTAAAATGAAATGGCAGGTCTTCTTGTGGTCATCTCAGCAGAATGAATGCACACATTGGAGATTTAATATATTGACAAGTTGACCAATTCAAGCTATTATATTCTATCAACTTATGCCAAGAAGAAAAGTTGAAGAACTCTGCTCTACTCTTAAGCCATAGAGGAACATAGAAAAATTTACTTGTGATAAAATTCCAGTTTTCACAGGAGGAAAGAGGAAAACCAAAATAAAACAAATCAAATCAAAGAAAGAGTGTAACTAACCTTAGGTGATCCTGTTCTGGCAGAAGGCTGGAATTGATGATCTTTCCAGGTCCCTTCTAACCCCTAACATTCTGTGATTCAGTCAGACCTGATCATCAGGCAGTAGGCTTGAAAGTAACTGAGACTCTCTTACAACTTATCTACCATTCACCTGAACCACCATGAAAACTTCAACACCAATAATTAAATATGATTTTCATACAATTTTCATTATAATCAGACACATTTTAAAAGATTATTATTAACCATACTTCTAAGTCTAACTTCAAACAGTTTCACTTCAAAGTTTTGAAGGACTTTAACTAATGTTCTGCACCTTTCCACAAGCCCTTCACCTCACTCTCTGCCCACTCACTCTTCTATTAAACTGTTCCCTTCAAAATGGTCAAATTCTCATTGAATGAATACTTGTACATTTAACAGAATAACCACCATTCTTTCTTAATTTAAATTACTTTTTCTGGTGAATACCTTGCCATTTAGCTACAGAAGATTATCTGAGGCAGCATTTCAGAGTCTTTTCACTTAACAGAAATCACACTCCGAGACTGAATGCAAAAATTGATGTGGCCTTCCATTCAGGTCAACTGAACTATGAGAAGATATTTGTATCACTTTACTCAGAATATGCAGTGGATACAGAGAGAGTAAAAGAAAAAGAAAGAAAGAAATTTTAAAAAGAAGAATGAAAAAGAAAAGAAAGAAAAATATCAGCAGGAGATACAAGAAGCAAGGTTACATTAACACCTACATAGGAATTTGCAGCTAACCTAACCAGCCCTACACTGTTCCACTTTGTCTGCATTTCCAAGAGGTTCATACTGTGCAGAATAACAGCTCCCTCTCTAACACCCACTAAAGCTTGAAAATTAAAGAGAAGGAATTTTTAAGAACTTGCAATTTTGATGAATCATACTGTGCATCTACCTACTATAAAGAAGTAAGTTACTTTATGATACACCTTACAGGAGTAACATTATATTATTACAATAAAAATTCATGCCAAATAACATCATATTCAGATAGGCTCTCTAGGGGAGCCTGGAAATACAAGGATCTCTTTGCAAGCCCAAACCTTTCTTTTCACATTATGTTGCATCTGGTAAAGACAGAAGCTCTACATATAATTCAAAAAGTTATTCTGAAAGACCAGTTTAATTAAACGCAGATTAAAAATTGAGATTTCTTTACTGAGGTCAGTGTATTAATGTCTTATGTATGTATACTTATTCATTTTCGTTTTAATTTTAAAAAAGTTCTAAATAATTGTAATAGTATATAAAAATTACCTAGTTTAGAACCCTTCATCTTTGGAGTTTTCTACCTGGTAGTTTGGAAGAAAGATCTGGAAACCAACCTTTTCTGCAATGCACCTAAAGCAAGAATAAAAGAAATGCTGCAGACTATGAGAGAGAAACAAGACAAAAGAAGCTCAGAGAAAATCTTCTCATGTTTCTTTGGATAAAAAGAAAGCTTATTTAACAGTACCCCTTTCTTAAATGAAAAGCCTTGAGAAGCAATGAAGGCATAGGACAAAACAACAAAGCTGTCAGGTATTTGCTTCCCACACTATTTCTGTAACACCCCAGATTTCACAGAATTAACAGTCTCTATCTCCTATATTTCTCTCACTATTCTCTGACTCAAGGCTGAGCAGGTACTTATTGGTGCCACTTTGAAATTAAAGACCTTACCTCCACCAGAACTGCAAAGGATGCAACACTGCAAAGCTGTTACTTCAACATTTTAATTATAGCACTTCTTTTCCCCTAGAAGTCTTCTAGAAGACTAATTAAGAAAATTTTATTTAATAAAGTATCTCCAAGAAAAAATTCAATTCAAGACTGAAGTACTTGCCAAGGGCTTCACAACAGAACAGACACTTTCTGATTTGTTATTTTTCAACACTGTATGTACAACTCCCATCAGTAACTGGATGGCTAAAACCTTATGTTCTGTTTTGTGAGCTCTTAGTAACTGATATTTCTTTTTGTTCTATTCTGCAATTTCCTCCTTCCATTCTGTAATTTTCTCTAAATGGCTTTGAAATAATTTTCCCAGATGACTATGAAATTCCTTTAAATTGCTGGTAGTTCTTTGAAAGTTGATGTCATTTTATAGAATTACAACTTAGAAGAACTAGGCTGAAACTCAAAAGGACTCCTCATCTACATATTTTAACAGTAGAATTAAGACAGTTTGTGTCTGCATAATCTAGAATTTAGACTAATTATCTCACCCAGTCTGTAATTTTCTAGAAGGCTATGATGGGTACTGTCTGAGCCACTGAAAATGTTACTAAAGCTTTCAGTTTTGCTACACAACAAGATTACCAGCCATAGGCACTCTAAATTCTAAGCCACAAGTGTTTGGTCAGGCAGCCCCATTCAACCAAACTTGCAAAGTTTAGACCAATATTTTCACAGAAAAAAAATAGGGATGTATAGCCTAGGTCCTAACAACTTCGTGTCACACTGAAAGTGGAGGAAGTTTTCTTTATATTCCATTCTGAACCAACACCCTACTTATTCCTTGATAAGATCCAGAGAACTAAACAAACTGCAGCACTCAAAAGATACAAGTACCAAAGGACCAATTTTGTAATGTGTGTAAAGGACTTGGATACTAAAAGCTACTAAAAGGGCTAAAGGTAATCTTGGTTCATCCTCAAGTCAGCCTGACAACTTCTACCTCATATCCTAGGCATGTTTTTGCAGAAGTTCTCCCTTTTCTCCCCCTTAGAGTCTCCTGTGTAGCAATTATAGGTGGTTGTTCACCCAGATGTTGACCACAAAGAAATCTGTACAAAATCCCTGCAACCTGCATGCAAGCACAAATTGTTACCTTTGTCACTTGTGCAGAATTTTGAAGACCAGAGAAACAATTTATGCACAATTAGTAATTTTGTGTTCTAGCTCAGTAATTTCATTGTACAGTGGTGCCCTTTTAGGGCTTTCACTTTTGCTTGTGCACTTCTTTTCAGGTCTTACAACATGACTTTAAGTGTTGAATACAAGATTTCTAATACTGCATGTCAATCAGTTACAGGTATGACCAAAATAAGTCAATGTTTCTTCCACTTTCCAAGTTATTTCCTGAGAAATAATTCCTCCATTTAAATATATATCTGAGTAAAGAATGAATATGAAAGAAAATCATCACTATTGAGAAGTCTGCCATTAAATATGAATCAAAGTCATTCTAGAGATTAAAGAAAATAGCTCATCAGCTCTACCTTTTATCATATCTGATTCAAATAATGAGTTTAGCAGATCCATATTAAAAAGTAACTACTATTCTAAGTAGCTGGAAACTTCTAAAACTATGTTAAGGTTTTAAGGATCTAAATTGAATTATGCTGCTTATGCATAAAACCAGTGACAAATTTAAAAATAATATATATATAATATATAATATAAAACCCAGTGGCACATTTATTCCACCATACAGTTTGAGGATAGGGTTTCTGGCCCGAAATGATTCATATAAAAATGTTAATCATTAGAGTTGTTTGCAGCTTTGCACTGATGCTCTAGTAACTGCAATAAGAAAAGTAGATTATTGCTGGGCGTTCCTAATTTGTACAGAAAAATAACAGCTGCCAAACCCATCAGATATATTCAAGTGAACAAACAAAATCTTATAAAAGGCAATTATCGACAGAGAACTGTTCTGAGCAAGGAATTGTGTAGGAGAGTATATATTACACACACTTACTCATTATGAACTGTTGTTAGACAGTAGTTTTGAACATTTTTACAGGGAACTTTTTTCAAGGAACTTACTGGAAATGCATAAATTGAGGTCCAGCATCATCACATAGGACTGCAGAATTAAAATATATAGTTGATAAATACCAAAAAAAAGCCCCATCTAGCTAGTCATGAGTATGGGAACTGGATTGCTAGATTATAACTTTGGATTTAGAAACAAATGTTTTCTACAGTACATGCATGAAGATCTTCATTAAGCAAAACTTGTGAAAGGAAGGAATAATAACAATATTTGAAGTTCTCTGTTCTCATTATGGCAGAACTTTTAGTCCTCTTAGAGATTAGAATTAACAGGTTTCTTACTTGCCTCAGTTTAGAAGCTCCATAAACAACCTCTTGTAGCATGAGCTCTAACTGCATTTACCAAATACTAACCTGTGAAAGTTGAGAAATAAATCTGAAGTTTAAAAAAAACTAAATTAATTTTGTACCTGGATAACATTCTGCTCACTATATAAAATTATATGGTTCCATTTTAGTCTTCAACTGATAATGTTTTAAGCAACTCTAGATGGAAATACATAGCACAACACTCTTTGTTTCACAAAGTGACTGGCATTCCTGTCTTTTTTTACTCCCTTCCTTGCTTTGGATAAGAAAGTATCCAGAAATAGGGTTAACCCCAGAACTGAGGTATTTAGTTCAGAGTAACTCTGATAAAATCAGTCATGTTTTGAACATAGGGAAAAAGGCCAAGGGGGAAGTTTATTTATCGTTAATTAGAAAACCAGTTCTGATTTACAATTTGATTTCCTTTTGCATAACACTCCCTTGGTATTTCATATTCATTACAAAGATACTTGAATTAAAGTTGTTCTGCATATTGATATTATACCCTGTGCAAGTGAGCTATTTCAAAATGCCACTACATTACAAGTCTTTGAAACTACTTTTGTTGGTTTTTTTCAGTGAGAAAGATAGGCAGACAGACAGGCATCTGTTCTATAATCAGAAGATGCAAAAACCTGACATTTTTCTAATAAAAACCGAATGCTACTAAGTCTGTATTTCATAAACAAACCAGTTGGGTTGCAGCTGCCAAGAAAGCAGTAATTCTGAGATAAAAGAAAAACAAACATCTTCCTTCTAATTTTGGTCAATCAAAAGAAACTAGGTCCCTGTCCAAGCTAATTTATTAAACTAAGGTATATTAACTTTTAAGGACAAATCTTTAAGTCTGATTTATTGTAGTTCAATAAAGAATACAGCTCAGCTGAGGTTTACTCAGCTACCTAATAACTACACCATTACACCAGAAATGTTAACAGCTTCCAATTACAAACATGTTTTCTCTGATGCAATTTGGGAACTGTGTTAAAAAGCATATAACATGATGTTACATCATATCTCTTAAAGTCTTTGCCACCTTGCTTTAGTATCGTAGATTATCTTTTGTGCTGGAGATCTGGAAAAGAGAAGTAGCTACTCTGGTAGCTGCTACCCAATAGAGATCAGTTGGGTTTTTAGAGACCAGAGATTTGGAAGGTATCCTAAGGCAACCATTTACTCCTATCCCATTCCTTAAGGGGGAACATTTCTGACAGATAATCATGTAACATTTTAAACTCTAGTGAGATGTTTGTGATTTTTCGGACCTTTCTGCAAATGAAGATCCTCTTGACCACAACACAGAAAACATTTAGAGTTCTTTCTGATGCTCCAAGAAGAGCCACTCACAATCCCACTGGTCCAGTCTTCACTATCCCTTATGAGCTGTCATCAAGATCAGTCTTAACACCTGTGAAAACTGACTGAATATATCAGTAGGAAATTCTAGGATACACCAAGCTTTCCCAGAGTTACCATTCTTATTATACTGGCATTCCAAGTAGCACTGCCACTGGCACAGAAGTGCTTCCAGTAACATCCAGCAGCAAATGCACTAATCCAGAACAGACTAAGCAAACACTGGTGACCAAAGTAACCAATTATGTATAAATTGCCTGAGTGCCTTGGGGTCTGTAGATGAGTAGCTACACCAGTCAGGAGTAATACAATTAAAATCTGAGCTACAAGGCCATCTGACTATGCTTCAGATCCTATCCAGTCTGTCTCTGGATTAAAAGTAAGCACCATATGCATAACAAGGTCATTTTCCACAGCATGTGGAACTAGAAGTCTGACATACAACACTGCTCCCTCACACCAGGGAAAAAAAAACCAACCAGAATCTTGCTTGTGGCTTGCTACCACATGAAATATGGAGACATTACCATTTTCATTGCAGAGGCTATCAGCATGTAACAATAAAATTTTTCCTATTTATTACCAATTCAGATACTTAACAATATGAGTAATAAATCATTTTGCTATACACATTTTAGAATAGACTGGAAAGCACAAGATGCTTCAGTGAAGTTATAAGTTTACAAGATCCTTTATTTTTGCCTCTTTCAAAACCATTTAAGTCTCTCCACCATAACTGTATGCAAGTAAGGGACTGCAGCACCACGTAGCATGCTTGTCCTTAAAGCATACCTTAATCTCTGTCAAATGGAAGTGATAAATTTGAACTTTTGTGAAGTAACAGCCAAGATGCCAAGTTATCTTAAAAAACTCTTCAGCTAGATAAAATCCAGACCATCCATACATTGGAAAAGTGAGCAAAGCACACAGCAAAGATTTTAAAAGTTTAAGATCCACCTCAATGTTATCATCTTGCCTTTTGTATATTCCCCAAGTTCAGAGCTACTAGTTTAGGAAGTTACTCTTTACTAACTTACTCTCCTCCTCTATAATTGGCACATTATACAGTATTCTGAAGACATAGCAGGTAGCAAAATGAAGCGCTGCTGCATAGAACACACCTTCTTTTTTCCACTTGCCAGTCCTTATCTCCAATGGTGTGAGCAAAACTGAACCTTCAGATATGTTGCATTGCCTCAAATTTTTTTCTGATTCTACAAGATGAGAGAAAAAGCTCCATCCTACTTCACCAAGACACCCATTGATAATCTGTAGCTACCACATTTCAGTTACTTGTTTGAGTACAACATGGATGCACTCAAAGAGTTAACACCACGACACCCTTTGAACTTCATTCCATATGGCTACTCCCACCATAGCAGATGGCGTAGATATTTGGTTTCAGTTTACTTCTGTTGTACTGTTTCCCATCTTCTGTTAGAATGTCTGTGGCTAAACAGTAAAAATGACAGCTGCCCATTCCTGTTGTCCTTTCCTTGCAGCTTGCTATCTGAAATGCTGCTGAAGGAGATTGCTCATACACTGCAGGCTCTCTGCTGCTTTTCCTCCTTCCCACTCCTCCACATTGCAGCAGCTGAACTGACTCTGCTAATCAATGAGTATGAGACTCCTGAGAGGAGGCAGGGATTTGCCTACAGCAGAAACAGACCCAAAGCCAAGCTGCCAGGTGGTAACATTCAAATAAAGAAATAAATAGTTTTGAAGAATTTTTGCAATTGTTTTGCCCCCAGACAAAATTACATGTATATAAGTGTGCCTATAGCATGCTTTCATAACCTTTTTTCCCTGCCACTTCTCTTCCCTCCATTACCCTGGACATGTGTAGTGTTCATTTTACTACAGTTCTCTGTTGTGTTTCTGTACAGGTGTCTGACAGAACTACCACTGTCTGAGGTTGCCTTGTAAAATACCTCAGGTCTGAGCTCTCTATTTAATAGGTCACAGTTGGTAATGTTCACCCCATTTCCACAAGGTTGTCCATAAGTGAGAGAAAAGCAAAACAAAACAAACCAGCCAATACCACCATAATTCCAGCATTTCCTCCACAGAAAATCTGTCTTTCTTGGAAATCAAAAAACCAGACAAACACACAAAATCTTCAACTCCTGCCTCTATTCCACGCTGAAGTGAGGAACTAATCACCCTAGTCACACAGTCACCTCTGTTCCAACACAGGGCAAGTGACTGCATGTTTACCACTAAGTCACTAAAATATTGACTATCAAAACTGGTTATCCATAACACTTCTCTTTGACTATACAATGCCAGTATTCTTATTTACATTATACCAGAGGTAGAATAAGATCTCAAAAGGACTGACAGCACACAGACCATTAGCAACTTAGACCCGTAGTTACATAAAATACAAAATACATTTGTATTATCAGCATTTGATATAAAAGAGGTTCTGACTCACTGGCCTAAAAAAATTGTAGTAGACCTCAGAAAGGATTTATATGCACTAAGAAGAGGAACTTAATTTTTAAATTTCTTTGTGACAGCAGGAAATGACATTGCAGGCCATGCAACACACTTAGTGTAACAGGAACAGGGAATTCTAAGAAATTCAAGGAGAATCAAAAGTAAAGAATGAGAAATGAGACTCTCTGTTAAAAAAAAAAGAAGAAAATTCTGTCTGGCATAATAAAATTAGATTTGATTCTCCAGCATATTCCTTAAAATGTCTATGCAGATGTGCAGAAACTGCAGCTAAATATAATATTGAGTGAACATGAACAGTATGTGTTAAACCAGCTCTATTATGAGAGAAATGTGGAAAAAAAGCAGCTTATTAAAAAAATAAGGATTCCAGTATAACATTTTCCATTAAGATCAGCTTCCCAACTGTTCCAATTTTGTTATTACTCACAACACCTTTTTTTATTGCTCCAGATAAGATCCAAATAAAACCAAAAAACTCTTTCATTAGTGGCATCACAGATTAACATTTTCTACAGATATTAAACAAACTGCTTACACATTGTTTCAGAGAGCTAGGCCACTGTGTATTGTTGTGTTTTTTTCTTCTGCTATATACTCTTAACTCCCGGGACTGCAAATCATATGGTCATGGTAGAAGATGAATCTCCATTATTACTTTGCCACATTAGCATAATTGGATTGAAAGAAGAGGGGATGGCTGGGCTGCTGAGGAAGGAACAAAGAGGAAGGTAAATAACAAGACAAAGCTCTCCATTGAAAGTCAGAGAAGGCTTACAGCTCATTTTACTCATAGTTTCAAAGTTAAAATGAACAAATACTTCAGTGATATCAAATGCAACTAAGTTTGTCTTTCTGCAAAAGCTAGTATCTGAACTTAAATTTTAAATTTTCTTAAAATAGAATTTACTTTTAGTCTTTCTTTTAAAAGTGAACCTCTTGAATTTAGTCTCAACTTTACAAGAAGCTTATGATGAAAAAAAGCTCTGAAATTTTTTCAGGGTTTTTTTTGAGTTGTATAAAAATGCTTTTCATTACAATAATACACGACACAATTAATGTCTCATTTACAGACAAGTTTGTGGAACTGAGGTGAAAATTAACAACTGTGACCTACTAAACAGAAAGATCAGACCTGAGGTCTTCTACAAGGCAACCCCAGAGAGTGATAGTTCAGTCAGACACAACTGTATGTTTCACTTTGACTCTTTATATTACTTTACTTGTTAATTAGCTCTAATAAAAAAAAATATTTGGGAAGTGTCTGAACTTTGTTTGCTTCCAGAAAAAGATAAATTAAGATGTTAAGAAGTTAAAACAATTATTCAAAGACTGATTTGTAATCATTTAACAGCACAGCTATCATGTTTTTTTAAACATTTCCATTACCAAGATATCAATACCCAGGCCATAAGCATTGGGTAAAAATGAACAGCTTAGTATGGAACAGCTACATCAATTCCTCAGTTAGAAGTGCAAAATTATGCTGTATTTTATCTTACTTGCCAATACAAACAACATCAAAAACCCACACAGAAGTCTGACCGAAGTTATACCACCTGCATTTGATAACTTCAGACAAAGTTATGGTTTTCCAAATAATTTAGTTCTAGCTAGACTGTGTGCCTCAGGAAAGGCTTTATATGATTTCAATCTCTTCCTGACTCCTCCTCCATAAAGATGAGGTTCAAATTTAATTCAAGCCGTTCTCAGCCACTTCCTTCTCTGCCTTAGAAATGACATTCTCCTTGCTGAATATCACCATAACATGGCAGTGAGCATGAGCAGTGATCAGTTTCCAAATCACACGTGGAAAATGGGTACAAGAATATTTCACACAGATTACAAAACAGGGAGGTCTTCATAGAATTTCCACTATGTTTTATTTTATAAAACAGAGATGAGCCTATAAAGCAGGGCAAAATCCCCAATCATTTATGATAATGATGAAACATTCATTAATTTGCAATGTAAAAAGTTATCTTTAGGGATTATTTTAGCCACTGTTCAATTAAGTCATTAGCATTCATTTTGTAGTAAGATTCATTTAAAATTATCCAAATGCCAACTTCCAAATGAAATAAGGATTATATATTGCTAAATTATAAAAGTCTCCTTGATGTAGAAAATTCAATTCTGCAAGCAAGGTAAAAAGTTTGCAGATGTCTATATGGTAAGAAATAACCATTATTTAGTCTTTTAAATATTTCTCAGAAGAACTTGAATGTATATATCATCTATTTACTTGAATTCCTGTAATTAAGAGTGCAAATGACCTCTGTAGCACTCCATCACACTGTATGATAGAGAGGTCGAGGGTACTTCAGTAGGAAGAGCATCCTGTATGGGAAGCAGCAGGGAGGTCTCACCCTCAGAGATCCCAAAATCCTGTGCAAATGCTCTACTTGAGCACTTTAACAGAGGTCACACTACACCTGGGACAGAGCTATGAGCACTTCTGTCTTTCACTGCTTTTAGAGTCACAATTACAGTAGCCTCTTTGTGAAAATGTCTTTTTAAAGACTTTTTTTCCTCAACTGTAACCTGTGCTAGGTGTTTATACTCTCAACATCATCTAATACTGTATGAGAAAGCTCACATATGTTGTAACTATAAGAGCTTCCAGTACCAGTTGGGTCTAAACCATTCCTTTTAGCTAACCAAAGTCTGTGCTGATTAAATCATCTTAAATCATTTACAGCACTAAGGAACATGCAGAGTTGGAAATCCCTGCATTTCTTACACTTTTTTCACACTTTTTTTTCAGGTCACTTGTAGACGACCCATTTTGGCAGATGTGATCTTCCATTATCATGGTTTGATTCCTTGTACTAATGTTTACAATGTACGAATTATTTATATTTCTACTGGATTGTGGTTACTTCCTAAGTTCATCACTAGAACTGCACCATATCTGAACAGGAAACTTTTCCACTCAATACTTCCAGTTCACCCTAAGGATGGGGAAAAAAAAAGTAGTTTGTGCTAAGTTGTTTGTTCTCAAGCAAAAAGACACTAAGCAATGCAAAACTTCATTGCTATTCTAGAGTCTAGGGGGAATTTCTGTACTGCATCAATATGTAGTACAAATACAATCTAACTTTGTAGTCTGTATTAGCCTCTACATTCTTTGAAATGCCCTAGGGTTAATTAAGCCTGTCCAGTCAGCCACACACCCACTGTTTTTTCCATTGCAAAAGGACAACTTTTAATCAGCAAAACCTGATATCCTGCTTTTGGTTTCAATGTATTTCCAACATCAAATATCAAGTACTAACAGTTCAGCATATATAGTGGATACTAATCTAGCTGGATGTAAACACATTTGCAATTCTTGCAGAGGCTGAAGGAAGAACAGGCATACTGAGGTGGATCAGTCACTGTCAGAATTACTTCAGTTACTATGTGCAATGCATACTGACTCTGGGAAGTTCAGTTCCTTGGCAACTATCAAATACATTGCTAATGTCCCTGAAAAAGTTCTAGTCAATAATTCAGTTCTTCAAAGCTTATTTTTTTAAACTAACTTTTTCATTAGTTGAATCCAGCCTCCAGTTTGTGTACCACATAAAAGAAAACTTTTAGGAAGGAAAGGTTTTACCCTACTGCTTATTTCTCTTCAGCAACTTAAAGCAGTGAATCTGACAAAATTGGAGATGTCCATGAGAAAGTAGTAAGAACTCACAAGGAACCTACCCCATCTTTCATAACTTACGCCTAGAACCAAATTGCATTAAGGTAAACACTGACATTATATGACAAACACTAATTTCCATTTCTGTGTTTCTCTCACAGGTAACTACTACACTGAGGACCTGAACAAAGATCGCAAATACTAAAAGCACAAAAATAAAAAAAAACTTGGAATTTAGCTGCCCCCCCCCCCCCAAGAGGTTTTGCACACCCCTAAAGCTGCTGTAGACTATGTCCTATTGAAAAGTATGATTCTGTTCTTAGTGTGTAGCAAAAGAAATGAAATTACCAGAAAAGAGAAATGAAGCACATTAGGATTCTTCCAGGCCTTCAAAATGGCTGCTTTTTGTAACCTTGGGCTTTTACTGTTGGGGGGCTAAGTGGGGGACGGAAAAAAAAAACAAACCAAAAACACACAAAACAACACAAGAAAACTCTACAAAAAAGGCATTTTATACTCTAATTTACTCCATATCAGCTGTACCTGTATTAAATTGCTAGATACAGAAATAATTCCTGATTAGAGATGACAACATTGTTTCCAGATTAAAAGCTGCAATTTAGCTGCACTAATCTCCAGTGTTGACTATGGCAACACAGAAGGTTAATAACTTGGTATTAATAACTGTAAGCTTGCATGAATTCAAAACACTTTTTTTCTTAATATTATTGTGTTGTCACAAATATCATTTGGAAGGTAGTTGAAAAAAATACTAGCAAAACAATACATTCCAAGTCAGGAGCCTATGAAGAGGATTAAGAAACATTTTGATGGTAATCATATGGACTAGTGATCTCTTCCATTGCTTAAAAAAAATTCAGATTTTATCTGGAGCAGATAAAAACTTTTTTTTTCATTTCCCATTTCCATTAAGCATTTTAAAAGTTCAGTGAAAACTTCTAAGGGGTCCCTAAACAGTTGTACTACTAGTGGCATGGGCTACTGGCCAAAGTCATAATTTACACATTTATTTCAGAGTTCTCCATCTATTATGTTACCCACCAAGCAAAATAAGCACCTATAAACGGAAGGAGTCATTCAGAAGAACTCTTGGAATGTTAGATCATTTCTGCAAAATAAGAGTGAAATAAAAAATTCTAGAAAAGTAGACCACATATTAATTTTTGTGTCCTGTAAGAAGTTACCTACTAATCATCAGTAGTCTTCTGGACACTTGAAGAAAAGCAGTGCTACAGCTTTCTGTGTGCTTTTCTGTGCTTTGGAGTTACAGATTTCAAGTCAGCGAGCTGAAGCATCTGAGCTTGCATGTTTGAAGATTTAAAGGCAAAGCAAAATCTGAAATGAAACCAAACTGAATTACATAGGCATTATAAACAGTTACTGAGAAATTATTTTTATAATTGTAAAAAGTCAAATCTGAGAGAGGTAATACAGAGAAGTGAGACTGGAACCCTGTTGCACAAAAAACATTTCACTTTATAACCATCTTCCAGCAATGTCTACATTAAAGGTAAGTAGCAGAACAGAAAAGGAAAAATAATCAAAACACACACTGCAGCAGGAAAGAGCGAGGGGAAGAGATTACAGATAAAACTGAATAGTTCAAACTCAGGGTGAACCAGTGCCATCACTTTGAAATCCATAGCATCACGTTTTGAAGTTATTTTGAAACAGGCAACAGCCATGCTTTGCCACAAGACTTCTGACACCTCCAGGAGTTGCTTTGCCTCCTTTGGTTCTTGATGTAATTCTCATTATAGCAGTAAATAGCTGGCCCATTTTTAATACCTTTCATGATTTTTATCAATGCAGGCTACTTACCTTGGACAGCAGAGATTGCAACTGCCTTGTTGCCTTTTTAAGTTTAATGACAGAGATTAAAGTGCCCACGTACAGTAGTACTTCACACTGAGCACTATAACACTTTCCCAGTGGTCAGCATCTTCAGAAATGTGATTGTAATTTGCTGATGCAAGATTCTTCTGCCACCATCTATATTACAGTGGCCTTGAGCACTGCTGCCACCTCTGTGTATGCTTATCCCTTCAGTTAAGACAACTACACTCAATTCATGTCACACATCATCAGTTACACCTTTTTTCTTCAGCATCTTTGCAAGGCTCTTATCCAGAAGTATAAAAGATCTTATTCCTTAACTTTTGTGCTCACTCAAGGGTTAATTTTGCAAGTATTGAATTTCTGTAAAGCACACCTTAGCCTACCTTGCTACCACTGTAGAAACCTCCACTGCTCTTCAACCGCACAGCCACAACATCATCACAGAAAACTGCCTTTAATTTAACCTCCAAAGGAGTTTGCAGACTAAAGTTGATGCATTCCTGCTGTAATTTCATATTTTTTTTTTAATGTCAATGCACAGGAAATGGAACAAAGATCATTGCATATGTAATTATGTTATTACCAGAATGTGTTTTGAATCTGAGAGAGAAGTAATAATTTTTTTCTTCACAATAAGAATTAAAAAAAAAAAAAAGTTTCATTTCTTGGACTGAAGATGAGAACATTTCTACAACGTTTGTATTTTGGGTTGTAATTTAGGATGTCATTTCTGCTATATCATGCTAATAGAAAAAATATTCTCCACTCTCCCCAGTGTAAGTTTCAGTGCCTGATGAGAAACACAACACCTCACAGAAGGTTACACAAATTTGGGAAGTAGTAATAATTAGCATAAAAATATGTTTCGATTTCTATTAACTCAATACAAAGATAAACTAAAAAAGAGTCATCAGGAGACTATAACCATAATATATACCCTCTCTATGCAGGTTAAAGTCAGTATCTGGTAAAAGATACATCTATTTACAGAGATCTTAATACTTACTACTGACAAGTGGCAATTACAGCAGAAAAGAAGTCTACAATACTATTTTACATATTTATGAGAGCAACAAGAAAATTTACTGAGAAGTAAATTTTAGGTCTGTGTTTAACTAATGCAAAACACTCAAATCCCCTCCACACCTGACAATATGAAAGTCTTGACTAGATTCACATAGGGTGGGGGTTTTTTTAGTGCTGGTGTCTAATAACACAAATCAGATTTAAAATTCTTCATACTACATTCCTTTCTTTGTTGCCTGAAAAAATTATAAACAACTGTAATATTCAATGGCTCTTTTGTTCCTTAGTGGCAGCACTTCAGTCAGGGAGTGGGGAAGTTCATTGTGGGCTTTTTTGACTGGTTGTTTGGGTTTTCTGTCATTGTTTGGTTTCTTTTTGTCTTTTTAAAACAAAAAAAAACCAACCAAAACACTATCCACAATAATTTAAAAATTACCCATTTATTTTGAAATTAGTATCTTCGGATCTATAAGTAAATACCTACATACTACTCAAAACAATAAAACCAGGTAAAGGTCTTTTTCTTGAGGGTAACAAATATGTATGTGACAAGTACAACCTGTCTTGTGCTTCTTAAAATCCAAGTATCACTGAAGTGCACTTGTAAATGTTGCATCTTATGAAATAGTGTGTGGGGGTGGCAGACTGACTTGGGATCAGTATGGCTCACTTGAAGAGATGAGCTTTTTTTTTTTTTTTTAATAAAGAGTACTCTGGAATACCTATAACCACTAGAAGGCAGCCCAGTTTCTTTCTTCAGAGCTGGTGATTTTTCTAACAGCTAAAGCTTTGCTGCAGAAAAATCTCAGCCAAAAAATAGTTTATGGGAAAAGGAAGTCAATTAGTTTTGTAAGCTATAAAGGTCAAAATATTTCTGTGAAATATTCCCTTTGGAAAACTTGGAAACAACCTTTTTCTCCAAAATTTTATGACAGCTGGTAAAGCTAGAAAACATATGCTTTTTTATATTGCCTAAATAAAAATGACTGATCTGAATTATAAACACTGATTTTCTCAAGCCATTTTATGCAGTTCTTATCATATATTAGCCAGATCTGCTTTTAGATAAGTAGTATTTATTACAAACATCTGATTGTAGGCACAGTTAAAGGATTTAGAAGTTATGCTTCCAAATTTATTAGCTTACATGGAAACTATTTTTCACTCTATTGAGAATTATAAGTGAAGCTTTTTAGCCTATAGAAATAAAAAAGTTGTAAAGGTCTCATAAAAGTCATGCCTGTAGTAATCTGACTCATAAACCAGAGCTCAGTTACTTATATTTTGAAAAATATTTTAGGGTTTTCTTTTCCATACACTTTTAAATTTCAAATCCAAGAGAGATGGCAGTATATCCCAGGAATGGAATAGTAAATTAATTGAAGTAGATAAAAGCCAAACAGACTGAATTAAGTAACACAGACATGTAAAAACAATAGCCTAGTAAAAATATGTACAGTAAAAATACATATACCTTCTAGAATAGCCAACAAGCATAAGAGGAATAAATAAGAAAACCTACAATTAACTGGAAATCTTTTAATAAAGTGAATCTATTATATCCCAGTCTAGAATAGTTAGATCTTTCCATTTATATAGCAAGCCTCCTTGTGTTCTAGATAGAAATTGAAGAGTAGTGCCTGATAAGCACTCTTCCAACACTGTCAGTCAAGTTAGTTTATAGTTTAAGTTCTTTTGTGGACACAGGAACAGTCCAGAGCATGGGTGTGTTTGCTACAATCAACATTCTGTCTAAACAGATGTACACATGCAACACTATTGAACTAGATGACAGAAAGGTGTTCAGTCACATCTTTATCACTTTTTTTTTTTCTGCAATCAGCTAAACTCCCTGATGAGTACAAGCCAGACTTGCAAGAAGCCTGAGAAAAGGCACTAGAGAACAACCTGTTTTATCCAGTATTTGCAAACTCCCTGTCAATTTTCAGAGAAAACAGTAAAATTTTGTGTACTAGAGGCTGCTTGGCTCAAAACATAGAGTAAAAAGGAACCAGAATGTTATTTATAGCTTCAAAATAAAAGCTGTGTGACAGTTGTGTTATTCATGATCCTGGTACAGACTGCCCCACTTTTTCACCGTTTTATACATATATGTGTATGTTTGTGTGTGTGTATATATACAGATATATATACACACATATATATATAGTGACTACTACAGTACACTCACATTTAAGCAAATAACTGGGTTTTTTTCCCCCAGGGAGCTTTTTTACTACTTTAACATATGCAGGTATGCAGTGCTAGAATGCTCTCCCAGTCATGAAGCAGTCCAAAGACTTAAGAACTTATTCAATAAACAGAGTTTAGTGCTGACAGTTCTTTCACTAGTGATAAAACAATTCTGATGCAAGTACTGTGAGCCAGCTCTGAACCCTAGAGCTCATTTAGCCATTGCAGCAGGACTCTGAGACAACCAGTGCCTGAAGTTCAGTTACTGTCCCCTTTGTTTTCCACCAGTGCATTAAGAAATAACTCTATTAAAAATAAAAAGAATGGAAAAGAACCATAATTACAAAATTCTAAATAGAGAGAAGCTGAGAATTTCTAGATCACAGAAGCCAAAGCCCAAGGTTTGGAGAGATAGCAGGGTACATAGTTTCCTCCAGTCCAAAAAACACCAATGACCAACAAAAGATTCCACTCAGAGCTTTTGAAACCCTCTCTCCTGTTAGATCCACATCCCAGTGCACTTTCTACCCCAGACAGACACAAACCCCTCACAATTCCCTACTTACCAGCTTGTCCTAGTCTCATTGCCACAAGGACACACAAATTTAGTCCAGTTAGCTTTAAACAAGTTTCAATCTCCCTCTTCCTGGGCAGGCTCAGTCATGACCCGGAGTACACACACAACACAGAATCAACAGGAAGTTTTCATCCTTCTTAAACTACAACAGTTCTTTTAAAGTTTACAGGTAAGCATTAGCAGGTTCTGCAGCTTTACCACCAAACCTCCAGTACTGGTAATCTCTTCCACTTATTTGCAAAGCAAAAAAATCTGCTCTCAAAGGATAAGCACTGTGCTGAACAAGGCCTTTCATAGCGGTTCAACAGCTGCTTTCTTATGATACTTTCAGGTATCCATGACTTCTTCCTGAAGAGTTTCCTGCTCTTTAAGTGTTAGCAGAGATCAAGTATTAATTTAAAGTCAATGTTTCATTTCCACAGTTTTTCTGATTTCCTTAGAGAGAAAGTCAAGCACCACAGCACAAGCCACATGCAATGCTCTGATAATTTTGCACTTTGGCAGCCAGCAGAACTTTATGCAGAGTTTAATGTTAAATGGGATTAATAATGTATGAGATTGTAATTTGATGGTACAGGAGAGAGATTAAGGCTATGTAAAAAGAGGAGAGGAACTAATTTACCACTCTCAAAAGTTAAGGGCATGTTTACTTGATCAAAATTAAATTGGTGAATATATTTACAACTGCATACTACCCCAAAGCTCCCCTTAGTCAATTAAAAAAAATTTATCCAGAAAGTAGTCTCATTGCTGCTTTACCTCCTCAGGCCTGAAAAAACCTCAGAAGAACCAATGGGATTTCAGGAAATAGAATCTGGTTTTCACATTGCACAGGGAGAGGGATGTAAATATTTTGTGGTTTACTGCTAAAAGTTAAGATTCCACATCTGATGTACTGGGATGGGATGAAAACACAACTACAGATATACATTGAAACTGGATGCCCTGCATCAAAGCTGTCTGAAAAGAACAATTAACTCTTCAAGAAAACATCATTCATTATGACATGTTTTTACTTAGAAGGGGGAAGGAATAGAAAATTATTTGATCTTGAAAAGAATAATAAAGGAACTCAAGTTTTTAATAGGAATTATGAATTGTGAAGCAAATAGTTCCTCAGTTTAATAGCTCCACAGCACAGAAGATTAGACCACTCTTAAATAAAGTCAACATTTGTGGATTGCTGAATATTGGACAGAAGGAAGTCAAAGTACCCCATAATGCTCTCATTTTCTAACAAGAGTCAACACAGCAAACACCACAATCTCCTTGAATAAAAGAGAACATAATATTCTGATGACAGACCTTAATAGAGATTTCTCAAGCACAAATGAGAACCCAAATGAACTGAAGAACCTTAGCTGAACACTCATCACACAATGAGACTTTGAACACAGAAGTTTTCTAACCATAAAAAGAATTAAAATGAAAGCTCCCCACACAATAAAATTGCTGGGTTACCACCAGCTACCAAACACCCTTCTGCTTCAGAGAAATTATTTTCTTCTAGTCTTTATGAAAATAGATTTTTGTAAGTATTACAGTGCTTCTGGATAGAGTCAAGTTAGGCAAGTTGATTTCTAAGCAATAAACTGATGAATTCTTGCTATGATTTTTTCCCAAATGCAAAGTATCACACTATGTTTGCATTACACTAAAAACCATTATGTCCTCCTTTGCTTTCATGGAGCTTTGTGAGGCTTCAGCAAACATAACTTGCAGATGTCTTACAATTAGTTTAGAGACTTGTAGTACCATACTGGTCAGGCCAGTGTTAGATACCACCTATTACAGAAACCTTTTCATATCTGACTTTTGGGATCTACTGTTGTGCATGTGTATTTGTACAAGAGCACTCGGTCAACAAATATCAGTATAGATTTCTCAAAGTATTCCAGTAAATACAAACGTGAAAAATGAGAGCCATGACAAGACAGGAAAAAGGAATAATGAAAGGATAAAAAGAAAACTAAGACAAAATAGTGATTTAACCCACATGATAGTGTCATATCTGAAACACAAATTTCCTAAGAAAAACCCCTTAGAACAGAAAGGCAGATGAGGCTGCAAATCTTCGAATCGTTGTGTGCCAAGACAGCTCTTTAATCTCCCAACCTATCAATAGTAACATTCTGCAGTGTTACACAGCTAAGTTATTTTTTACTTTCTTTTCTCTGCTCTTCCCATGCTATCTAATGCTAATGTGTAAACTGAGTAATGGATTTTCAGCAAAAATCAAACTTCCCAGTTATTCTTAGTGCAGCTGTCTACCCATTCAGAGAATCTCAGTAAGTCCTGTCAGTGAAGGGTCAAATGTTTTTGGCACCATCATGATTCTATCCCCATAGCCCTATATAGAAGATGAAAGTGTAAGGAATCCTTTAGTTGTAACTTTACACATTCTAACTGTAACCAACGTTCTGTGTCTGAACAGATGCTTTCCCAGCCTCAACACTGATATGAAAATATACAGTATGGTACTGATATGGATTAGCCACTTACTAGCCACATTAAGCAAAAAGTGCTATTTAATGCAGGTAACTGAAGTGACAGTAAACTGCAAAAAAATGACATTAATTTAGGGTGAAAGTTACTGGACTAATATTTTACCCATGTAGAAGAAAAATTGTTAAATATCCTCATCCTACTTGTGCATCAATTAATTAACTTAATAGAATGGAAGTGGCAAATCTACTTCCCAGTTTCAGACCCTTCCCTATGAACAGAATGCAAACATAATTCCAGCTCAAGATCACATGGTCTTTGGTTCCTACATATTGTTTCTATGCTTTTTGACTAAATTCTGAACGCTTCTGTGAAAACCCATCTGATCCCCAATCCTGCAGAACTTCAGCAGACTATATTCACACTTTATTTCCATTACACAGTTTGAAGCCTATTTTTTTGCAGATTTATGGTAGCTGAACATCAGAGCACAAGGATTAAAACACCATCACCACCCACCCAATCAGCAAGACAAAAAATGGTTTGCTTCAGAAATTCCAGAAAAAAGGACAACTTCCAAATCCAGTAACAGATGCACATATGCACACTAGCATTGTATCCTCATACAGTTCATTCTTAACCATGTTTTTGTGTTAAACAAAAACAAAAAACCCCAATAAAACCAAAACACAAACCATAAATATAGAAAACAAAGGCTGTCTTAAAACTATTCAATTATAAATAAATAATAATGAAATTATTTGTCTGATGCCTTCCCTCTCCTATCAAGTTCTTGATTTAAACTGGAAGAAAATCAGGTCTCGATATTCAGTATCAAGTGCAGTGTATTCAAGTGTATTAACCAAATCTGTCAGAGATGTGTATTATCTACTAAATTACATAGCTCTTGTCACCCAATTTTAGACTTTAAAAAATTGTGTGGGGGGAACATTTTCATTAAGCAAGTCACTTCGAAGCAGTCACCATATTCATTTGCAAACTCAAACAAAGTTGTACCACCAATAACCTTGTATTATACCTTATTCTTCTTTGCCTCAGCAGGAACACAAAAAACCCCAAACAAAATATAATCTCAGCAAACAATCTTTTTTTTATGCCTTTTCACACTGGAAAGCATTTGGGAGTAACATGCTTACATTACCCTTTTCTTCTATTCATTACTGTCCTTTCTCCAATATCTGATTTCCACAAATATTCTTCACACACCTTGCTAACTGTCTTTTCATTTCTGTCTTCCTTACTGATGGTACAGCTAAGAATTTATGCATAGTTTGTCATACAGATGATGACAGAATAATTTCTTGAAAAATAAACAAAAGAACTCAGCTTCCTAAGGTTATTACTTTTATTGGTTCTTATTTCCAAGACAGGAAAGCTAAAAGAGGAAAGCAAAAGAAACTCACTAGAAGCTGGTGAGAACTTTAACATTAAAAAGTACCAACAAGGCTCTCAATGATTTGCTGAAGGTCAAAACTTCTGGAAAGAGAACTCAAGTGTCACCTATTTGCCTGGCCAAAGACAGCTCTCCACTATACATTCTTACTTTGTGTCATTTCAGCCAGACATTTGTGAAAGATTCCTCCATTCCTCAATACTATCAACTTACTATTGTATCTGACCAGGCAGAGATCCTACTAAACACAAGTTTTGTCATTCCTCATCAGCATGGTACAGCTATTGCTTGGCTTGCCAAAACTGCCAGCCCTCAGGAGGAAACATCATTTAATTAGGTAGGTTACCCTCCAAAAAGCACAGGACTTGAAAGATAAATAAGCTATCATACCAAGAATTCAATTGTTGCAACTGTAGTGATAAAAAAAATGCTAGGGAGATTCAATACTTTAGGGTTATTCTTTCTTCTTCCCCTTTAAAATAATGGATTTCATAACATTTTTATAGAATAATGGGACATTCTCCTTCATATAGGAAATTATCTGAAGTTTGGGATGAATCCTTTTTTGCGGACTCATTCTTTTTACCACTCATCATTCAAGGAAAAGAAGGAAAGTAGAAGCAGGGAGAGGGATAATAAAAAGTTTATCTTCAGGAAAATAAGAAAAAAGCACACTTAGCAAAGGTGGAATTCAACTCTAACGTCTCCATCAAATACTATGAAAGATTAAAACCATCATGTTACAAAGGGAGGAAAGAAAATACTAAAACGGTTAAAACAGCATGAAGGATTTTAAGCAAGTGCTTGGAATTCAGAACTGAAGGAATCTGATGGCAAAGTTCAAGAACATACATTCTGTAACTGGCCTTGCAGGCACTCCCAGTTAGATGCATTTCAGCAGTTTATTGGAACCAGGACAGATTTTGTACCATATTTCAATCTATATGTATCCTGTTCTATATTATTTGACATATCTTGGTAGCTCCAAGATTCTTTTATATCAAGTGAGAATATTAGGCAATGGCTTGAACCTTTTATGAAATACCTCAGTGGAAAAAAAGTTTCATGCTTCCCAGGCTGAACAAGAACAGCCTGGTTCTCAGAAAAATTAGGATTTTCAGATAAGTACCATACATAATATCAACAAAACAAATTCACAAATTTACTTACTTATTCTTTTATTTTCCTAACATTTTTTGTAGCAGTAACACTGCCATTTTCTCTTTGATGGCTTGAGAAGTTTGAGTCATCGTCAATGCAGTACTCCCACATAAGAACAAAAATATAAGAAAGTTACTTGTTAAAAAGCCAAAACACTGCACGCTGAAGTTAAAAATGTCAGTTCTCTGTGAACTGACTGTAGACAAAAGAATAATGTATGTTTTAAAAGAAAAGCCATGCTTGATCCTTAAAACTAGTTTCAGACATTGGAATAGCACAGTATTTCATCAAAAAAAACACTTGCAGTTCACTGAAAACGTAGGAAATATTTTAAGAGAAAAATAATTTTAAAAAGAAAAGAAATCTGTATATAGCGTTCATCCAGAATATGCTGGATATGTAGTGAGTCTGGTGTGTTAGGAAGCCTTCAGTGTACGGGGTGATCATTAGTGTAGCTAAAATGAGCATCCTCTAAACTTACCAGTCCTTCCCAAACCAAGGATGGAGTTTAGTGTTTGCCTACAACCTGAAAGGAGCTATGAGCATACCAGAGGTTTCCTAAGCAGACACCCACGTTCTTTACTGAAATATGCATTCTGCTACTCATGGCAAAAAATGTTATGGAGCTACTAGATGCTGTCATTAGAACAGTCCAACCTCCTATATAGAGACAGCAGAATTCAAAGCAGCTTCTTACTTGTCATCCAAAAATCAATAAAATGTTCATTTTCATGACAATTACTATTTTAAGCTTTTTCCTTCTCAGCAAGTAAGTTAAACAAAGTCCTTATTACCATTTAGATTTTACAAACACAAATATTTTGACAAAAAAAATTGTTCAAAAAGACCACTGAAAATTTGCAACTTACCTTGGGACTGAGGAGTAAATAAGGTAGATTCGTTTTTCTCCCACTTCTATTTTTGGCAGAGGCACCTCGGGGAAAAAAAAAATAAAATTAAACTCCAACCATCTAGTTCCTTGAACAAATGTCTTGAGAGCACCAAGATGATCACAAAATGTCCTTGAAGTCTGTTCAAGTCCTAAATTCCTGCTTTGTGAAAGGAGGATATAGCCTCCTACAGTAGAGATATTGACCCTGTAGCTCTTAGTGCACACAGGCCACTTCTGTAAGAAATACATCCTTTTCATAAGAATATTTTGTCTCTCTCCAGCAAAATTAGCCACAGAACTGTAGATGACATACATGAGATCTTGTGGCCTCTTCCATGATTTTTATCAATGCTCTGCTGACACAGCCAGAATAAACTGTCAGATCTGGTATGATGAAATAGTTACTGGATACTTCTATCTGTTATCCTTCTATCAGACAAGCACACACTTTGCTCAGTTACTTCCTATAGGATGAGCAATGCCCTGTGAGTCATATAGGCTTGTTTCAATTTCCTATCACTATAATGGCTTTTCTTTTTTTGTAATATCTTTTTTTTTTTTTTTTTTAACTGTCTGTTCTCTACCTAAGTTATTATGTTCATCCTAAAGAGCCTTAAAAAAAAACAAAAAAAAAAAACAAAAACAAAACAAAACAAAACAAAAAAAAAACCCACAAAAACAAAAAAACCTGCAAGCAAGGTTTCAGGAATTACAAAAGATGATCTAGCAGAGTATTCAAATGGCAACTTTGTGGAACTATAGAAGGATGCTTTTGGTGGGAGAATTTCAATGGAAATTTTGTCTTGTCATAGCAAACTGATGCACAAAACACACAGGATCTGAGCTTTCTTCAGGACTATCATAAGATCACTTGGAGGAAAAAACAAAAGAAAGTGACAAAACAAGGAAGGCAAAACTCAAAACAGTCCTCTCTTCTTCTTTGGCAGAGGTAGGAATTATAAGCATCCTAAGTATGCCAAAAGAGCAAGGATGTGGTTCTACCATGAAGCAGCATTTTTTCCATTAAGTATTTCTTCCATGAAGAAGTATTTGGTTCCATTTCAAAAAGCAAAGTAAGTGTTGTTGAAGTTTCAGTATATACCAATACTGTACTGAGCATCTTTGAATGACCATGTTAATTAGAATATTACCATCACTGGTAACTCATTTCATGGTCAATACATTACAATTAAAAGCTAAGTATTTTTTCTTCTCTTAGATACTGTGAGTGACCAGAACATTTGTGTGGATTTTGCATCTACTCATAAAACGATATTTATGCACAAACTTCTGTCTGAAGTTAAAGGAGCATTTAAACACTTGAAATTTAAGCTGAAAGATAAGTCCATTTTAAATACCAGTCAGAAACCCTATGGTTCACAGCTTCCACACTGGATGAAAGTCTTCCTTGCAAAATTCAAATATTCATTGCATCATCTTTTTAATGTGCAAATGCTTAACACTAGACATGAAGTGGCTTTAAATCTTAGTGTACTTTTTCCCAAAACTGACTGATGTAATTTTAGTCACTTTACAATACAAAGCTGGTTTGATGCAGGTAAAGGATTATATTCTTCCTGTCTAAGAGACTTCAATGACAATCCTCTTACCTCAGCCCTAAGCATACACTGCTCCTTTTAATAAATCCATGTGTCTTCCTTCACTAGATCACAGAACTTACTCTCTGTGAGTTCGCCAGTAGAGGGAAGCATCACATTCCCAAATCTAACAGAGTACAACAGAAATGTAATTCACCACCAGAAGCTTCAACATTTTATGATTCAGCTCAAAAAAAACCCACTTTTCTAATTAAGGTTTTTAAAACTAAGATTTACTTGTAGTTGTGGCCAAGCTATTGAAGAAAGATGCATTTCTCACATCAGATGATAGTGTTGCAGTCCATTAAAATTGAGTTGCACAAGGAAGGACGTGTGGCAACATTCCATGAAGAATTTAATTTGGGCACAAATATTTTATTTGTACTCAGAGCTTCGTTTGTGGTTGGCTTTTAGAATTTGTTTTTTGTGGTTGGGTTTTGTTTTGTTTGAATTTTTCCAGAAATGACTGAAAGACTAATGTTTGATTCTAGTTATAGAAAATCATAGAAGCATTTTGATTGGAAAGACCCTTAAGATCATCACATCCATCCATAAATCTGTTATGCCAAATCACATTAAACAAGAGCACCTCAGTGTCCTACAGAGGGGTCCAAAGCTGAACACACTATCTGAGGCACAGCCTCACCAGTGCTGAGGGCAGGGGGACAACCACATCCCAAGTCTTGCTGGCCACACCATTTCTGATAGAAGCCAGGATGTTGTTGTCTTCTTGCAGCCAGGGCACACTGCTGGCTCATGTTCAGCCTGCTGTCAATCAACACTCCAAGGTCCTTTTCCACTGGTCAGCTTTCAAGCCACTATCCCCAAGTGAATAAAATATAAAACAAACAACAAAGTCCAAACAAACAATAAAACACCCACAGAAATCCTGGGTAGTGCACATTTTCCCAAGTTCTGAAAAAGCTGAAAAAATTCAGCTGAAGCACAAAACCAAAGACAAATCTTGTTGCAATGAAGTTCCACAGATTAGTATATCAAGGAAATTAGTATATCAAGCTCTAAGCTCCAGTCTAAGCTCTGCTGATGATTTATATACCACAATCATCCTGTGAACTCATGTCTATGCAAAACTTAAATCAAATTGCCACAGACTTCAGGAGGAAGGGGAAAACCTGACAAGGTTAACATCAAATTAGAAAACAGCTCACAGCTGAATGTGTAGCTCTACTGAAAAACAGAGTTAAGTAATAAATTAATGCACCAAGTGTCTTATTCTTAGTTGGGCTTCTTTACTCCCCCAAATAAAAAGGAGATCTACTGCCCTTTAATTCACTACAACTTAAACATACTATGCAAGCCCAAAGTATCAGCACCATGAACACTTTCCTTAAAGGTGGCTTGTGATTACAAGCAAGGTACTGACAGGTCTGGAGCTATTGAGAGGCACAGAGCTATCACTAGAAGTCTTAGAACATGTGTTTTAAACACATCATTTATTGTAAATGCCTGGAAGGCTGTGGAAAGATGGAAGACACAGTAGAGCAAAAGAACACTTGCATATATTATATTCAATACTGCCAGTACTAGTCCCAGAGTGGACTGCAAAAGTCATCATCTTCCAGATTTTTAATGTGTTTCAATAGAACCTTTATGTTAAACAATTTTATTCTAGAATAGCCTCAAACTGTTCTATTTTTTGTAACTAAATAGTAAGGAGGATAATCTCTCCAGCTAAAAGCCTAATTTATTTTCAAACTCAGATCAGTAAAGTGTAACTGTAGCCTTCAAAGCCAATCACACCAGGCAAAGTGACAACTAACCCTGACTTCTTGAGAGTTAGCAGCAGCTTCCTCACAGTAAGCAGTCACTTCATAAAACAGTTCTGCTGCTGTTTAATCAGCAAGGTGATCAAGGCAAAGCATGTTATGAAGTGTTCAGATTCACATCCTTCTGTAGCCATTTAGAAAAAAAGGGGTAGGGGGAAAAAAACCACAAACCTTATCTTGTTACTTTGTTAATTTTTATCATTTTGATTAGGTTAAATTTGATTTCATCTTTGACACAAAATGCAACCATGCAACTGCTTTGGCACATTTCCTTTTACTAGTTTTCACCATAGGACAAAACCTCATCATACTTACTCTACAGTATTCATCTGGAGCATGCATGAGGTTGTGAAAACAAGAGAAACAAGGCTAAAATAAGTCTGAACAACCATTCATTTGTTCACATTCAGTATCTTTCCTTGCTTCTGATTACACCAAAACATTGCCAGTTTTTTCCAGTATCTGCAGGATCATTTTTTCCTCCCCTGGGTACTTAGGTTCAATTAAGAAGTCAGCTTTTGATCAAGTTAGTCACATTATCAACTGTTATAGTATCCAGCTGTGAACCATAATATATATCTATTTTTTTAAACAGAAGCATACAGCAATATCTTCCATAAATGACTTTTCCAGCTTTTTCCTTTAGCTACACTTATGGATGCTTTCATACAATGCCTGGTTTCCTGTTTCAGTGCACTTCCTACCTACAAAGCTCCAGAGGACATAAATCATAAATGTTATCTGTGAATCAGTGTTAACCCTCATGGCCTCTCTGTGGGCTCAGGAAACAGTGGGGTGGTTTAATGCTACTAAAAAGCACAATAGTAAGAGTTTGACATGATAAAGCAATAGAATATTTAAACTGATGATGAAATAATGTTTGTTGCCTTTAATCATATTTAGAGATAATGTATTTCATAGAAAGCATCGCTTCATGAAATTATTACTTGACTAAAATCTGCTAAAAATTACTGCCTTCTGTTAGGAGCCATCTGAATTTTTACCAGATATTTTTTTTTAAATACATTTACTTCACTCTATTTTGCATTCTAATACAAAATATTTTAGAGCCCTGGAGTATTTGGTGCTTTTCAGCATGGTCATGAAAAAGCAGGTTTACTTCAAATTGTATTTCACTATATTACTACTGAACATTGATAGTGCTCCATTTCCATGTAATGTTTTTTTTCCAGAGCAACAACTAATAACATTAAATAAAAATGAAAAGTCTGGCAAGCAACAAAGCTGAGTGGAAACAATTAACAAACACTCAATTTTGAATTGGCTTTTATCTGAAGAAAATGAAAATAAGGTTGTAGCCTCCAACTCTTGTCAGGTCTCCACAAATAAACTACGGCCAAGGAAATATCAGCTTAGTTTCTAGGCAGCAGAACAAGCTGAGGTATCAGAACACTGAAATTGTTTTGGTTTGCTTTCCAGGAGCTGCTTGAGTAGCCCATTTAAAAGTCGGCCTTATTCTGTGCAAAAAACCAGCCTTTTGCACTCTTTGCATCTTCCATTTCTGCAGATTTACCTTGTACCTCACTACCACAACTGGGGGACTTGTTCCAGGCTGGAGAAGGGAAGGGGGCAGGGGAAGTTTGCCTTTCCCAGTGTCAGGCAATACTTAAAGTTCAGAAGTTAAGCTGCTTTATATGCAAGATAATCATTAAGATTCCTAATACCTGCAACAGCCATGGCTGTTACCTTACACCATTATTGTCCTGTGTAAACTTAAGAAAATCCTGCATATATTAACATGCTGATAAGTACACAGTTTGTAACTGCATAATTATTTTTACTTACTACTTGAAGTCAGATATAAAGTTGCTTTTTTGGAGATTTAACCATATTTAATTTGGGTTACTTAATGCAACTGGTTGCATTATTCACTACAAGACAGACATTGAGCTGCTGGAGTAAGTTGAGAGAAGAGCAGCCAAGCTGGTGAAGGGTCTAGAGAACAAAGTCTTATGAGGAGAGACTGAGAGGATTGAGAATGTTTGGTTTAGAGAAGAGGAGGCTGAGAAGAGACTTTATTGCTCCCTGCAACTACCTGAAAGGACATCTTCTCTCAAGTGAACAGTAATAGGACAAGAGGAAATGGCCTCAAGTTGCACCAGGGGAGATTTAGACTAGATATTAGGAAGTATTTCTCTACTGAGAGAGTAGTTAGGCATTGGAACAGGCTGCACAGTGAGGTGGTGAAATCAGCATCCCTGGAAGTATTTTAAAACAGTGTAGATGAGGCACTTCAGAACACTCCGCTCTGGTGGGCATGGTGATATATTTGATATATCACCAAATATATTTCATTTTATCAGGGAAGGGTGTTGACAGTTGGAAACAGGGATCTTAGACATCTTTTGTAACCACGACAATCCAGTGATCACAAGACTACCTAACAGTTACAAAAAGAAAAAGAAAAAGATATGGTCTAGAGGTGATTTATATTCCGACTCCGAGCAGGTAAGAAATACTGTTACTGTTTTCAGGCATAATTGTCAATATTTTTAGTTAAATGCAAATTAATTATTGTAAACAAAATAACCAATATGGCCCAGTGATTCATCTAACGTAGCAATTTTCAATTCCATGTATTAGACCCATGCAGTTCACCCTCGCTTATTAAAAATCAATAGTATCATTCTTTCAAAACAAAAGTTCAACACCAACATTTGTTCCGTTAGAGTGGAACAATTAAGCCTGGAATCAAGTGGTTTGTGACTGTCTTGTAAAATTTCTATGGGAAGGTATCCATATTGGGATTGTACATCTAATCTCCCCCTGGCAAATCATAAGTAAAAGAAGTAGTAGAAATATTCAGTAGTAATATTCATGAGAGTAATATTCATGAGAGAGAATCCAGAGAAAATGGAGTTCCTGGATCAGTAAGAGAGAAATAATTACACGTGGAATACCTGCTTCTGATAGCAGCATGGACACTGATGCAGATCACACAGCCTTCATCATTCCTGATGTGATGTGCTAGAGTTCTACCACTGCTTGTTCAGTGTATCACAAGTCACTTGGCAAAGAACACAAAAACAAAGTTGTCTGTAATTATTTAGAGAATGCCAATGCAATGAAAGAATTAAAAATTCCACCTGATTCACATTACAAATCCTTTGTTGATGCAGCCAAACCACAAAAGCCTTCAGCTTGCTCTCAGCAAGAACTTTCTTCCTGAAGTTTCTGAACTACCATTGTTCTAAATAAAGAACTTGTACTCTTTTTTCTTTATAGTCCCTTTTTTAACCGAATGTCACAGAGATATCAAAAAGACAGGTTTTACAACATGTTTGAAGACAGGCAGCAAGACAAAGAGATCCACAGTAAATTCTGTATTGAAAGGGAAAAGCAATAGCACAAATTTATCCCTTACACACCAGAGAACCTGTATGGGAGAGAAGAAAGCATCTCATCTGCTGGAGAAATTCCAGAGTTTATTCCTTAGATATGAGAACCTGGGCAAGACAATTAAGGGAGTCAGGTTTCACAAACTGTTGCACATGAGATTAATTATCCTTGCAAAGCTTTGATTTTCTTTATATTTGTATAACCTTTCATAACTGCCAAAGTATGGCAGTTGTTTGAATCTGAACTTGAATAACTACAATCCAAGCTTGGAGAAATCAAGGCAAGTTCTGCAATATTATCTAAGAGCCATAAAAACAACCTGGAATGTTACAAAACAAAACAAGAACTTATCATATGCATTTATTTGGTTAACAATGCTACTTGCTTTTCAAAACCCATGTTTTGTTGGAAGCTTTCTGCATATCCATATTCCATTCAGGCTTTAATATTTTAAAAGGAGCTTCTTATTTTTGGGAAAAGCTAAGGTCCTTTTGGCTATCTGGAATGGAAGACACTAGGTTCAAAGTCAAAACCAACACCACTTCATCGAGTAACCCAGATCTACCCGGGTAGGTAGAAGATGACGTTGCCATCATAGATATCAAAAATATTTACTTGATGCATTAATTGTAATATAAATTATACTGTGCCGGGTAGGTACTGAGCATTTCAGTCTTACAATCTTGTACTTACATGGAGTAAGTATCCATTACCACTTGGAATACTCATTTAGCTTGCTCAACTGACTGCTTAATGAGGTCTGGAAAATAAAAGCCTTATCTGCAAAAAGCCACTGTAGAAAGAAGCATGCATACACTTTTTTCAAAGCAAAGGATTTGCTCAGTCTTAATGTGAAAAGGAATAAAGGACAGCACTCAGAAAATTAAAGTTATATAAAAAACAAATTAATGTCTGTAGAATCATGAAAGCAATGCTCTTTTTCATTTGTTGATTATTGTATTGTTAGAATTTTGTTTTAAGAAGTACAACTAGGCTTTCAAAATCTCTCTTAGAAGCTACACATTCTCCCTCACATGCACCAAATGAGTTATTTAGGAATTTTGTGCAGCAACAGGTCTAGTCCAGTGCCTTTAACAGCTTTTTTGGAGTGGTCATAATGAGTCAGATTGGTCTGTGTTTCAGCTCCAAGGATACAGTGGGACATCATTAGCTGCACTCATGGAGGTTTGAAGTGTTTAAAGAATTTACTCCCAGTAAATTCTGGCTACCTCCTTTTCACTCACTACTCATTTCTAGCTACCTGCAAGACCCACAAACCAAACCTGTTACTGTTAATCATTGGCAGCAGTGGTATAGCAATGCAAGTTAAAATTCTACCCTTTACACTTTATGGATGCACAAATTGTAGCAGACAGAAATCTGAAATTTCCACTGAGATCATACAGGCTGTTCCTGACCATGTACCTTCAGCAAACAGGCAAGTCTGTAAGTCAAAGGCCCTCAGCCACAAGTATTTCCTACCTAAACATTGGAAATTGAGTAGACTACACAGCAAAACCAGTGTTGAGTGACTGCAGAAAGCTAGGTTTCTTTTAAGAAGCATTCCATTAACTTATACCTGTCTATCAACTACAAAACAGTTTTGAGTATTTTTATAAATAAATCATCTCAAAGCTTTAAGTATATACTCAAAATGTTTATTTTGCTACTTAACCTCCCATAGTTTTATTGCAAGTATATTCAGATTTCCTTTACTATTAAATAAATACAACTTGACCAAGCCTGCAACAAACAGCACCTAACCTTTGCTTGTCATTGCCCAAAGATTTGATATATCTCAATTCTTACAATTGTAGAATGATCAATGGCACTACTAAAAGCTTCTTTTTAGTTCCTGCATGTGCCCAAGGAGAAATTAAATAACTTATGAATTTTTCTGAGGGGGAGGGAAAAATTGTCATTTTAACAATAGAAACCAATTTGTTTGTACCCACTTTCTTCAGCATGCAACACTGGGTGTCTCCCAGAGGCAACTGCTTAATATTGTGTAGTGTCATGATGAAGCATTCCCCCAAAAAGGAAGCATGACAAATAGCTGCTTCCTGTTTTCTGCAGAATGTGCAGTCACATTATTTATAATGTAACTAACACCAGCTTAAGCAAGAAAAAAAAAAAGCACTTGGTTTTACATACAGATACACTCAACCAAAAATAAAAATATAAACAAAATAACCCAGGGAAACTATTATGCAAAACCCATATGCTTTCTCTTGCTATAAACACTGGTTCTTTATTGTCCACATAGCCTGTGCTTATGACACTTTTTGTAGAGCAGAAGGGTGAGGAGGAAACCCAGATACTCCCAGGATCTCTAACTCTTCTAACTATGTCTTCCCCTTCTCTTTTTCTTTCCCTCATCTTTCACCACTGTTTGGAAGCTCTGCAGCCTCTGTGAACCAGGCACATGGTAGCACAAACAGCTCTCAAGGGTGGAACAGCTCTGCCCCATGATGGGTCAGCACACACCTTTTTCTCTGCAATAAGCTTTTACTTCACACTGGGGAAATTTAAATAGCCCTTGAAAGAAACAGGTCAGTACATTTCAGACAAGGATAAACTGAGATAAAACCACCCTTGAAAGAGCATACCAATGACAACCATTCCAACATGTGTCTCAGTAGTACACCTGTAAAAGTGTCAAAAATAAAGCTAGGCTTGCAAAAAAAAGTTAATATGATCAAGTACTCCACTGTAAAAAATACATGTTTCCCACCACAACATTTTCTGGCAAAGAATCTGTATGTCAGTATCTACCCATTAAAATTATCCTTTTTTTTTTTTTAACATGTAGAAGTTGCTGCACATTGGTAGAAAGTATCTATGAGGTAGGACAAATACAAGATTTTATGTTGCATTTTTAAACTAAAGGCTGTCACACGTTAGAATTCTCAAGTTCATTATCCAAATTTAGAGCTACAAAAGCAAGCTGACACATAGATCAACAGTCTTACAAACTAAGTGCCTGAATGGTGACATTTATAAATATGCAATCACTTACAATTACTAAATGTAACAAAAATTTGCACACAGCTTGATTAGGAGTTATAATAGTGAGGATACTGCAGTATCCCTACCTCTACTAACTTTGTTTTGGCAAGCTATGAACTTTTACCGTCACAGAAGCAAAATTCCTGACGTTACCTTATTTTGCCAAAGATGCACAATATAATGAAACTGATTCAAAAGAGCCTTGAAACCTATAACATATGATACTAACTTCCCAAGAACCACCGTTACATTGGAAGAACAACTTAATTTCCAAAGAGGACAACATATAAGCACAACACAGTTGTTTATGTAGGTATTTCTACAGAAAAACAACAAAAAAAACCCCCACCATTCCAGAGATGCTTTGCATATTAGCTGCCCAGTCCACTTTTTTCTTCACAATTATTTTACCATCAAATAAGTGTTAGGTCTTCAATAATTAATATACCTGGTTTAGAAAGAGACATTTCATTTCAGGCTAATTCTTGCATGTATTTTTTTAAACCATTTTATGCAGAACAGAAAAAGAAACTGCCAGGAATGTGTTTTAGACAACCATTAATGCTTATAATATATTATATTTTAGAGAATCAAACTCCTCTGTTCCTTTGTTCAGCTGTCTGAATGGGATAGTTGATTTTTTTAAACACAGCTCTAAAATTCTCCTGTTCCTGTCACTAAAGCCAGATTAGCATAATCTTGACTGCTGTGCATCACTTTAACACCTCATTAGCTTCAGTTCCAAATAAAAATACATAAACCCAGGAACTAATGTTAAGTTAGTGTATTCTCGCAGTTCCAGTGGTTATTAATTTATGTTTCCTACACTTAATTAGTAAATAAAATATGCAGAAACCAAAATGAAAGGCAATGAATTCTGCATTTGAACTACAAATGTGAAGCTAAACATAAAACCATGAATTATCAATGAACAAGATTAAACACATTCTGCTTTTTAGCTTTAGAGTGGGAAGAAAAGTGCGGACACACCAAACTTTCTAGACTGAAGAAGGGCAGAGCACAGGAAGCAATGTGCTAAGTACTCACCCTCTTTGTGCCAGGGTTTAATCAGCAGTGCTGACAGATTGTCAACAGAAGTCTGAGCTGGGAAGTACAAAGCACAGCAATACTAAGAGTATCTGGAACAGCAGGAGATATGTGACTAGGAATGACATGCCCTGGAGGAGGTGCACCAGTTCCAAGCCCCTCCATCCCCCCCAAACCTTTCTTGTCTTCAGAACGCAGCATCTGGTACCTGCCATAAGAGCATTTATCTTGATTTATCTTGATGCTGTTCTGGAATTCTGCTCAACTGAACTTGCATTTTAATCTCTCAGACAGTGCTCTGAACTAGCATTTTTTTAAAAAAATAACCCACCTGCCGGGGCAGTCACATTGTAAAAGCCTGAGATCCAAGCAATTGGTCAGAACAAGCAAAGTTTGTTTCCTCTATCTCAGTCAAGTTACAGCTGCTTAATCACTGAGTACTCTTGAGCCACTAATCTGGGATGATAACAGATTATTATGCTAGTTTATTTTTCTATTTAAAATCTTTATACAGAAATGATTGTAAAGATTGAACATAGTCAAGCAATCGCTTGCCTTTGAAAGCTGGTATTAAGATGAGGGAATTCTAACAAGCAGCTGAGAAGCAGCTCCTCTTCTATTTTAGAGATAGTACTGAAAGATTAAAAGATAGTAAGCTGAAGACATACAAATAACTGACAAGGAAGTTCTTCCCAAACTACTTTACAGGGGGAAATTATTTCAGTCTCTATAGAGTAGTTAATTAATATTCATATTATATACCCCTTTATTTACAAATGTGAGTTTACAGAGCACTTTTTCCACTTAGAAACCTGAAACATTCAAAGCCTTTCAAAAATGCTATAAAAATGTTCTATTTCTAGTTTCAGTTACCACTGGTTTTATCCAGTATCTTGCTCCTGTATGGAAATTAATTAACATTTGAAAGCCTAGTTACTTATTAACCATGGATATAACACTGTTCATTTCTGAATTTACTGTGTATTACACTTCAGAATGTTTGTGAGCTGAAGTTATGTTTTTTTCTTGTTCTTTTACAAGCATAAGCTTACTACAGTGAACACTGAAAATACTGCTTACTGGTGTTTGAACCGAGAATGTGAAAAATAAGGACCAAGAAGCTGATTTTTGTTCACACAGAAACATGACAGCTAACCAGTAAAGTTTTCACTGGTGTGCAGCAGAACAATCTGCCAGTCCTGACTCATAAGCAGTTTGCTGGCTGTAGTTAGTCGCAGAGGAATGCTGAGTTGATTAGCTCTCCTATAACAGTAAGAAAGATATTAATGAAGACTGTGGGAAGCACTGTTGAGGATTCCAAGGAGTGCAAGATAATGGATGTTAAGCCTGAGACTCCCAATTAACCAAAGGACCCATTATGAAACTTAAAATAATGACTCAGTTGTTAAAAACTGGGTGTTGTTCCCAATTACATCATCTCTCTTATCTAAACATTCATATGGTTGAAGTATTTTTAACTTTAGTCTGTACAACCATGAAAATAAATGACTATGTAATTACATTAAGTGATTCAGTGACCCATATCTCTTAAATGGCTGGACTGACAAAAACCACATAGGAGAGGAGGGGTACTGTGCTCTGGAGCTCAGTTTTACTTAACACTTTTTCTGTCACAAAGCAAATCTACATAACAAGACTTCAAAAAATTGTTTGTGCACTAGAGGAAGTGCTGCAAAGGAAGCATTGTAAAAGCTCCTAGAGCATACTCCATATTACCATGATTGCTTGTTCAAGTGTGTCTCAACACTAATGAGCCCCAGGAGAAGTTAGACTAATCAGTTCAGAGTCTAAGCAGCATGATGTCATTACTACTGGTAATATGCTGACTAATGATTTATTCAGGAAGGCAAAGGTAACACTGGATACTGCAGTGCATCACAATACACATTCTGCCTTAGCACTGCTTGTTTAAACAGCTTCCAAACTGAAGTATAGTTTTGTATTGTTAAGAAAAAAACCCAGGAAACATCTGTCTTTACACAATTCAGAAAAGCCATGATGTTCTACGATCTATGTAGAAGATCCAGAAAACTATTCCTAAAGAATTAATAACCTAAACACACTTTCAAAATATGCATTGTCAGACCTGCTCTTCTCTGCCTTATTGGCACTCAACACCTAACAGGAAAATATAACCTTTACATTGCACCTTTAAGAGAGGTCAAAAAACTGCTAATATTTTTTCATCTTTCTTCAGATAAAAAGATTGTTCCACGGTACTTTCAAATAACTACACCTTCCTTTGACTGCAATGCTATAGACTATTTCAGGATGGAATTTGAACTTGCTAAGTTAACCCTTACTGGGTTTTAATTTAGAAATTAACTCAGGATTTTAGGTTAGTATGCTACTACCAGTCTCTCAATAAACTCCAAGTAGATTCTTACCTATAGATACTGACTTGAGACAGACATTTGTTTGTTAGAGATGGAGAAAAAGAAAAAACTTTGTTGAAGTACAGATTTACTTTGGAGAAATTATTTCAGGAGTCAATTTAACTAACTACCCGTGACTAGCAATATTATACTAAGATTAAATCAGCACATTACAAAGAATAAAAAAAGGAAAACTGAGTCTAGTGTTTTAGGAATTAATTACAAGCTCTCAAGAAAAGTGCTGTACAGCTACACTAGGTTCATTAAGAAGAAGATATTAACTAACAAAATCATTAACACATTATGGAACTCACAGAATGGCCTAAAAACTATCAACTGATATAAAAAAAAATCACATTAAGATCCAAAAAGGTCACGAAATAAGCAAAAACATTAATCACTATATAAACTCATCTGTCTAAAAGGAATTAAATCCTGAAAAACTTTTCTGTTGTCGTGAAACCACAAGTGTATTATCTCAGCTTCCTACATAAGTGAGTCAAAACACTTTCTGCAGTTACAAAAATCCCTTTGTACAGTTACATATTACAAGCCAATATTACTACTAACCTACACAGCCCATCACTTTTCAGGCATTTTCAGCCACAGAGACTGCACAAACAAAATACACATACAGCTTTAAAATCTAAAGCAGTAATTCAGAAATTATCACACACAAACCAGCTTGGATTTAACCAGTAATATCCTCATGAATAAAACACTCACCAGGCTAATAAAACACCCAAAGGATCCTCACTGGAGAAAAAAACTAACTTTTACTAACTCCAGCACTGCAATCTCACTTTTGCTTCATTACTACCCTTCATTAAGTTCCGAGTCTTTTCAAGTAGGATTTCATGTGTTTCCACTTGAGAATTTTTCCTTTTTAATCCTTAAACCAGCACCAACCCCACCTCAGCCTCCAATTTTGCCTTTTTCAACTCACATGGATCTATTTTACAAGCCTTCCCACAGCTGTTCCTCAAAATTTAGCAATTTCCCCAGCAGCCTGAGCCAAGATGAAGCAGCTGGGCCAGATCAGAGCAGGGAGCTGGGTTCCTGAGTGAGGCAGCTGAATGTTGAAGGGGATTTCACTTTTCTTAAGTATCTTCCCTCTTATAACAGTGTAGGCAATTCTGAGACTACATGAGAGGCAAGATGAAGGACCTGAATCTCATTTAAACCAAAGAACTTTTTTGAAAGGTAAATTTTAACCCAAGTCACTTTTGCAATCAAGTCACATGAATGCTGTACACAGAAGGGAGCACTAGGAGACAGCAAAACAAAACAAAAAAATTTTAACAACAGTACTCACTTTTTAAAGTGAAACCACAGTTTGGACAAAACCTGAAACAGCTTCCAACTGATAACTTTCCCCTAGTAGAACTATAAGAACTACACATAGAAACAGCAAAGTAAAGCAAGAACTTCACAGCCATGTCTTCAACACTAAGTGCACATGAGCAGTCCCCCCAGTGTTTATTCCCCATGCCTCCTGGTTGCTCAAGCTATTGCCTTAATGAGGGCAAGGATGGCTCAAAAGTCCTTGAGGGATTTAGAGACAGACTCCCCCTAGGAGCCTGCAGAACCCCAAATTTCAGCTGAAAGACTGGCTGTGGAGCTCAGTGCCAGTCCCACTTGTTCCCTAAGCTACAGTGAAACTACTGCCAATGAAGTCTGGAATTACCTTCTTGTCCAATTGGGAAACTCTGACCTTTCTTGTGCCATTAGACACCGTTAGCAGCTGACTACATAGCTACCTCATTGCCTTCTCTTACCTTTCTCTTCTACATTTTCTTGAATAGTCTCAGCTTCTCTCTCCAGCTCTCTAGGAAGACTACAGAGCCCTTTCCTCTGTACTGTAACTCTTCTCCCCTGCTGTCTACTCTCTGGAGAATTTAATCCACAGTTTTCTGTACCATTTCTATTCTGGAATTGTAAAATTGCAGAGAAAAAAATTGTTTTCAATACTGCATAATAATAATTCATATAAATGAAACATATATTTTTCTACACAAGAAACTTACACTTCTTGCATTGTCCATATCACTGCAGCACTATGTCCCCTTCCTATAACGCATAAAGCAACAGAACAAGCATCTTGTTACATTCTTGAGTTTCTCCAGAGAGGTATAACCAGGAGAGTGTTTTGTCTGGATTAGCTTTGTATTCATACTCCCATCACTGAGGATTCAATAGAAAGCACAATACCAAGAGGTTCTGACCTAGAAATGGGCAACAGTAAACACTGATCTGGCTGACAAACTTAACTTGCCCACAGCTTACACATCTCACTCTTTTTGCACTAATTCAATTGAGCTTAAATCATAAGGCTGTGAACTTTGACAGTTTAAGTGCAGACAGTATTCTTCCCTGAGCAGAGAATGTAGTAGACAGGAAAAGATAAAAATCTTGCCAATTGTGGAAGTCTGAGCTGCCACATCTTGTGAATCAGAGCACTTTTAGTGAAAACTTAAATATGAGACTAATGAGAATTTGAAATTGTATTACAGTTCATCTGGTAATCTCTTGCTTACATATTTGGTGTAATAAAGCAGTATTACATTTTAATGAAGTACTATTACAATGCTAAATAAAGTAGTATTTATATATTAAATAATGGCATCATTTAACTACCTAATCTCCTTTAAACCTCACTGTTCATGTAAAAGGACACATTTTTAAATCTGCCCCACCATTGTCACCTAGAATAGGTTTTAGTGGACTTAGTATAGCTATGAAAAAACCTTCCTCTTTGCCACCCTCCAGGTCTGTGGCACTCCTCGCAGCCCTTTACCAGCTGACTGATTGGCCTCACCTGAGACCACCAGCAGGAGGTGAGGCAGCTCTTCCAACACCCTTTATGTCCCTCTGGGCAGTGCTGGGTGCCACTCTCTTATTAGGTGGTTGGCCTCACCGATGAATGGGATGTGGATGCTGTTTTCTTATTGTTCTGTTAAAACCTGAAAGAAAAAAATTATTTGGAGAAGATAAACTGAATTCTGATTTTGTATTACAGATTAAGTGATCAAAATACAGAAAAATATGAAAAAAAGAATAAGCCTTAATTAGTTAATTGTTTCAATAGGAGAGAATTCTTGTAACAAAAAGAGTAGCACACTGGAAAATAACTAAATACAAATACACTAAAAAGTGTATGCATGTTTCCTTGCCTAAATATTAGTGGAGGCTGGTCTGGAGTGAATTAAGGTTACTAAAGATTTGTTCTGATTAAAACCAGTATCCAGTTTATTTCTGGATTTGTAGAAATCATTTTAATGAAGAAAGTGCCTCAACATAAACAGACTTCATACTTTTCATGTGTTTAATAGTGAAATACCTCATCTAGCTCCAGTGCCTTAGAGCTAGACATAGTAAGTAAACTTGAGCTATAGGTCTGCTGTGACTGCAGAGATAATTCCCTTGCTAACATATGCAACACAAAAACTTTTTTAAACAATAGGTGGGAAGCTGCCAGCTTCCTCTTCCTATAATTAAGTAGAGGCAAAATGTGTAAGTTGACTTAAAATTGAAAAGTATCCAGCCTAATCAGTGAACTGTTCTGGAGCTGATTAGAAACAAAATGTAGCTGTAGCCATAGAAAATTAACCTTGCAGAAGCCTTATTCTTTAACTGTTAATAGAAATGTTCCTAATTATCTGTGATTGTCTGTGATTATCTGTGATTGTTCATTATTGTCACATGAAATGTCACTTTGTCCTAATGTTAATAAAGGATGTTTTATATATATATATACTTATATATATAAAGTGCCTATCACCATATTGATAAACATTCCTTGAAACCACATCACTGACAGAAATTTTGTATAAATGTGAAAGGAACTTCTCATTACTTCATTTACAGAAGCACTACAGAGTGTGCAAGTATTGCTTCTAGCAGGCCAGGAAAGCACTGTTTTAGATTAAATAAGGCTTTAGCAAAGAGGCGTTTCATGGAATTATATTAAAAGTGAATGGATTTTCTCTGGATTTAGGTTTGCAAAGAAATCATATTTATTAAGGAGTCTAGAAGTTTGGAATGTGGAGTTATTATGTCAATAGGGGATATCAGTTCATACTCAAAGAATGCTCTTCATTGATTTTTGCTACTTAGTAGCTAATACTTTTAATCCTGTTTTCCTACCTGTTAAGCTATATATACTATGATTTTCTTATTATTTGCCACATTCTCATGCACGGTAAGCAACCTTTAGATTGACTTGCTTCTCAAGATAAATTTTGTAATTTTTAAAATTCCTAAGTGTCAACAGATTCCAACTCAAATTGCAAAAAGGAGGAAAAGGGTTGGAAAGTAAAAACTCACTGCAATGATGACACTGATGAGGGAGACAGACAATTTGAAGAAAGTTTACAGTTCGAGAAGAATAGTGGAAGGATTGTGGTATGTTTTCTGTGGTACAGTGGTTGTGCTAATGACATAGAATTTTGGATGAAAAGCTGGGGAATGTACTACTGTGTGACTTAGCAGCATGCTTCCTGTTTGTGGTTAAGTTAAATACTGTATGTGTTCTGCTGTGGTAGTGCACAGAACAATTTTTTTTTTTTTTTTTCCCCACCAGTGCAGTTAGGACAAGATTTCAACCATGTTAATTTTCTTCTTTAGTACTAGAAACCTGGGAAATAGAAAAATTCTCAAGGACCGAAAGCTGAAGACATGGTTTGGTGACCAGTTGACTTAGTTCAACAGTTCCAGATCAGCTGTTATTCGGCAGAAGCCTGGAGATTCTCTGGAAAATGGAAATGCTATCACTGAATTTATAAAATCACAGTAACACAAAACTCTTTGTCTTCTTTTTGTCCTTTTTTTTTTTTATGTGTCCTCTAGAAACTTGCATGATAGTATTTTTTATATTTTAGAGGGGTGGTGCTAGAGGGGTAAGTTCTGAAATTTCTTCAAAGGCCTGTTTTGTTTAAATTCAGATATAATATCTCAAAATAGCTCATGCTTATCAGTCTATGATCATTTTGCTGTAAGATAATTGTGTGACTTTTTTTTTTACAGATGCACTTTTGCAGTTTTCTGACATTTTAGCTGCTGTGGTTATGTGGCTGAATGTGACTGAGATTACATGCAACTCAAGGAGAAATGTTAGCATCTTCATATCAGCGGCCTTTCCTATTTAGTTTTTTCCAAGTTGTGAAATGATTTTTGTAAGATGCAAAGTTTTAAAATACATTTTCGAGATGAAGGCAAATTTGTATAATGTATAATGTTTGTATAACTACTAGTTTCCACCCTCAGGCCATACTATGTTGCTCTTGGAAACTGGCCAAAATATTGCATCGCAAGCTGACTGCCAAAATGATTTGAGGTTGGTTGCCTTAAGCAACTCTGCCTTAAGCAGAGTTGTGGTTTTCTGGGACTTTTTTGTTTTGGTGTGGAGAAGCTTTTCTATTTAAATGTTTCTAATTGGATAGTTGCATTATTTTACCACATTACTTTTGCTTAAAATTGCCTGCAGAGTTTATATGCTCATAAGTCCTTGGTTCATACACGTAATACTTGTTTCTCAGTCCCAGTAGCTGGGAAAAATTAAAAGGAATACTAAAATGTTCAAGTACAAACAAAAACATTTTTTTAAAAGAACCTGGTAAGCTCTAACTTCTACTGAGATGGCTGCAAAGTGGCTCTAATGATGCTTGATTTATAGTAATCTGTTCAAAAGCAGTTCTCCAGAAAATCCTGTATTTTGTACAACTCAACATCCTTTTTACATCACAGCTGTGCCCTCTATGTAGAGACTTGTCACATATTTCTAAGTCAGGGGTAAAAAAAAAAGGTGATAATAACTGTGCTGACCAACCATTTGTTCCAGGAGAGCAGGCAACAGCATGAGGAAAAGAGACGCTAAGACTCCTTGAGATCTTTCACATGATGTAGCTGTAGCCTGATGGTTGCACCTCTTTACTCCATCACTCACACAGGTGCACAGTTCCTATTGAATTTTCTGAATTTTTCTTTTTTTCAGCTTATCCTGTGAGACTGGGCCCAATGGCACCTGTGATCTACAGCAGAGATTCAGACAATTTATTTTATTGTTGTGAACCATGATCATGCACAGGTGACTCAAGCTACTGAGGAGTGGAGCTCTCCAACTTAAGAGAATCTTTTGTTTGAGGTAAAAATCTTTTCTTTTCGTTAAAACACCAGCTATTGCTTGTCTCACGTGTGTTTCAAAAACAAAACAAGAACTGCAAGTCAGAACCACCTCAGGAGCAGACCCTCGGTGGGGAAGTTTGGGCGGGTCCCAGAAGGTTCTGGTGAGGCTGATGAGACGGAGACAGGGTTCTTCTCCACACAACAAAAGCCCCTCGGGCACCGCTTTCTCGACACCCCGAGCTGCCACAACCCTCTCCGCCCCCCTCACCTCTGGTACCAGCCCACTCCCCCTCACAGGACCCGCCTCGGCTTTTTCCCCTCCCTCCTTGTGAGGAATGACTCCGCGGGCAGCCCTGGGAATAAATCCCCTGACGGACCAGTTCTGTTTCACACTTTTCCAGCGGGCGTTCCTCATGAAACCCTCATTCTCCCTCCCTCCACCCCCGATCTCCGCCATTTCCTGCACGGCCACCGCCCTCCTCTTCCTCCTCCTCCTCCTCTTCCTCTCCCGCCCCCCAGACCGCCGCCTCCAGTGGCCCCGCACCACCGCGCGTGCGCGGCGATGACGGCGGGGCGTTGCGCGTGCGCGGAGGAGCCCCGGCATCTGTGAGGCGGTGGATTGGGAGGAGGCGGCGGCGGGACCAGGAACTGCTCCAGCTGCGGGCTGGGAGGGGACGGGGAGACGCCCGGTGTTGCTCTCTTTCTATCTCTCTCTCCGGTCCTATGGGGCCTTGAGGATCCGGCCCCGGTGAGAAGAGACAGGAGGTTTCTGTGCGGGGCGCGGAGCCGGTGGGAGGATGGAGGGTCAGGCGGCTCCGGGTGCTGGGGGCGGCGAGGAGCCCCTGAGCTCTGGCAGGATGAACCCGAAGCGGAGCGGGCGCGCCGCGGAAGAGGAGAACCGGAACAAACCCAAGCTGGTGAGCGAGCTGTGGGGCTGGGAGGGGGGCAGAGGACGAGGAGGAAGGCGGGGGAAGAGGCTGGGATGCCGTCTGCTTGCTTCCCAGCTGGAGAATCTGGGGCGGAGGGGCGTGTGGCCGGGTCCTGGGGGTGCGGGGCTTTCAGGAATTACAGGCTTTTTTTGTTTGCTTTTCTTTTAAAAATAAAAATCTCATCAGCTCCCGTGAGGGGGTTTTAGGCGCTCTCTGGGAGAGGGCGGGGGCAGTAGGCGGGGGTGGTCGGCAGCCGGAACCGGGGGGGATCTCAGTTAGGGTCAGGGCAGGGATGGAGGGGGGGTTCTCTGCGGGTTGTTGCTGGGGTCACCCCTTTGGGGCTGTTCTTCTGTGCAGGTGTAACCTCCAGTAACCTCCATCCCGCTTACCTTTGGAGTGGAAGATCACAGCTTTGGGGTTTTGGGGTTTTTTTTTGTTTTTTTTGTTTGTTTGTTCCCCCTTCCTCCCCCCTCCGCCAGTCTGCGTTGAGGCATCCAGAATATTGGTGGGAGTGATGCAAAGGATGTCCTTCCCAAGTGAACTTTTGAATTAATATGGAAATAATTGGAAAATGTAGAGATCTTCCAGTCTTTTTGTGGAAAAGTCTGACAAGCTTTTGAGCACCCAAACCCTGGTTGGGTCTCTGGAGTCTGCTTGCTATGTCTGTGCTATTTATTTTTTTTTTTAAAGAAGGTAATTCTAATTACAGTCCTGATAACTTGAAACATGGACCCGTTTCAAAGCCCACGGCTTACTCACTCAGTAAATACCCTAGCAGCAAACCCAGTTTATACAAGTGTTTACTTTTAATTGTTTACTTCTGTTACACTTTCTTGTTTTAACTTTTCATCAGTTGATTTTAGCTCAGTTCTCTGAGGGATTTTGAGCCGAAAGAGTATAGAGAATGCTTAAAACTTACATGACTTCTTATTGAGTAGTGAGTGAGTTACAAACTTCACTAAACCTGAGCAGGGCTTTTCATACACAGTGGTAAAACGAAGTTACATGTAAGTGCTCCCACCTTGTGTTCCTTTCATCAAGTTTTGTGCAGCAGGGCCTTGGCCTGAGCAGCAGTTTTTTGTCACTGAAAACTAAGAATGCATTTGGGGAAGATGCTGAATCCGTAATGTGTAAGGCATTAAGAAGTCACTGAAAGGGACAGTTACTTAAAGCATGACAGGCAGAATAGCAAAGTGTTTTGCTTATAATAAAAGTAACACTTTCTATGCAAAAGGTAAACAAATAGGATGTCTTGTTTTGTTTTAGGGTGTTATTGCAAACAAACTGATATTTCCTTGCACAGGAAAATATAAATAAACTTATTCATGTAACCAAGATGTTTGTTTATGTTTATAGTACCTTTACTATTTCCTATGTAAAGCAGCTAGGAAGGCTGCTTGAAGCTGCCTGCAGGGAAGTGATTTAAAAATCATAGGGAAGTGCTTCTGTTGGAAACTGTGTGCACAAATTTGAATTTTGCTTTCGCAGAGAACACTTTGTTCTGAAAGTAATGCATAATTTAAAAAATGAAAGTGAATGAGTTCAGAATTGGATTGAGCAGGACAACTCTTTTCATTGCATGTTCTTAGTTATTCTAGAATCACTAGAGCAGACTTTTTTAGGTTACTTTTAGTGGGAAAAAGTACGTTATGTTAATATGTCATCTTATGCAGCCATGTGCTTTTGTTTCTTGAAGGGTTTTTTATAGTCCAGCAGCAACATGGATTAGAGCAGTGGTATGTTGCTTGAACCACATACCTTCTAAAAGATAGTTTTGCTTGGAGATGAAGTGAGTAACCTCTCATGATACAATTGACTGAATGGGTGGAATGAGGAGGCCAGGTTTTTTTCATTCTGGACAAGACATGCACAAATGGTGTTTAAAACTGACTGGGAGAGGGATTTACCTCAGAAGAAGAAAGGGGTTGGGATTCAGGTGTGTTGTAGGCTGAGGCAGTGTGAGTGGATAGCTAGAATTTTCAATTACTGCTATGGGTTTTCAGGGAAACTTGAAGAAAAACAAGACTTAAATCAGGGAAAGGAATCAACCATTATATAGGATAATACATATATAATATTATAATATATAATATTACTAAATTTTGTGGGCTTTAATTTTGGATAAGGAATTGGTTCTGCTGAGTCTAGCAATGTTCTTAGATGCTCAGAGAGTAACCTTATTTGTGCCTTTTCCCTGTTGTCTTCACTGTGCAAATAAGATGAAGGTATATTTGGGACTTAGGTAAGAGAAAGTACAATATTTGTGCAAGTGTTCAGTTGTCACTGAGTTTATAGACTCTTAGCTCCTCAGAGTTTGGTGTGGACATTGTCTGGGTTCAGCTTCACAACTTGTAGTTGATCAAGTTTCTGTAGAGTTACAGCGATGAATCAACCTGCACTCTGCCAGTTTGTTGCAAATAATTCAAGGAAGTCTACAGGAGTGTATTTCTTTTCCAGAACTTACTTCAGGCACGGAGTGGAGTGCTGAACAAGGGCTTGGTGGGAGAGGGTGTGCAACTACATAGAACAGAAGATTTATTTTTAGTTCCTGGCACAGCAGCTGAAATTAGTCAAGTCATTGGGAAGAAGTTTAGGGGAATGATTTTTATATGATAGAGTAAAAATGGCTCTAGATGACAGAGATCTGGGAAAGCATAGAAGTAATTATTTTAGAGAAAGGGAGACTCAAGAAGGTGAAAGTTTTTGTTTCTCCATCTGAAAGTATGTGGGCAGTGGTGTTTGGATGGTAGAAACGTAGTTTGCTGGGTTTTTTTAAGGGCTGAAGCCTGATCAATGGCATTTTTCCCAGTTATCAGGAAGTAAGACCAGGCTGTCAAGAGAGGATCTGTGCTAGAAAAGAAAATGGTAGTTAAAGAAATTTTTCTGGAAGCTAATTGATGCATATACACAAACACAAATAGTTGAAGATTGAAATAAATGAAGTTACATTATAACTACTATTTCTACTTTTCCTTTCCTGCTTTGGGTTACTTTGAGCATTCAAGTTTCATATAGTGTGTTGACAGAATTCCATGATGAGAATTTAATTCCATCTTTCATACTAGTGTGTAAACTGGAGTATTATTCTAAAAATTTGTCTGTCTTTTGAGCACTTTGACATGAAACAGCTGCTAAAACAACTTGTTTTTAATTACTCCCCCCCTCCTCCCCCTTGTTTTTGCTCGGACAAGGACTGAAGGTGGGAATGAGTGCCTGGTGGTTTCGTCATTATTTTTGTTTCATTTTTTTTCCTGGCTATTTCATTGTAAACTGTTTTGGCAAACAATCATCTGATCTTATGCCAGCCCTGAGAATAGACTGGCATGAGATGTCAATAAGCAGTTACGTTCTTAACTGGGTTTGGCAATGTGCTTCTTTTGCTCATTTAAAAGTATGCTTGTTGTACTAGGGGAAGTAGGGTAAATTAAGGTTGTCAGGGAGTATGCTGGGATCTCAGTGTTTGTTAATTCTTAATTTACATGTTGCTTGCTCTATGTAACACTTCAGTATCACATGTGAAGTCTGTAATTCTCTTGCCTGCCTAGGAAATCAGTAAGTACTTGAAAGTGTCAGATCCGATCTGCCACAGCTATTGTAGCTTAGCCAAACCCTTTGTCTTATCGAGTTGTTCATCTTTTTAGCTTCAGACATCGACCCAGGCTCTTAACAGAAGTTTATGGCAGAAGTATGAGAGGCAGGGATCACAAAAGGAGCTGGAGAGAAGACTTGAGTGTAAAGAGAAAAAATAATCTGAAGGGTGATGAAGTATTGGTTGACCAGAGACTCTGGTATCCCTGTCATTGGAGGCTTTCAAGCCCTGGAAACCTGGACAAAGCCTTTTGCAGCCTGGTTTGAATTCAGTGTTGACTCTGCTTTTGGGGCAGGAGTTTGGACTAAACTGAGAAAGGAACAAGATCCTTTCAAATGTCTGTGATTTTATGAATTAGTACTTGAAAACAAGGTGTTATAACAGGATTTGTGGTGCTTCCCGACTAGAACACTGGTAATTAGAAGTTAATATGGCCAATGGTTTTTAATTTGAGTTAATAGTATAGCTTGTGTGCTCAGTATTATCATAAGCAGTAATATTTCTGTGCAGGTAGTGGCTAGTGCCACGCTAAAAGCGTCTTCCATTACCCCTGAGTTCACTTCAGGTTTGTCTGGTTGTCTGGATAGATACTCCACCTTGCTACAAACTAAAGTTGTGAAAGGGGCTGTGCTCTTGGTGTGGTTCTGTCTTTAGAAGTAGCTCAGGAGAGAGATACTGTGTAACATGAAAACCAAATTGGGGGAGGGCAAAGAGAGAGCTTATTAATTAATTGTAGGGCAAGTGGATTTGGTGACTGATCCAACAAAGAGCATCTCACACTTTGCTTTAAAAGCAGAAATTGTTGATGCTTAATACTGACATCTTTTCAATGCCCTGAGGCTTTGAATTGAATCAAAAGCTATGAACTCCACTTTCTGACTAATGCACTATAAATCAGGGTCAAAGAGTGGAATAAAAGCTTTTATCAGTTAGCTTAAAAACAGAAGTAAACTTAGTGTGGGTGGAGGATGGGTTTCCCAGACACGTTGCCCTACCCGGATCAGTGCCTTGAAATTCCGTGGCTGAGGCGGGGTGCCCCAGGACCTTCACTGCACCCTCACCTTTGACTCCTGAGGTTGTTTGGTGTCACTCTCCTGAGCAGAGATCATGAGCTCTTTGCACATGACTTGTTTAGACGTTTGTATGCTGCATACATGATCTATGAGTCAGGCTGAGCAGAGATTTTTGGCAAATGAATACAATGTACTATGCTTGAGATCACAGTTGTCTTGGTAAAATCAGTGCCTGCCTCCAGAGGATTCTTACTTTAAGTGGATGCTTAAGAAAAACGTGAACTGGAATGCTTGTGGTTTTGAAGGCTCTAAGCCTTATTAGATCCAAAGCAAGATATTCCAGCAAGTGGAGTTAGTTAGGGTACAGCTATTACTGAAGAGTTAAATCAATGTATTGAAAAAATTTAGTTCAGTAGCTGAAAAGTATACTGATTGGGCAACACTTTTAATGTGGTTGTGTGCTGGTGCTTAAGCAAATGCTTTAGCTTTTAATGTGAATTGATATTGACACCGTTTAAATGAGGTGCTAGATACAGTGATAAGCCAATCTGCTTGTGGTAATTAAACTTCCTGAATGGCTTCTTGTAATACAAACCTGTAGAGTTATTCTGTACAAGACAGGAAGCTTTGCAAACAAGCAGATTCCACTTAGGCAATGTGAGACACTTACCTTGAGAGCTGACAGACTGCAGATCTAATAGAAGTGTTGCTTTCTGAGGTTTTAAGCACTGTGGTGCTGAGTATCCAAGTTACTGAGGATGAACTTTTGATTTTTTTATTACAAATAGCCGTTAAAGCACACTGATGATACTGTGATTGCTGATGACCCAAAACGTTTGGTGGGTTATGGGATGACTTCATCTTTTTTGACATCAATTGCAGTTCTTTAGAAGTAATAGCTAATAACTTTCCTGGTATTCTTTTTCTTTTTCTTTTCCATGTCCTGTAGAACAAAGTAGGGCAGTTGCTGCTGAAGCAACTGATGATTTCAGTTGGTTGTTCATCAGCCTGAAAACCACAAGAAGTTAGGAAGTTACTAAAACAAATACTTTTATGCAGTCCCTCACAACTTGTATAGCAGTCCCTCACAACTTGTATATCATGGCCATTCTTTAAATAGAGTATTTTTTTTAAGAACTCTCTAGCTTTATTCTAGAGGGTTTTTTTTTCTTGTTGTTATAAAGGGTTATGATGGTAAAGCAGTTATTTTTTTTAGGTGAAAAGCTTTAGTGTTTTTGTAACAATTTATAAAGTTGCAGGTAGACAAAGCTAAAAGTTGTTTTCAACTTGATTTGATTTTTGTATCAAATTGATCATTTACTCAATGTCTTATGAATCAAGTATATTTTTCCCACAGTATTAGTGGAGTGAGTACCTCTGTGTTTCCCACTTTTAAGTGTAACTTCCTAACAGGTAAGCTGAATCTTGCTTGCCTAAAGTAGTACTAATGCAGTCTGCTTGTTCACTAGTTAAGGTGTGGGAGAAAGGGTTGGCAAAGAATCACCTTTTTTAAGGCAACAGTTTGGGCTTAAGCAGTCTGAATAGCCACTGTAGCACTTTACTGACCTAAATTTTTGTGTGCAGTGGGACAAACAAGATCATAAAAGTGAACCAGTCAAAACCCCTCCTTTATTATTTTTTCTTCTTTGATTGTTTACTAGAATTAGTAACACTGGTGTTACAGCACGCTGGATTTCTTCCTTTTTAATTGATTTCTATAAAGTGCATCCATTAGTACTATGAAATCATGACTTTGTCTGCTTTTAAGCCATCTTTTCTTAATAAGTGTTAAGTTGGACATGGCGTACAAGCAGCACATGATGTGCTCGGGCAGATCTGAAAATGATCTACTTTGGCAATTGAATTCTATTGTAACCTAGATTGTGATAGAAATTGAGAAATAACTCAGAAGTTCAATTCTGGAACAAGCCCACACATGGGAAATGTTGCATAGTTTGATGCAGCAGCTTGAAGGTATTTGGTCCTCCTGGGTGTGGTAATATTTGGTCTTAAGGTGTATTAGATACTGTAATACTACCACACCTCTGTTATATAAAATGTTCTTAAGAGTCTGTCATACATGTGAGTTCTCTGTGTGAACAGGAAACTGGTTTCTGTATTCATGTCACCTTGGGCCTTTAAAGTGACCCTCAGAGTAAATAACTGGAGGTGAGATGGTGTTGGAGAAAGTATTGGGTATGTCAGCATACCCCATGTGTGCTGTGTATGTGCTGCTTCTACATGTTACCAGATATGGGAGGCATCAAAGATGGAAAAATGTTTTTATTACTAAATATACATATTCAATTTACACGTCATAACAGTTAAGTGTGTTTAACCTTGTTTTGAAACTCTAGAATGTAAGTGTAAAGGTTACAAGCACATTAAAAAAGCATAATTGCAAATTCTCCTGCCTTGATGATTTGTGTGTTTATATATGTATTTATTTATATATATATATATACATACACACGTGTGCATGTATTATAAGAAACATACTCTTGGTACTCTCCTAATTGTCATGTAAATATGAACAAAACCAAATTAACATATTTAGTTTACCCTTTAGTGTGAGAATAAACAAAGGACAACTTGCTTGAAAAATATGAAACTTTGAGAGCTGTGCTTCCAAGTAGTCTAGAACAGATTTCTAAATAAAAAAGTTGAGAGAGTTGGGGATTAGTACTGTAGAATCCCAGCATCTGGAGCTACAGGACTGTAGCTGTACAGCCAGGAAAGCCCTAACTGTGATTGTTGGTTATGTAGCCAAGGGAATTGCAGTAGAGGTGCTGGTGGGTGCAGGTTGCTACAAGGACCCATTCTCTCCTGTCTCTTTGTTCAGGGAGTAGATAGTAAAAAATTAATAACTTGATCCTGGATGGAGCCACACTAGCAAAACTGTATGTAATGCATATTTAGGCATGAAAATGAGAGGAAATAACCACGTGGTTTTGACAATAACTTCTTGTCACAACTCATTTTTAGTGTGTTTCAAGTTCATGTTGAGCTCAGAGATGGTTGAACAAGTCAGAATAAGTACTTGAGGAAAAAAATTGGTTCTTCAGTCTACTGTTCTTTTTTACTGTGTTAAGAGCTGCTGATGGTTGTTGGAAATGCTGATGGTCCTTGGTAATGGAAATGTGCTGGATATTAGCATTTGTAGTCGTGTGTGTGCATAAGTAGATGAGAACTTCACAATTACTAGCAGTTAAAACAGTTGTATCCAGTGTTCCAGTTGCATTCCAACAGGTAAATATTTTCATAAAGAAGAAAAAAGACTACAGGCAGTGTATCAAACTAAGCATCTACACTGTTGCTATTTTCATTTGATTTTTTTGTGCCAGCCACATTTAGAGTGTACATTAAAAGCTTACACTATAACATTCTCTATATTCTCTATATTCTATCAGAATCTATAATCTTCATGAACTCTGTTCTGTAGTCAAAGGATACCACTGGATTTCTCCTTGCTATGTATAATATAATTCCTCTCAGTTCATGAGCTGCTTCATTTCCTACTTCCCTGAAGGTCAAAAAGTTTTTAGGAAGGTGTTATAAAGAGGAAATAAAAGGAAGAGGATCAGAAAGTGCTTGTGTGTATCAGAGCAGCTACGAGTACAGATTAACCCAATATGCTTTAATTATTGATTTATGTTTTTGGCTGTGCATGCTGAAATGAATCAATCTAGAGTTTTTGTTCTTGAAGGAAAAGCCAAAGTTCCTTAGGCTGTGGCAGCAGCATTGCTCAGTTTTCCATATTTTAGTATTTCATTGTGTCACCATTTAGTCCTTGGAAAGAAAAAATTAACCTTACCATCAGTTTTTTTGGTGGTGTGTGTTTTTTTTTTTTTTTTTTGTTTTTTTTTTGTTTTGTTTTTTTTGTTTTGTTTTTGTGTTTTTTGTTTTGTTTTTTTTTGGTTTTTTTTTATGAAGGGATCAAATACTGCTCTGATAAATACTTGCTCTTTGCTAGGAAGTGTGGGTCTTGGAAGACAGACAACATTATTCTAAGTTGTTGACATGATCCCTGTGACCATATGTTCCAAGATTGCTGGGTACAAACAAAATGAGTAATGTTCACAAGTAATTCCTTCTTCTTTGGCGCTCTGCACCCCTTCCACTGCCAGTTCCCTTGTGGGCTCCTGGCTTGTTGGCTTTTCTGACAGTTTTCTTAGTATTTAAAAAACAATACCAAGTAAAGCAAATACACATGTCCTCACTTCCTCAGTCTGTCAGAAGTAAAATACTCTGTTTTCAGGGAGCTGCCCAGTAACCAGTGAAGCTCTTTGTGATGCAGAAGTCAACTTCTGCAACTTGCTGTGCTTCTTCTACTTTATTTTTAACTGTATCAATTCTCTCCCAACAGATACTTCTGAAAAGTTTTATTCTCTACTCAAGTGGTAGCAAAAAAAATTTCAAATGGGCTGTGACACTTATTTCAGTGTTTACTGTATCCACAAGAGCAAGTGATACTTGCATGCCCTATGAAACAGGAAGCAAGAAATCAGGAAGGGAAAAAACCCCGAATGTGTGGAAATACTGGAGAATTTTCTCAAATCAATTTCTGCTTCATTTTTCAGAATGATTTCAAAAGAACTCTCACTGTCAAGATAACTGGTCATTGCTCATCTTGAAAGAAAATCCTAGGTTTCATCAAATGATTAGTCCCAGGTTCAGAGCATGTAATTGCAGCTAAAAGGGCTGCATGCCTATGAAAGGGCAAGAGCAAACTAAGAGCACATTTCAGTAAGAGTGAAGATGAACCTTGTCACAATAAAAAAAGTGTCTCTCTTTAGTCAGTAAGGTACAGGAGGAGGAGGAGCCCTATTCTCACTACTCCTAATTGTCCAAAATAAATTTTTATAATAGCTTTCATTCAGTCTGAGCAGCTCCACAATGTGCCTGAATGAAGAGATCACCCACTTGTACTCATGAGAGCCCAGAACAAGGAAGGAAAATGAGCAGCAGTTTGATTCACATCAGCTATTGCTACGTGGCCAAACTGGCTGCTATGTTGAAAGCAAAGCTTTCAAATCCACAGCTTGTATCTAAGTGTAAAATTGAGAGAAACTCTTCTCTTACTATGTCTAGAATTGTTTTGACATATTTTTCCCAGTTTAACCATTCCAGAATGTTTCAAAAGCACTTCACAATAATATTAAAGCGAAAAAGCAGAAGTCAGGTTCCCTAAAAACTTAAAGCTCAGAAATCAAACAAGTGGAGTTTTGAAAAAGGAGCATTAGAGATAGTGGGCTGAGAATGGCACTGACAGACACTTGGCAGGAAAGCCCCAGGCACACACCCAGTACAGTAAGTACCTAAACAATCCATTTACTGCACTATGAGCTGTTCCTGTCTTCAGTTGTAATTAAGGCCTGGAAGCTGATCCAATGGCTGTTCAAGTGACTAGTGCAGCAGCTGATCTTGCTGGGTTTTCCTAGGGAAAAACACTTTCTGAATTTCCTACAAACCAACTGATTTGTTTGCTGCAGTTGCAGTAAACAGTATCAGCTGATACTGCCAGGCAGTCCTGCCCAATTCCAGTACAATAGCCACCACTTGGACAGATGGGTTCTTGTTTGATAGAGTGTAGCTGGCACTTTTTTCAGGCTTCAAATATACATAGACAAACCTACATGGGTGTATCAAAAGATTTATGAATTATTCCAATGCACTTCTAATCTACTAGCATTTTACTAAAGGAAGCTTTGGAGGGACACGATTTGAAATAAGATTTCTTATCACGCAAAGCATGAAAAATACTTGGCACTCAACTGTATACTAATCCTACTTTTTAAAAATCATGTTCTTCAGGAAAGACCATTGAAGTATCCATTACCAAGATGATTAGATTTTAAAGTGGAATTATTTGAGTCCAAAACAAATGCCAGGTTGGTCTGCAGATGACGCAAACAATGAAGAGGTTTGTGGCAACAGTGTGTGTGCTTAGCCTGACATTCAGGCGTGCCAAGAAGTAGAGTTCCTGTGCTTGTTTTTCCCATTTGCACTGCTGACAATTGGTGCATTCTGTATGTTGTCTCAATATATTCAAATGTGACTTCCTTCTTTTATTTTCTTTTTTAATACTTGTACCTGTTCAAGTATAACTGAGACACTGCATGTAACCTGAGATCTTCCTCCAGGTGCCTGTAGTTCTTATGCAGAAACTTCGTAGCACTTCCTGTTGCTGCACTTATCATATAGAGATTTGCCACTGCTTTGGAGCTTTGTACCTACTTTTGCAATGTGGCTGTTGCTTTTTATGTTTGGGTTTTGTTTTGCTTTTTTAAAGATGTGTCCTATAAGGCCTTATGTTGTTTAATGATTATGACATTTCTAAATAACTAATAAAGCCTGAGGAAAAATTTCTGAATAAACATAGAAGCTTCAAGCAAAAAGATTTGAAGTGTTTGTTTGGGAGAACAAGGTTAGCCATGTCTTTTAACCTCTGTAAAGGTCTTGATTAGTAAATAGTCACACTAAGCCTGCATATAGGTGCTACTAAGCTAGTGTGCACTACAGAAAAGTAATACTGCAGTGCTTGTTTGCTGTGGAATTTGTGAATAGGCTTATGACTTGGCTCTTTGAAAAGTTTGGTTTTAAGAAGTTTGACTGGCACACTGTTGCTGAATAGCTTTGAGAGAGGAATTCAAAGGCTGTAGAGCATCCTGAAGAGGGATGGTTTGATCAGTGATACTGAAAAGCATTCTATAGTATCACATGTGGCTTGCATGATCACTGAATATCAAATAAGCAGATCCTGCCTGTATGAAGTGCTGTGTAAATAACTTGTCAGTTGTGTAGTGTAACTGCTCTAAACTCTGCTAATCCTGTGGTGTGATGGTAACTTATCCAAAGTGGCTTATGCAGAGACCTGAAGGAAAATGTTTGGTCTCTAGCAGTAGTTCTGGAAACTATCAAACTTTATTTGCCTCTGCAGTGACTAACATGACAACTGCCTCTTCTAATAGGTTTCTGGGATTGTTTCTACAGTGGTCTAAGCTGATTTGAGTGCCAACTGTCGTAGTGCCATACCTGCCCTTTTGTCTCACAACCAGGAATTTTGGTGGTTTGGGCTGCTGTGGAACTGCAGCCTTTGAAAGAAGTGTTTAATTATTCTTTGATTTCTAAAGCTTACTTATCAATGAATTCCAATGAATTATTGTCTGAAACAAATTTTGCAAAACTGTAATGGTGGCTTGAGCTACAAATAACAAAAAAAAAGTTGAATTGGCTTTCTTGACTTCTTGCATCTTCAGTTATAAAACTGTTGAGATCAGGTAATCTAAGCTTGTTTACAGTTGTTTTTAACTTCTGAATGAATTTACTTTTTGCTAAAGACTTCTTTGAAGTACCATGGAAAAATGCACTTTTTGAACAGCCTGTTTACTTTTGGAGTGTGTTAGTGTTCTGCCTGTCAGACAAAAATGACAAAGCTGTCTGTTTTTTTCAAGCTGCGTTTTAGGTCAGGTTAGACTGCTGCTTAGGATTCCTCTCTTCCCCTGATATAGAGACCTGCTTTGTGCCCCTTTTCATCATCCCTTGGTGATCAGACAGTGGCATTTGTGAGTGTTCAGTATGATGAAGGTGCCTCCGACCTCTTTTCCTCTCCCTCCTATTTGGGAGCAGTGCTGAGGTACTCAGTCCTCCAGCAGTGTGATTAAAGAGTTGGTGCCCTCTGCTGTTAATAATTACCCAGCCTCTGGCTTTATTTAGCACAAAATGTTGTCTAACTTACTTTCCTAGTATTACTCATTTCTGGATGATCAGTTTCCTGGGGAAAAAATAGAATACCAGGCATGTTCCTAGATGGGAAGATGACTGCCACATTCCAGCCTAACAGCTTTGACTCCTGTGCCACCTTTGTGCTGGCAACACAGAACTTTCCAGCTTCAGTTTAGCAGCTCGATGGAAGGTGTTCCCATGCTCGTTGGTCTCCTTTTGTAGTGCCCCAGGGAATATTTACCTTCATGTTCAGGGTATAGATTAAGCCTTAGTTTAATAATTTAAATAATACATATTTAATTAATTTTTAAGTCAACAACTGCAAATCAAACATGAATTTTCCATGTGCTGTCCTATAGCCCAAATGCAAATGTACAATAAATAATAACAGAACTATTAGTGTTGCAAACTTCAACTATCTTGGATATACCTGATGGATTACAGCAATCATTTTGAGTTGTTTTTGAAAGCATGGTGAATATCATTTGAAGTGGGGAAAAAAATAAGTTACTATAAAGCAAACATTTTGTGAATTATATTTTAACTGCTTTTATTAATACCAGGTATACTTTGTCATCAATAAATATCTAGGTCCTAGATGAATGTGTAGTTCTAGTTTCTGCACATCAGCCAAGGTGACTCAGGTGGTGTTTCACAATTTCCTAGGTAACTCTTTTACATTTAATTACAAAATTCAATATGTTAACAGATGGTTAAATTTGTCTGATGGGAACATTACTCATTCTCTGTACTGTAGAACAGAGATTGTAGGAGTGAATTCTGTTTTGTGACTGCAAGACCTAGTCTCAAACTGCACACAACTTTTTGAATGTCAGATATTAACCAGTTTTGTTTTTTCCCTTTCAAGTCCCTTGGTTCAGGTACTCTCAGGGGAAGTTACTCCTTTCCTGGTTGTATGCAGATTTATTGGCAGCCAGAAAAAAATGATTTATCCTTGAGCTAAGTTTTACAAAGTCTTTTGAAGGTGTTGCAGATAAATTTTAGAAAGCAGTTATATAATCTTATTTTAGAAAGAAGAAAGTTGAGAGAAGGTCATCCTTCTCTCTGTTACTTTTAAAACATCAGGATTGGGAGTAGCAATTGAAGATGTTACCTGACATTGTAGTCTGTGTGCAGAAGTGATGCAGCACACCTCAATTTGCCTGAACAGTGTGCAGTGGAGTGAAAAATTGCTGTTTAGAAGCTCCCCAGCTGGTCATTGCTTCATTATACATGTGGTAAAGAGTGAGTTGCTTTTGATTTTATTTTTGTGGTAGAAGTGTGAATCTTTGAGTGTAGCAACTAAAAAAGATGGCAAAGTGATTCTTGCGTATAAGCTATCAATCCATTCAAACACACCTTAATTTATAAGTCATGGCCAGCACAAGTGATTTGGATGGTTTTATTAATACAAAATTTAGAAGGAGATTTAAGAAAGCAGACCAGCTGTGAATTTTGTGTAATTCTTTGAATGTTGACATATTTACTGCAGTAGCCTGAACTCATCTCAGATGAGGAAGTAGTGACTTTTATACCAATAAATGTAGTTAGCTATGGTGAAAGATGTGTTTTCATGTACCAGATTTCAATTACTCTCAGTATTAACATGGCTGAGACTGACCTTTTAAGATGAAAGAATACAGTTATGCAGCTGCATTAGTTTGTGTTGATACCAGAATCTAGCAAAGATATGATATATACAATTTAAGACAGCAGCATCTTTTTATACATAAAAATGTTTATTTGATGTATCTTAAGGGCAACTGTTTTATCACACAGATTTGTAAAGAGCCTTTGCCTTTGGGCTGCCTCTTAGGTTGTGAAGTTAATGTCTTTAAGAAGCTAGGAAAGGGCTGATTTTTAATTTTTTTTTTCCCCATCCTGTGTTGCTCTGGCTGTCTTAGATGGCTGAAAGAATAGTGCTAGAGGTCTGACTACAAAAGCTGTGTTATCTTAAACTTCCTCCTGGGGAGGTAAACTGCTTGGGTTTCATGTTTGCAAATCAGACTGGAAGTGTGTTTTATTTGTTAGTATAAGAGCCTGTCAAATTTGGTGTCAGTGAGAATCTTCAGGTACATAGCTACCTTTCCTCTGCCTCCAGCTACTTGTGGTTTCTCTTCTACCTGTTAAATGTGTTGCTTATCTTGAGCAGGGGCAGGCAGCAGTGTAGCTTATGCACCAGAAGGATATCTGGGAAGCATGCTTGAGATGTCTGAAAAAAATGCTGTGTGGTATCTTGCTTTAGTATTCTGTATTTTGCCCAGAGGAGTTTGAGTGACAAATGCAATATAAATGTAGAGATGGAGTAGATTATCCTGTTCCAGGTTCTGCGAGAGATTGACAGTACTTAAATGAGAAAGGGGAAAAAAAATATTTTTAGTAAAAGTGACTGCTAGAATTGATACAGAGTTTTAGAATTTCTTGCTTACAGAGCTGTCTCTGTTTGAACTCATGGTTAGATTTTACTTCATTTTGTCTTCTTGTTCAATAACCTTCTTTAAGAATAAAAGTTCTGTTTACCAGAGTAAGGGCATGTTAGTTTTGATTTGGAGTATTACTTCCTGTTTTAACCCTAAACTAAGTCCTCATGATAGAAATACAGGAGATAGGGAGCTGTAAGGGAGCTTTTTCTCCCTTCACTTGTTAAACTGCCTCTGTCTCTACACATGAGTTTTCCTGGATTTTGTGCCTCTGGTTCTGTCCCTGACCCTGTGAGGGAATGAGGAAGTGGCTGGGTAGAGACTGACTGACCTGCCAGGGTCAATCTACCACACTGCCCCAGATACCTCTGAATGCTTATCTTCTTTATACTTCCAAAGTGTGACCACATTGTCCCTCTTTCCCACTTGGATGCCTCCTCCAGCATTTGTATACTCTTGAATTTTTTTTTAAATTTTTTTTTTTTAAGAAATTTAATTCTGACAACTGTAGCCAAGAGACAGAGGGTAGAATTAGAAAGAACATGGTGTATTACTTGTCTCCCACCAAGGGCAAGTACTACATTTTTGAACAGTTACAGGTTAATTTCCAGTAACCCTCAACTTATCCAGTGTGTGAACGTTGTGGGGTGTTCACTAGAAGCATCTTGATCATTTTAGCTGGTGAGAGCATAACCAAGGAATCTGAAACCTCACCCTCCAAGAATATAGGATTGCTCTTTCCTAACCAGTGCCTTGCAGGACTCTGTTGTCATGAGTCAACTATCACACTTTTTCATATGTAGCAGTTGTTCTTGTCCTGCATTCCCTCTCCCTACCAAAGTTCTAGACCTTAATTACCTCTTGGTGACTGCTTGGTGTAAGTTGAGCACTGGGTATTAACTGAATGCTTCCTCAGTGTGATCATTGATATTGCTGCCACAGAGGTTGCTTTTTTGGGCATGAATAAAACTGTAACATTGGTGATCTTTGTCAGCAGGTTTTACTGTCATTAGGGAAAAAGTGAGAACACTAGTTAGAGTGGGAAAGATCCTGGCGACTGGTTGGTGTGGCATCAGGACACTGGTTTTAACCAGTTTGTCTGACTCATTGCTCAGTGTTAAGGTGAGGCTGGCAAAAGGCCCAGGATGAAGTTAGGGCACAGGAAATTCTCTTTGACTCTGAGTCTCAAAAACGTCAAACCAGAAGGTTATATAGCTATCTGCTGGCTTGGATTGAAGTCCAAGAGTCCATGTTTGTGTTGGAAAGCTTTCTTAGAGATCTTAGTGCATTTTTGTGAAATAATGGGGGTACTAGACTATACAGGTTTCAGGTTCATGAGTTAAATAGTGAATAGACAAGGTGAAATGGGATACAAGCTTACTTTTTCACATAAATTGCAGTATGTTCCATGTTCATTTAGCTGTAGTTTTGTTAGAAAACTTACTGAGATTTCAAGTGCTTTTTAATGTTAAAATACATAAAATGCAGACTTCTTTGTTCTGAAACAGTAGGTAACGTTTTTTCCTGTGATTTTTTTTTTTCTTTTCTGTGTGTTGTTTTGTTCTGTTCTTTTAATAGAATATTAAAATAAAAACTTTGGCAGATGATGTGGTAAGGTCTTTGTAACATCTTAATTTGCAATGGTAACTCCACGCTGCATGCAACTTTACTTAAAATGTTGTGGACAATATAACATCTTCTTATAAGGATATTAAGCAGTAAATTTTGGAAAATTGAGCCCATGTCCCTAAAAATCATCTTTTGTAATTTCAGCTGAAGAGCATTTTACTCTATCTTTTTGGAAAGGTTCTTTAACCACATTCAAAATACTTCAGTAATGCTCTGGATATGTTGAAACTGTTATTCAGCAGTTCAGGTATTATTTCTTTAGACCTTTTTAACAGTAAGGGTCTGCACTGGTTCTTTTAAGTTAATTACCACATGGTTCAAGTTCATTTTGGGTAATAAGTGGGTACTGTATGTCAAACAGCATGTTTGTATTTGGTAGCAGTAACTTTATAAATCTGAATGCTTTGAAATCTGTTGCAAAGTACATTAACAGAAACATTGAAATGGATTTCAGTAGAGCTATCAACTTTCATTTTTGCTATGTAATAGCTGAGCCACAGTGGCCTCTTAGTTAATCATCACTTACATGCCTGAAGTGAAGAAATTATACCTAGTAATCATGTAGATTCATTTATAGCTTTCAAGTAATCTCACCATTGCAATCTCTTTAAACAAATTTGTTGTTGATAAGGTAGGCTTGAAATGGATCACAGTATGGTGAGGTTGATCTTGTATGGCTTTTTTTTTTTTTGTGATTGTTGAGAGGGCATTTTAATTTAAGTATTTGATGTATATTGGCTAATTTTGGATACATTATGTCATATATTTAGCCTTTCAATGGCTATGCCCCAATTTTAGTTTCTAAAATTGTAATGGAACTGTATGGAAAAAATGGGATTACATTAAAATTCTTGCCTTTTTTAAAGATATTGACAGTATCCTTGTAGGTAATGTTTCTGTCCACAAATGTAAAATTTTGAAGGAGGAAAAAAACCCAAACCCAACCCCCCCTTCCCTCAAAAACACAAACAAAAATACCCTCCAAAGATACTCAGAGGGCATGCAGCTTATCTAGGGTTACTTTCACTGCACAAATTTAATGTGGTCTTTAAAGATACCAAACAGCACCCCCCAAAAAATGCCAAACCAACAAAAACCAACACCTAACAAAAATTGTATAACACACAAGAATAAAAATGTCCCGGCAACAAACCAAACTAATAAAAAGAAACAAAACAAACGTTTTTTTCCCATATTCCACAGCACTTGGTCACATTTCTCAATTTCTGTGGACCAGTCTAAAATTGAAGCCTAATATTCTAAAAACTAAATACTCCGTTGAAGTTTTCACAACTCAAAGGGAGGGTTTAATTATACAAAATATAAAATCTGGTCTTCATAGCAATTGCAGTAGTTGCTGTGAAGGGTACTGGTACCCCTAGATAAGCTGCTGTTAGATGGAAGCACCTCTTCATAAGGCTGTTCAGTGTCTGGAACAAATACTCTGGTATTTGCTGATGTAGACAAGTTCATTTAAAAAAATCACCATAGACATAACATCCTCAAAATGAATACACATATATGTGGCTAAAACAGTTTTATTAAATAAAAAAAATGTTTCTGACTCAGGATTGGAGTTCTGTATTGATAATAGTTATTAATGGCCTTATTAGGAAGGTGCTCTTCTTGGTTGTTTCCAGTATTAACAAATTAACTGAGTAAGCATGCTTTAAATTAAAAAAAAAGGTGTGGGGGGGTTTGGTGTAAGGTGCAAACCAAGTCAGCCTTAACCAGTAAAATGTCATTGCAGGGTGTATAATCTGCTTTCACTAATGTCTGTCTATTTAACTCCAAATGGCTGCTTCTGTGCAATAATACCTTACCTGGCTTTTTAAAATGATGTGCAAATTTCAGGAGTCCCTACTCAAAAATTTTTCAAGGAATTGTGATCTGTACTTGGAGCAATAATTCCTCTACAAACTTTATTTTACTTAAACAGGGTTTTTTTATAAGACTGAGGAACTTGTGAGTACCTCCTTCCCAACGGTGGCTTTTTCAGTTGTCCTCCAAAGACTTGTAGCTCTTCAGGTGAAGGAACTCTTGGACATGACCTTTGTGGTACCATATTTATTCCCTGTAGGGCTAACCAGAGAGTAATGGGAGAAGATGTACTGAAGATTTTGAAACACTAAGAGTTTAACACTTGTGGTACACATTTGAAACTGTAAGACATAATTATAACCCTTTTGCATGTGACTTGTAATGAATTTACCTTAGATGTTGTCCTTTTAAGAAATGAAAGTTAAATATTTTTACTTACAGTTCAGTTTGAGTTTTAACTCTGCTGCTTGGATTAACTAAAAATCTGTTTTTTACTGCCATGTAATTAGCTACTTTCCTATATTTCTGTTTGTTCTTATTTTTGAATGGATGTCTTTGCAGCGTGACAGAATAAGCTTCAGAAAATCAGCAGTGAAAAAAGAGAAACCTCTCATTCAGCATCCTATAGACTCTCAGCCTACTATAAGTGAAATCCCACTTGCCCAGGCTCTTGGTGATGAGCGTTGCATCAACTTATCAGAGAAAGAAGTTATGGATCTCTTTGAAAAAATGATGGTAAGATGATGGGCTATACAATTTTTAGGATTTCGTTTGTTTTCATATTGTCAATTTCTGTGTATTTTTTCATATTTATTATGATTTTTCGAATGTTCTGATTTTGGAAGTGTTTACTACTTGGGAGGATGTAGACTTGTAGATCTGTCCCAGCTGAAACATGAACAACTGAGTAACTCAAATAATGCTGGTGTTTTTTCTATTTGAATTACTTGATTTTACAGAGAAAACAAAGGCAAAATGCAAAACAATAGAATGTCTTCAGCTGTTATGTGCTTCATTAAAGTAAGCTCTGTAAAGCTTGGTTGTAGTAGGTAAGTACTGTGGTTGAAGGACAGGTCTTAGTAAACTTGACTACTTTCCAAAGATACTTCTATTAATAAGATCTTAATGTATAGAAAGCTGCATTTTTGTATGGTCTTGAATATTTTCTGTCATAGGATCCAGTGTCAGGGTTTGTGGTTGTACTCAGTATTCTGTTGTAATACAGAAATATATATTTCAATTCAGTGTGTATTAATTCTGTCCTGCACATGGATTTGTCGACTGATGAAGGATCAGGAAATGCAGTCTTTTGAGGACTGTTAGAAATACTGTTTTCTGTATCATTCTTTAAGATTATAGTCAGCTTCCACACAGTCAGCGTGGCTTGGCCAAAGAACTTGTTCCAAAGATCAGCCCTACTCTGTTCAATGCAGTTACCAATCTCTTTTGAAACATTGGATATTAATTAATATTGTTAAGTTAATATTGTTAAGTTAATAAGTTAATTAATACTTGTTTGATTTGCTTGTTAGATTAAGGGATTAATTGTTTACTTTTCCAAGTAATACTAATTGAAGCAGACAATAGATCTGTCTTCCAGAGACTAATAGTTCTTTGAAAAAGCTGTTAGCTAGTAAGTTATTACAGTAAAATTTACTAGCTTTAGTTGCTGGTGCAAATTATTTTGACTTTTAATAGCAAGACTAGTCATGAGTAGTAATGACAACATGTTGCATTTAATCAGTTATTAAGTTGAAACATACATATTTAGGTTTAATCTAGCAGAATATTTTGTGTTTTATTGTAAATACATCAGTTGGAACACATTGATAGCACCTGTGCTACAAACTCATAATCTATGTGATAAGAGCCTTATAACCAGTTAGTGCAGGAATGGTGTGCACTGTGATTTTAAAAAAAGACAAATGAACTTGACAAGAGTTAACACTTGTAATCAACTATAGGTGTCGAATTTTTAGTTCTGTCCTCTGGTTTTACTTCTTGAGACAAATTTCACCAATGGTCATCACCTTTGATGCAGTTACAGTTTTGGCTAAATCTTGCAAACAGTGAGTACTTGACAGAATTAAGTGGGAAAATTGGGTAGCTCAGGATTACCCAAACTGAAATAGGAAAACAAAAAATGGAGTATAAAATTAACAAAGACTAATAAAAAGCATGCAAAAGAATCTTGATGTTGGTTGGTCTGTTTCCTTACAGGAAGACATGAATCTAAATGAAGAACGAAAAGCTCCTTTAAGAGATAAAGACTTGACCACAAAACGTGAGATGGTTGTCCAGTACATTTCTGCAACTGCCAAATCTGTAAGTAGTGTCCTCTCCAGAACAAATGAAAGTAAGAAGCTTAGCTGCATGTGTTATGCTTTTCAGACTTGAAATTTCTTTTTTTGTGTGTCTGTATTTATCTCCTTAGAGCAGTGGGGAACAAAATAATAAATCTGTACTAATATGCTTCTAAACGGTTGCAGATGTGTCTGAAGGGTTAGTTTCCATTTTAGTTGTTGAGCAATGTAAAAGCTTTGCATTCTTGTAAACCATAAGAAATTGCAAGTCTAGTGACATAATGGATGGAATCTGAGCATATTTCTGTGGAATTCCTCCTATACAGTTTTGGTACCAGAAGTCTGTGGAAGTGATAGACTTTATGGTTTCAGTAATGATATGTGTACTAGAAGTACAATTTATAGTGATGAAACAGGGAAATAAAATACTAAAAGTATTTTAAAGTGAAGTAAAGTCGGTGTTTTAGCTTAATTTTAATATTATGAGTACTTTAGGTGGCTTGAAGACATAAATACTCTGCTAAGAAATGTTCTGAAGGTAAATAAAATCATTCCTTTAGTGAAATGATGTTGCGTTTAAAAAAATTCAAATTACATTTTGAGTAAAAGAAAATATAATCAGAACTTTCATTCATGTTGATCATTCTCTCTACTGAAATTGCTTGATTAACTGCCACTTGCTGGATTCTTCATGCAGGTTGTTCAGTATGTCTGTTTTGGGGTGCCAGAAGTGTAGGAAAACAACTGGATACCCCAACATTTGTTGGGGTGGAAAAATGTAATTTCAAATAGTAAAGAGCTGCAATTGATTTTCTTCAATGGGACTAATAGTAGTGGGACCATTAGTGCTAATTAGTTATTTTATCTATTAAAATAGACCAAATAGTGGTTTTTATGTGTTGAAAATTGACTATGGCAAATATAGTTCTTATGTAAAAGCAGAATATTCCACAAAAAGTAATGAACGTTAGATGAAACAGATAAATATCTATGTTGTGATTTCCCTAGAAATAGGTTTTGTCCAGATTTCTGCCATTATTTGTTGTATAAAAAAATTTACAGAAGCTAGCAGTGAATTCTGAGGAACTGAATGTATTGGAGAAGGGGGGCAGTAAGTATGCTTCATGTGATAAAATAAAAAGTGATAAAAGTTGGAATCAGCACAGTTCTTCAATACAACGAGGTTATGCATATTATTTTATTTGGAAATTAGGATGAATCTAATTTTTTTCACAGTGAAGTTATTGTGTGCAATAAAAGGTTACTGGAGATGAAGACTGTGTGGAATAATTATTCAAATATACCATGGCAGTGCTGCTAGTGGTTCCACAGAGCAGATAGCACAAAATAATCTATTTCTTAGTCAAATAAACTGGAAAATAAGGCTATGTTGATGTCTGCCTAATGAATCTATAAGCAATGAACTACAAGCAGTACAGGTGACTTATCTTCCTTTTAACTTTTAAAATCAGCTCTGCAGAGCTAAATTTCAAAAAATCAAAACTATAATTACATGTGATCATTAAATGCAAATGCTTTGCTGTAAGCATTATAAACTTTAAGAGAGGAAAAACTTGCACCATAATGTGAAAATGGTGATTTATATTTCTGAGAGGAGTGATGTTCCTGCATGAGTTAATCTTAAACAAAATCAACAATCCTGTAGCCTGTCCTGGAAGGAACACATTACTGGAGAATTATTTAAGCTTATGCAGTGAATATTGTGAAATTTCCTATTAATTTACTTTGTCCAGATTAGCTTTGGGAGCTATTAATTATATAAGATTTTTGTCTTGATGATCAGTGTTAAGTCTTAAATTTTTCTTAGAAATCAAAATATTTTATTGAAGCAGTAGAAGTTTTCACAATTTAAGTACTTGCAATCCTTTCTCAAAGTAGTTGACTGGTGATGATCTCTTTTCTATGTACTGGTATTAAAGTATGGCTGTACTGCAATTTTGTAACTGAGTAAGAAAAGCATGGCTAGCATGGCACGTCTGTCTAACTGCTGAAAATTTTAACAGATTGCATTCCTGTCACCATATGTGCTGCAGCATGGGCAACTTAACAGAACTGGGGACATGTTTGTCAAAATGTACTAACAATTTAAAAAAAAAATGTCTCAAAATGTCCTCATACATGATTGTGCACTTTGGACTTAGGTCAGTGCCAGCATGCATGTTTTATACATAGGTAAAATGTTTTTCTTATGAAAAAAGGGCTTTTCTTGAAGTTTGAGTGCTTCACAAAGTCCTTCTTGCAATTGAATCGCAGCATTTGAATGGAATATGTTAATGGGAGCTAAATCTGAATGACCTTTCTGTAGTGGGATACCCTAATTTAGCCTTTAAATAGCTATCATCTTAACTGATATAAGAAATAGAAAAAGTGGAGTACAACGGCAAAATGTTGGTTGAGAACTTTCAATGAAGAAAACCTCATTTTCACTTTTGATTGTGTCTCCTGCTTAGTTGAATTCGAGCCCCAAATTTTGACTGCATCATGAGTTGTCAAACTTCCCTTTCTTCAAGCCATCTTCAGGCTTTTCTTCCATGGAAATGCTGATTGCATTCAGAATGATATTTCTTATACTTTTCTACCTTTTTCTTCGGTCACAGATGATTGTTCATCTGTCTTTTTATACTGAAAATATTTGGGCCTTTTCTTCTGCTGTGAGCTCATGAGCACACTTAACAGTTGATGTGATTTTTTTCTTCCAGTTCTTTTCCTGTTTGTTTTGGTTAGGCTTTTGAGCCCTTTCTACTCACTTGAAAATATCACTCTCATTTGCTGATGTTGTCTTAACCAAATTATTTTTAAATTTGGTGCTTTGTTTTCTCTGCCATGTGTGCCATCTGCAGCATGTTGACCATGCTTTTCTGAATCACTGTACTGTCTTCAGGGTTCTGAGTGAGTAGGAAGCCTTGGTTTTCAGTGGGTGAAAAAAAGCTTTACTTTTCCTTGGGGAATGGGGAAGGATAGAAGCTAATAAGCTGGATGCTTTCCTATGATGGGATTATCTGTGCTTCTGATTCCTTCTCTCACTCAAAGGGAAAGATTGACCATGGAAATGATACTTGGGGAGTGGTGAAGGCTCAGGATTCTGTTTCAGAGTTGACGTTGGTGACATGTCATACTGAATGAGTTGAACACTGGTGAAGGAAGAACATAGTAAATTAGGAAAAGAGTTTATCTGATGATGACAGAATATCTTTGCTTCTAGAGGAGGCCTCACCAGGACGAGGTGATTGTAATACCTTGCAGTGACTTCTGCCATCTAAAAAGCTTTTTAAAGAATAACAGAAGAACTGAGAATAGAAAATGAGCCAAGTAGAGGCTAAGGAGACAAAATAAAATTCAAATCTTAGAACCAAATCATTGTCTTAGGCTCTTGAGCATCATATATATAAAAGGCTCTTAAGCCTGCAGTCTTTAGGCAGAAGTCCATTGTCCTGGTGTTGACAGGAACATGGTCATTTTTGCAAAGTGATAGAACAGGGCAGAGGTGTTCTGCCTTTCTACAGAGTTACTTCTGTGTAAAATCAGCTTCTTGTTCATGAATATGTACCATGCTGCTCCATGGTAAAAAGCAAAGATGTCATTCTGTAAATTGCTGTTTAATTATCCATGTAATTAAACACATCCATACTGAGCAGTTGAGGAAAAATGCCACATGAGATTTTCCAAAATACAAGTTAGATTTATAACTGTAGGCAATGTTTTTGACTGTGAAAACTTAATTAAATTCAGTGATGACATCATCTCAATAGATCAAAAGCTCCATAATTAATGAAGTTGTTCTGTGTACCAGGCAGTATGACATGAGTTTTTTCTGTAGTTTTCTCAGTGTCATATATAAAATAACTGACCTGATAATTTTAACAGAATGGCATATCTCTGAATCTTTCAAGATGCAAATGTCAAGCTAGGTATAGTTTTATTTCTAAATGTTTAAAATAATGATTATCCAGCAGTAGAATATAAGAATTTCAGATTATTTCTCCTGCACCAGAACTGCTGTTTTCCTAGTAAGAAGCTGTAACTCTCAACAGTTTGATAAAGTAATAAACAATGTAACAACTACTAATGATTAAACGTTGAAAAAATTGTGTGATGCTACATCCTACTAAGTCCTTTGCTGTGTTTATTTATGTATTATTATTGTCTTTTTTACACAATAACCTCTCTTGGCTGACCACTGCATGCAGATAGTCGGAAGTAAAGTTCCGGTGAGTATGACCATGATAGTTTTGGTTTTTTCTTAATGAATACACTTTCATTTCTAGAGATTAGGCTGGAATATTTTGACTTTGATCTTAGATTTAAAAGTTCAGTGGGCATAACAAAATCCTTGTCCTTTTAGCTACCTCAGTCACTTTCCTCTTACCGGTATAAAATCATTGATTGCACTTTGGAGTGAGGATCTGGTTTTGTTTTCAGGAATAGATTTCCAAATACTTCAGACTCACTGAGAACTCATCTGTTCATAGTGAGCAACAACTATAATTTAGAATTGTCTTGCTTTTTTACTGAAGGCAACCACTCAAAACTTTAAATTTAAAGTATTTGGATTACTTCATGCTGTTTAGTCGTGGCTTTTTAAATGTCCTAATTGTTAGCTTTCATAATTTATCCAGCAGCTGACATTTCCATGATATCAGTGGGAGAAAATTAACATAAAGCATTCAGAAGGTCAATTAATAAGCATAAGATGAGATCACTCACAGCATAACTTTTCTGTTATTAAGTGCTTAGCACCATTTTATATTGTCCTGGTTGAATGCAGTAATTAAAAAAAAAAAAAAAAAGCAAGTGTTTTGGACTGCATTCAACAGTTTTTTTAGAATAATTGATTACTTGGGAAATAATTACACTTAGATTTTAAATGGTAGCTGAAAGCAAAAATGTACTTCTTATGTACGGATGGGCTTTGTTTTTTATTGAAGCCATAACAGCCTTTTCAGGGACTGCAAAGTTTTCTGATTAGGTCATATTCAGTACTTCTGCTTTGTAGTAAAGAGAAGAAAGAACAACCTCAATTGTCTAATCGTTACCTCAGATGTACTTAAATATGTAAGGATGTGGCACATGAGGTTCAAGAAATTGCTGTTGGCTTTGCTGTACTTGGAATGGTTTTTAAACAGACTTTGTCTGTATTCACCAGTACATTTTAATTTTATACCCAGTACTGATTTGTATGCTGATTGAGAAAATATGTAAACACTATGAAGGTGTTCAAAGGTATTTGATTCTTGAGGTGAGAAATCAATTCTCCAGTTCTGCTCATAAAAACTAGTCTCACATAATTCCTTGTGACATGTAATTTTCTTATAATTGGAATTAGCCTAAACAGCTGCTTTGGGAAGAGATAATTTTACTAAGGAAGCTGCTGTATGCAGAAACTCAGTTTTCTTCCCCATGCCTTTGAATTCAGAGTCAGATGGAGAGGATGGAGAGGAAGAATGGTTATACATTTTGCACAGATAACCTGAAAAATAGTGGAATAAATCTCCCTTTTAGAATATGTCTACTGCAAAAAATTGCTTAAAGAATGCATGCATCTGGGTGTGCCTCTTGTCATTATATATTTTTATAGGATTCATCCATTGTGAGCTGATTGCATCTGCCTCCATATGTACTTATTTTGCTGAAGAGGTACAGATTTACTGTGGCTAGGAAGGAGAGGAATTATTGATTGTTGATGTTAGTACTGTTGGGTTGTAGTGACAAGTGCACAGAAGAGGTTTTACTGTTAAAGTGGAGTTTAGAGCTTGAAGTTATTTTAAGTTTTACTTGGGACCTCAAGCACTGGTGCCCATTTGTCTTTTTAGCTGCCTGCATGGTATAGGGACAAGGTTTATAGACAACAATAATTGCACTGAAATGGCAGCTTTGCATCTTCTGTTTATCTTTGAGGCACTGATGTAGATGTCTAAAGTAGGATTAGCTTGTTAGTTCTGTTTTTAATGTGTTGAATCAATGTTTTTAGCTGATATCTGCAAGGTGGAATAGTTATCAATTGTGTAAACTTCAGATTTCTAGTTCAGGAGCTGACACAATGGGTCCCTGTAGACTGAATAAGGACACTGCTTTTCCAAGTCAAATGTGCAACAACTACAGTGTATGTGATTAAAAAAAAAAATTGAAATGGCTTTTATTGCTTTCTTAAAAACAAGCAAACCACCCCTACACCCAACCAACTTGTCTTGTTATTATACTTGTAGTTAAATTCACTTCTGTCTTTGCTTTAGATAGAAACAGAATTATATAGAGACTGCAAAAACTCTGCAGTCAGTCATTGGAGAGGGGGAAAGTATAAGTTATTACTTCAGCTTTGTTAATAATTATGCTGGTACCAGTTACTTTTTTCTGTCTAAACAGTGATTTATTTTAAGTATGGAACAGGTATAGTGAGTTGGATAGAAGTGACCATTACTTTAAGTACTGGCTGCCTACATTCTCACTGAAGTGAACACTGTTTCATGGAAGCAATATACTTGGAACTTCAGCTGATCTCAGCTTTACCTTGAGAACTAATGAGGCTGAGTTGTCTGGTGGCTCAAAGAGGAATATTTTATGCAGATTTTTCTGATCTTGCATTTTAACTTTCACAGCCCATCCGTTGGGTCAGTTGTGCTCCACGGCTCTTTACCACCAAGCAGACAGAATTATTTCCTTATTTCTCCATTGAGGGCAAAATGCTTTTGCATTGACTTTTTGTTAGATACTGATTCTCAAGCTTGTTTACAGGCCTCTGGTGACACATTTGAGTGCTGTATGAAGCTGAACATTTGCTAAGTCCTGTGTGAGGAATTTCTTTGTCTAGCTAACAACTTTCAAATCACCACAAGTCAAAGAACAGTAAGATAATATTAAGTAGAAATCTGTGAAGTATGCAACTGCTTGGTTTTCTAAATATTAAGAAAGTGAGATTGAGTACAGAGAAAAGTAGGGTGAAGTGTATTTTTCACTATATCCTGCACTGTAAGGTCTGTCCTCTCTCTGTCACTGCTGTTCCTTAAGCCCTGAAATGTGTCCTACACACAGATTTGAATGGACTAGATTTATCCCTTTCATGGGAAAGCAAGTGAGGTGTTCTTTTATGTACTACTGTGGGGATTTCTTTGGTGTGACTTCTAGGAGCTCCCTTAAGTTTAGTTGTTCACTAAAACTGCATTGCTTCTAAATCTCTCGGAGGGGGATGTTTGAATGTGTGGGCCAGACTTTCATTGGCATTGTCATGAATTAATAATTCTCTGCCTTAATTGTAATACTGTGAAGGTTAACTGATCATAAAGTAGTTTCTAAAATTTTCAACCTTAGACATTTATTTAATCTCTGAAAATACTGGTGTGGGACCTAACCTTCTGAGTTTCTTTTTACTTGGCCTTTGTCTTCATCTTTACTAGAGGCTTTCACATAAAGCAAATCTTAAACTTGCTTAAGATTGAACTTAAAAGTGAATGGCAACTGCGTATACTAAAATATGATCATGTAAAGGCATAGATTACTGGAAAATAGTGTTCAAATTTATCTCTCTGAGTAGGGAAATAAAGGAAATAGCATCCAGTTAGCATGGCTAGAGGCAAGAATGGATTGAGACTCAAAAGTTGGTTTCAGAAAATAATGAAGTAACCCTGTGCAGCTGAGAATTCTTTAGCATGAACTGGACTACTTGAGTGAAAATTTTTGAGAATGGATTTTTATTAGTAGTCTTTAGTGATGAGGGTGGAAAAGGGGAAGAGGTGGGGGTTCCTTATAGGAACAAAGGAAAAGTTTGCCCGTCCTGTGAGGAACCTTAGGAGGTGATGCTGCCAATTCTTTTAACTTCTAACCTAATTTGAATGTTTTTGAGAGAGTCATAGGTCTCCTGAAAATAAGGGCTAAAGTGGAGAGAGAGGCACCTCACTAATGTCTTTGAGGCGCTAGGGAGAGGAGGCAGCCAGAGCATACCTTGGTTTAAGTAAGGAAAGGCAGCAAAGACCCGGAATGCCTCATCTGAATAGGAGTGTCCTTTGGAGCTTGCATCAAACAACAGTGGAAGGGCTAACCACAAGAAACAGTCTTTTTGGAAAACAAATGAATATTGCATTCTACAGTGCTAGCTTAACATTTAATGGCATTTGTTGGACGTTGCCATTACCTCTATAGCTTTCATGGCTTACAGCAGTGGTTCTCTTCCTTTACTCTTAGGGTTTGGGGAGTGTCTCTTGTCTGAAATGGTAACAAATGACAAATGGTGCCCAGGATTGTGTAGATGGTGTGTGTTAGTTACTCACAGAGTCTCTTCTGGTTTTCATCCAGTGCAATGCATGGCATAAAGCTGTTCCTGCTTTCTGGTTTTTCATCTTATGGTCTTTCAAAGTCATGATTTTTCTGAACTATGATAATTTTTAGTATATGTAGTGCTAATATATGGTTTCAAGTCGCTTCCTGCTATTATAGTCTTCACTGCTTTCTTATTTTCTTCAGCAGAAGAGCGTCTCTTTGTTAAGGAGGGTGATAATTTGTAAATCCTTTATGTCCTGTTTACTCATCTTTGTCTTGGTCCTTTGATGTATAACTTGCATGGCTTGTCCAGCTGAAGGTGCTATGCATGTCAGCAAGAAACATCTTGAAACTAGGTTTCATCTAGAGGACACTGTCTTAATGCAGTCACAATCTTTTTTCAGTTTGGTTTGATTTTTGAGGAAGAACAGTCTGAAAGTGTATTGTGAACATATATATATAGTTCTGTTGTATGTATTAATACTGAAATGAATGTAGTTCAGAATTACTAACTTGAATGTAGACAAGTCATTTTGTCATCAGCCATACTTACTGTCACTTTTGGAAAATGAATGGCAAGAATTTGAAAAGAGCAAACCAGAAACTTCATTAAAAGTGTAGCTTTCTGAAGGAGAGACAATTAGAAGATTACAGTAGTTGGACAAGTTCCCTACGCATTAAAAAGAGATATATATAAATCCTATTCTTGGTCAAGCACTTCTCATATTGCCTTTACATCCGTGACATCTTTATCAGGTTCTCTTCAACAGACTGTTGGGCTCTAAGGAGCTTTAGGAACTGTATATTAATCATAACCCCTCTTTTGAGCTAAGCCTTCTTTCCTGCCACTTGTCAGAGCTGTACAGAAGATTAGTTGCACTGTTTGGTAAAATGTTTTGTATATTGTTCATGGTTTTGAATTCTACATCTCTAAAAAGTGATTATCAGGTATTTTAATACTGAAATACCTTGTAGGTAGTTAGTCTTGTCTCCCTGCTGAAGTGCCACAAGAGAAGGTCTTTGTCAAATCTTCCTTCCATATGATTCTTTTGTTGCAAACAAATCCTCTAGAGCTCTCTATTAGTGACCAAACATGGAATTATGGTACAGCAAGAAATCATTGAGCCATGCAGTTGTATGATTTTAAAAGCATTGATTTAACAGTTGATGGATACCAGCTCCTTTTCAGAGTCATTATCCATGGCTTATGTTCTTCCTTTCTTGTGGAGAAGGGAGAATTGATGTTAGTGTCAAGATAAGTCCATAGTGATTACTCACAGCTTTTTTTCAAATGGAAGACTGGTACAGTCAGAATGATCAAAGAAGCTTAATAACAACTGTGGGGGCTTTTGTGCCTCTCTGTTTATGGTTGTTTCTAATACAGTGTTGTGAAGTGGATATAAAATGAGTGTGTAGCAGTTAAACACTTCAATACACTTGGATAAGGGATTTAAAGTTTTATGTCCAAGATTTAGTACATGTGCTTTACTAACAGACGTGAGGATGATTTCAGAAGGTTTTTATTTTACACTTGCAATGAAAACCTAATCTGTTGACCTCTTACGTCAAGTGTTTTTAGTAGTTATACAGGGAAAACAATAATTTTAAAGTACATGTGGAAATATTTGCCTTGCATATTGTCATCTAAACATTACTGTGATCAATAAAACATTAAATAGCATTCTGTCTTCTGTGATAGGGTGGACTGAAAAACAGCAAGCATGAATGCACATTGTCCTCACAAGAATATATTCATGAATTGCGATCTGGAATTTCAGAGGAAAAGCTTCTTAATTGTCTGGAGTCTTTGAGAGTGTCTCTGACTAGCAATCCAGTCAGGTAAGCAATAATTTCTGCTGTAGCTTTTTTTGTGAAGCAATAAAGATATGTGGGGGTTTTTTGTTTGTTTGTTTTTTGGTTTTGTTTTGATTTTTCAGAAACCAGAGGAATTTTGTTGATGCATTTTGTAATGACAAAGTATTTCTCAGCACACTGGAAGAAGATGAGGTGAAATGTTTGCAACTGGCTGCAGTATCTTCTCACCTTTCACAGTGGTTCTCATTAACTTCTAATTGGAACTTAGCATTTATGTTAATGGTTGATGATGTCTTCCTGGGAAGTGAGTCTCCAAGAAGTGTTTATGAAGAGATGTGCATGCAGTACTGGAAACATAACTTGGCAAGTTTTACATTTGATTAAGAGATAATTAAAAGCATTTTTCTTCATTATTTCCAGCTGGGTTAACAATTTTGGCCATGAAGGTCTTGGACTTTTGTTGGATGTGTTGGAAAAGCTGCTGGACAAGAAACAGTAAGGACTTGGATTATTTGAAGGGAGCAGTGGGGAAACTCTTGAAGATTGTTTGTACTTAATGTTATTTTCCTTCTCCCTTTCAAGGCAAGAAAGTATTGATAAGAAGAATCAACATAAACTTATCCAGTGCCTCAAAGCATTTATGAATAATAAAGTAAGAAATATTTTAAATTCCAATACTTCTGGTATGATTGGGTTTTGTTGGTTATAAGATGTTTATAGTGTGTTGAATCTCAGAAGAGGAAAGATAACTTCTATATCCAGGGGTAGCTGAGTCTTTGGAAATGTAGGTCTTAGTGTAACTTTTTGTTGAGAGTCTCGTTTGTAAACCTTTCTGAATATTTATTTTTCTTAGTTTTGTTAAATATTGATTTTGGAAAGTAAAATATTTGGGAAACAGAAGATGATAATATGGATTTAAGGTAAGTGAATTGAGATTAATTGCTTGTGAAATAGAAAGTAGAAATACTTCTTGGTGAAATCAGATTTCACTACATGGTTGTTTTTGTTTATATAATATACTTTTCACCTTATTTTAAATTGGGTGTGATTTATTATTTTTTTAGGTACAGTTTTTGAGTTGGTAAATGGTAATGGAATAGCCTGTGTGATGAAGTGGGGAAAGGAAGCTTAAATGCCCACATCCGCCCCTTGACACTATTCCCACACTTAGAATTGTCTGAAGTTATACTCTATCTGATCAAGCAACTAACCTGTACTTAATGACAATGAAAAATAATGCTACTTTAAAATAAATGCTCAAGTGTAAGGGTTTTTTTTTTTATTTATTTGCACAGAAAATTAAATAGAATATATAATAAATACAAGAAGGTAATTCTTAAAATTATATCAAACTCCATCAGTCAATATGTGGAAAAATTTATTTGGACTTGTCAGGACCTGTTACAGGGGGAAAAAAAACTGAACCAAAGCCAGCACCAAAATGAATTTTTCATACTGTTGAGGTTTCTTATGTAGTTAAAAAATAAGACCTGTTTTCTCTTTTGGAGGAGACCCAATTTTATGAGATATGGTGTCTTCCTTAGGAGTTGACCCATTTTCGTAGGAGAAAGCCAGAAGGTTTTGGTAAAGTGTTGCCAGACTTGATATGAGGGAGGAGTGGATGTGTGCGTGTGAAGATTTTTAAGTATCTAAAACCCAAAGATGATGATGATGAATATTCAAGGCAAATACCATCTTTTCACTCTGAGCTTTTTGTATCTTTAAGTACGGATTGCAAAGGATTCTAGGAGAGGAAAGAAGTCTCTTACTATTATCAAGAGCAATTGATCCAAAGCAACCACACATGATGACTGAAACAGTGAAAATACTCTCTGCTATCTGCATTGTGGGAGAGGAGAATATGTAAGTAAGATACTGTAAATTTTATTCTTTTTTCTTGATGTTTGGAGATGTTAGTTTGGACATAGATGAGAGAACTTGGGCGCGAAAGAAATGTAACCTGTGAAGTTTTTACTTTCTTTGTGTAGTTTAAATGAAAAGAGACTTTAACCTGCTCTGATGCATTAGTCCAATATTAAATCAGACAAAAGGAAATGATCAGAGATCTATAAACTGTGGCTTAAGTGGAAGGTCTTAGAGGGCTATGATTGCTTAGTATAGAGAAGACTTAATGAGCCATGACTGGTCATAAATGGCTCCTGAAGAAAGAATGCGTAAGTTATTTCATCTGTTCCTGATGAGTATGATCCGGAATTCTGACTTCTAATAGCCACAATGACAACTGTCAGATTTAAAGAAAATTTAGAGCAATGTGTCCTAGCATGTGGCACTGCTGAGCCTGTTATTGTGGGTAAGATGGAGACTGGGACAGACTCCCTGAGAAGGGAAGATAAACTTAGTACATTAATACAAAATTACTGATTCAGCAGCACATTTAAAGGATTTTTGTTAGTTGAGAAGGTTATATTAATAAGATAGAAATAAATATATTTTCGGATTTTATTAAAATGTCATCTCTACCTAAATGTAAAAAAATAGGGGCAAAAAGTTTACTTTTATATCTCAACTTTAAAATAGTTCAAGTTATGGAGCCATATAGCACACATCCATCAGCTTTGTAAAACAAAGATAATCAGTTGTCATACGTATACTTTGAATTATTGAATGTCTTAGTTTACTGAAGGTTAAAAACACCAAGCTCCGTATCTTGTATG